>NC_141707.1:6331296-6931296 GCF_971803275.1 Cyanistes caeruleus | reverse complement strand
ATATAATTCAGTTTTTTCCACTTACTATCTTCTCTAATCTTCAGGCTATATTTTTTTTTTGTTTGTTTGGTTTTTCTGTTTGTTTTTGTTTTTGGGTTTTTTGTTAACCCTGCATGCAAAACTGGTGCCTCTCCTTTCAACCTAACCATTAGCAATTTTTTTGTTACTTTTCCCCCCACCCCCCAGATACTTTGGGCACTTATTTCCGTTACTTTGTGTTAATTCAAGCACTGATTCTGAGTTCCTGTTGCACATAAAACCCCTCATAAAACTCAATGGAAATTTAGGACTGGTACCTCTAAGCTTAGCTCAAAATAAGAAAAAATAGCAGAATTTTTTTCTGTCCAATCCTGCAACTTCATTTGAAACTCCTAGGAGCTATGACGTGTGTTCTCCACAAATATAGGTTGCTCTCACGAATTTTTCTTCCTGGGAAAACTGCTTTTAAACGTGAATATAGAATCACAGGAGAGTTTGGGTTCTGAAGGGACTTAAATAGTCCCATAGGACTTAGCTCAGCTTTCAGCTACAAAAATATTCCATCTGCAGAAGAAATTAGTCCTTTCTTATGAGTTTGAAGCGTTTTTCCCCCTAATTTCCTGCTGTTTTTCCTTCCATTTCAGGAAGGGCTGTGCGTATTTAGCGGAGGGCCCTCAGGTGCTCGCCCTGAGGGGACGCCCTGGAACCCTCGGGGGACTCACCGCCCTTACACCCCGCTCCTAAATGCGCCGGGAGCTTCGCCTGGACATACGCTGAATTACATTAAACTGAACTGAATTAAACTAAATTCATTTAAATTAAATTAAACCCGGGTCCCTTCCCGCCGTGGTGCGGGTGCCTCTCCTCGCGAGAGGTCGCCCCCGGCAACGCCGCGGCCATGGCGGAGGAGGCGGCGGTCTCTGAGGCGGCGTTCAGGCTGCAGAGTATCCTTCTTCCTCCCCAGTCTTTCCCCCTCCATCCTCCTCCTCCTGCTCCTCTCGGGGTGCCGGTTCCCCGCCTCAGGGGTCCGTCTCCTCAGCGCTCCCGCCTCAGCCGGGGCGGGCCCGGCACCTGCTGGAGGGGAGGGTCGGGTGGGGTGAGGGCAGCGTTGAGAATTCGGGGGAAAATCAAAATCCTCCCGGTTTGTTGGTTCTTTTAGTGGGTTGTTATTACTGGAGAGTGAAAAGCGGCTGAAGCCTGTCCAGAGAAGGGAACTGGGGAAGGGGCTGGAGCCCCAAGAGACGCTGAGGGAGCTGGCAAAGGGGCTCAGCCTGGAGCAAAGGAGGCTCAGGGCGCCCTGAGCAGGAGGGGACAGCCAGGGGGGTTCGGGTTCTGCTCACAGGGAACAAGGGATGGGACAAGAGGAGATGGCCTCAATCCATGCCAGGGGACGTTTAGATACCAGGAAAAAATTCTTCCTTTAACGGGTGGCCGGGCATTGGAATGGGCTGCCCAGGGAAGAGGTGGCCACACCATCCCTGAAGTGTTAAAAAGCCCTGTGTGGATATGGCACTCGAGGATGAGATTCAGCGATGAACATGGACGTGGTGCTGTGTTAACAGTTTGGTTTTAGAGTTCTTTTTCAACTTAAGCAGTTCTATGAATACGTGGGGTTTTGGCCCTGCAATGGGGTCTTGCTCACTATAAGGTGGTGTTTGGTGTCCTGGCTGAAGGTCGGGGTTCCTGAATGCCCCTTGGAAAAGTGGGGGAATTGAATCCTCCAGTGCTGGTGGGGAAGCCCGTGCAGGAATTAAAACCCTGGCATGAAGGACTCTTGTTGCCTCTCCTGTATTAGCTATTGAGCAGTAAATGCAAAATAGCTATGGAGGAGGGACAAGATTTGTTATAAAGACTCCCCATCCCAATGTGCTGCTGGAAAAGGTGCTCATTTAATTTCCCACTGCAGAATAGCTGCTGGGATATTCATGGTTTGAGTAGAAGGGTTGTGATACATAACCTAGACATAACTTTGCTGTGGCTTTTAGAGCAAAAAAACCCCACCCAATTCTTTCCACATTTTAGTTGTAGCAGATTATGTTGGATGTTTATAGGTTTTAATTTTGTAAATTTTGGTCACATGACTCAAATTCTGCTTTTCTCACTAGGCCAGATGAGCCTGTTCTCTTTTCTAGCTGTGAGCTGCAAATCAAGAAGCTCTAATGCTTTTCGAAGCTAAACATGATACTTTAGTGTCATAGACCCTACCATACCTTAGTTTTTCCTGCTTTGCTCGAATTAAGTTGTAAGCCAATATAAAGCCAATTTTAAAAAGTGGAAGAGTGTCCTTTTGGAGCTCATGCCTCAATTTCCACCTTAGTGAGTCTGCACAGCTGTTTTCAGCATGATGTACTTAAAAAAAGCACTTCCTCAGCAGATTTAAAACTGTGAAGAAATATAGTAGTTTTTTAAATTAATGTTTCTGTTTTTACTGTGCACCTAGCTATGATTTTTGGAAGGGAAAAAAAAAAAAAAAAGGAGGGAAAACCCCAGTATTTTTAAAGTAATATTTTAGTCTGCCAAGCTGTTTGCAATGACACATTAGTTTAGACCATAGTGGATCATAAGGACAGTCAGGTCAATAGAAAATTGAGGAAAAAAATCCCCAGTTTTCAAAAGTTTATTACTTATCAGGGTGTTATGGTGTTCAGCTGTTAGCCTTCCAGATGGATACAATTTATCTGAATTTTTCTGGTGTCTTGAATGCAGATGACCCTTTTACCTATGTTTTATACTTTAACATAGATACTGTTACTGTGAAAACTGCCTAAAGTCCTGTTTTCAGGAGAATAATTCAGATTTGGGCAACTTGGTCGAAAGCTGGAAGATCACGTTGGGTTTTTTTCCTTTTTCTTTGTGTGTGCAGTACTGAATTGCCAGCTTTTTTTATCTTTGGAAGTTAATTCCTGGTTTATTTACATGGGTCACTTGTAGGCTAACTGATTTCCTAGGGAAACTGTCAACAGCATCTGCTAAAAACATTTCATTATTCTTTCATGGGCTATGAGGCTAGTGGATGAAAAGATGTTTATTTGGCTTTTATTTTAGAGTATTCGTAGTTATATTTAATCAAAAGTTTGACTCTAAAGCATTTCAAGGAACTGTAGATAATTTCCAAATGAATTTTTGAGTCTTGAAAGTTCTTTATCTTTTTATTGTAACTGTCTTGTTATTATTAAGGCATTTGCATTAGCTCTTTTAAGTGGCACTGTGATGTTCAGGGTTTGACCTCAGGTGTTCCTGTTTGAACTCACACATTGAATTTGCTAAAAACTAGTATTTTCTGAGAGCATGAAGCTAGTTCTGCTTAGGAGGCTGTGGAAATCCTGGTGCAAAAACACCCCTCTCAAAACTGAGAGCACAACTGAGCTGTTGTTTTGTTTTGAAATAGTGCTTGGCTTCTGAGATTGCCTGATGAGTCAATTTTTAATGGTGTTCAAACCTGCTGTAAAAACTTAAATTCTCTTTCTGTACATGGAACTGGGCTTGCTCATCTTGAGGCTGAAGGCAACCTTGAAAGTTTAAAGTCTTGTGTAGAAAAGAGCAAGGGTGGAGGTGGTGATAGAAGAAAAATATCATAAAATAACCATCTATAAATCTGCTAAGTTGGGACTCCTCACATGCCCCAGCTGTTTCAGACTTAACTAAACCTGCAGAAATTACCATAACAGAAGACTTTGAAGATGATGAGCAGCAAGAAGAGGTAACTTATTAAATTGATAATCTTCCAATATATTTTGGTAGAGCATTCGTGTTTCATTCTTTTTACTTCATCAGTCACATAGAGATCCTGGGAGAAATGACACCAATCTCCATATATAAAGTGATGATAGAGGGCATATCTATTTTTCAAGAGAAGATTCAGTGTTAGTTGAATTGTTGTGTATCACCTTTATTTGAACAATAAATACTTTTTTAAAGGTATAAGAATTTCTATTTAGATAAAGCATCTATTTAGATACTTCAGCTTATTTATAAAAAAATATTTCAGTAATAGGATTTCTATTTAAATATGGCAAAATGGTATTTTAACAAGGAGGGGATTATTTTCAGCAGTTGTAATGGCAGTGGGAGCAGTTGTATTGTGAAAGAACGATATATAAAATGTACTGATACCAAACTTCACATAATTTCATTTAGGTTTCAACAGATGATGAGTTCAGTCTCCAGGAAGATGATGAGGATCTGTCCAAAGCTTTGCAGACTATTCAAGAGCAGACTGAAGATGCCCAAATTTCAGTAAGAGCTTTCTAAACATTCTTAGTCTCTCTAATTCAGTTGGCATTAGTGGATTGAAATTTACACACAATAATTTATACTAATTATGAAATATTTGTGTGGGAGAGATTGTCTCTTACATATAAGCTTATAGGAGTAAATGTATGCCATAGTGGAAAAGACAATTTATGTTTCCTGGGTTTCATCTTCCTTTAATTTGTGTTCATTTTGTGTTCTGTAAACAAGCTGATATTTCAAATACATGTAGCAAACCTTTAGCAAGACTATTTAAAATATATTAATATTGTTGTAATGCATCAGTATTTTAGAATTCGTTCTTTATCTAAGCAGATTAAATGAGAATGTGATCCCTGGCACAGGAGAGAAACTGCATCTGCTTAACACCCACAAAAGGTTGCACTTGAATACTTTGCTAGTAGAGATTGTTCATGTATTGAAAATAAAGAATGGACTGTTATAGTATATTGAATCAAAATATTAATGAAATTATCAATCATTCCACACCATTAGTTTTAACATTCCTTACATTTACAGTTTGATTTCAAAGCAGTAGTGTAATAATTCAGAGTTAGACAATGGGATTGTTGTATTGCCTTTTTCACAATAGGATTTACCTGAATTTACTTGTTTTTAACAATCTAATGGAAAAATGATTTTCCATGCTGTGTTTCCAATATCACCACTATCTTGTAGCCTCATCAGAAGGCTACAGTCATAGTCTTTGTTTTGCAGAAGTAAATGATTAATAGTGAAAAGATGAAATTAAGTGAATGATACTTAAAATGGAGGGAAAATGTGTGTTTTCCTCTGCACTTGTGCTTATCAACAGATCAGTTTTGTACTTTAGATCAAACTCTGTCTAGAAACTCACAATAATAGAGTTTTATATGTATTAAACCTGATGCCTGAAAATGAAGGGAATATGCCTGAAAATGAAGGGAAAGATTGCAGCAGTGCTCGAGATGGCAAATGCTTAATGCTAAGGAAGTAGTGGAAATTCTTCATGTTCCTTAGGGATAGCTGAGGTTATGGTTGTTTTACTGTTTGAGTTGATGTTAAAATAGAAAGTGAAAAAAGGGATAGTATTTTTAACCTATTGATCTTTTGACAGTGCTGTATTTAAATAATCTTTTACCTCTTCATTGATTTGTTGAACTTGGAGTGGTAGAAAACAGTATGCTAGGGTCTATCCCAGTTAATCAAACTGAAGAAACTGCTACCTTTCCTTAAAACCAGCAGATAATTTGTGCTCAAACTCAAATTCGCTTTGATTTTAAGCTTATGTTAAGAGTTGTCTGTCTTCTTCCTGCTTGATTTGTTACTTGGAGGCTTCATTTTTTCCATAATTTTGAAACTGAAGTAATGTTTTCAGCCTTTGGACAGAAAGATATGAATAGAGAAATGTTCTAATAAACTTTCTAGTTCCCTGACAGCTTTCATAATGATTTACTGTGTATTTTGTGAAGCTCACTGACTCGACTGTTTGATATTAACTCCCTGGGAAAGCCAAGTGCTTCTGGTAGCCCAGGTTCGAAGCACTGTTTCCTGTAAATTAATATGGAATCAACATCCAAACTCTGAGCTAGGAAGCAAAGTAGAAGGCTGTCTTCTTCACATGATAAATAAATGGCCTATTTTTGGCTAAAATAAATTAACTTATATAATAAGCATAACCTGGATGATAGTTTTAAGTGATTGTGTGTATTTGCTACTTAACTTGCTGTTTACTTGTGTATGTAGCCCCATATTAAGGTGCAATGCTACTTGCACAGATCAGTGATCGTCCAGAAATATTAAAAATTTGGTATTTTCCAATTGCAGATACTAAAACTATCCAGAGTTTCTAAAGTGAGTAACATAATTTGCCCTTAAGCACATCCCTACTTCTTTTTTTCTGGTTTTACTTTTTTTTTTTTTTATTTGAGACATTTTTAAGTAATATAAATTATTTTTCAACACAAGCAAAAAATATTCTACATATAAAAGAAAACATTCAGCTGATAGGGACTGTAGAAAAAGGATGCAAAACTTCTGGAAAGCCCCACAGAAATGAAAGCTGGCTGAAAAACTTTCTTCATTAGTTAGCTGTTAGACTTTCCTTCCAGGGTTTTTGTCCTCTTAATATCTTCAGTGATAATGAGAGGTTACATTGACATTCACTAATGTTGCAATTAATGTATGCTTGATTTTCAGTTTGTTTGACCATGTTTAAATCCTTGAATTCCCTTTTTATATTCTTCTTAAATTTAGTAAGTTTTTCAAGAACATCTTACCTTGTTTTCCAGAGAAGCTATTAATTTATTAGGTGTTATTATTTCTTCAGTCAAGAGAAATTCTTGCAGGACAGAAATCCTTAGAAGTGCTGTGCAAGTTCCTGAAATTAAGCTCTTAGAAATTAATTTATTTTACTGGCCATATTTACAATCTTTACACCCACAATTTTTAAAAACATTTTAATTAACACAAAGAAAAAAAGCATATAAATAATTTATTTTGACCCCATGGTCAGACTCTTAATAAGATGGTTTTATCCCTACAACTGCTATAAAATATAGCAGATATTTTGCTGTTTGCATCATGTTAATTGATTGTATTTTCCTCATTTACAAACAAGTAAATAAATGCCACAAAATTCTTGTTGTGCTATTCTCTTGGTGGTCAGCCATGGTTACAATGAAACTGAAGCAAGTGGTTGGCCTAATATCACTCCCAAAATCTGGGAATGAGCTTCAGTTTTGGTTTCCCGAGGTCCTGTTGCAATTCTGTGCCTGTTAGACTGAATTCATTTCTCCCTTCATGAGCTTTGGTTCCTCAAATGATGCTCAGCGCTGATGTGTCGCTAATAAATTCTCTTCTGCACGGATGAAATGAATTCCTATCGAATTTCCATTTATTAAAGGAATCAAGCTGTGTCACTTCTTCCGAAGCCTGGCTTTACAGATGTGTTTGGAAAACTATGAGCAGCAATATTAGACATTTGCCTCACTTGGAGTAAAGAAAGAAGCAAGCCAAGGGATGCATCTGCATGTCTGCCCATGTACTCTTTGGTTCTTGTATTACCACAGATAGAAAATAGACCTGCCTGATGTACTGGAGCTCTAGTAATGAAAATATGCTAAATATTACATTGCACTTGGCATATTGTATTAGTCATAAGGTAGTGTTACATGGCCTTCATCAGATATGTACAATTCCTTTCTGGTTATATTAGGTAAGTTGGTTGGATTGAAGACAACATTTTCTGTGTTATACAAAATGGCCAAGAGGTTTTTCCAGTGTTTTTATTTTATCGAGAGAAATGCTTTTATCTCCAGGTAATTTATGCACTCACGGTGAGAGAGCTGCCACTAAGGGCATGAATAAGCCATAAATGAATGGAGTTATCAGAAATCCCTGGCCTTACAGATTCTTTTATAAATGGGTGGAGGAAATGATTTGCAGTCTCAGCCTTTAGCATAGCTTGATAAATCTCTCTGTGGGTTTTTTTTTTTTTTTCAGTTTTGTGGTATTTTTTATAATCTCTCACCAAGATGCATGTGCAATGCAATAGTTTGTCATGCATTGTTGAGCAGGTCCATCGTGGCACTGTGCCCACGTGGAGTTCCCACAAGCCAGGACCCTCATAGTTAGGTATGTCAAGTCACTGCAATTTATTTGATATCTGACTGAAATAAGGCCACCCCTTTGGCTGCCAACTTGTGGCAGTCTCATCTCATTGTCTTTAAATGTTTTTTGTAGGGGAGTAGTCTCAGACTGGGTCATATTTTTCTTTTTTCCCTCCTTGCATTCTCCCTGGGAGATCTGAAGCTGTGTGCTGAGTGGGCTGAATGGGGTTGTGTGAAGGGAAGAGATTTGCATTGCATCAGAAAGCTGTGAAAGGGATTTTTTTCCTTTTTCCCTGAAGTAGGACTGCTCTGTTCTGTGTTGATTCTGCCTTTGGCAATGTGCTTGCCTTGCCTTGTGAGCTGACCTTCTCTGCAGAGCTGTGTGTCTGGGTGGCACTGGGGGAGCTGCACATGAAGCCCTGCTGCACCATCTGCCTTCTGCTAACACCTGTAGCACTGCTGTTTCAGGCAGCTTCCTCCAGGGCTCCTTAAGAGGCAAGGAACACTTGATCTTTGTGAGAATTATTCCCAAGGGATCAGGTGATGGAATTGAGGTTCTGTCTGTCCCTCCATTGCACGCACCATTACAAAAAGCATACAAGCCATTCTACTGGCACCTTGGACTGCTACATCCTGCATTAGATAAGGACTGATTTTTACTCTGGTCAGTGACAAAAGATCATCCATAAGATCATCCATCAGTATTAATACTATCAAGGCTCTAGCAGGTGATGTCAGGTTTGGAATACCTGCTTAAATAAAGGGGGGGGTTTGAGTTATTTTTTATAACCTTTCACAAACCTTGCCATTAGAAGGATCACTGATTACACTTCTGATCTGTAAAGACAAGGGGAACATTCAGATGTACTCCAGTAGATCTGTGACTTTAGATGACTTCAGAAATAGAAAGTATGATCATGACATTTCTCTTGTAAGTTTTAACAGTTATCAAAATTTAATTTCAGGCTTTACAGTCGGTTCTGACTCCTGAGAAATCAATATCAGAAATACCTCAAGCAATGGATGACTTCTTCTGCAATTTCCTGGTCAGATTGGGAATGTCTAGAACCCTTGACTGCTTCCAGACTGAATGGTAAAATAATTTAAGTAACCATGTTGCTTTGGGAATTAGATGGTCAGGATTCAAACATCTTTGGTACTTCAGGATATTTTTTCAGAAAACTCACCTGAGTACAAGTCATTCTTAAATATGTAGTGTTTTAACAAATAAATGTATACCTGTTGAGAATGAGGAACCCTTGTTTGGGTAGAATAATCAGAATATTTATTAATTGGTAATTTTTTGGTACAGCAGTTAACAAATATGATTTTTTTTACTTTTAAGGTTTAATTTATACAGTAATCAGAAGAATATTAAACTCTTGAGCTGTTGCTATCTTCTTTGTAGGTTGCAGGGATTTTGTCCATAGTTTATGCACAAGTTTAAAGGTGCAACTTTGTTTAAATACACCACTCTCTTCATATATCCTGCAGGATGTATATTTATTTTACTGTTGCTTAAAAATCATGTGTTAGGAGTGCTGCAAAGCTTTGGAGGAGAGCTGAATTACTTTGGAGCAAAAGATGATACTTGTCATAAAGTTCTGTTGAAATACATGAAGCTGCAGACTTGCTTTGAATCAGAAGGTTATGTTGGAGAAATCCTGAAAAGTAGAAATACCTCTCTGATTAACCTTGTTCTCAGTTTCAAACATGAGAAGTTTCAGAGGGTTTCTTTTAGTAAAGTCCCTTCAAATTGTGTAATTCGAAAATTAAAAAAAGTCAGAAACATCTTATTTTTTCATACAAAAGCATTGAAGCTTTTAAATTTTCTTAGAAATATTCTCAGGTGTGGAACCTGTGCTGTCATTTGCAAGGCTCTGGTCTTATCAATCTAGTGTTGCCTTTGGAATTATTAATGATCTGCTTTTTGATAGCATAACAATGGACTTAAATGATTCTTTGGAGAAAGGTCACTATACTCCTGTATTCTTTCTCAGAAAAAGAACTGATATGAATATCATTAAGTTTGAAGTCTACTAGTTCTTATGCTAAAAGATAATTAATGCTAGACAGATACAAACAGTGACCTTGTTTTGAAGCTATGGCTTTCTTTGAAGCACACAGAGTCTGACTTTATATCAGTGGCAAAATTCAAATTGCTTTTTAACAGAAAGTGCAGGATTTAACAGGCCCTATCTTGTAAATTCTTAGCTGTACATATATTTTTTCTCTATAAATAATACTTTTAATTTCAGTAGCTTTACAAATGAGCTCAGCATGTCAGTATCTAATCTTACTGTATAGAGACTTTCTGCATTAATACCTTATTTCAAAACGTTTCATGTTGGTTTGAAATGGATAATTTACAATATTAATGAAAGTGAGAGCAGATTAGTGTACTCGGGTTCCTCATTATGTATTGGGACGACACTCTTGCTCTCATGCTGTGGTGATCAAGTACTAATGGAATTTAAAATGAGAAATTAATTAACGTAGAGAAAATTTATCAAAAGACTGGCTTTGAAATTATTGTCTGTTTGAGATCTAAAGGTCACTTAAATGGGACCAAATTGTCTGTGTTTATTTTGGAGTTTGGGAAAACACTGTTACTCTATCCAGCTCTATAAAATGCTGTGATTTGATTAAGGTTTATTTTATACCAAAACTTTTATTTTTCAGTGAAGTAATGAATAATTTTATAACAGCTGTAGCGATTTTTTTCTTTAATTATGTAGGCTGTTTTGCACATAAACGTTTTATTCCCATTATACTTTAAGGAACTTTACAGTTAAATTATTTTTTGAATATCTAATTTTCCATTAAATTTTCTGTTTATTGGTTATGCAAGACTTGATAGCACTTTTGTTGTTTATTGAAGATACTGGATTGACAGCTTTTAAGTATGAAGCACAGAGGCTGATCAGCTGTGAATTCCTGCATCTGCCAGTCTCTCCCTCCTAATCCCAAAAGCCCAGGTCATCCTGAGCTATCAGTTTATGGCAGAGCCTCTCTGCAATTTATTTCCTTTGAAATCCAGTTTCTAGGAGTTATAATGTAAAGTATATAGCAATAATGTATTACTTTCAGTCAGTCTGCACTGAGCTTTGATGACAAAATCATAGTTAACCATCTGTTCCTTAGGTTTCAAGATTCTTGGTTAATTTTTAATAGTGATTTAAGAATTATAACTCAGTAGTTCTGAGAAGCTTAGTAAAATACCTGTGTGTGCATGGAACTAAGTTAATTTCCATGTGCAATGAAAGAAGTGAGAGGAGCAGCTATTTGGCAGTCAGCTCGGTATGGAGGAGGTCTGTGAGATTTACAGGACCAGGGTGATGAAAGATAATGAGATTTCTCAGTGCTGTTTGTTGTGTGGTTTTCTATTTCTGCTACATGCACAAAAACAGTCACTTTCAGTACTGTTCTTAGACAAGGGTGTAGTGAATTTATTGGTATTAATTGTGTTTTTGTGAAAATTGTCTTTCTGAATTTTTAGCTCTGCTGGAGTTGAGGTTCATCAATTATCCATGTTTGATAAGTCTTCATGCAGATACTTGGTGGTTTTCATGAAGTGTAGTGAGGGCATTCAGTGGAGAAATACTTCCAGCAAGTAAAGGAGTACCCAGAGTTGTGAATTTCTGCCATGAGGCTGCCCTTATTTGCAATATTTATGATAGGAATTGTACCTGTGCATCAGTCACTGTTTGGAGGAAAGAAAAAAAAACCCTAAGCTTCTCTCTTAGTGTTAGAGCCTGTTCCTACAGTAATTTACTTAAGAAAATGATGTGATGATAGTATGAATTTTACTGTGGACATGTTCAGATGAATTTTTCAAAAGCCTTTCATCTATTGGTGCTGAATGTGACAGCTTAATTCAGAGGGATAAGCATTCCAAGAAGTATCCTCAGAATGCAAATACATATCTGACTGCAGGAAGTCATTTGGGCAGAGATACTAACATTCCCCTTAAATTTTTTGGAGGATGTTAATTAAAGGTTGCTTTTTTTTTCAGAAATACTTTTTGTTTCAGCAGCATGATTATTGATGAATGATATTGGTGATTACTGTCTTTAGATTTCAGATCTGCTTCTTATATCCAGGTGTAGGAGATAGTGTTTAGTATAATTTTTATTTCTATTTACTTCTGTTCTTTTCATACTTCCTTATTACTTGGAAACAAAAAAATGCACAGATTCAATATATTTTTCACCTGAAAAGGCAAATAATATTCATGTTGCTCCCTCTAGTGAGCTCCCACCCAGAATATTTTCCTGGCAGAGTTGTTGTGGGGTTATGGTGTTTATCTAATTTAAGTTAGTTACAGCTCCATGCAGCCTCTGGTGAGCTGATGTCATGGCTGAGGTCTCACTCTTCTGTGTGTGCTGTATTCTTATGTTTTACTGACATGAATCACCAGAAGATGGATAGCCCTAAAATCGGATGCTGAATGAGTAGATATTATTGCTGGAGCTGTAGAAATTCCTAGGGTGCAACCCAGCATTCCAGGCTGCTTTAGATACTTTTACTTAAAATCAAGCTCAGTTTGTGCAAGTATTTAACTAAAGCAACTGTCAGCCTCCTATATCACAGAATCAAGTGTTCTCAGGGGCTAGTAAAATAGGTAAATATTGGTAAATATAATTAAATAAGGTGAGGGAAAATAAACAGGAAGGAATAAAGGAATTTCCCTATATGGGCTCTTATTCCTTGTTGAAAATTGTTCATTCACCCTTATTATCTACACCTTATTTGAGTCCTCAGAAAAAACAACCAAAAGCAAACACAAAACCCCCACCAAACAAACAAACAAGCAAACAAAAATCACCCCCCCAAAAAAACCCCCAAACTTGATGTATTTGAACATGTGAGATAAAAAGGACTGTGAGTATATACAAATGCTATTTGAACAAGAATAATTGTTTCTGTTTTTATTTAAGCTGTTTAGAAGGAAGGAAGAAAAGAATTGTTTAATGTGAAGTATTGTGTTATGTGTCTTGGCTATTATGAGCAATACACATTTTAGAATGAAAAGCAGTAGAATAGAACAGCGTGCTGGGGCAGTGAATTCACTGCTGTGAATTCTTAATGATCATAGAAATTTAAGATGGTAAACATTGCTGTGATTCTAGTTTAGGTAAATGGTAGCACGAGAAGGAAAACATGAGTGAAGTGAGGAAATGGAAACATGGAATAAGTAAAAGAAATCTGTTTCTTTTCTACCAGGTACGAACTGATTGAGAAGGGTGTGCTCACAGTTGGGGATGCTGGGCTGGTTCCAAACGTGTACACCCGCAACCAGCAACTCGAGACTGAGAATCAGAGCTTGAAGAAAGATCTGGAAAACTACAAACACTCTGTCACGTATGTTACTTGGTTTTTTTGAAACTTTAAATGTGGTAGGAGATGGCCAGATAAAGGAAATCCAAGTACTTAGGGAAAAATAGTATCTGTTTGTTATGCTGGCTACACAGACTTTTAATTCTAGTGACATTTATAATTAAAGTTCATGTTTATCTGAGTTCTGTTAGAAACGTAAATCTTAATTTCTTTTTATTGTATTTAGTAGTCCAAAAATAATTTTCAATATCCAGTAATCATAACAAATTACTACAGAGAATCATGAGAGCCTAATAGGTAGAACTAAAAAAATAAATTGTTATGTGCATTTTGTATTACAGTACTATAAATTACAGCTACCACAAACCTTCAGTGTAGGAAAAAAAAATCACTATACATTTATTCTTCATTTTTTTAATCACAAAAAATCCATCTCTCTGGGCCTAGTTGTAATGGTGTGTCAGAGTAAATTACCATCATTGATTATGCTCATGTGTACATTTTAGAGTTTATCCTACAAGTCTGCAGTACTTCAGGCATCAGAGTTAAAATGCTTAGCCTATAAAATGGAGAGATGTGGTAATGAACCCTGTGTCACAGGCCTTTTCTGGAGAAATGTGTGTTTGCACATGTGTGTGTTCATTTGGAATGTACTCTGAGGCCTAATGATGCACTCCCATTTTGCCAGTGTGTGGTTTCAAAACATGGAACTGTAAAGTTAATTCCATCTCTTTAATTTTCCTCAGGATTCCTCAAATTGTTTTTGTTTAATGCAACAAAAAATATTAATCAAAGTTGTTCCTTTCTATGAAGAAAACCCCCAAACTATTCATATGTTAAATAATCATTGCTGCTGCTAATGGTAATTTAATTATTTTCTGATTGTAATGATTTATTACATTTTAAATTAATTAATTAATTGGCAACAGTCAAGTAGTTGAATAAACAGTGGCAAGTCAGATGTAGTGTAGTTAAGTATAATGATGCACTGGGAGACAGACCACAGAGAAAGCATGTCTTTTTTTAATCTGCAGCTTCTTTGGACAAAGAAGGGTACTCAAAGATTGTGTCTCATATGAGTGGGGGAGAGTAAGAAGCAGTCATGCAGAGTAAAAGAAGGAAGGACAAAATGTGGCCCTCATGAAATTTATCCTTGACAGTAGTAATTTCAATGAGCTTTATTTTCTTTTTTCCCCCCACCTTTTTTTCTCTCTTCTTCCCCCTCTTCACCCCTTCTATGTAGCAGAACATGCTACAATAAAATAATACTGTAACAAAATAATCTGAGTTGATTATGACTTGATAAGGGTTTTCCTGGGTTTCTTTTATTGCTACATGATTATTTAACAATATAAATCTCAAACTGATTACACTATGGTCTGAATGAGCTGTTTGTTTTTTTTTTTTTTCTCATAAGAATATACTCCATGGGGTGTCAGAAGAATTTTTACAGCAGCTCTCTGGTTAAAAAGCTGAAAGATGACATGATAATGTGCAACTAGGAGCAAGCAGGAGAGGGAAAGAAGTGCTGGTATATTGGGTTGCTACAGGTTCTCTGTTAGGTGAAATCCCAACACTCACAATCCACAAACTCTTTCAGTCCACAAACTGAAACTGGGCCCTGCTTTTTCACATTCTGCTGTTTGTTGGAACCTAAAGCAGCAACACTCTGGTGGCAAACAAATGGGTCATGTCACTGGTTTGGTGTTGCAGAGAGGGCACTGAGACTGAGGGCAGTTCTGTGTGACACAGATTCTGTGCCAGCACACCTTGTTCACTGTCCTTTCCTGTTGCACACTGCAGGTTTTCTGCAGGTGCCTTGTGAAAACACTGCTGAAACAAAACCCCCCCTTTGTCCACTTGCAGGGAGAGCTTTATTTCCATAGGCTGTAAGCTATTACTGGAATGCAGTATAGGCAGGTGTAAACTTGCTCTGTGCCAACAGTACTCTGTCAGTACTTCACTTTCCAGCCTTTTCATTTCAAATAACTTTCAAAGATCTCACTGATACTAATGTTAAAAGTTCAGCATTTGTGACGTTCGTTTCATATACATTGTTTGGATTAATCTATGAATAAAAGCAATACTTCTGAAATAATTGAAATGTGTGAAACTGAGCATTTCTGCTGTACATACCATGGGCTACAGTGTTCTTTTATGCCTTTTGGATAAACCCTGGTCCTAAAACTGTATACTAAATCCATTTACTGTAGTGACTTTTAACAACATTTTTTCTTGTTCATACATTTAGTAACTTGAGTCACTGACTTTTCTGTGGTAAATATTCCAGCAGGAGCCAAAACTACTGGGAGGACAATGTGAATTTTCAGGTTTTCAGAGGGAATGACTCAGAAGGCAGAATGCCTGAGAGCATGGGAGAAATGCTGATTTGACTGGTTAGAAACCAAGGATTTATGAGCAAGGGAAGTCCTGTATTTTGCTCTGTGGATTACTCAGAAAACATTGATTGAGAGCTACGGTGCTGTGAAATGTAATTGAGAAAAGCTTTTAATTACATTTGGTATTTCTGAGCTTGGTACTCTGGACGGCCATCTTGCAGAAAAGAGATGTTATTTGGGACTTGTGCAGTATGGGGGCCCAGGATAAATGACTGTAAACCAATTACCTCCCACTTTAATGTGGTTTAGCAATTGGTGGAAGACATTTAGTGTCTAGAAGCTAGCTGTAATTGTATTTTGGGTATTTTAATACAGTATTTACATGATTGCATGCAAGCAGGGGGGCAAATTGAGTAGATTGCAGGCTGTTGGTTAGATTTCACTGTGGTGTTTCATTATTTAAAGAGAAAATTACAGTTAGCTTCATTTCCTCTGTATCGTGAGCATGTATTTTTTATAGCTTGTGCAATGTCTGAAGGCATCTTGATGTCTCTGCATGCATTAAAAGAAATAAATATCAGCATAATCCTTTTACTCCAAAACTAAGTATAGTTATGGCCTTAAGATTTAGATACATTACTAATCTTTATTTAAATGATTTCTAAAAATGACCATTATGTGGTGACAGAAAGCAAAACTAATTTTACATTGTTTTGCCATGTGACACTAGTTAAAGGGTACCTCAAATGTGCTCCATTTTATCTCTAAGGCTACATTTGAGCCCCAGCTGATTGCTAAGGGGTGCTGTTATCTGCTGAATGTTTCCCTAATGGAAGCATGGGCTTTCCTCACAATATGCAGGAAATATTTCTAAATAATACTGATAATTGTTAATGAGACTAGTTAATTCTAGTTCATCATCTTCAGTGGTGTCTGGTCACTTAATAGTCTGGTAACATTTTTCTGAACTGAAAATAGATTGCAATTTCATAGTCATGTTAAATTCTGCTTATCTGATGATATAAAATGATTTGAATACCAGATAATTTTGTGTTTTCCTATAGCCAAACCCTGTCTGTTGCCTATTTATTGAAACATGTGCAGCCAGACAAATGTTGTGTCATGGTAAGATTGTGTTGGTCACAGGGACTGTGAACTTTGATATTTAAAAGCTCTTTAAATATTTAGGAATTTCTTAGGTAGATGGAATTAAAGTTGTGTCAAGCTTTTGCCTGAGGTATGTAGTTGAGTTCACAGCATCAGTTAGGAACTGTAACATTTGCAGGTACCTTTCTTTCCTTTTTGGAAGCCTGCTCACAAATACACACCCAGCTTACAGCCAAAGTAATGGTAAAAATAGAAAGTAATCCTGGAAGCTGTATTTATTATTTTGGTTAGTGACATTAGCAACAAAATTCTCAGTCCAGTTCCTGTTTCTGTACCAAAATCTAACCATTCCTGCACATATTTTTCACCTACATCATGGAAAAATAAGGTGCACACTTTTTGTGTTGTGCACTGTATTTAAATGCAGCTGTTTAATTACATGGTGCATTTAGCATCTTTGCTTCTAAGTGCCATGTAAACTAGATGGAGTTAAAGACTGAAAGTAAATGTTTTCTAAAACTGTCTTTATTTAAATTGAAATTTTAGGGCTATGACTTGCAGCATCCTGGGGAATGTAGTCCCACATAAATTCAGTGGGATCAGGGCATGTAATGCCTCTGAAAATTCCTGCTTGGGTTTGCTGCACCCTGTCCTCTTTAGCTATTTTAACAGAAGTACTTGCTTGAGAGGAGTTTCAATGGAGAGACCTGCAGACTTTGACATATATCTTCCCTAAAAGAAATGGATATTGGCTTTGCTATAGCTGTAGCAACATCTTTTATGCTCAAAATGAGCCATCTGCTGAGCTCTGAAGGGGCAGGGGTTGCATTCAAGGTCTTTATGGCAAGTCAGACTTTGAGCGTGGTGTCGTGAGGGAGTTGTTTCCCAGAATTATCCTGAGACTACTGATTCATTTACCTCTCAAATGTTTGTAGAAGCCTGAGCAGAATCATTAATGTGGTCTTTATATCTCCAGCTCATGGTGTTTGTGCACACAGCAGGATGTGTGTGCCCCGGGAGTGGCAGCCCTGCCTGGCTCCATGGCATGAATTCACTGGGCTCTCCTTCAGGCCTGTGCTACAAGCACCAGTTCACATAAAAATGGCTCAGTATGATACTTTGTAAAGGTAACAAATAGAGTCCTTGCATATACAGCAAATATAAATTATTTGTATTAATAAATGATTTATATTTTAAATTATTAAATATAATGCACTGGCAGTTATGGATCTTCTTCCTGGACCTCTGATTTTGTCATACTCTGTTTTCATTTTGGTTTTACCTAGTTCTTCAGCTCCTGATGCGGAGGAAATGAGCTTTATTTCTGCAAGAAGCACATATCTAATTTCAGTGCAAGTTAATTTCAAGCTTCCTTTGCAATTAAACAATTCATCTACTAATCTTTCCTGCCAAACCCATATCAGTAAAGGCAAGGGGAAAATGTACCGAATATATACAGAATATTTTCTTTTTAAGTTTATGAAGCAGAACATCTCAGGGTGTCCCATAGCTGTGTGTAGAATGTGCTCAGAGAATAGCAGTTTATCAGTATGTTTACAGTTAATTTTGAAATGGAATCATTTTGCTGCCTGCTCTCACATCCAAGGAACACCTGAGGACAGGTTACAAATATGATTGAAGAGAGCCTAAAATTTTTTTGGCCCAGCTTTTTCCAGAAGGCTCTCCAAATTAATTTGCAAGGCAACAATACAGATGTGATGTAAATATTTTTTTTAAAAAACCAGTATTTTCAGTATATTATCAGTATTATCAATACACTTTTACATAGAATTTTAAACAAGAGGATTGGTTTTTGTATCTCCGTGAGTCTCCTCATGCTTAGCGTAAAGTTGACCTCAACTCTGAGATTTATGATGCCAGAATCCTTATGGATTCTGTCTGAAGGATCTGAGGGAAACAGAGGAGTACCCATGGTTTTGAACCTCAGCTGGCAGCAAAGAGATCTCAAAAGAACATATTATTCAGCACAGGTTGTACTACCAAGAGCTTCCAGCTTAGATACAGTAGACATGTGCAGGTCTGAAAATTAATTCCATATGTATTCAGCATACCTTGATGCAGTTCACAGGAGGAGACTAACACTGCTGCCTTGCATTTTCTTTTTTTACACACAGTAAAACAGAAGAGGCTCTCCTAAAAATGCAGAAAGAACGAGACTTCCATCGAATGCATCATAAGCGAGTGGTCCAGGAGAAAAACAAGCTGATTTGTGAAATGAAAAGGTACAAAGTAATTTGAGTTGCTATACATGTAGCATTAGTGTAATTAATTAATGTAGCCTGATAATGAGATAACACTATGAAATCTGAAGTGAGTCTAGCTGCATTTAGTTGTGTCCTGGTAAACAGCAGCTCAGTGTGCCACACAGAGATCAAAGAATTTCCAGTGATTTATTTCTGGTGGATTTTCTATGGTGCAATATGCATTAATGAATGCATGGTATTTCTAATAGTTGGAAACAAAAAGGAGTTTTTTTTTTTTTATCCAGATCTTTTGCCATAAATAGGTGGTGATTTCTGTTTAGAATGTTTGCCCATTTTGAGGGTAAATATTATCACACCAAATTCAGAACCTTTGCATTCCTGATTCCCATAGTTGGCATTTTCTGTCATCTTGAACTTCCAGTAAGAAGCTTGCTATGTTTCTTTGCTTACAAATAAGCCCAAACCAGTCCATTGCTACAGACTTATAGTGATTTAATTTCTAAATAGGAGCTGAGTTTAGGATCTCTCCTTTGCACGTGTTTATGCCACCACTAGTTTTAAAATAACACTGGGGAGAGGTTTACATCTGCAGCTCCACTGAATTCCCTGAGTTTTGTTGGTGTTGTTATCCATCAGTGCATGTAATAGCAGCTCTGTGTTCTACATCTCCACCCTTGGAAAGCACACTGCTAATGCAAGAGAGCACTCTACACTGCTCTGTCCTCTGTGACTCAGCATTTTGCAGGATGCAGTGCTTCTGGAGCTGTTGGTGTCATATGTTTCTCGTTTCATGTGTAAATCTTAATTTGTCTGAAGAATTAAAGTGCTTAAGTATTCACAGTGTAATGTGTAGTGAAGAAAGAAATCATGATCATATTAGGACTGTTTTGTCCAGATAAGGATCTTATTTGCTAGTCAGATAACAGCTGTAGTTCTTTTTCTTCCAGTGAAATACAATCCATCTGTAAGAAAACAAATTAGCCCAAATTAATGTGCAGTATGTGTATAAAGGATTAACAACAGGACAAAATTGGATGGATTGTTTTAAGATGTGACTGAACAAGCTGTGAATCCTCTTACTCATTCACCTTTTTTTTTTCTCCTTTGTTGTGGTATTGCAGCTGGTTGGTTACATACTAAACAGCTTTACTATCTCCTCTGTGTTGACCTTTTGGCAATTTTACTCATTTGTTTGGGGAGGGGAAAAGTTATGCATATATAAATCTCTGATTTAACTCATCTGTGAGGAATCATTTTTTCTCCTCTTGCTCACAGGCTGAAGGCACATTATGCATCCTATGAACCAGTGCTGAAGCAGCTGTCAGAAAAATACCAGAATTCCCTGACACAGAGAATGTTAACCAGTTTGGAGAGAGACAAAGCATTGGGGCAGGTAAAAATGTGGTGAACACCACTTGCACAGCTGTAAGGAAGCTTCTGGTTTTCACTTTGGTAAATACACAGGATATTTCTGGTAAAGCAAGTCACTTATGCAGTATTCTGAAGCAGAATATTTTATGAGTTTTCATGATTTGGTGAAATATTAGCAGTGAAAGTGTGTGAAACGTGGTGTAATAGATGGCAGTGTATACCCACTGTAGAGCTGTAGAGCAGCAGTGTGCAGCAGGTGTAACATTCACACAGCTTCCCATGCTTCCATCTATGCCTTTGGAAGTAGCTTATTTTAACTTTTATTACTGTTAATTATTTTATTTTTTCCTAAATATACCTGCTAGCATAGAAAAAAATACATTAAGAGATCAGAGACAGTTTTTCAGTCTTGAGTGGAATATTTGAACATTATTTTTACTTCTCTAATCTCACCTGATGTATACAAGATATTCTGCCCCTTTGACAGGAAGCAGTATGAGCACAGGTAGAAGAGATGACAAACAGAAAATTACCTGGCATGTGTTTAAGAAAAGAAATAGGAAAAAAAGAGAAAAAACCCTACACAAATGCATTCCAGCAGTAGCATCAATTATATGTGGGTAAACTGAAAGGAATTTACTATGCTCACACTCTCTCTCTCATTTCCTCCTTTCTTCTGCCTCCATTTTTTCTCTGGTCACCTCAAGGCTTACTTACAAAACAGTGAGGATTATGTGACTGAAATTTCAATAAGGAAAATGCCCTATAGGAAAAGGAAGTTTATGCCCATATGGAGTTCTGCTGAATCAGGAGTACAAAACATGGAACAGTTCCAATGCTATGAAAATTCGGGGGCATATATATATATATGTATGTAGAACCTCTGCAGTTATGAACTGTATTCACTCTAGAGCAATGAGTTTTTTGTAATGCACAGTACCATATTTTGTGATGTTTTGTTGTGACAAAGCTGTAAGTCATATTGTGCCATTAAATTCGAGATCAGGGCAGTGACAGCAGTTGTTAAAAGTTGCTGGTGTAGTCAGAACCCTGGTATTCTGTATGTCTGCATTGTTTTAATAGAGCTGTAAAAGTGTTTTGAGGGATTCTGGGTGGCTTGTGTTTTATTGCATTTTTGCTCTGGGTCTTTCCAAAATCTTGAATTAAGAGTTATGTTCATAACTTAGAGACAATAAGCAAGAGTAAAAAATTATAGATGGAATTAATGAGGTACACATGAATGCTGTGTGTTGTGAACAGACACTTCAAAAGTAATGCTTTAATAATGCTTCCTCTTGTTCTTTCCTCTTTTCAAAATCAGGTTACAGGTTTGCAGGCTGCGTTAGAAAATTTAGAGTCCGGATATACTAAGCAGATCCCTGAGACAAAAGGTAAAATATCCCCATCACAGGATCATCACCAGGCTCAGACTGCTTATGTATTTTTTTTTGTTGATGTGATGCATCTCAAAATATGGTGTAACAGTAAATCAAAAATATTTGCACTGCATTTTATCAGCTGACCTGGTGTCTGAGCAGCAGTTTTATCATTTGAATATTTTATTCTGAAGTGTATTCACTTAGGAGAGTGAGACTGCTGAAGGCAATATGGAATATATGAGTTGGAATTGGAAGGACTATGTCCTAGAAATCTATTTTGTGACTGATTTTGTTACTGTATCTGCTGATACTCCCTTTCCTGTGTGTGTGCATGTGTTCTTTCTCAGCTCCCCCTTCAGAAAGCATACATTGTAGTCTGGAAACATTTTGAAAATACTGGTGTTATGAAATCCAGACTCTCATTTTTACAGAAGATTGCTAAGGTGATATAATACCTGCTGGAATAGTATCTGTATGGTACCACACTACTTCTCTGTGTAATTTTTACATAATTTTTTTCTAACTCCATCAGGAAAACCCTAGCACCTCTGCTTTCTTAAGAAAATGAAGCTCATGCTATCACACTATCTGAGAGCATCAATCCCACTAATAATTTTGAACCTATTTTTCAATTGCAGCTACATTTGATAGTAAGATAAGTTTCAAAGAAACCAGGTTTTTAAAATTCTCCTGGAAATAAGTGGGATGGTGCAGAAGGGAAGTGGTGAGCTCCATCTAACAACAGAGTATTCACATGTGAAGGGGATGTTGCACCTGCCTTAGTCATGAGCAGGACTCCCATCAGAGATAAGTGTTTTCTTGAAATTAGAGAACCCTACAAACATTACACAACTTCCAGATGAAGAATTTGTTCCAATTATGGCAACTTCAATACCTGTTTGTTTTGTGGTATTATGGGTTTTTTGTTGGTTTATGGGTTTTTTGGGTTTTTTTGGGTTTTTTTTGCATGTGTTAAAACCTAAACCTCCTTTAGCACTGGTAATGTACCCCAGGTAAAAATCCATTGAGTTACCCCAGCCTTTGACAATAAAGCTTCATTAGTTCCCATGTTCATGGAATTACTGCCATTGTATAAAGTTCCTCTAGAAAACACAAGGCTGAGAAAAAGAATACTAGCCAAGTAAGTTTATTTTATTTTTTTTTGGTGTTTGTAATTGAGTGAAGAGGAAGCACTGCCTTCCTTTCCTATTAAGATACACTCTGGCTTGAGAAAATATAGTGTGGGATCTTCCCTGTGCTCATGTGTGGATGCCCCACCTGTCTCCTTTTCATATTAAACATACTTTCATTTGTTGTTTGATTCTAAAAACCACTCTCTGGCTGTTCAGTCTTGTTCTTTCTCCAGAAATCTTGAGAGCCCTTTGTAATACCAAGAAGTGATAAGCAAGGGAGCCATTTGATAAATAATTATATAAAAAACTGCTTGTCAGTCTCCAACACAAATTAAGCTCATCAGCCACCCACATGCTTCTACAAGTTTTAATTTACCTTGGGTATCATAAATTAATCAGTATTTCAATTCATTTTGTTTCAGTGCTTTGTCCTCTAATACTACATAATTTTTATTGCCCTCTGTAGGTCATACTCATGTCTCAGTGGGTAATATTGCCTCTTGAAAGGTGATCATATTCTGTTCCCTCTTGATTTCTTATTCATGAGAGAGTATAAGTATAATCCTGAGAAACATGGATTTCTCATGGATACTGGAGAAATGTTTGCTTAATATTTCTCAAAATTCAGGTTGCTGTTGGAGGTGGAAATCTGGGCTGTAAGGAGACTTCCAGCTGCACTTTTCAGTCTTCTGGGCTGACTTCTGTGCATTGGGATGTTTGAGTTAGAGGACAGCGCACACCCAGAGTGGGAAGTGATCCTTGGCCAAGCTGAGCTGCCTCTCCTGGCAGGTGTCTGCTTTCACTGCAGTGCAGAGCCTGAAGGAAGGAGGAGGGCTCTGCTCAGCAGCAGGGGATTGCCCTTCACTGCTCCCCAGGCTGCCTTTGTCCCACAGCCTGACTTGACCATGGAACACCTGGAATGCTGGCTTGGCTAGAGGGCACTGCGAGTGGCTTTTAATTAGTTTTGGATTTGCTGAACTCTGAGCTTCTGCACATCCACTCCAGGAAAGCAGGAGAGAAACTTTTTACAAGGGCATGTAGTGACAGGACAAGGGGGAATGGCTTCATGCTGAGAGATTATAGATTTAAATTAGATATTAGGAAGAAATTCTTCCCTGGGAGGGTGGTGAGGCCTGGCTCAGGTTGCCCAGAAAAGCTGTGGCTGCTCCATCCCTGGAAGCATCCAAGGCCAGGCTGGACAGGGCTTGGAGCAGTCTGGGATAGTAGAAGGTGTTGCCCATGTCAGAGGGGTGGAAGTGGATGAGCTTTAAGGCACCTTGCAGCCCAAATCATTCAGTGATTTTGCATTTGGTTTTAGTTTGTGGCTGCTCTTTTTCTCTGAGTCATACAGTGCACAATAAAGAACAAAGGGGGACTTCTTAGTATTCACAGTGAGTTTGCATTGTAAATTTGTATCTGGCAGCTAGGTAGAAAAAAATTAACAGTACTTAATTTTAATTTTAGGGCAACTATTCTGGACTTTATTACTCAGCCATTTGATGTAGGAGCTTTCATCCTTCTGCATTTCAAGCAATTGAAGATAGCATCCACAATACAGAGAATGTAATTTATTTACCAGCAGTTTTTTGCTGTCTCACTGTCAGGCTGCTGTTCAGCTTTGTACAGAAATCCTTCAAGAGAAGAACATCTAATAATTTTTAAGACACCTAAAGAAACCTAATTCTTGCCTTGCTTGTTTCAAATTTGTATGAAGGACATATAGTAGCTGGAGAGGAATTAGTTAGCAATTATTGTTAGGACTTTGTCATCCTGTAGTCTGGTTCTCTCCCTCTGATGCTCACTCAGAAATCAGCTCTGAAAAATATTGTGCTATGGGTTCAGATTACTTTTTAAAAAGTAATGGATTTTTTTATATTTTTAAGGAGATTTGCATTAAAAACTGGTTGTGTTTCAAATCTGGCCCTTCCTGTTATGGCAGCAAGATCATACATAGAGGAATCTAATTATCAAAGAGGGAGAGCTGTTGTTTTACTAAGGGTATTGGTGTATATTAACAGTGTTTGCAGCCTTCCTTATGGATCAAAACACAGTGTTAAGTGATGCTCTGAAAAAAGAACCCTTTTGCCTGCAGGAATTTAACAGTGGTGATTGTGGCTTGCTTATAAACCTAAGTGAGCACTGCTATAGCAGCTGGTTCTAAACATGTTATAAAACTGCTCCTTGCTCAGTAGTCTTCTTGTATTTTCTAAAAACAACAGGTGCTTATTTATTACCCAATTATATTCAAAAGTTGAACTCAATGAGTTTCTTTACTCATGGTTGAATTAACTCATTGCTAAGAGTGTTAACTGTGCTTTTCCTTTCCTTGATCTGATGCAATAGCAGTTAGAAGGTCATGCAAAAAGAAATTTAAAATGCGCCAGTTGAAGTACTTGATCCTGGTTGTGCCCATTCCATGTGCAATGCAATCAAAATAGAAAATCTTTAAACCTAAGCTGTTGACATCTAAGTGCAACAGGTCTTTGGAACTCATTCTTTCTTTTTTTTCATAGTTACTGAGTTTTAAAGCTCTGGAACTGTCATAACACTGTTGCTTTATAGGTGTGGGTATCTGAAAAGGACCAACAAACCAAATACTCTGTGAGCAACATGGTAGTGGATAGCAGTTACTAAGTGAGTAGAAGGTATTAGACATACAAAACAGTTTTGCTGTCTACTGTTCCTCAAAGAAAGTTATTTTTTGTGATATCTGTAACAGTAGTTTCAATTTCTAAAACATTATGTGAGAATACATAAATACTCAAGTTTTTTTTAATCCAGGCACAATTCTTTCCACCAGTTTCAATTGTACTCAGGTTGGGTATACAGGAAAGTTTTGTATTGCTTGATCTGCTTTTTTTTGCCTTGAGTGGAGGGAGTGTTTGGTTTGTTTCCCCTGCTTTAAGTCATCAGGTTTGCATTTTGGTGTAAAAGTCTTAATGAAACCATTTCACAGGAGCAATAATTTAGAAATGCATAATGTGAAGTATATTTGTTTCAGTCTGGATTTTAGCTTTGTAATGTGTTTTTTTCAATCAGAGATTTATTTTTTTTCAAAGAACTGGAGGGGTGTAAGTGCCCAAATCCTGTAGGAAATCTATATTACATTCTTTTTTCATGTAGACCCATGCACATCCAACAGAGCACTGCAACAAGATACACAGGTCCCAAAGTGTGTCTGGATTTGTATGAGCTGCCAATGCAAAGGCTGTCAGAGAGCAGTGTCCCTTCTGCCAGGTCATGGCAGATGCCCTGTGCTGTATTCCACGTGTGCTGTACTCCTCATCCTATCCATTTCAACCTTTGATGATTTAAAGCTGTGTTTCATGCTTAGTATTTCTTTGCTGAGTTACCTATTCATCAGTAATTCCTTGTTTGAAATGTGGGCTAGCAGAAAGTGCAGGGAAACAAAAGGAATAGTGGGCTGTAAATCAGAATATTGCATTGGTGGTGGATACCAGATAGGAGGCAGAGAGCTGATGCTTCCTGTGGCTCTGAGGGATGTGAAAGAATGCATCCATTTCCCTGTGACTCTCTGTGTGCTGCAAGATTATTGCATTTTTGGGGCCAAGTCTAGGGTACCCTTTAGATAAGATGAAATTATTTGTGGAGCAGATACACCTGTAGCCCTGGAATAGTTTATATGGATTGCACACTAACCTGAATATCTTCTTATTTAGAGTGGTGTTTCTTTGAGCATTTCATATGTCTGACTAATATTAAATAAGGAGATAGCTTCCAGAAGTGTAAATAAAAAGTATTCTGATGATATTTGTGTTGGTTTTATTTTATAGTAGGCCATGATTGTACAAGGAAGAAAGAGTTTGAAGGTCCCACTCAGAAAGCTCTTCGGGAAGCCAGGCAGCAAAAATTCCTTGTTGTTGCAAGCTCTTCCTGTGATCCAGATGAAGATGCAGAGAAGAAGATGGGAAGGAGAGACCTAAAGGTACTGTGTTCTTTCCAGCTGTACAGTGTCAATCCTCTTTACACTAAGCTGTGCTGAAAGACACCTGTCCAATGTGATTAGAGGAAGTCTTGCTTAGTTGAAGTAAATAGGACAGGTAGGTAACAAGTTTTTTTTTTATTTTTAATACGAGTTTCTGTTACAATTTTCAGGGATTTACAGGAACTCTGATTAATTGAAGCTAGCAGTCTACTTTTTGAGAATCCAAAGTAATCACCTAGCAGAGGAGGAGCACTTCTTGCTAGAGTAATTGCTTCTTGCTCTGTTGTGTTTCTTTTGTAACTTGAGAAACCCTGATATGTTCCATAATGCTTGAAAACTTTTCCAGCATTTCAGACTGTTCCAGCTGGGACTAAAAGGGACAACATCTGTGAGACTAAGAGCAAAAAACTGGTAACTTCCTGATAGTCAGAGCTTCTAAACCTGAGTATATCTGAGGTATGTTACTGCTTCAGTTTGGAAGTTGTGCAAAATCAAAGTTAATTCCTGATTGGGTATTTTTTTTTTATTATGGAAAATAATTACTTTATTCCATTTGTTTTATTTATTGAGGTTGCATTTAGGGACTTCATAACAATGCTTTTTATTTTTCCAAATTGGGGTAAACATTGTAATATTTAAAATTTCAGAAGCTCCCAAAACTGTTACAATTGCTCTATTTTTGTTTGACAACTAGAGTTAGAGTTTAAACTATCTTTAGTTGATGGTGATATAGTCAGAAGCAACCTCAGTCTTTCCTTTCCCTGTCTCCACAAATGTCTGTGGTAATTAATTTTTGTAGGTTTCTGTCTGGCTTTGCAAGAGCATTTCATCCACTTCACTTTGGCAGTGCACCTCTCCACAGACGAACATACCATTTTTGTTCTATTTTCATTCTTTTTTTCTGCTCCTGAGCCCTTAAAAAAAACCAAAAAAAAACTCTGTCTGTATCTCTCCTGTTGCTTACTGAAACATTTCTCACCATGTATAGAAAGTATTTCTCCATACTGTCCCCACATCTATTGGTATCTGTGCCATGTGTCAGTCAGTCCATCTCCCCTTTCCCTGTTTTTTATGCAGTGGTTAAAAACTTTAATGCTAGACTCTTAGAAGTACCTCCTCTCTTCATTCTGACTTGTGAACAGATAAAATTTCATAATCCAAGAAGCAATCATTTTTATGTTTCTGTTTCTACTGAAGTTATCAGGATTTTTATGGAAAACTTCAGTGGTGTTATGCTTCAACCCCAAAATATAAACTCTGCACAGGTAGTGTGCCTGTCTGGCTCTTGTTCTTTGAAATTCATGAGCACAGTTAGTTGACTGGTTCTGACAAGCATCAGTGTTTTACAAATCTTAAGTTTCCCAAAGGAGTCCCACCAAAGGCCCTGATGTCTTTATTTAATCAATGGATTAGAAAACTGGGTTAGTTCCAGAAATAAGTCATCAGAAAATATGGGCATGTTTGAATGTACTAGAATTTTCCATGGCTAAGCAATAATCTACAACTTTAGGTGTGAGATTAGCACCACTTCCAAATGGAACAATAGCTCTTTTTCACTTCACATTTCCTGGATCTATTATTTCTAAGTATTTCCTTTCTCCAAAGAAAGGATTCCAGCTCAGATAGTGCATATGAATTACTGCTTAGGATGTTAGAAATAAATGGCAGAGGGAATGATGAATGTGCAGAGTGCAAAGAGGTGAGCTAAAATTGTGTTTAAAACAGAAGTGCATATTTATTGAACTACAATTCTAAACCAATGTATTGAATTAAAATAGTGTGTTCTTATTCAAGTATTTAGGTGTCTTAAGTATTTGTTCCCATCAAAAGGATGAGGTGTAAAGGAGAGCCTTCCCTTCTTTAGGTGAATTTCTGTAATACTTGGAATCAAGCTTGTGTGGTGTCTCATCTCCTCTGACCTGTATCAAAAGATCTTTTAAGTTCTGCTGTGTGTTATGTAATTTAGATCCTTTCTTACGATGATTCAACATGAATGAACACGAGCACCTAATGAAAAGTTCCCTAAGTTATTTAAATGTTTTATTGGAAAAGGTAAAATTGATTTATACTTATTGAGATACTCATTTAAATTGTCTTTATACCACAGATAAAGTAGGAGTCAGAGCATGAATTTGGTCAGTTCCACGGAGTTCACTGAATACATAGAAGAAATAAAAGCAATTGTAATCCTCTATTTGCATATGCATTTACAACAAAAGAGAGGAAAAGAGAACAGCAGATGTGGAAAATATAGGTAAAATTCACTGTCTAGGATTGTCATGCCTGTTTCAGTAAATGTAAGTGAACTTTTAAAGCTTAAAAAAGTTTAAAGTGAACACCTTATCCAATTTATAAGTTCAGGCACTTGGATTATATCCCATTCAGTAAAAAGCCACTAGATTGTCATGAGATTGTATCCTTGAGACAAAATTATAAATGTTTGTATTAACTGTACTGTTACACAGCAGTGAACTATGGTGATGGAAATGATTTAACATCTCTTCTGTGTCTGGTAGCTAAATAGTGATCTAACAAATGTCTGTGCTTTTAAGTAGATGCAAATATGAGTCATAGCTGAGCTAGAACATTTACTTCAAGGACAGACATATATTGTGTTATTGCAATATCCTGTAAAAGCTGACATGTCATTTAAAACACAGAGTCCCTTTGATGTGAAGTTTATCACTGAAACAGTAAATGAGAAAGCAACTGGATTTTTTCCTAGGAGAATGCATTATCCTGATTTTACAGTCTTTGTGATGAGACTGAATTAAATTGTAGTAACAGACAATTAGTCTAAACTATTTACATATCTGACCCTTAATAAGCCAGTATCAATAGCATAAGTAGTCTTAGACTAAGAATGTGCATAGAGTAATACTTCAAACATTTAAATTAATTAAAATGCACTCACAGGTCATTAAAATTGCAGAGAACCTTTGATAATGTGAATTTCATTATGCTCTTGAAAACTTTCCTATTTTTATTCTCTCAGGTTCCTTTCTGAGTACATTCTATGTTTGATTGCTTTTATAAGGTTTTAGCAGGACAATTGCAGCTTCTTTACGTTCACTAAACTACATTTCTGCATATATTACAACCCAATTTAATTCTGAAGTTTTACTTGGTGTAAAACTTTATCTAAAGGTGTGTTGGACATTTCTGGAGTTGAGGAATTACCTGTTTCTGTGGAACAAATTTTGCAACTATGGCCACTGTGTATGTTAAAGATAGAGAAGTAAATTCCAGTGGTCATACAGATATGGCCTTTGTAATTAATAAGGCTTTGGGTTAAAATATCACATGGGTGTGTGTGTGTGTTACACTGAAGTTTCTCCTCAGTTCTATGGAAAAAAGAGTACAAAATTTACAAGAACTGCTGTTCCTGTGCTCTCAAGTTGAAGGGGAGATGAAACTAAGTGATTACTTAATCAGACAATTGAGTCTGAATATAAATTAGCACAGGTGTATTGGGGACAGAACTGGAAAGATGGTCCCAAAGCAGTTAGGAAGGGTCATAAATGAAACAATCACTTTGTGTTTGTAATAATGTGGCTAAGAAAGCACTGATTCGATATTCAGAAGAGAGTAGGTGACTGACAGATAATACTGGGAATGCTCATTTCTACAGCTCTTCCCTGGGATTATAAAACTGCAGACATGGAGATAGGAAAATGAATACAAGTTACCCAAATATAAGACTGCAGCCTAGAGAATGGAAAAAAAAATAGTGTCTGTGTTTCAAATGAGATAAAAAATAAAAGCTAAGAAATCATAGACTGGACAGTATAACTTACATTCCTAAATTAGTTGGCAGTGTATAACTGAATTTTTACTCAATATCTGCAAGAAATCAAGGAAAGAATTAACTGGGAAAATGGGTTTTCAAGGAAAAATTGTTTAAATCCAGTCTATATTGCATCCATGGAAGGATAAGAAGTACATGGATAACATACAAGAGCACTCAGGTTTTAAAAAGGCTTTGGATGCTGTCTCACAGATTAATTCCTGTGAACAACTGTGGAAATTTGGCTTGACATAATTTTTTTTTTTTTTTTTAAATTAATGGAAAATAGATTACAAACATGCAGATACACTGAAGAGGCTTTTTTGCAGGGATATATTGTCCTTAATGATCTGGAAAATGGAAGAGAAAATAAGCTGACAGAATTTTCAGACCAAGTGGCCTGGGTTTGGTGGGGCTGGAACAGCAAGTGCAGCTGAGGACAGGAGTGGAATTCCAAACCTGACCTATTGGGGAACTGATCTAAAGAAATAACAGACAATGTAAGAAGAGCTACAAAACTGCCTTTAAAAAATGATCCAATGTACAAATAGAGATCAAGGAGATTAGGAAGAGTTGATCATTGGCTTTTAATTAGAGTAGGCTCTAGGGTATGTTGTATAAAACAGGCTTAACATGAGTTGAAAACCACAGAATACCGTGGAACAGCTGAACACTGCTGCAGTGTAAACCAGGAATATTGCCTGGAGCATGTGGAATATTCCTCTAGCTAATTTCATATGGCATGTGGCTTTGGCTGCAGTTTTGTGTGCTGTCTGATCAAGCTCTTCAGGAGACAAGTGGGGCATCTACACCAGAGCAGTAAGAATGATTAGAAATTTATGAAACTGTCAAAGAAAGGGTGAAAAGTGAAATTGGGTAGTCTACAGAAAGGAACCCTAAAGGGAGACAGGATGAATCCTTAAAATAGAAAAGAATTCTGTTAAAAAAACAGAAAAAAACTCAAAAGTAAATCCCAAATTACAAAACAACTTGTTACAAGTAGTAATAAACTAGAAATTCAATAAGAATCATTCAGAGTACAATGGGCTTTTAGCAGCAAAGAAAATGTATATCCTTAGAATATGATGCCTCTTTCCTTCTACTTACAGAATTAATGTTCCATGACTCAAATGTTAAGAGTATGATCCAAGATTAACTGGGTGTAATCTAAAATGTGTCCTTTAGTTGGTTTTGATGGAATTTAATTTAAAAGAATTACATGTTTTGTTAGGCAATTCTGTATTTTTTTAAAAAATACTTTTATTGTGGACTTGAAAATGGTAAAAAGAAAGCTGCTTTTCAAGTGAAACTGATGTTTTTAACAAAAAATATCTTCTGTATTTTGTCTTCTGTATTTTCTGTATTTTTTTTTTAATTGTATTCTGTAATGTGATAATAGCTTTAGTTTTAGGATTTTCTCAAACATGTTTAAAGATGTTGGACCTACATGGAGAAAATAAGAAAATGGTTCAGAGTGTTAGCTGCAAATAAAGCTATAGAGGAAATATTCATACAGTTGCAAGACCAAATGATAAAGACAACTTATTATAGAATTTTCCATCCACCTTTGCAGCTTTGTTAAATTGAGACATCCAGTGCCTTGCATTTTTAGTAGTAAAATTGATGCTTTAAGCCATTGGTACTTGATCAAACTACCTCACAGAGCATCCAAAGGGTTTTCTTTGTGCTGAGGAGCACTGCTTGAGTCACTGCATGCTGCCAAGGGTAATAAAGTAACAGGCCCCCAAGATGGAGAACCAATACAGATAGTTGTTGGGAGGTAAGATGCATTTGCTCCTAATTCTAAATATACATTGGCTTTGCATGTTCATATATTTCTTTATGTATTTGAGTGTCAATAATGACAGATTTTAGAATAACAGGCTGTCTTCAGTGAGACTGTGAATCTCACTCTTTCTATAGTCACTTGGAAAAACTGCTGATAATAAAATTACTGGTTTTTATATGCAAATGCTTTGATGCCATGAAAGAGGGATGTACTGAAACGGTATTTAATTGAAGAAAAAACCTTTGAGTTCTCTTTGCAGAGAAGATGTGACAGATATAAAAAAAATGACATAAAAACTTTAAAATGTTTGGTTTCCATCGCTTTTGCAAAGAGCTGCTGCTGTCTTCCTCAGGACTGACAAATGGAGAGAGCTGGGAATTGTGTTGTGCATGAGGGTTTCCCTTATCCCATCACTGGCTGTAGGAGAGGATTTGCCTTTGCCTGAGTCAAGAGAGAACTTTGCTGAGGCACCAGGGGCTCCCTGCAGAACACCCACAGCAGGAGGTGGGATGCTGCTTGCCCAGCTGTTGGTCACGTCAGCACTGTTGGCCTTTGAGACCATAATTGAGCAGTTTCATTAACTTAGGACCAATTCTTTGTTTTCCTTTTAATTAAAGTGTCAAGACCTTAACATTTCTCTTGCAAACCATTTGGGAGCTGTAGGGGGAAGAGGAGAAGGGTTTAGTTGTTCTTGTTTGGTGGTTCACTAACAGATGAACTTACAGCCCCCCTTAAGGGAATTCTGCCAGTACAACATCTCTTAACTGTGCAATTCCAATGCTCTTTGGAATGTTAAACTTCTGCCAAGATCTCTGTTCCTTTCAAGGAAGGAGAGGCACTAACTAGCAGTAGAATGCACAACACAAGACATGGCTAGTGTTGGGTACCTCAGTTACAATGTTATTGGTGCAAACTTCATTTCACTTGAAAAATGGTTTTTAAGAGGCTTTTTCCTGTGTGAGAGGGGAAAAAAAAAATCTAAATTCCACGAAAGTCTATTTACAATTATAATTCCTCTATTTCTTTTTTTCCAAGGTCTGTTTCATAATGAAAAGTTTATGATGCAGGAGTTGGGAAGAGTTGGGTAATAATTTAGAAACTATACTAAGATTTAATTTTCAATACAACAAATCAGTGATGTGCTTGGTGTTTTTGGGTAATTGATAAAACACATAAAAGTGTTGTAATTGATACACAACTGCAAATCAAAATGTTCAGTAACTGTATTTAAACTAGGTAAATAATCACCACTATTTTTAAAGGTGTATTCTTCCAGAAGTAGTCTACTTCTTTCAACAAAAGAAGAAGAAACTTTTCTTTCAAAAGTTCAGCAATTAACCTTAGCTTGGTGTTCAGGGATGTGGCTGAAAAGGCAATATATGAAATACTGTTTGATATACTTACACAAAAAAAGTAGATTGAATTAGGCCAAACTTAATACTAATTGGGTTTTTTTTGTTGTTGTTTTGGTTTGGGCTTTTTTTTTTCCATTTTAATGAAGTTTAGCCAAAATTATTAATGGATAAAACTAGATCCCTTTCAAAGTATTGACATATGATTGAAATATGAAGTAAGTGCTCAGACCTCCAAAATCTGGAGGGAAAGGCTCAGACGCTGACTGTGGTATTTATATTTTAAATTAACTATTCTGTAGTAAGTTAGGGATTTTGGTGTTTCAATCTTTTTTCCCAATATTTAAACAAAGCCTTTGCATATGTCAACATCACTTTAAGGAGAATGAAATTCAGCATTAGCATTTAGTTTTCATGGTAACAAATCTCTAACATACCCTAAGAGCTCTGGCACTGCTCACAGTGTTCAGGGTTGTTTGTCTTCTATATTCAAACAGCACTTCTGGGAGTGGAAAGTAAAATCTTAATTGTTTCTGTTTGAATACAATGAAATGAAATAAAATACTAAGTCTTTACTCCAAACAGTTTATGAATTAATAATCAGTGTGTTTTCTCTAGAAAAGGTGATGCTGTTTCATTGGAGTGTCCCAATGTGAGGATAATGTTAATGGGTCACAGGCCTCATTGTAATTGGATTTCCAGTTCCAATCTAGGCCTGACAGGTTTGATCATGATTACAAGTTGTTGTATAATCATGGATTAGTTGATGTTACCTGCTCTTACATGCAGTAAGCAAAGTGCAACCTCTGTCAGCAGGGAGGCTGAGGTTGGGCAGATTTCTGATGGAACCCATCCTGGAATGATGTCTGAGAAGGTTGGCTTTTACTCCAGAGGAACAGAAATAATTCATCTGATGTTCAGACAACAAAGGCAATCCAGATTTGCCACTCATTTGCCACTACATGCAAACACTTTGTAAAGCACAACTGCTAAGCACTTTTGTGGATGCATTACTAATCTTCTCATATTGCAAATCTGTTTTTTCAGAAGTGCAGTCTCATGTCTCAGTGTGGAGCTTGGCCATGATCTCTGAGCTTGGTTTTGGGAGCTGAAAAGCAGAACGAGTCAAGTGGTTTCACAGCTCATTCAGAAGAATGCTTTTCTCCTGTTTCCTTTCTGAAGTCCTCTCTCCTCCCTAGCAGCTCCCCTTCTCTTTCCTACCTCTGCTCTCTGTAAATTCTCAAGATCCTTTCAGTTAAGGTGCTGAATTGCAAAGTTTGAACACACAAGTTTGAAAGCCTAGTTACAGAATTCTGTTACTCAGAACAAAGGCCACACCATGCTGATGTGACAGCAGATACTCAGGGGACAGTTTCAGTTTGCATTTCTTTTGTATGTTTTACACCATAGTTCTGTATTTATTATTTCCAAATTTTTACCAGGTGTATTTATAGTTCAGGTAATGTCCTGTATACTGTAAATTAAGCAAAGCAGATCAGCCAATCAGACATTTATAATTTACCAGAAATCTGAAGCTGTTTCTGTTTTTGCAGGAATGCTTCACTCACTGTAGAAAGCAAACCTCCCCCATGTTTCTGTAGCACCCGCAAAGAAATTGTTCTCTTGAAGCAGTACAACAAAAACTGAGATTTGCTGTGATGTAAATCTCTCCAGAGTTCATTCCCACAAAAAAAAAAAAGAGATAAGCAAGAAAAAAATCACTATGCAAAATCACAGTTAATAGTATTTTAAAAATATTTAGTCATTAAAAAATTTATTTTAGTAGTAGTACTTGTTAATGTGAAAATGTATACACTATATTTCCACATTTCTGATGTGTAATAATTACAATTTTTTTAAAAAAAATCTGTTTAACTCTTGTAGATTATGTAGGAACAATGCATACAGTTGTGACATGTCTCAGTCTGGAAATAGTTTAGGAATTCACAGGCCTCCTTCACACTCTGTGTAGGAATTGTTCTGTGCTACAAGATGTACATGCCCTTGCTTGAATCCAGCAGACAAATAATCAAAGAGCAGCACACCGCCATGGTAATGTAATACTTAACAACACCCCAATTGTATGTTTTGACAGACATCACAGGGTTGGTTAATGTGAAGATACTGCCCTTGGTTTTTCAATATTGCAAATGAGAAAAATAGCAATGAAAACAGAGATTAAACAGGAGAGATCTTTAAAAAATTATCCTTGGAGAGAGGAGTCCTGATTTTGAGTATATTTTACCTGGATTTTTTGATGTACAGTCAGTTGTTGAGTGATTGGTTTTGTCCAAACAATAATAATTGGAAAGAGATGCTCTCTTGAGTTCCAGGCTATAGGGCTTTGGCAGCTTTATTCTGCTGCTCCTGTTCTGTTGTTGGCTAAACTTCCCTTGCTCTGATCCTGCCCCTCCAAACTCATAGTTCATGACCAATTCCTGCCTGCCACTGAAGCTGTGAAGAGCAGTGTGTGCAGGCTTGCTTTGATTTCAAAAATTCACCCAGGCTAAAATAATTTGGGAAGTAACAATGAAGAGAAGCTGATAGGGCTTTGTTGGCATAATTGTTTATTTATAAAGATTTGTTCTATTTTAATGGAAGACAGCCAATTATCTACTTATTGTTTTATTACACAGTTTATAAAAATAGTGAGAGGGGGAAGGCTGACAATATTTGGAGCACATTTAAGGATAATTGGAGAGGTCCTGTATTGTATTTATTACTCCTGTATTGTTTGTAAAAACATAACCACACAAGCTAACACACTCACATATATTGTTAGCCTTGGTGCTAAGTTCACTGATTTTTGGTCTGGGAGTCATAGCAAGGAGCTCTTTACAGTCTGTGTAGTTTATTTCCATTTTTGTCAGGGTACACATCAAGAAAGCTTCCAGCCACCATCTGGTAATGTGTATGAGTGGAGAGCCTCAGTGGCAGTAAAAGAGGCTGGCTGTGCCAAGGCTGTGGCTGGGAGCTTAGTCAGAACATGCTAACACCTGTGCAGGGGACTATTCTTATCAGCTGTGTCAGCTACTCTGCAAGGCTCCAGGCTGGCTAGCATTTTATACCTTTGGAAGTGGTCCTTTTCTGTTTCTTTGTAATAAAAAGTTTGGATTTTTATATAATCTGTGAACATCAGGAAAGCTTTTAAATTAGATATTTGAAGGTGTCAGTGTTGTTCCTGACATTACAAATCCTGAGTTTATAACTTTTAAAGATCTTTTTACTAATTGAATTAATTCATTGTGAATTTCCTGTCAGAAGTTACTGTAACATAGATAATGAGAGGAAGCAAGGAAAGGGTGACCTTTTTGGCCCTCTTTGCAGCCAAGTGTATTTGAGCATCACCTTAGTGTGTCATTGGATTGTTCCAGTCATCACACAGCTGAGATTTGATTTTATTAGTGCTCTCTTTTTGGTGAGCCTGTATCAAGTCTAATTTACCTATTACTTTTAGCTACACAGCTATGTGCCTGTGAGAGGTTGATGTACTTGTAGTCTGCATTGTCTTATAGCTGCACACCCAATCATTGAATGCCATTTACCAAGGGGTTTCAACCTTTCAGGTTTGTTTTTTGTTTTCTATTTCTCAAAATAGTGTCTATACATTTAGGAGATACTAGTATTTAAAGCTCTGCAAAGGTGTTCAGGTTCCCTGCCATGGAAGTTAGTAGGAATAGGTCATGGGATCATTGAGTGGATTGAGTTGAAGGTACATTTGATGCCTAAATGCTTTTGAGAATTTAAGGCTTATGTGCTACGACTGGGCAGATAATACTGTCTAATAAATTTTCTAAGCATAAATAGCCAGCTTCTGTTTAGAGTCAGCTAACATTATATAGTGGTGCACTGTAAATTAATTTCCTCTGGTAATTAGTACCATAATAATCAGTCAAACAGATATAATGTTGCCAATGGCGAGGTTCCAATTCCCTGCCGCTATTTTATTTTCTCCCTTCTTCTTCCATTCTTGGGAGAAAAGAATCCATTTTCCTTGTGGTTCTTGTTTTCTCCTGGAATGATGAAGTGGGTAGGGTGGCTGTGGGTTCAAATCCAGGCTCTTCAGTGCCAGGGAAGCTGGGTCTGCATTAGCATGTGTGAGGCACAGGATCTTAGATCAGTATGTTCCAGGAAATCTTTTCCCATTCACTTCAGAGTAAATATCAGTTTCTGGGGGGAATTTCAACTTTGTGATGATTCTTTAGAATCCTGACAGCCTTTCTATATCTGAGACAGAATGCTGCTGGAATTGAAGAGGAATTCAGTAAGTTCAAGAAGTGTAAGTTTATTGAGCAATGGTCAGAATTTGTCTGCCTCTGCAGAGGACTTTCAGACTGTGCACTTCTTTTACAGTTACCCTCTAAACATTGTGTTGAAGGGTTTTCTCCAGTCCTGCTCAGGTAATGCAGCAAGGCTGTGTTTGGGTTTGAGAAAGCTGTAATTCTACTGCTGTGATAAAGACTTACTGCTCTGTGAATCGCTGCATTTTACCCTTCTGCTGATGTGAGCATGCAAGCTACAAGTACACACAAATATATATATATATATATATGTTGTAGGTGTCAGTGCAAAAAAAGTTGGTTATATACCTAGACTTTCCATGCAGTGTTTTTTCTGTAGAAATTTGAGCTGCTGCTCTCAGCTGTTACTTTGAAGTTTTCTCTTTGTGGTTGTTTCTTCCCCCCAGCCCTCTGAGGAAATATCCAGGCAAATCTGTGCTGTTTCATCCTCATGTCTTTTGTGTAATGTTATGATTGAAATGTTTTCATCCTCTAATTAAGAAGAAAAAACCCTGAAATTTTCAAGTGATTTTGATTTTCTGTAATTTTAGCAATGCATGTTCTGCTTTGTTCTTTACATTTTCTTTAGATTCTGAGTTAGAAAAGGAAATTTTTGGAGAGACTGAACCCATCAGTTTGATAAAAGTGTCCAGAAATGTGACTAAGCAGTACTGAGGTTACAAACACACACAAAAAGTGTGTTCTTATTAGCAGTAATATCTTGGGTGAAAAAATCCAACATAGCTTAATTTAAGCATAGAAAGATGGAGTTAGGACCCTGCTTCTCAAACATGATTAATTAACCTCTATTAATTATGCTCTTGCAACATTATTTATTTACTTATTATGATATCTGACTAAAAAGAGGCATCAAATCCCTTGAATTTCACTATAGGGTTCCCCTCAGTGCAGTAAAATGTCTGCAATCCAATACAAGACTTGGCACCAGGGAAGTTTTATTGTCTTGATAGTCTTTCTGGATAATTTGTTAGGAATTGAATGTAGAATGGGTGTTTTTATAAGAGGTTTCTAAATTTTAAAATGTGTTTTCTTCTAAATGTTTTTGTTCTGAATAAATAAAATAGTTTTAAGATGCTACTGGTCAAAATATAATCCTGAGAGAATGGTCCCTTTTTGAAATTCATTAGCAGTTTATGTTAAGTGTAAGTTTTTTTCCGCTCAGAATAAGGATGTGTACCTTTAATTGTGGTAATGATAGAAATTGAGAGGAATGATGCTTGATGTGTTTGTAAGCATTACTTTATGTAGCTGAACTGCAGTCCTGAATGGGGCCCCTATTTTATTCCACAGTACAACAACAAAAAGAGGATCTTTAATATCTTAAGAAATTGCCAGTGTGATTCCAGTCAAATTCTCCATCTGGTCTGGAGGCAGAGTATTACTGAATTTTTCATCAGTTAGGAGCTGGAAGTTGGAGACTTTATTAGGATTTCCTTCAGGGCAAGTATAAAGGCAATCCAGTGGTGCAGTTTATGGCTTAAACATTACAGGCCTTGTATCTGATGTGCGGTAATAGCTGTGATCACATAGGAAAGTCGTTTAAAAACATCTTTAAATGCTTTTAGTAACTGCAGTTCCTTCGAGTAGAAAATGTGGTGGTGGTTTTCCACTTTTACTCTTGCCAAATACCGCCTTCAATACCTGCAGAGAGGAGGCAGAAGCACAAGAACAACAAATGAGGTGTTTATGTGACAACTGAGGGTAGAAATGAAAGTTTGAAGAAGGAGCTGACAGGTGAGGCAGATCACTTTGAAATGCATGCTAGTGGGAGTGGGACTTAAAACAGGAAAGGTGGCAGTGCAGGTTATCTCTTTGTGCATAATTGGAATAATTATGTTCCACAGAATTTTCTACACAGCATATAAGTACCTAGGAATGCATGGAAGCTGGAAAGGAAATGAGTGAAAGTTCAGTAAGAACATGGCAGATGACTCTGAACTGCAAGTCAAGAAAGAATGATACAGATTCTAGATCATAAATAAGGGGAGAGAAGATAATTATTTAGAGTTTTAGAGGACAGATAGTAGAGGGGGGAAAAAGGCAAGTTAATTGTGTGTGGAAAGGGGTAGTGGAATTTGTGTGTTGTGAAATCAACAAAGAATGATAGGATTTCTGATACAGGGAGAACATTGCAAGGGAAATGTAATTTGCCTACTCCTTTCCACTTGGGTTAGTTCTAAAGAGGAATGTGTTAAGGTGAATTGTTACCCTAAAACTTCCCCTAAATCACAGAGAAAGGTGCCATGAAGATGAGGTAGGACCTGGACTTTTATTAAAATAGTTTATTTTGTACAATGCAAGTTGGAGTGAAATTCAGGTTTAGTATTAATTACATTTCTGTGTGTGTTACTGCAGTGGGTAAGAGAGAATCCTCCCTGCTCAGGCACATTCAAAGGGCAGTTAGGCATAATTGTATGGGCAGGGAATCAGGGATCAAGGATGGGTTCGAAGCTCTGTAAGTTCTCAAGAGTTGGGAAAGTTAGAAGAAGCAGCCTTTGCTAGAGGAGTAGATGGAGGAAACAAAAGTAATAATTTAAGATATGAGGCTGGTTAAAATAAATTGAAAGTGTACTTTCATAAAAAGCTGGGAGGTATGCCTTGTTTGCAGCATTTACTTATTTGATTTTACTTTAAACTGATTTTTTATGCTGCTAGGCCCTGCTTCAAAATTCCTTGGAGTGTTTGCTTCTAAGGCTGCTTTTTCCACTAGCATCTCACTCCTCTTACCTCCAGATTGTCTTTAGTTTTCCTCAAATTATTTTATCCAGAGTTATCTCTAGTAATGGCCCATGAATTAGAATGGGGGGTGCAGCCTGTGAACAAATGGTAATTTTTTTTCTGGGTATTTCTGTTGTAGATTTCTGGTGGTGTCTCTTCAAGCATCAGGCTGAAAACTGTGGCCAGTGAATTCTGTGAGGTTTTACCCACTTGTGTCTCAATCCTGGCTGTACCATCACCCTCTGAGTCCACACAGAAATATTGATATATAGCAGTCTTAAAAATTAGTAAAGGACATTCTTCACACTCACCCTGTGCTGCAGCTATCGGTGAGTGAAATTTGACATCTCCAATAAAAGCTTTGCAGCTGTTATGGCAGTGCCCAAGTGCCTAAATTTAGAATGAAATTGCAAGTTGTCTTGAATCTGTCCAGGGATGAACAGCTGGGGAGAATTGATTTTAGATATTCCTGCTGTCTTGGCCAGAGAGGATGGAGCAGAGAACTTCTGTATATGAACAGGTTTGGACAGAGACCAAAAAAAAAAAAAAAAAAGACAAAATAGCCCCTAGTTCCATCTCAAACTTGTGTGGGTTTGAGGGGCTAATGGTAATAAAAAGCAATATAAACTGCTACTTACATTCTTACTAAGGATATATGATGTTGAATACAGAAAAAGAACAGATCCATTGGGTAAACAATTGCTGTTTTTCAGAGTAAATTAATTTTAGGTCCCCATGCCATCTGTCCTAACTCACATGAACAAATTGCCTTTCTATTGAGAGTACATGGGCTAGGTTTCAAGAATTGAATAAAAACTTGTAGTTTCTGCTATCCCACTTGAAAGCTCAGTGTTTCAATTTTGTAACTTGGGAGTCAGGTGGTGATAAACTTCTTCTGGTTTTTTGTCTACTTCCTTTGTAAGAAATTGTTGCAGGGGGATTGTGCCAGCAATCTGTGGTTACTTTCAAAACTGTATTTAAGATGTAAAAAGTGACTCTAGAAACAGAGAAACAAAATAATAGAACTGAAAACTAGAAATAATGAGCACTATTATCAATACAAATTATCCCATGATTGTAGAAGATACAGCTGTGGAATTGTACAAAATCAATGTAAATAATGTCACTAATATGTTCAAGTCTGACATGAAGCCTTAAATGGAGAATAATCAAATGTATTCAGAGATTTTTTTTTTCCTCATAAACTATTTAGCATTTTCATATATGACTTGTGGTAAAAAAAAGAATCTTACAAATCTGATTTGTGTTTGAGTTAGAGTTACTGATAAATTTTTCAAATGACACACTGGTGAGGTCTTTTACCATGAAGAGACCAAGAAAATGAGGAGGGGAAGTCTGGATCACTTGGTAAACAAAAGAGAAACAAAAATATACTTTTTTACTTTGCTTTTAAAGTTCACAGAATCACAGAATAGTTTGGCTTTGAAGGGACCTTTGAAGGTCATTTAGTCCATCCCTCTGCAATGAGCAGGGTAATCTTCAACTAGAACAGGCTTAATCAGGGCATTCTTCATCACTGACTGTGACAAAAGGGACAAAATGTACTCTTAATAGCAGTGTTTACTTAGCAGACAGAAGAATAATAGAATTTAGTAGATGAAAATTGGATCTAAGGACATTGTGGGTTAGAAATACAGTTGCTTTTTAATAGAGAATGTAGTTAGGCATTTCACAAACGTACTGGCAGTTACAGTCAGTCCTTCAGTCTTGAAAAAATCGACAATTTCTAAATAATGGATTTTTTTAAAGCTGTGTCCAGCTCAAGTAGAAATTTAGTTCAAGGAAGTGCAGAGGCCTGGATTTTATGTGGTCCAAAATCAATTACAGACATTTTGGCTCTGGTTTCATAATCTGCCTTGCTGAATCTAGAGCAGAGTGACTTCATCACACCTTAAGGCACTTTTTACCAGTTGCAGTTTCACTACTGGCATGTTTGTGAAGTCAGCCTGGCAGTACCTCTTTTATGTTCTGCTGTATCCACTTCCTGCAGTGCTGAAAATATTTCTGGTGGTTAACAGTGATAGATAACCAGCTTTATCACTGTTTGATAAAGTACTTATTGCTTACAAGTACAGTAATCAATTAATTAGCTCTTTATAATAAAGAATCCATTTCTCTGCAGTATTGACAAGCTGATAGCTTTGTACCTGCATGTCAGAGTACTCTTACGGCATTGTTTTCATTATTTCTCATTATGTGGAGCTTGGGATAATGGTTACTGGCTGTCCTGAAATGGAGTCAGAATGATGAACAGCCAAGAGGGGGGAGCATGGACGGCATCTGTAAGGCATAATTACAAATAAATCAATAACTAATGGCCCCTGAGTGTGTTTACCCGTTCATTGTAGTGATGTATGGACCTCTGTAAACCCTGGGTGCCTTATAATAGTTATTGAGATGATTACAGTGGGTATTTTGGCCCTGGCAGAAATTAGTGTATCCAGGCTACTGAGAATGTAAACACAGTTTCAGAGCTTCCCGACAGTGCATGAGAAACAGAACAGTAATTTCAGGAAAAATAAAACTTGTTTCTTAATATTTGGAAAATTAATAAAAGAACAGCAGAAATTAGATCTTATTTGCACCCTTAGCATCTATGTTTGGATATTATTAATGGTAGGAGAGCCTTTGGGAGCAGATATTTTTTCTTGTTAGAGGTGCAAGTGGGATCAGGTAGAAAGAAATTTAAAAAAAAACAGCTTTTCTACAGTCTTTCACAGTACATGTTTTAGGAATCAAATCAAAATGAATTCAGCTGAGTTGTCCTCTGGAACATCTGTGGATGAATGGATAGTCTTGTATTGGTTGTACTGATGTTTTCTTGGAGAAAATCAAGATAGCATCTGGATTTCATAGCTGATTCTACAGTGGGATACTTCTGTGGTAGAAAAAATTCACATTAATCACTACAAAAATTTAAAATATATATATATAAAAAGATAATATTGCAATGTATTTTGGAGTATGTCAGAAAACTGAAGTAACTTGATGTCTGTCATTTAATCAGCATTGCCTCTTTAACATGATGGATTATGTGGCATATGCAGCAAGTGCTGCTATAGCTTAAAATATTGCTGATGTTTAATTGCACCATAATCAAAATTTAAATCTACAAAATAAAATTATAATTGGAAGAGGTTTCTATATTTTATTGCACTGTTGTTTATTTTAACATTGGTCATAAATTTAGTGATTTTTTTTTTTCTTTTTCTTTTTTCCAAATATAGGCCTTTTAAAGGAAGGGATAGGGAACATCTTTGGGAATAGCACATGGTTATTTGTGACTTAGAAAACTGCCATGAAAATCGACTGCATGCCTCATATCTTGATAATTTATTGCAGCATTTTCATAGATGTTCTTTTACTTCTCCTTGCAAAATGATCAAGCTGAGTTTTGTCACAGTGTTTGCAGTTGTTTAAGCAAGATGAAGTTATATACGTAGCTCTGTGTACATCTCTATTGTATGAACAGATTGTTTAATTACCTGTGAGATATGTAATGCTGTTTTGAAAACCACACAGGAACGTGTTCTGTTGTTACAATGTGGTGATGAGATGATGATGAGAATCAGGGTGGCAAACTGGAAATAACTAGCAGTAAAATAATACTGGATTTATCTTTTCACATGTGATAAACTTACATTCACAACTGCTGTTAATGGTAACCAGAAGTAGGTATTTAAAATCTGGACATATCAGTACTAGTATAGACTTTGTATCTTAGAGTTGTAATAATTTTAAATTAAGAAATTAATTTCAATTGCATGTATTAAGCTCAATTCCCACCATGAGGGAGTAGTAAATTAAAAGTTTGATGATCATTATATCACTTTGTTGGAACTGTAACTGAACTTAGCACACAATTACTGTACATTCATGTTCTGGAATAATTTACTTTGACTCTTCACTCATCTTGTTGACTCAGCAGAGACTGGTCATGCAATTTGCTGTGACAGAGAAGAGTAATCAAAAGAAGGGGTTGAAATACACTTGATGATGTAGCTGAGATGGTAGAGGTGTTGGAAGAAGGCTACATGGGGTATTTCTGTACAGCAGAGATATCCTTTTGAACACAGAATGGGTGCTCAAGGAATGTTGGAGGTTTTTTAAGGGTTGTTCCTTCTCTGGAGAAATTATTTGTTCATCTCTATAAAGCTTAAGCTTTTGTCTTCCACTCAGTGTGGGTGCAGAGCATTTTAAACCTACTCCTCTTCTATAGTCAGTCTGAGCAAGGCTCAAGGAGCTGTTCTGTGGCTCTCTGGTCACAGAGTCCCAGAAGGGTTTGGGTTGGAAGGGACCTTAAAACTCATCTCATTCCATGCCCTGCCATGATCAGGGACACCTTGCACTAGACCAGGTTGCTCCAAGCCCCATCCAGCCTGGCCTTGGACGCTTCCAGGCTTGTCCTATGACTCCAAGCTGTGAGTCCTCTGGGCAGCTCACTGGGCTGGTGCCTCTAGCACACAGATCATGTTCCAGTCTCCACACTGGAGTGTCATGTTCATCCTTAACAGCATCAGCCACAGCTGTGTTGCTTTAAACTGAGAAATGTGATTTACTGGGGCATTTGCAAGGAGCTGTTAAAGTTTGAGCAGAAGCTAAAACATTGCAGTAGTTTTATTTCTTTAGTGTTGAGCAGTATGTTTGGCATAGAGTAAATTTTTTCATTTTATACTGTTACTTTCTGAAATAGTGGTGATAAAGTTAAACAAGCCCTAGTGCTGAAAACTGGAAGAAAACTACTTCCAGTGAGGGATCTTTCTGTAATTGTTATCTTCCTCTTAGTTTTTCAAACCTCTCTGATTATTAATTATATCTGGCTAATCAAATCTTGTTTTAATAGCTGCAGTAAAAGAAACAAAAGCAGTGAAGTGCAGCAGCTTGAAGTTTATCCTTTTGACAGTAGAAAATAATTGCAGTGTATTTATCAATGAGTGCTAATGAGAGCTCTAGTCCAAAAGTGATTGAGTGTCTGTGGCACAGTTAGACATTGAGTAGTAGAGCTTTCTAGTTTTTTATTGCACAGGCAATGGCTTGACTTGATGTGGCAGAGCCTTAAAACTGACATTGTCAGGAGCAATTTCAAGTGCAAATTTAGTGTTAGCACCAGTTCACAAACTGTCTGAATACCTACACTAGCCCTGAATTTGAAGACAGAACAGTTTTACTGTTGCCTTTTTTTAATTAATCTGGCTTTTACTACCTATTACATATTATCTTCATGTTTATTTTATTAAAAAAAGAAAAAAAATGTCAGGGTTATAAACTGAGTAAGGAGGAGTTATGTGGCCACAACCTTTGTAGCTGAGTTTTATGGATTTTATTAGCAAGCCAAGCAAGATGGAGCAGGCAATAAAAGTTTTACTACACTCTCCTGCTACTGCTTTCAACTTCCTTTCCTTACATTTCAGATGTTTATAAAATAATTGTGATTATGATTAACATAATAAAATAATGTGTGAATGTGTTGTATTATGGTTACTATAGACACTGGAGCATTTTGAAATTGAGTTGTTTCAGTGTTAGTTGTACAGCAGTGCCTACTGACTGTTTCACTGATGTGGGTGAATGACACACCTTCATTTCTTTATACTCTGCTAGAAATGGATACCCTGTCCCTTCAGTTACAAGAAATATGAAAACAAACTAAAATCATGCTCAGCTACTATACTAGGTGTCAATTTTCTGTCACTCTTGCATCAAAGCTTTTAATATTAGTTTAATACTTTCCTGCTTAGCATTTGGTTCCTTCCTAGGTAGAGCCGCCTACCTCAAGTGCTTCAAAATGGAGCTGCTGAGAGGACAGAAAAAATAGAAAAACAGAGACAATGTTGATTCTTGGGTGAGAATTGAGAATAGAATATTTCCTTGAAAAGATTTAGGGATGCAAGTTAGGCTGTCTTGCTGAGTCTTGGACACAGACAGTGACTACGCCCTAAGAGGAACTTAATTTTCATTGTTTGACATTTCTTAAAAAGTATTCAGTATTTGCTTTTTAAATTGAACGTATGGATGCACCAGCACCTGTGACTGTGCTCCTTGTGCATGGGTGAACTCCAGTCTTAGAATGACCTTAACAGCTTTCAGTTTGGAACTACTGATGATAATGGTCATTAATTTTTGCAAAAAGAAAAGGTTGCTCCTTCTCCTCCCTCACTGAAAGACAGTGATCACTCACTAATTTGCTGTCTGATGGGCTTTGCCTTGCTTAAGATTGCTCTATTTTTCTTTTGGAATTAAAGTATTTCAGAGTGAAGCTGCTTCTTCAATTGACTTCATTTTTTAACATCTGACTAAGGAACAACTTAACACCACCTGTAATAATGATACAGACAAGGCCAAGCTGTGATTTAGACAAACTGATTTGGATGTTTTCTATTAAACTCTACTACATTTTTCCCAGCTCTGAAATGATTTACATCAGTTCCACTTATCTATTCATTGCCTTCTGTATGTTTTGACAAATGTCTCTCTTGTGTCTTTCTTGAGGAAAAAGAAAGCTGTAGACTTGCTCTGAAGAGCCCTGCTATTGGAAGTCTTACTGGAAAAATTTAAGAAAGGACAAAAAAGAGATATTTCTAATAGCTTTAAGGGTAAATTTTCTTGATTGCATGACAGTTTGCATGAAGACAAGGTTTTTTATCTTATAAGGGGAAATTGAGGAATGGTTTGAGACTCAGAAGATACAGTTTGCAAGCTGTCCTAGAGAATTTCGGCTTGATCTGGGGAAAATCACTGAATCCTCTTATGGTTCAGGTTCTTAAATTAAAAGAAAAAGAAATGCAACCAAAAAATCCCCAACAAACAAAAGACAAGTTCCTCTCTTCTGGTTTGTTTTTTGTACATGAACCTGTGAGGTCTTAAGGCATGATATGCCTTTATGACTTCACACAATCCTGACTTCTGTAGCCTTCTGTCTTCTGATATTTTAGACAGCTATGGAAATACTGTGTGTAAATAGCCCAAGAGTCATGGCAACTTTTTGTGAGAGGCTGATAGTTGCACCTGTGACTTTAGATAACAGAGGGAGTATACTGTCAAAGGGACAGTTTGGTCAGGGACCAGGTACCATTTACCCTGGTCAGTGACTGAGGATGTGCATTCAGAAGGGTTTTGGTTGATAGAGATTTTTCCTAGGACACTCTTTTGAATGTTCTGTTCCTTGTCTTTGATGATACAGTAATAGGATATTTAATGTCACAGGCAGGAAGTGCAGTGTTTTAATGGGTATATAAAATATGGGTATAAGAGGAAGTGCTTCCTCTTTTATATGGATAAAAAGAAGAGAGAAGCTTGGTACGTGTTTATTTTTGTCATGGTGCAAATGACCCATACATAGCAGATAAAGGAGTGAACAAAACCACAGTATTGCTTTGGCTTCTTAGCACTCAGGATGTTTTCCTGAATTTTGGCTTGCACATGCTGAAGGAACATCAAGATTTTGCAGTCAATGCCTCTAAAAGTTTCACAAGCCTTGTTATGCAAGGTCTGAACTTGTGTAATGGATTCTCTTTTACCCTTAGGATTTAACAATTGGAAATAATAGAATAAGGATTAAATAATGAAACTGGATTGCCTAAATCTGTTAGGGGAGAGGAGATATCTTTGTATAAGTGTTATTGAACAGTTCTATTGTAGCAAATTTTAGGATAATGATACCCCATTTATTCCACAGTGAGAAATATTTGTGTCTGGGGAAAAAAGTCACACTGTGACTTCTACCTGGTGCTCCCTGGGGAGCTATTGAAATCAGCATTTGTTCTGGCTATGACAAATGAGACCACTATTGATGCCAGTGGGAGCCATAGGTATGAATTATCTCAGCTGAGGCCATGTCTCCTGCCCTGGTAGAATACAGGATTACCTCTTCAAATAGTGGAAAAGCTACACTTCCAGAAATATTTCAGATCCTCACAACAAAGTTATAGGAGAACTAATATTTTTATATTATTCTCTTATTACTATGTTTTTTTAATGTTACAGCAATCATTTACAGCATTATCTCCTGAAGTGTAGTATCTGGGGATTTTTTCCTACTGAAGAATGCAAGACTTCCTATCTCTTCTATTCAGAGAGCCTTGTCTTTCCTAGGGTTGTTTCACTCTGAAATGAGTAACTCTGGTAGTGTTTATTCACTGGTTGTGTTCCAAAAAGTGAATGAGAACAATTTGCAAAAAGAATGCTGATTTTATGCCTTTGTTATGCTATAATCAGAGTTGTTCAAATTTATAAATCTTGAAAGGTAGAACTTTGTACGACAAGGAGTACAGAAAGCTTCCAAGAGTTGCATAGAGGTACTGACACATATCTTTAGTTAATATCTTTACTCATTTTAGTGTGTGTGTGTATAATAAGTATCATAATTGTTCCTAAACTTGCAAAATCTATGGATTTCTCTTCATTCAGAGATCTTCAAGAATATTATAGCTGGGACACAGTCAGAACTTGATATGCAGTTGTATTAAAATGTGGAACATTAGCCACAAACACATTCCTCGCTGGATTAACAATGCCAGGTTAAAGTAATCTTTATGTATTTGTACTTGACATATTTATTTTCCAATTCTGAATATTCCATATTTATTACTTTTGATTTTTCCAAAGGTAGGTATCTTGCTAGTATCTGTGTTAAGCAAAGGATGACTTTGATCATTTGCTCTCCATGATTTCCAGATTCTGTCTTCCTCCCCAGTCAGAAAAGAAAGACTGTTGTCTGATATTAGTCAGATATTGAAAGTCTCTACTTTTCCATGGATTTTAGAGTGGTTTTGTTAGGCTGTGCCTGCTATTGAAGCCACAGTCCACTGGAAAATATCTTCCAGGTCTTGTGTCTGGAATAGATGTGCTCAAACTGATCATAAAGTCATTGCATCATCTAAGCTTAATGTTCTTCATAAATTTGGCTTGGGTTAATAGCACTCTTGCAGGACAATTCAGTGTGTAGAGCTTCTGAAATTGAAGACAAACAGATACTCTTTTGCTACTTTGTAGTTGGGAGTTTTGCTTTATGCTCATTCCTGAAATCATCAGGAAACAGGATGGCTGCTATCAAGTTTAGTGCAAACAAATATTAAAAAGACTTAGTGGTTATCCCTGCTGTGTGTGTGTGTTTTCATATTAAAATACAGTGATTTTATTCCCTCTTTAATCTTAGTGTTTGATGGGCATTTTAAAGAGTACAGTGATTTCAGTCTCCTTTAAAGCTTCTCACAGCAGGATGTCCTAAAATGCTGCAAACAGTAACCATCAGCCAGATCTTTAGCAAACTGTGGCATATTGGGAAGTGGTTTTGTAATGACTGGTGCAGTCCTTAAGATACATTGTGCACAGTTACCCTCCTCACATTCTTTAATGGCAATCTATTTTTAATAAAGATACTTAGTTTGGTTAATTAGAGCTAGTAATCTCCTAGTCTGCTGATTAATCTTAGGAAATATCTTAAACCACACCAATGGAAAATGAGGCTGTATAAATTAGGTACACGTATTTTGACTTTTTATTGCATTATACTTAGAAGAAAGGCCTTTTGAAGAATACAGCACCTTTGCCTCTGGATGCAACTCATGGAGCTAACCTCCCATGGAAAACAGGGATAGAAAATAAATAGGGCATGGAAAAATGGGAAATAACTCATGCCAGTAATCTTGCCGAGGGGTTTGATATTTGATATTTACCCTTTCTAGTCCTGTGTTTTATGTCAGGCCAGTTAAATAGTGATATAATTTGAAAAGAATTAGTGATTAGTGTTCAACTGTTCTGCCTGCAGTGAGCTTTAATAATATGTATCAAAAATTAATAAAATCAGGACAACAGCGATTTAAAAAATTATGAAAATCGAATAGGGGAGAAAAAACAGAGTGGAAAAATAAGATAAATTTGGTTTTTCAAAATAGTAATATATATAGATAAGTTGTGTGAAGTTATGCAGGATTTCTGAGAATTAATAATTTTGGTTTTCTACAGGATTCAGAGTTCCCTGTTGATCATGAAGGGACCCCATTCTTTGAGCATGCCAAAGAACACACTCAGCCCCTGAAATCTGGACAGTATCAACTGAGCAGCATTTTGAAGGTGCACGACTTCGCAGTGAGCTGGTAGGAACCGTGAACAGTAGATTAATTTTATTATGTACATGTGGAGTTTTATTTTTCAACAGGTCATCAAGAAGCATTTACTGTAAGGAAATATCTGAAGAATTACCAGCAGTAGTCAAGGGGATGTCCTCTCTGAAGGATGTGAAAGTGCAAAAACTGATCATGAAATGCAGTGGGAGCATAAATATAGTAAAACACTTGGGCAGAACTGTTTACAGATAGAAATTTATCTTTTATGTAGGAAAGGTGGGATTTGGTTAGTAGATATAAAAACAGAAACCTGAGATGACTGTAAACTCAGGTTCCAGGAAACTGAATTATAGTGCTGAATATTTTTGCAATTTGTATTTGATTGCAGTTTATTCCCCTGGGTCAAAAATCAGAAGAGTTTAAATTTAGATTGGCTTGTAAACAATGACATTTCAGGGCTTGCTAGCTACAGCTGAGGAAGAATGAACCTAAAAGTATTTTTTTAAAAAGTAGAAGTTCCTAGTAAAGTTCTGACAATTCTGACACATTGACTAAGTTTGAATATATTTTTGAAAGAATTTAAAAGATAAATCTTTTTACATTTAATACTTACAATGCAGAGGTCACATACACTTGCTTTTGGTGACTGTCCACATTTTGCAGTAAATTACTACTGCAGTGCTGTGACCTTTGGCCTCCATGAACAGGATCCTGCTTAGTCTCCCAGATGCTCAGTTTTGGGTTTCTGTCTGGTTTGCATAACTTTCTCCCAGATTACATTGTGATATTGTTCTAAGTACAAAAGAGAACTTGCAGCTGGTATTTCTGTGCTGCTGCTGCTTGGAGGAGGCCAAATCCACCCAAATATTAATGTGTTCTTTGGCTTATCTGAAGGACACCAGGTTCAAGAATCAGGTGTGTGTAAAAAAATACAAACCAGGAAGAAAACCAGTCTGGAGAAGGAAGACAATTTTTGGTGAATTGGGTGGAATAAGCATCCAGCTGTGACCTTTCCAGGCTGCAGCAGTACAAGCTATCATAGGCTGCAGAAGGTCAAGTCATCATTTCCTTGCTGTTGTTTGCCTTGTTAAAAGTCTGCCTTTACCTGCAGAGAAAGTCAGGTTTCAGCTGCAAAGTGCTTCTGAATGTTACAAACTACTTGTGAATCTAAAAATATTTAATATGTAATTGAAAATATTAGAAGCTGTGGTTTAGTAAGGAAAGGACTTCTCTAACAAAGTTTTTCTATTATTTTGTAGCTGAACAGCAGCAGATAAATATGGTCAAGTAAGACTATGCCTTGTTTTCTTTCTCTTTCTTGAATTACATTTTTATATCATTTCTGTAGATCCTTTTATCCAGTGTGTCTAGTTATTGCTAGCAGAGATGCTTAATGTGCTGAGAAATTCTAAGTATTTTTTGCAATTCATAACTGGAAATCACACCTTAAGGATACTCTGCTGCTTCAGCAAGCAATTTTCTAGAATAAAAATAAATTGGATGTCTTTAAACTTACTTGGAAACACTTTATAACTTGCTTGGAGAAACTATACTATACTGAAACTATACTGAACAACTATATTGAAAGAAAACTGCCAGAGAGGGTGTGTATTTAATTTTATATACTGAAAATACGATGTTGACTTTCATGTAAAGATGCTCCTTTAAAGAAAATCAGAGTCTGGGATAATGCTCTGAAAATAACTGAAATGCTTCTTTTTATATAAATAATATAAAATCATGTAAAGAACAAGAGTTTTAAGATGTGCTTGAAAAAAATGTAAACAATGCAACTGAACTTTTCATTTCCTTAAAAAAGTCTCTGTGAACATTGGAGGGGAGCATAGTTTCTATACATTTATCTATGTCTGAAAAAAAACCTTAAAACAAAAATTTTTTACTATCTGAATACTGCATCTTAAAATCAGCCTTTTTAAGTGATGGAATAGAGAGACTGTCTTATTTTTCTTGTTAGTGCTAAAGGCTCTATGGTAGCCTGCTTTACCTTTTTTGATGGTGTTTCCTACAGTATTTTTTTAAACACCCTGCTCAGTTTCAAGCAAATTTGACAGAGGAATAACAGACTCAGGAAGTCCTGAGGCTCCCATGTATTTCAAGAGAACAGATCTCTGTTGAAGAAAGGGTCACTTTTAGGATCCTTTTGGCTGCAGGTGACTGAGAACTCAGGGAAAAGAGAAGCTGCAAATTTTTGGGGGGAAGAGCTGCAAATGGAGCTCATACTTTATTAGATGCTATAGGATCCAATCCCAAGGCACACACAGCTTGGTTTTTTGGGTTTTTAGTTTGACACAGCAGCTATTCAGTTCTAAATCTAGTTTTCCAACAGGTTATTAAATGCATAAGTCAAGATTTTTCAAAGAAGAATGACTTAGATTAAATTATCTGTATAGGGAATTAAATAAAAATAGCCTATCTAAAGAAATTCCGAATGTTCACTAATTGTATTTCTAGTAATTATAATTGTCTGTCTGATTTTACAGACACAAGGGGAAATCCATATGCACTAGATGAAAATTAATTTTTTCTTGTAGTTCCTAGGATAGATAGAAAACATTCTGTTGACTTATGAGAACAAATTTTTCTCACCAGAATCAGTATATCAAAAGGACAGAGCAGAATATGGTTTGTATATGGGTATTACTGGGTTCTTTTACATTTCTGTAGAAACTGGAGCACCTGCAAATCCAAATTCACAGATTGCACAAGCTCACATATATTAGTTCTTCAGACCTTCATCAGTATTCATTGAAATGCATCTTAGTGAAGGGGGAGGAAAAATCCCTTGGGAAGCCATGTTTATTTGCTGCTAAGCTGAATGATTCCCACTTCTCAAATCATCACATAGGCATTCCTTTTCTGCATTAAATTCACATTGCTCCAGTGTCCTTTTAAATATTTTGGTGAATCTTACTGTGCCTACATGAAGCACTGTAATGAAATAGGATCTACAGTGGCTAAAGGATCTTCCTTAATCTTACTTGTCCACTTTCTTCTCACTTGCTTTCTGCATCTTTGCTGTAACCTTTTGTATCATTTGCCAGGGAAAATACCTCTGCAGCCACCACATGCAATGCTACATCTGTTGTGGTTTATCTTGTCTTCACTTGGAAAAAGAATGGTGCCCACACAAACAATATTCAGTGTTTTTTTAATGTTTAGCATAGCATTGGAAAACAGGAAAATGACAGGTATTATGGTGGAGAGATGAGTACCCGAGAGGAAGCTGAAAAAATTACGAATGTTGGCTTTTTAGGTAATTTTTTAAGAGGTCATAGTTCCTTTTTCCTTTTTCCTTTTTCCTTTCCCTTTTCCCTTTTTCCTTTTCTCTTTTCTTTTTTCCCTTTTCCCTTTTCCCTTTTCCCTTTTCCCTTTTCCCTTTTCCCTTTTCCCTTTTCCCTTTTCCTTCCCTCCCATCTTGTATCCTGTTGGAAATATCACTGACAGTCGCTGTTTTCATGCACTTACAATCAGAATTGCTATAGAATTATAATTTTATACATATTATATATAGAATTGTAATTATATGGCCTAATACAGGTGCCAGGGGACATTTGGATTAGATATTAGGAAAAATTTCTTCACTGACAGAAGAAAGCACTGACAGCACAGGCTGCCCAGGGTAGTGATGGAATCACTGGAGTGTCCCTGGAAGTGTTCAGGAGTGTAGATGTGGCACTTGGGGACATGGAGTAGTGATGAACCACACTGGAGCTGGGCTGGACTTGCTGATCTTTAGAGGTCTTTTCCAACCTTAGAGATTCTGTGATTCTGTGGTTTAAACAGATGTTTCACCTACTAAGTGTACTTGCATAAATAGGAAATGTATATTATTCTTGTTTACATGTAACCTGATGTTCTCAAATCCTTTATCCTTGTTTGATAGTTTGTAAAAGAAAAAGATAGAAAATTGCTAATGCTCAGTCTAGGCACAGTAAAAACAGGAAGGTGGAGATAATAGTAAAGAAAAGCAAATAAAAAATGTGTAGTGATTATCTCACATTTCCTGATTGGCCCAGTAATAGATAACTTTTCAGTAGGGTCTAATTCATCATTATATCTTACCCTATCTTTCCCTTATTTTTTATCAGTGGATTCCAGAGAAAATTTAAAAAACTTATCTCCTTGGGAACCATGCAAATTGCCTTGTGGCATAAAATTGTGTAAGTGAAATTAAAGGTACAATCTTGTAGAGCCTTGTGCCAAGAGATGGAGGTAAGAAAGTACTGCAGAACCCTGGACTCTTTCCCTGTTCAGTTCACATTTACCATTTTTTCTCCTTAACAGCTGAGCACACACCTGCACACAGATGTGCATCCACATCACACAGAGGAGCCAGCTATGCAGGGAAGAGAATCCTTTGCGTGTTGACATAAGGAAATTATTTTGAAATAATTACAGCCTGAGGTTTGCTGTTAAGTGGGTGGTATTGATGTGCAATCTTTCAGAGTTCCAAGTTTTCCATTTACTTTGTAAAGTGGTGAGGCACGTGGGATTAGGCAGAGTGTGAAGAACAGTGTTTTGTTCCTGTTGGTCAGACTTGACACCTGCTCTGTAGTATGTTTTAGTCCTTTCTAGACATAACTCCCCATTTTCTCTTTCATTCCCAAACTTTGGCTTCCTTAGAGTTACCTGTGGGAAGAGCAGGACATTGAACTTTTATTGTGTGTAAAGAAAGTAGCAAAAGTACCACGATGATTTTTAAGCAAACATCTTGGTAGTTCTTTTTGTTGTTGCTCCTATTTGCCAATAGCTCTGCATTGACATCTCAGAGCAGCTTTGTCATGGTCTGTCTTGGTATCTTTCTCTGTGATGTAGACTGTAGAGTTCTGACAATAGTCACCCTGATGGTTTGCTGAGGCTGCTGCCTGTCAGGCTGACAAATGTTGTCTCCCTTTTTCCTGTGTTCTGCCCATTTGTTTCCATCTCTCTCTAAGGCTCTGTTGCCTTAGAGCTGGTGAAGTAATGTAATTTTATTCTGTCTCTGAACAACGCCAAGCAAAATAGGGTCTGTCTACCAAGAGGTGATCAGTCATATGGACCTTTGTGTCCTTGTGTAACACAAGGTAGGAAAGAGGATTCAAAGTCCAAAATTCATGAGGAAATCTCCTGTTGAAGAGTTCACTGAGATAAAAAAATCCTTACTAATTATTTAAACCCTCCTCTTGCCTCCTAGGGCATTAGAAAAGATTTTTTTTATTAAATTACATTTTTCCATTAACAGTAAAACTTTTTAATTGTGCCATCATATGCTGATTTCTTGCATGAGTAGCCAGGGTGAATTGGAGATTTGCATTAGCAATATGAGCTGCTGCTTCATTTTCCTACAGAAATTATACCTGCTTTTAAAGGAATATGACACACAGGCATCTCTTGTATGAGGAAAGTCAGAGAGAGCTGGGGCTGCTCAGCCAGGACAAAAGAAGACTCAGGGGTAGATCTCATCCATCAGTGAGCACAAATATTCAAGGGAGGGTTTTAAAAGGTGCCTGTAAACACACACATTAGTGTGTATAAATTAAATCTAATAATACTCACAAGTATATATGTGCTATTAGTTTCCACATCTGCTGAAGAAGGGTAGACAGTGAGTTGCAGAATTGGATTTTTATGTTTGCTGAAATGTTCAAATACTCAATTTGGCCTCTTTTGAAATACTCAAATTCTGTATCTTTTCAAAAACAAAACCAGTATGAGTGGAAGCTTGGGTTAATTTTTATCTCCCTTGTATATATGACAATAAATTCCTGATTCTCATGTTTTATTTTCATCTCTCAATTTGATCAGCCTTTGAATATATTTGAAGAAACTGCTATTAGAGATGGTTACATGTAAAATTAACAAGTCACTTAGTGCATTTCCCAAGACACAAGGGACAAAACCCAGCAGCTCAGCTTGGATTACTCTGACAGATCATTCTGTACACTTGCAGTAAGGGTTTTCCTGATATTTTAAACATCTAACTTTCCCAGATAAACCTGTCAAGTATTTTAGCATCAAATTAAAGTTGTTAATAAATTTTTTATCTCTCTTTGCCATATAGAAAACTCAAGTACTTTCTTTTGAAAAATTCTTGCATTAGCGCCTTTTTTTTTCGCTATCACTGGCCTTTATGAGTAATATAAATGTGTATTTAAACTGCACATGAAGTTCTTACCCTCCTGCAAAGAACAAGTGACAAATAAACCTAAAACCTGCAAGTGTGGGTACACTCCACATCACTTACAGAGGTTGGGAGGAATTCACTGTGTGTGTGAACTGCATGTTCTTGTCTCCAGCAGTCCTGTGAGACATCATTATCCTCTTGTGGAATCATTCCTGCAAGATTGCCCCAGTGGAAGATCCAGGACTTGAATTCATGTCTCTGAGTCACAGTTCAGAGCTTTAACCCTTGATGTCACAGTATCACTGTTTCCTATAGAAATTAAGTTAATTTCTGTCTGCTTTAAGGCCCATGTTTTAATGGAGACATTGTTCCAGGGGCTTATTGTACAGGCTCTCTAACAGCTTGGACACAGTTTATGTGGAGGGAGCACTCAAGAGGAAAATGTCAGATGTAGTTTAGCTCCCTGTAATGCAGTTTAATAGAGAGGAAAAGTGAGCTCTCCGTGAATAATCAGTGACAACAGTGTGGCTCACACTTGGGTAAGCTCTGGGAGGCCTTTGTGTCGTGGCAGTAGGAATGCAGAACTCCTGGCTCCAACCCTCTCACCCTCCTTTGGAGCTTTTTCTATCTAATCCAGCAATAAGAAGGGAAGTGAATGGTTCCCTAGGCTCCACCTTTCTCTCTTCCCCCGCAGGGTAAATGTTCTTTCCTGTTCATCTCTAAAGCTTTGGGCTGTCAGAGTCTTTAGAAGCCTTTTTGTTTCTCATTAGCTCTGTCTGCAGCTCTGGCCACGAGCTATGGCTCCTGAGGGAAGGCCTTGGCTGTGGCAGGCACTTTGAAACCATAGCAGCAATAATCTGAAGGATAATCTCAAGGCATGTTGTGTTTTTATGGTGCACATATGAAAAGAGTTGGGTATTTCTGTAATTTTATTAGTGAACAAGCATCTTTACCAGAAAAAAAGGAGAACTTTTAGGCAGGGTCAACAGAGGGAAAGAATGTATTTTCTTTTTACTAGCTGTCTTCATAGTTATTGAGCAGATTTTGCAGAAGAAGTACTTGTTTGAAAAAAAAATGTAAAAAGATATGGTTGTAACTTTATTGAGGCTCTTGTGTACTCTCCGTAGAGCGAAAGGTGCGATGCCTGGCAGCTGTCAGCTCTGCTAAATTGCTTGGCTCTTGCTTGTTATTCCCAATAGTCTGTGGACAGAAAAGGGTTGAATAGTTTGGGTTAGTAATTTTCTGATAAGCATTTAACTGAAAGCAAACAGTCTGTGGTGATCTGACTATTCTGGACTCCAAATGCACTAAAACCTCAATATTTAATGGGTGTGAGCAATGCTCTCAGGCATTGGGTGGGATTGTTGGGCTGTCCTGAGCAGGGCCAGGAGCAAGATTGGAGAATCCTGGTGGGTCTCTTCCAACTCAAGATATTCTATAATTCTGTAATTATATATTGAACAGATGTAATATATCAAGAGTAAAATAAATGGTTTTGACACTTGTCACATGAGCTGATATTCTATCCAAAGACAGTTTGAAAATAAGTTAGCTTATATACATCTCACAAAGTGTGTAAAAGGTGTTGAGATTTTCGTGAAAAGGAGTATATTTGTGAGCTTTAAAAAGATACTAATTAGCGTGAGGGAATTCATATAATGGGATTTTTTTTTTTTAAAGGAGAATGCTAAACTTTAGGATTTCTAGAAGAGGACTAATATGTGTCATAACACTTGACAGAATCAGAAGGTTGGAAGAGACCTTGAAGATCATCGAGTCCATGCCCCAACACCTCAACTAAACCATGGCACTGAGTGCCATATCCAGTCTTTTATTAAACACTTCCAAGGATGGTGACTCCACCACCTCCCTGGGCAAACCATTCCACTACTTTATCACTCTTTCTGTAAAAATCCCATTCCTAAAAAAATTCCTAATATCCAGCCAATATTTCCCTTGGCGCAGCTTGAGACTGCGTCCTCTGCTTCTGTCAGCTGCTGCCTGGAGAAAGAGACCAACCCCACCTGCCCACAGCCACCTTTCAGGGAGTGGTAAGAACACCTCTGAGTCTCCTTTTCTCCAGGATAAACAACCCCAGCTCCCTCAGCTGTTCCTCACAGGGTTTGTGTTCCCAGCCCCTCACCAGCCTCGTTGCCTCCTCTGGACGTGCTCAAACATCTCAAGGTCCTTCCCAAAGTGAGGGACCAGAACTGGACACAGCACTCGAGGTGTGGCCTCACCAGTGCCGAGCACAGGGGGAGAATGACCTCCCTGCTCCTGCTGGCCACACCATTCGTGATCCAGGCCAGGGGCCACTGGCCTTCTTGGCCACCAGGGCACTGCTGGCTCGTGTTCAGCTGCTGTCACCAGCACCCCCAGGTCCCTTTCTGCCTGGCACTGTCCAGCCACACCGTCCCCAGCCTGGAGCACTGCAGGGGGTTATTGTGGCCAAAATGCAGGACTCAGCACTTGGATTTACCAAACTGCATCTTATTGGACTCTGCCCACCCATCCAACAGTTCCAGGTCTCTCTGCAGAGCCCTTCTACCCTCCAACAGATCAATACACGCTCCCAGCTTGGTGTCATTGCAAATTTACTGGTGGTGGACTCAATCTCCTCATCCATGTCATCAATAAAGATATTGAACACAACAGGCCCCAGCACAGACCCCTGAGGGACACCACTGCTCACTGGCCCCCAGCTGGATGCAGCACCGTTCACCACCTCCCTCTGGGCCCAGGCATCCAGTCTGTTCCTAACCCAGCACAGAGTGCTCCTGTCCAAGCCTGGGCTGCAGCTTTTCCAGGGAATGCTGTGGGAGACAGAGCCAAAGGCCTTGCTGAAGTCCAGGTGCACAACATCCACAGCCTTTCCTGCATCCACTAGGCAGGTCACCTGGTCAGAAAACAAGACCTATCCCTCCTGAACCCACGTGGCTGGGTCTGATACCCTGGCCATCCTGTAAGTGCTGCGTGATGACACTCAGCATAAACTGCTCCATTATCTTATCAGGTACTGAGCGCAGGCTGACTGGCCTATAATCACCAGCATCCTCCTTCCCACCCTTTTTGTGAATGGCTGTCACACTGGCCAGTTTCCAGTCATCTGGAACCTCCCCAATGAGCCAGGACTGTTGGTAAATGATGGGGAGTGGTTTTGCAAGCTCATCTGCCAGCTCCCTCATCACCCTGGCTGGATCCCATCTGCCCCATAGATTTATGAACATCCAAGTGGCTCAGCAGTTCTCTGCCTGCCTCCTCCTGGACAACAGGGGGACCATTCTGCTCCCTGACACCATCTACCAACCCAAGAGGACAGCTGTCCTGAGGACAAGCCACTTTCCACTAAAGACTGAGGAAAAGAAGGTGTCAAGCACCTCTGCCTTCTCCTCATCTGCAGCTGCTGAGTTCCCTCCCTCATCCAATAAAGAGCAAAGGTTGGTCTTACCCTTCATTTTGCCATTAATATATTTGTAAAAACATTTTTTATTATGCTTTACAAAAGTTGCCAAATTAAGTTCAAACAGAGCTTTGGCCTCCCTAATTTTTTTCCTACATGCCCTAGAAACCCCCTTAAATATTTCCTGAGAGACTTGACCATCCTTCCAAAGATGATGCATCCTCTTTTTATTCCTAAGTTCCTTCAAAACCTCGTTGCCCATCCAGGGTGGACTTCTTTCACTTTGATACAATTCTAAATAATTATTCACAAAAATACCCTCATTGAAGTCGCAATACTGAATTTTTCTATTAAACTTAAAATCCATTTACATTTTTATTATATATTTAACACTCATTCAGAACTACTATTTGTCAAGAAGCAAATACTTTCTTTAGGGTGGTTAGAAGTTTTGTTTTAACTTAATAGGCCACTTTTTACATTTTCTAGTACTTGGCAATGAATTTTTCCATGTAAAATAATATATATCCTTGGGAAAAGTGATTTTTTAAGAAAGTAGAGTTTGTAGGTAGTCACAGCAAGATATGTGTGCAATTAGCCCATAGATAAGTGGTTTGTTTTCTGGGAAAGTGAGGAGCATTGTGGATTGGTTTTCCTGAGAACCAGAGAGTGTACAGGTATTGTGGTAGAAAGAAAGGAAGAGGAACATAATAAAAATATAAGATAAAACCAAATTAGAAATATATTCTAGGTAGAAGTAACTTACATAAATACAAGAATAATGCATAATGTCCAAAAATCATCTGAAGAAATATTTAGGGTTGCTCTTGCTGTGTTTTAATGAGGATTTTTACTTTCCAAAGAACTTAATACACGGCAATTAGTACCATTAAGCACTTTTCATTCTTTGATGATATTGTGTAGAAATTGTAAACTGATTTATTAATGCTTGGGGTCTTCCCTTATTCTCAGTCTGACCTATGATAAGTTGTACATGTATTACAAACCTGCTTTACTAATGATTCTTTATGGCTGGGGTAAGAGAAACTGAAATCACCTTCCACTCATTTGTAGACCAGTTCCATAACCCAAACATAAAACCACTGAAGGTTTTGGGTATTTATGGTTGCAGTGATTTAGAGATACAGCACTAACACAGAGATGCATAAAGGTGGCAGTTTCCATTTGTGTAGCTCTATTTCCCCTGTGGCCTGGGAAATCTTGTATCAGTGCTTTATCTTACAGGATGTTATTAGCTGTAGTTGAAAAAAAAATCTTCTGTTGATTTTTTTTGCTGTATAAATATTTTTAATGAGATTTTCAATTATTAAGATGAGCATAGTACTTGGACTATAGTAGCTGCAGTGTCTCTGAAAGAAATCAAGACAAATATAAGAAATTTAAAGAAGAAAGGTGTATTTACTCTTGTTTGAGTGAGTAACTACATAGGTGGCCAGAAGGAAAAGAATTATTAGATTGTGGGCAGACTTGCTGCCTTGTTGAATAAAAATTCCTAAGTGCAAAAGAGCAAGAAGGAGAAACTACAAGAATGATACCAGCACTCCTAGTGATGATTTCCTGTTTATTCCATTCTGATTTCAATATTTTCTTCATGGTAAATTCTGAAAATGTCAGTATTGACACACTTGGAGCTATGCAACCAATGAGATTGACAGAAAAAGTAAACTTGAAATCAGTTTGAAAGGTGAAGTTTTAAAAATGTTGAAAAGCATGTTCAAGTCTCATGAGAAAAGAGTGAATTCCTGTGGGTTTCCCTTGGAATGCTGAAGCTGAATTTTAGAGGTTTGTTGACCACAATTCCCTCCATGTTCCTCTACTTGGGATTTCAGTTCTTAATCTTTCAGAACTATCTCCCTGGAGAATTTCCAGCACAAAACCCCATCCAAATAGAATTTCTTAAGAAATCAAGCAGTAGAGAAACCCATACATTTGGAGTGCTTGGCCAATGTCTGCCTTTATAAAAAAAAAATCTTTTCAGTAGCTTCACTTCTGTATCTGATGTCCATTTTTCTAGTAGTATTTTTGGCCAGGATATTTATTTCTTGCTAGAATTAACTGAACTTGGAATATCCTACCAGTAGCAGGAATTCAGTGATAGATTTTTAACCCTTGGTTTTCATGGAGATGCCATAAAATCCAGGGGTTGTGCATTGTGTGCAGTGCTGCTTTTGTTCTATTTCCCCTGGGTGCCAAGAAGGGAGGGTGTGTCCTTGTGGGAACAAGTCCTTAGGAGCTGCTGGAAGATGTATGGCAGTGGTGAGTTATGGTGATGGGTTTATTTACTGGATAGGGTTTAATTGCTGCTGTTATAATTAATTAGGGCTGGTGTAAAACTATGTGAGCACCATAATTAGATCACACTGGTTTGTGGTTTTTTCCTGCACTAAGTTCTGTGCAGATCAGGTAAGGAGTAAGAAATCCCCAACTAGGGATTTGGGAGCTATGAAAGGGAGCAGATGTATGGCAGTAATAATCTTACTTGAATATTTTCACTAATGCTCAAATTTTCAGGGGCTGTGCTCAACTTCAGGGACAAACTTTCTATATCACATAAGTCCCCAAATTCTAATTCAGATCTGGCATTCAGCAGCTACTCTGCAGGTGTATAAACAAACATCCATGTAGCAGAAAAGACCAATTATCCTATAGAGACTCAGACAATATGACTACATTTCCTTGGGGATGCTCAGCATATTCTAAAAACTTCATCCCAATTGTAGATGCTGCTAAACTTTGAAAATCTGTGAAGTTTTTAGTTCAGTCTTAAGCTGAATAATTAAATTCATGTTAACATTTTCAATCATCAGTGTAGGACAGATGAGGAAAGTGAATAACAAACTGCTTCTGTCTAACCAGACAAATGAACGTCATGATTTTGATTTTACACTAATTGGTACTAAATGGTAGAATAGGACTTGCCAGTTTTTCTTGTATCTCTTTCTTTTCTTGTTTCAAAACAACTGGATTTATAACTAACTTATAATCAAAACAGAACTGATAGAGATTTCAGTTTCCAGGCCCTGGGATGTAAATGTTGGCATTTGAAATAAAAATGTCACCCAGGTGAATGTCTGTCTATGACTGTGATCATCCTTTTTTCCTTGTGAGAGCTCATAATCATGGAAGTTAATGGATTGCAGTGCTGGAAACTGTTTCTACATTTATCAGGGCTATTTCTAGACCAAGCTTCTGTTAATATTTATTTGTTTGGGTTTGTTTTTTTTCCTTAAAAATAAAGCCATCTGTGTGTGAAATGGCATGCTTTAGGCACAGGGTGTCCAAAACAAAACAAGTTTGTTTCATTAAAATTTATAGTTTATAGTTGTCCATATAGCTGCAGACAGTGTTTTTTATCTTGCTTTATTTTTATGTTTTGATTTTAAAACTCATTCAGAAATAGAGGGGTTTTTGAATATTTTCCAGTAATTTCTTGTATTAAAATGAGCAAGACTGTGCTTTGTTATGAAGGGAACTTCCTTTGTTGAAAGATTGTTATGCACTGGAGAGAGAGCTGGTGGAATCACCATCCCACACCATCTCTATTTCCCTTTAAAAGATGTGTGGATGTGGCACTTGGAGACATGGTGCAGTAGTGACCTTGGCAGTGATCTTAGATTTTTCCAACCTTAACAATTCCATAATACTAAATGGGTGTGTGAATGCTGATTATTTTTTAACACCCTCTTCAGGTTAGTAATTGATCTTTTGCTACCAGGTGAAGTTTTGCCCTTCGTTCTTGATATCTGGATGATGTGGGTTAGGGTCAGTGTGTTGCTTCTCTTGTTTTCCTGCTCATTGTGGCATTGCTGGATTTTGATATAATGCAATTGCTATTAAATGGTGTGTGCTATCCCTCATGTAACCACAGCAAATGAATCCAGTCAGATTTAGTTATTGATCTCTGTTGTAGAGTAGTTATAGTTTCTTTTTGAGCTTCTTTGAATTGAAATATGTTTGAGTTTTTAAACTTAAAATCAATGAAGTCCCCATGCTTCTGTTTGGTATTTGTTTGGTTTTTCATATGTTTGAGTTATGTGTTGAAAGTACTGGGAAATGAAGCCTCATAATTCTGTTAACCAACTATAGATCAAATTCTAAGACAACTTTAAGATGTTCAGTAAAACTTTACAGGAATTGATGCTGCCAAGTGCTATAGTGCTTCTCCAAGCACTGCTATTTTAATGTAGTCTTCTTATACAAATGTCTGTCTCAGTAAAATATGTGCATATTTATATCACAGCTTTCAAAAGCAAAAGTACCATCAGCCAGAAATGAGCAGCACTACTTGTTCACATGATGGGAGATCTTTCTGGTGCAGTTTTGTGTGTTTTTTCAAGCTAGATTAGTATCATAGAATCACAGAATGGTTTGGGTTGGAAGGGATCTTAGAGCCCATCTTGTTCCACCCCCTGCCATGGGCAGGGAACCTTCCACTGTCCCAGGTTGTTCCAAGCCCCATCCAACCTGGCCTTGGACACTTCCAGAGAAAGGGACTATGTACATCCTTTAGAAACTCCATAATAGTAACTGCATTGTTCCTGGCTGGCATTTGTGAGAGGCAGGGAGGCCAGAAAATTCTTTCTGTGCTGTGAACAGTGTTTAAATTGATCAGTTACCTCTCAGGAGAGAGACAGTGGCAGAGGAAGGACAAACAAGACAACAGTAAATGAAGGAAGATTGATGGCCACTGAGATCAGGGAGAGTTTTCTGTCTAAAGCTGACTTCCCTGCATTTCTGAGCATTCAGGGCAAAAACAGAAACAAAATATATTGTTCTAATGCTGTATCCTGATCTAGTGGCAAGGAAACATCCATGGAACTCAGAGTGCCTCAAAAAATGAAGCAGTAATGCGTGGTTTAATAGGTTTTGGGGTCTGAGTTTAATTCACTAGCTAATAATGACATACAGGCTAGCATTGCTTATATGAAAATTGGTGCCTTTGATACTGAAATGTCCTTCAACCACATTTTGTGTTGCATGTATATAGCAAAAACCACTCTGGTGGATGGTTCAGGCATTTAAGGTGTTCCATATTGTACAGCAGAATGTGTCTCATTCCTGACATAATGGAGCATTCCAACAGGTGTGGTAATCTGTGGACTTTAAACTTACTGGACAATGAAGTGCTTCAGCATGCTTTCCATGTGAATATCTGTGCCAAGGTCTGCACTACCCCAGTTATAGCTCCACTGTGCAAGCTGAAGTGTATATTTGGGGAAGGGACCAATACAAAGACTTTTTATTCAAATGTAGATAAAAGAAGGACTGAAAATATTTCATAGAAAAGTGAAGTCACAAGAGAGTCCAAGGAATAGAAAATGGAATGTAGCATTTTGGGAGTATTCAAGGATTTTAAGTCTCCAGGTTTGTTTTTACTGTGTTGGTTGTTTTTTTTCTTGAAAAGAAGATGTTTTATCTTTGACACATTAGATAAATAAAGCTGCTTGGTTTTGGGCCTGATTTTCTCCTTGAGGTTAGAATTGTGTGACCTTGCATTTGGGGGCTTTGGACACAAATGGAACTGGGCTGTGCACAGTCATGCTTGGAGGGGAGAGGGTTGGATTTTATCATCTCTTAGTATCACTCCTTGAGCTCTTCATCCTCTTTAGATCAATCATGGTTTGAGGTTGAGTCTGTTTCTGTAATAATTCAGACAGATTGAATAAAATGCTCTCTAAAAAGCAGGACTGAGGGAATGGGAGCACAAAGTCCATATGGAAAGGACATACTGATGGAGCACTTTATCACACAATAACAGTTATAACTTACGTTAGAGCCATAGCTCTGAAAGGTTTATTATGTGTAATTGTGATAATAAATCACAGTAAATTTCCCTAGCCTTTAAAATGATTTTTAAATACCATACTTGTGTAAGCTTCTTTGCAAGTCCTGTGGGAATTATTTAATGTTAAACTGAGGATTTTGGCGTTTTTAATGAGCTGGGAGTACATGCAGAGTGTTTTGGCAGTATTTCAGTTTTTGTAGATTACTTGGATCTGTTAATTAATACAGCCCTTTGAGACCTTTTTGTGAAAATTAATGGGTTCCCTGAAGAATAACATTCCAAATGCTGGCGATCTGCAAGACTTTGGAGACGAGTGCTATTTTAAATTATGCCAAAGTTTACTAGAGTAAACATTATCTGTTGATGTGAGAAGGACAGAAATTCACAAGAGGCATGCTAAATTTAAACCACCCTTTTTTTTTCTTCCTTATCTATGCAAAATATATAAATTAAGGAATTTTTAGATAACATGAAGATTTAGGAATAAGTGGGAGAGGAACATTTCAAAATAAATCCAAAGCAGAACAGTTTACCCAACAAGAGGAGCACTTCATGAATCACTTAAAGGGTTGTCCTCCCCCTGTCTGTACATCTGGGAGTCTTCATGCCTTAGACACAGGAACTGGATCTGCACTGGTTTTGAGCAGGCATTTTGACCAAGAAACTGAGCCCATGTTAGCTTGGGAGAACTGGGGGTTTTCCCCCTCACTATTAGTGGAAATTTAATGGTGTAGAATTCTTTGACTTCTGTGCTGTATCTCTGCAGGAAGGTGCCTGTTTTGAACCACAGCATGAATTAGTTTTCTTTAGCAGCCATCAGCTCAGCAGTCCTGGGGTGTGTGAGGAAGAGCAGTGCCAGCAGGTCAGGGAGTGATCCTGCCCTTCTGCTCAGCCCTGGGAGGCACATCTGGAGTGCAGTGTCCAGCTCTGGGCTCCTCGGGACGTGGAGCGTCTGGAGCAGGGCCAGCAGAGGCTGCAGAAATTAAGAAGGGCCTGGAGCATCTGTGTGATGGGGAAAGGCTGAGGGAGCTGGGGCTGGTGAGGCTCGAGAGAAGCCCCAGCTGCCAGGGGCCCCCATCCCTGTCTGTCCCTGTCTGCAGGGAGGGCTCAGAGCGAGGAGCAGGCTCTGCTCTGGGGGCCCAGCAATGGCACACCAGGAATGGGCAGGAACTGATGCCCAGGAAGTTCCACCTGAACACGAGGAAGAACTTTTCCTGTGGGGTGACTGAGCACTGAAACAGAGACCAGAGAGGGTGTGGAATTTCTCACTGTAAGACCCATCTGGACACAATCCTGTGCTGTGTGCTCTGGGATGATCCTGCTGGAGCAGGGAGGTGGGACCAATGAGCCACCGTGCTCCCTTCCAGCCTGAACCATTCTGGAGTTGTGTGATTAAATAGATGGTGAATAGTTGATGTGATCTTTAAAATTATCCCCATTACTTTAATTGCTCCTTAATCTGTGCTCTCATGCCTTCCAGTTGCTCCTCACTGTTGTCTTTGGAGGAATCTCTTGTATAGTGTAAGCTCAGGTTTTTTGACATACAGATAATATCCGAGCAATGCTGTGAGGCACATCTTCCAACATATTTTTAAACTTATGTTCATTACTTCTGCTGTGTATTTGATATATCAATTCTCCTGGTCCTCTACTTTGTGTATCATTTGGAAGCTCTTAGCTGAGTATTGCTGTTTGTAATCAGCAGAGGTGGTTTGGTTTCATTCTTGACGACTCCAATTTTTGTATGGGATATTTGTCACACATTTCAGTCCATTCTAGTCTAACTCAGAATAAAGTTTGAGGATATTCACCCCTCTACTTTTTGCCTTCCTACCTGCTGGTAACTTTTCTGTTGGGTAAAACCTCTATCTAAGGCCTTTTCTGTTCACTTAGGGGTTTTTGGTTGGCTTGTTTTTGTTGGGTCTGTCCTATTTGGGGGAAGCTAAAACTGAACAGATAAAGGAGCTTGAAGAGTTTTATTTACACATCCTTTGTGATTAAGTTCTTCTTTTTCTGTTGCTGAGGTCAGAGCAGCTCTGAGACAGCATCGTGCTGTTCCTCAGAGAAGGACAAGGAGCAGAGCTGTAGGTGCCTGAAACAAGTACAATCACCTTATTAAAAACAGAGGGAGGTTTGAGGGGATTTTGAGCACCTCAGCATTAATTTTACATCGGGAGCTGCTCTTTGCTATGCCCTTTCTGCCTTTGAAATTAGTTTTTTTGCTATGCTTTAGAGCACACGTTGATGGATGCTTTTCAGTTTGAAAGTTATTCTTTCTAGATAAAAGATAGGCCAGCTCAGCAAAGGCTGCATTTGTGGGAATGAAGTCACATGAGGCTCCTCTCGGGTGCTGTCAGTAACACTCATTACTCCTTTAATTTAGAACTGTGGTCTAGCTTTTATCACCAAATTTAGAATTTAATTTGTGTGTTAACTTTGATTTTGCTACTCATACCATGAGCAGAACCTTTCAGTCGAGTGAAGGATTTCAAAATAATGACCCCAGTCTTAAGCTTGATTTGAGATGTTAATTTGCTGTGAAATTCACATGTTTCCATCCCTTTTGCAAGTCTTAAATACCTGCTGCTTCCTGAGCAATGTGTTCTTTTGCTGAGTGACTGACTGACAGTTTTTACCCTGAGTGAAAGGGACAATCAAGGGCTACTTTTTTCTGGGTCAAAAGGCAGCAGCTTTAATACAGTTCTCATTCTGTGCTGTTACAAGCCCCACGGAGTGTCTTATATTTCTTAATGCATTTGAAAGTAATAGAATAGTGTTAGTGGATGTGATTGGATGGTAAATGAAAGCTCTTTCATTGTAAAAATTGGATGTTCGAGGCATTTAGGAGCTTCTGTGAATTAAATGGCATGAAAGGTATATGAGAAATCTCAGCTTCTTGTCCTGAGAAAATGGAAAAGCTTACAAAATTCAGGTGATAAAATACCTGTTAACAAGACGGCTTAGGCTGTACAGACATTAGTTTTTGCTTTCTGAAGATTTATACAGACTTTCTGCAAGGAATATCTTGCCTGTATAATAGGAGTGTTTGTTTGGAGGGGAAAAATATTTGATAAAGGCATTATAATACTTACTGATGTGTGAGTTCATTAAAAGGTAAGTAACCCCAAGTTAGGGGGTAAGTTTTGTACCTGGAGACCTCTTGCAGGTGCCTGGTACTTTTGAGATGGTGACTGCAGCTTTAGGAAGCAGAAGAGTTTGTTGGAGTATGGAATATGCAATCCTCTAGGAATTGCTCTCCCACTTATAACCTATAAATTCTTTAAATAACAAAAAATATTTACAGCAAGCCAGTTCCAGTGTTGGTGATTCTTATAATGCTATGACAAGCTTCAGGGAATTAGCTTGGCTTCTTTTCCCTTTTTGTTGGTTTAAGTCTTACTTTGTGTGGCTAAATATGTGACCAAATACAGGAGAATCTTTTTCTTTGGTAAAAAAATCAATAACAAAAGCAACTAATAAAAAAAAAAGCTGCTATGGAGAGCCATTCAAAACCAGCAGAATGATTGGGATTTTTTTATTTCACTTATTTGCTTTTAAAATCTATTATTTTAATACTGACTTTATGTTTCTAGAACCAGACAGCACTTCTGCCAGCAATTCACTTTAGCTAAGGACTCTTCACTGTGTTTGATATTCAGACCTGCATTTGACACTTTAGCAGTCTTTCATGTTGAGATGACATCTCCTCTGGCTTTTGCTTTTTTTGTTCTATTGATTCCTTTAAGCTTTTTATGTATTTTTTCTTCTTCTTTCCCCTCCATGTGTGTAAACATTGTTTACTTTCTTATGAATTCATGTTGTATTTTAATCTGTGAAGGTGGTGGGGTGGTTTTTTTTTACCTTTTCTAGGTTAAAGGCTTTTGAGTTTTATAAGGTTGTGTTGGTGTATTGATGTGTTTCATAAAAGCTATTGAATATAAAGCCCAGCAGTGTTCCCTAGCACTCAGAAATCAGTATAATTGCAGTTTGGAACAGATTGCCAGAACATTGGTGTGTTGTAAACCCCGTGACTTCTCAGAGAGTGACCCAGTCCCGTCACTCTATTGCAGCACTGTTACCTTAGGCTTCAGGTGATGAATTTCATGTGCTAGTAAGTGGATATGTGAAAATCTATTTAAATTTTAACTCATTTTTTTTAATCTGTTTTCATTCTTACTCTTTTGTAGAACATGGATAAAGGTCCTATAGAGCTTGGCAGTGTGAGCCTTTCCTTCATTCATAATTCTTTGTAGTGCTGATGTTTAAATAATGTAGTTGTACAAAATAATACATTGTAATTGAGGTTTTTCTAGAGAAATCACCCAATTTTGCATTTCTCACGTAAATCTCTATGCATTCAAGTTTTTAAACATGTTTGTAATGACCTATTTCAACAGCTGTTGCTGGATTTAACAGTAAGAACTTAACTGTGTACATTTCATAGTTAAGTAAATTAAATGGAATTTGGCATTCACTAATGGAAAAATCATGCAGTTCTTATTGAAAATTTGAAAAAAGATAGGTTTCAGTAATGCCATGCTTTCACTTAACAACTTAATGCCTTTCTGCTCACCCAAAAGGCAAAAACTCAATGACAAATGATGGCACTGCAGTCTCCTCTTGCTTTATGTCATGCCATTATCAGTATTTTATTCAAACCAGCTGACATTTCTTGCATGGTACAATAACCTCAGTCAGCAGGAAATGCACAAAATAAATAATTGCAACTTCTCCATTAGCATGGCCTTTCTCAGTTTGCTGCAAGTGGAATAGGATGAGGAGAATTAATGGAGTCACAGGCAAAAGCCCCAGAGCAATAATGATTCGGGGATATTAAATTAACAAGTAATTGCATTAAATTAAAGGCACAGACCTCTCTTAATTCACAATACATTTCTTACAGCTGAAGTGTGGCCTTCTGTGTTTCTCTTACTCTTGGGGGATGGAGCTTGAATAGACCTTCCACTACTCTGCAGTATGGCCTTACCTTAGGAAGAGCTTCCTCCCTCCTCAAGCAAGCACTGAAGGAAGGAAACTGGGAGGGAAGGTGAAAGAAACTTGCTCATGATGAGTAACAGGATTCTGTTGGCAGTATTCATACTTACTACTTTTATATCCTGGAGAAATAGAAACTTAGGGAATTATTTGGTGTGTGTGATATTTACTGCATTCACTTGATACATCAATGGCCACCTAAAAATGAGAACAGTGAGAAAAGAGAGATGATGTGGAGTGCACAAATAGGGAGCAGTTGGTCTGTGAATCCCACAGAATTTATTGATGCTGGAGGATCCATGAGATGAAGTGATTTTCATTGCTGTCAGAAACATGGAAAGGAAAAAAAGGAGAAACTCAAGTCAGTTTTCAGTCAGTGACAAGATGGGTATTTGTAGGGAATGGGGCTTTGTCTATTCCTCTGCTCCTGGAAGTGCTTTTGTTTTTGCATTTACCATATTCTTACTGAAGTATGTCAGTATTTATCTTTGTTTTCAAATACTGGAATTTTTATAAGCTTTCTTTCTAAAGTAGAACTTTAAAGTAAAAAAAGGAAACAATCTACTAAAATTCAGTGAATAAAGGTGACTTACCTTCAAGAACTTCAGCACTTTCTGCCCTGTATCTGTGAATGCTTCTATTGATGTATTTGGATGAAAAATATGTCATGGTGGCTTTTTAGCTTTTTGTCAGAACATGCCAGGTTGATCCACTCTGGGTTATTATTTATTTAAAAAAATAAAGTATTTCTGTTTCTTGTGCTATGGTACAAATTGTGTTGCTGTACTAGTGAAGTGATACCTTGTGGAAGTTTAGTTTTGAAAAGAATTTCCCTATGGTTCCCTTTGCTGTCTTGGGTCTAGGATTGAGAACGAATCAGAGTTGCAGGCTCAAAATCTACATTGTGTGAGGCTGGATCTTGGATGTCTTCAGAGCTTACACGTGAAATGATGGTTTTTGCAATAAATGTACAAACAGGGAATGAGAAACTTTGCATTTCAGTACCAGTGCATCTAATTTCCAGCTACTTCCTGGACTGGAGCTGGAATTTTCTGAAGCTTGCATTTGATACCTCCTAACTGTTGAAATGGATTTTTTTTAATTTATGGGCATTCACTTACAGAAGTGATGTGGTTTTCTTTCCATACCTTCACATCATGTAACATTCTTTACATTTTATGCAGTCAGTAAAAACTGCAGGAACACTGTAAACTGAAACTTATAAAGATGTATTTGCAGATTTTGGTGTTACAACATAAATACAGCATCTGTGGTACTATTTTCTTGAAAATTGGATTCAATTACCATGTGGGTTTTATCAGCTGGTAAATGTAATTATTTTCACCTGCCTTGAGGTGATTTAGACTATTTGATTTTGCTTAAAATTAAACAAAAAAAATTATCTGAGCTGAGTCATGCTTCAAGCTGTTAGCACTTAACAATCTTTTGGCAGCAGTGAACCAGAGAAGAAAAAATTTGTACACCAAAAGTGAGGGTACAGCAGGCCTGTGGCATGAAATATCATCCAGAATATATAATGTGCCAGCTTGCAGGGCTTTCCTGCTTTCTTTTTCAGCAAGTGCAGGGCTTTCCTGCTAAGGAACCCTGACCACCAGAGCACAGAAACCCCATCAGAGGGAACTGCAGCTCTGCTTCTTCCTTCAGTCTTGTTTCTTCTTCAGTGCTGTGGAGTTTGTCTGTAAAAGACATGAAAAAGTTCTTTTGTAGGATTAAAAGAGCAGCCTGTCGCTTCAGCTGCTGCAAAGAGGAGTGATGAAAATGAGCCTGAGTGTGCTTTACATTCAAAGGCTTAAGGGAGTAATGACCAAAGCACATCTGCTAAGGTCACATAAAAAAGATGAAATTTCTGGTTTTGAACAATCCAGATGGTGGAAGGTGCATGCAATGGAATTACTTAACAGTGGATGATCAAGCCATGTACAACCACTCTGAAGGGGCAGAGCCTAAATGTTCTGACCAAAAAGACACCAATTAAAGAGGGAAGGGAGTATGAACATTCCTGAGAAGTAGGTGTATAAATTGGTAATAACTTGACAAAAGTCACTGCTCTTACTCCAGCCCCGGTTTTGTCTCTGAGGAATAATGTGGCAAAATCTGTTGTGTGCTCTAGAACAATAAAAAAATGGAGTGAAGGCTGGTTAAAAAAAATCACCTTTAAGCTGATTTTGTTCTCAGACTGAAACTTCGTTTTCCAAGGAGTTGGGGGAACAAGTTTTTATGCTCCCTCTTGCTCTTCACTTTTTGTATGGCGGCTGAGGTTCAGAAGGTTGCAGTGTTTTGCTTTATTTGCTGCTATATTTATGGTTGCTTTCTATGGATTTTTAAGGCAGCTTTTCTTTCTTACCTATAATAATATGTCTAGACTACCTAATCTTTCAGATGTGAAAATCTTAGTGTTGCTCTTTTTGTATCTGTGAGATCCAGCTGAACTACAGCTCCGTAGATCAGACACGAGGACTCTTGTGAACCTGGCATTGTATACAAATGTTCCTTCCAGACCAAAGGCCAACTTTTGAAAAACTGATCCTTACTAAATGTAGCAAAACATGCATTTAATGTTGCTTAGATATTTGATTTGAAGTAGTTTTCCAGCTACCACTTTCAAAGTTGTTCCACTCATAACGATTGAGCAAAGCAGCGGAAATCCATTTGCACAAGGTCTCAAAAATTTCATTTCAACCTGAAGCTGTTTTTTCTGTTGCTCCTTTAGAAATGAGAACCAGGAAGGTGAGATGTGGAACACCTGCAATGTGGCCTAACTGAGGTAATTTGGGAGTTGCTGGTGATCCAGAGCCCAAGCTCTGAACCTCAGTCAGAGAGTTTATATTTTTATATTAGTAGTGAAAGTGAGTGGTGGTTTTGCTGAGCTGGTATTACACTTGGATATAGTTAAAAATCCTGAGTACCTGCAAAATCACCACAAGGTATAAAATGTCAGCTTGGAACTGTGATCTTGAGGATCATTGCTTGAGGAATGTAACTTTCTGACCCAGGGTGAAAATATTTTCTTTCTTTCATGCTGATGTGTGTACATTAAAATGTTGTCTGGAAGTTTTATGCCTAGACCTGTTTAGTCATTCCTGGGGTCCTAAAGCAGCCTTGCTTGTTCACTTGGAGTATGCTTTAAGGGTATATTTGATTAGAGAACACTTGTTTTAAGGAAAAAAAAATGGCATGATGGGAGTTCAACTGTATGTTGAACGTGCCAGTACTTTAAATTCAGTTTCATGACTCCACGTGTGTCATGAGAAAATTACTATTCTTCAGAGTAACTTTCGCTAAAAGAATGATGACCTTAACTCAGTACAGAACATTTAGGTTGTTCTCTACCGACAGAAAATCAATTAGAATCTTTAATTATTTTTGTGCAGCTTTTGAGTGATGATGTCTAAATAAAACTGGGTGTTGTATGGTGATGCCTTCATGGCAACGGTGAAAGAGATGGACAAACTGATATCCTGGCTTTATCTGTTCTGGAACAACAGCACAGCTTGTATCTAGTAGCACCACACAAATCTGCTCCAGCAGTTTCGACAGCTGGCTTATGGAAATTGTGTAAAACTTTAATGTTAAAAATGTCTTTTATTGTTCTCCATGGGGATTCCATTGCTTTCTCATGAGAGAAAAATGGGGGTATAGAGCAAAGCTTCTTAGGAGCTAGACTCTCAAGGATATGTTTTGTTTTTTTTCTTTACAGTAGTATAACTGCACCTTCCTTTTGTGTTTCTTCATCACTGGTGTTTTTCTTGCCTCAGAGCTGAGCCCGGGGAGGTAAATTTTGAAAATGGCAAAGCTCATTTCACGTCTCTGTGCTGTCATTGGTTATTGTGATTGGTGCCTCACAGACATAAAAATGGCATAAAAGTGGATTCTTTCTCCTGCTTTAATTGCCATCTATATCTACTCTATCCTCTATTCTGTAGCTCTCTGTTCAGGGTGGAATGACCCCATGTGAATGGAATTCTCTTGAATTCTGCAACAGTGATGTCGTGTTTTCAATTTTCTTGTGTTTTATTCCATCAGGCCAGTTCCTTTTTAATTTTCATTGCTCTTCTATCTGATAAGAAAAGTACAGCAGGTGTAATCCTTGATTCCCAAGTAGAGTGCTGTAACCAGCAAAGTTTGTGGAAAAGCAGTGCTTGCTCACAAGTTGGCTTGAAAATCTGAATTGTGTATTGACCAGCTCTGCATCCTGACCCAGTGGCAGGTAAATTGATAATACTTTCATACTATGAAAACACCTTATGTTTTGCACCTCTGGTTTCACTTCTAGCAGTATCTGTCTGCTCCTTTTTTTTTTTTTTTTTTTTTTGTTTGTTTTTTGAATAAACTTTTATCCATGCCAGCAAAATTTTCATGGTCATTGTGAGTTTTCATGACTTTCCTTTTTCACTTTCAAAGTCAGGAGTTCAGCTCTAAGGGCAGCAGGAGATGTAAGGCTGGGAAAGGAGACGAGGCAAGGCAAGGCAGACTTAGTTTGGTTTGTGCAAGATGCATTTTTTTACCATATTTTAAGGGAATTTCTGAATTTGCTGTGGTGTCCCTGGCAAGCATTTTTGTGAAGCTCTAACTGTTCCCCAGTTGTCAGGATCAATTCTCTCAGTTCAGAAGCTTGGTAGTTTTCAATGCATCTGCACTTTGGTATCATTAGAGTAACAGAAATTGTAAAAAAAAATGATTTCCTATTAGCCCCTGCACAAGTGTCTGAGCTGAGAACAGAAAGAGCTACAAAGGCTGGGAAATGCTGTACTTGAAGAACAGGTGTTTCCAGTGACCATGACTTATGGGTTTAATTTGGCAGGCTATGGATAAATGAGCTGAGAAATGTCACTTCAGTCAATGCTGAAAAGTTAATCAGTCTTTGCTTTGATGTGTATTTTTTTGTTTTAATTTTGTTTAAATCCACATCAGCTAAATAGCAAGAATTTGGTGTATGCAGAGGCACAGGATTTTACATATATTGATGTGAGAAAGTAGAAATAATTGGTCACTCTTGAAATAATTTTAACATTAAAATGAATCCTAGGGTTGTGTATTTGACTTTTATTAGTCACACTTATTAATTATTTTAGTGTGGCAGAAGATATTTGGTTTCAATTATGGGAACACTTTCAAGAGTTTCATATGTAAAAGAAAATAATGAAAATTAAATGCATTTGCCTTTATGTAACTAATGTGGAGTTGCCAGTAATCTGTAGTTATTAGCACCAAGTCAGCTTTGGTTATTTGGTAATAATTTTATGGTGATATTATGATCATTTCAGTTGTGAAGGGTGGACAAAGGCAGCAGACATTCATCTGCAATGGTTTAGCCTTTGGGGCACAAGTTGGAGTTGGAATTCTGCTTTCAGCATTGGAGCTGGTTTGCTACTAGTCTTGAACCTATTGGGGAATCAATTTAATTTACACTCCAGGATTCAGAATTTTCTTCTGTTCTGCAAAGGCCAACTTTTATTTTCTTTAAAAAAAGCCTGATTTTCTATAGAAACTACAATAAATTAAGATGTACAGTAAATTTTGAGAGCATAAAGGTATATGTGGTAAAATATATTTGTTTTTTTTTTTCAAGTGGTCTTTATATCTGTCCAAAAAAGCAATTAAGGAAAACCTAATGGAATCAGAGGAATGGCAATAATAATTCATACTGCTTATAAGAATTTGAGGGTAATAAAAACCCAGAAAATAACTGTTGAGGAATTGAATAATCAGAATTCTTTGCTGGGTCAAAGGCTGAGGTGTTTCCCCTGGTGTGCCTTCCAGAGCTTGTTTCTTCATCTGTTTCTCCCCATAGATGGTTATGGGTATTCTGTTTTTTTTGGGTTTTGTTTTGTTGGTTTTTTGAGGGTTTTTTTGGAGGGTTTTGTTTTATTTGTTTTTTGGTGGGTCATTTTCTGATGAAAGAAATATGAAAGTTGCCTGATGCAATAGCAGTGTGGAGCTGTGTTATTCTAAATACCAGCACATTTCAAGGTGTGTGAGTAAAGAGGGGGAAGTAAGGCTACTTCTCTAGGTTCCCCTTGGAATTACCTCTGAATAGGCTGTTAGAGTTTAGCACATTTTCAGTCTGTCTTAGTAACTTCTTTAGTAACTGAATCAAATAAAAAAAGTATCTGCCCTTTCATTAAAAGTATATTTCAAAGTTTTATGGAGGGTTAATGCAGAAGTTTATTGTTAGAGAGCACTGTGGCCACCTTTGAGAAGGATGGTGTTCTGATTGTAATTTTATGAAATCTGAAATAACGAAATTGCTGTCTGAGATAGGTAAAACTCTTTTACAGCTCAATAAATTAGTTTTTTAAATGTTCTTGCATAAGTTTGATTTCCACTAATCGTCAGTTCAAGTGCTATACTGGCAGGAAAGGGATGCCAATTTCTGTCTTTTCTGAAAATGGAACTCCACAAAGCAAGATGAAAAGAGGGATTTTTGGCAAACTGATACCTACATATGTGTGCAATTGTAAGTGGATTAACAAATTGCCTATAGAATATATAATATTTCTTAACAAGTCTTTTCTGAGTAAATCTGTGTTCAGTAATGTTGTGGACCGTAGGGATCACTTGGAATTTTTATTAAGCACCAATTTTTAAAATCCATTCATTTAGTCCTGCAACCATTACAACTGTTAGGCAAAGTATATTTGTGATTGTGAATAGAAATTCCACCAATGAATTCATTTAATGTAAAGAATATGCAAAGGTACCAAGTTTCAGATAACACATCCTTTTATGATCCTACAGTTTTTCTGCTTTTTGTCATGAAATGAGTCAGAGGAGAAGGAGCAAATCAGTCTCATAGGAAATTTGTTTTAAATCATGAACTTCATATACTTTATGAAATAAAGAATTGAAAGTAAGTACCACATTGAATGCATCAAATGGTACTCAAGACCTTCAGTTATTAATTTCCTCTTTTTATCCTTTAATAGACAGTAGATGCATCTTCCACTACTTATTATCAAGAGGATGGCTTCCTCACAGTAATGTTTGTCTAACTGAATAAAAAATAAATAGAAAAATAAAGAAATAAATAAAAACAAAAAAAACCCATGAATGTAGCCCACTGAAATGTAGACCTCTACTAACATTTATTAATGCTGCAATTCAGACAATTTCAAAACTTTTAAAGATATTTCTGCAGCAGTGTGCTGTCCTCAGCCAACAGTCATGAAGACTTTATATAATCAAATCCAGAAGTTCACAAAGATGACTCTGTGGCGATGCTTTCTGTTCTCCCTGCATTCCATTGGGAGAGCTCAGCCCACAGAACCACAAAGCTGATTATCAAAGCTACTTTTACTATGCAAGGAGTGTTGGTGTGATATATATGTAAAATTCACATTTCCTAAAGCTAATAAAATTGGGGGACCAAATGTGATATCCTATTTAAATGTTCTCTATATTGCAGCTTTGTTAAGAAGAGGGTGAAGTTCATCTTTTAATGTGGTTCTGAATTTGAAGGTGTAATATCTGCAAATTGTGGCTTGGAAAGATTCTGTTTTTCTCAATTACTAGAATGAAATATTTTATTTCAGGTGCTTTTAATATTGTTTTTAGTCCATTAAGTAGATAGCCTGTTTTTAGAAAGCACAGGGAAATAATAAAGAGCAGCTGTGCATGCAATAAAATTAATAAAGCTTACCAGTGTAAGAAAATAACCATGTTTCTAATGTTTCATTTTTATGTAACAGAAGTGGTTATTGCCATCCAAAGGCCCTCTGTGGTGGCCATGATGGTGTTATTGAATGACAGAATAATTTAGACTAGAAAGGACCAAAGAGGTTATTCAGTCCAACCTGTTCTAGAAGATCCAGTTTTGAAGTTACATCAGGCTGCTCAGGCTCCTTCTTCAAAAAATGCATAAAAATGCCCTTAAAAATTTGTTCTGAATTACCAAAGTCACATCCAGTGAGGAGGCTGCAAACTGTCCTGTCTATAGGTTATTGGAAGTTTTATATTCCATTGGTTATTGGATCCAGATTGAATTTCTGATGCCTGCTCTAGCTATGGTGATGCACCTTGTTGGGTGTTCTGTAGTATGGACTGGAAATAGGTTTGTGATAGGAAATATAAATATGGGAGTATTTAATGTGAGTCAGTATTAAAAGCCAGTCAAATCAGTTGCTTGTTCCATTTCCATTATTGGCTTTTTCAGCTTTAAGATGCTCAGGATGAAGTGTGCTGGCTCAAACTGTCCAAAATTAGAGCTGTCATTATCTGCAAAGTCCCAGGATTGCAAAATTAAATGAGGAAGCTGTCATGGAACCAGAAGTTCAAAATACTAGTTTAAAACATGAAAACCAATGTTTTTATCTTGGCATTTTTGCTAAACATGACCAGCTTGCCGTGACAACACTGTAATTTACTAGTGATTTTTAAATGAAAAATATAAGCAAAAGTGGAAATTCTGGGAGTTCTGATGCTGTGAACTGTTGGGGAATTGTGTGCAGAAGCTCCTTCTGGAACACTTCAATAACTTTGCTAATTCCAGCTGGGTTTGCATTGAATAATAAAATCAATGAGAGGGGAGAGCTGTCCTTCGTAGGTGCCTTGCGTTTTGTGCTTTCTGTCTGACTGGAGCAATATTTCTGATATAAATGGGAGAGTCAAGAGGAAATTAGGAAAACACTGTATTTAAAAAAAACAGCTGCTCGTATCACCATGTGCTGTGAGTGCTCCTGTGTGTCTCTGAAAGCAGAGAGATAAATGAAAATTTGAAAGCTGTTAACTGTCAAACATGAAGAGAGACTTATTTTTCTAGACTTTATCCACAGTTTAAATATTTCAATGCATTTATAAGGCATGTTAAAAAAATATTTTCTTATGAACTCCTGAAGGCTTCAGTCTGAGATCTCTTGTCTTCAATGCAGGACCAGCCTGTTGCTGCCTTCCAGTTTGAGTTGCCAGTTTGAGGATTATCCTGAAATGTTTAGTTAAAGCTAATTAGAGATGTATAGCCCAGGCACAGAAAGTAATACAGCTTCATAAATGTACATGATGGCAAAAGACTTGTGCAGAACTCTGAACTTCTGAACTCTGCTGCTTCTTACCTGTTCCTAAAAATAGAGAAATCAATTAAAATCAAGGGTGCAGAGGAGAGAGTGTAAACGAGTTCAGCAGGAAGCCCAAGAGACAACAGAATTTTGTATTTGAAGGTGGTTGTAATACCTTTTCACACTCCTTTCAGCAGAGCCATCATGGAAATATTGTGAGGGAGCAAATCCCTTCTCCATGGGATTGAATATGAATGAATATTAAAAGGGATGGAAGAAGAAAGCCAGAGTTAATGCCTCGCTTGTTTGGGACAGAACCTGTATTTCTATCAATAAATTTGTCAGGGCCTGAAACAATCCAAAATAATACTGATGTAAAAATCATCTAATAGTGCAACAGAGAAGATGGTGTGAGGTCATGGTAGGATCATGAGGGATGAGAACATAGTGGCTGGAAAAGCAAAATTCAACAATAATTCTGAATTAGCAAAACCTATGCATGAGGTGAAGGAGGAAATAGCAATTTTGGAAGTGACTGAAGCTTCCCTGCTTAACTGTAATTAAGAGACAATTGGAGTTAATGTTATTAGCAATAGGGTAGAATAACTGAAACAATTTTTCGAAAGGATGACCAAAGAAACAACTTGAGTTTCTTGATCCTTTACTTAAATTTATGCTGATGGAGAGCAAGTTTGTGCATGTCAGGAACTGAACTGCTTATAAAGGCATGGCACCCCTGTGCTGGGCAAAGTTGGGGCTTGTTTTTGGGGCTTGGTGCTGAGTCTCAAAGATGGGGCAGAAGGGCAGCTGGGTTTGGGTGTGAAGTAATGAAGAGTCTCTAATGAAGTGCAGCAATTAATTACATTTACATGCCTGCATATAGGGGTTCATAGGGGTCACGAAGCTCAGTGTTTGGAAAGTGTTCATAGGGAGCTATCCCTGCTGCCTCCCTGGGTGAGAGAGTGTGAATTATTAATAGTTTATGAGCAGCTCAGTCAAGCACAGCTCTCATTTGCATCTCTACTGCTAAGGAGGTGTTTGCAGTTTCAGATCAAGCAAAAGTGGTCAGAAAGGCAGGGAGGGAGTCAAATCCTTGAGAATCGTTGGAGACATTTCCCTCAGCCACACAGGTTTGCATTTGGGTGGAGGAGGGGACAGCAGGGCAGGACAAAGGGTCCCAGGCTGGGGCTGTGATGGCATCGCTATTTCTGTATTCTGTTCAGTTAAAATAAAATCTGTTAGCCAAACACCACATAGATAGAGACAGGATATAAAGCTGTGTTGTTTCAGAAGCTGTCTACAAAGGCAAATACAGATGTGTAGTTTAATATAGGCTGTGCTTGGAGGAAAAAAAACCCACATGGCTAATCTAAAGAGGGCTTTTCTGAAGCAATATTTTATTTAGAATTGAGGAGGAAAATGATGGATTGAGCACCTCAGAGCGAGAAGTTAAAAATACCTCCTTCCTCCCACCCCCCAAGCCTCCTTTCCCTCAGCAGCCTTTTTAGGCATAGCAGCCATGCAATTAATTGAAGTTCACTAGAAGCCTGTAATGAAAAGTCTAACATCATGTAGCTGCTTTCATTAATAATATCATTGTCTTTTGTCAACTTTAATAACAATTTGGTTTATCCAGCTGGAAAAAGTTAGACAAAGATAGATAGACAGGCAAGTCTGTGTACTGTCAATTGGCTTTAAAAGAAATGCAGGTTTACTTTTTAAAATATATCAAACCTGACATTTTATTCACTTTTTGGGTTCACTTTTCAAATTCTATATGTGGATGCTGTCAGAAGTTTGGCTAATGGAATGAAAAGGTAGTTCTGGAGGACTATGGATGTCACTTAATGGGGGCTACTGGTTTGGGGTTTTATCTTGCTGTAAAGATAATTATCTTGGCAAACAAAAAGAGCTAGAAATTAAAGGGAAAACTGAGATTACATTTAATATTTGGCAAAAAAGTTTAAGCAAGCGTTGTATTCTTTTCTAGGATTAGTGATTCTGTAAAACTTATATCTACAACATGAATTCCATCCTGTTAATTAGGGTTTTAGTATAATTTTAATCTCCTAACTGTGAAGTGATAAATAATGTCAGCATTCATGTCAGTGCATCCCTTGGCAATCAGAACTTCCCAGGGAAGTGTGTTTGAGAGTTACTTGGGGATGAGGAGTGCTGGTTAAACTCTGATCACTGGAGCAAAGCCAATCCATCATTATTATGCCCTAAGCAGGCATTGTGTTATTGAAAGTCTTGGTTACCTTTGTTTCCCCAGGCTGAAATTGTTCTGTAAGTCATCTTAGCGTTAATTATTCAATAATGATATTGAAAATGTACTTTGCAATCACCCGGGTGTGTTCCATCATGGTGGTTTTGTGCTTCATTAAATAGTAATTGCCTGGAAGCAAATGATCATCAGGTGTCACTCTCCACAGAGATGCATTGGTTTGCTCCTCACTGCCAGATTAGGAAGTGATTGGAAATTATTTTCATCATTTCCTCATTCTTTTGGCTTACAGTGTTCTGATTAAGTTAAACGACAGTAAATTTAATGGCAGTGTTTAGTTATAATCTGGAAGGGAGCAAGGGAGTGATTGCTTTGCTGATGGCTCCAGTGTGGTGGCTGTAGCTCTGTTCCCTGATGTTCAGCATTTTGTGTGTTTGTTTGTGGGACAGGTGACACATTTTGGATGGTGCTGGTGAGCAACTTCAGCTCTTCAGAGAGACAGAAGGTTCTTGAAAGAAGCCTTCTTAAAGAGGGTTTAGTCTACTAAGTGTGAGCTTGTTTGGTGCAGTTTCTGAGCAGCAGTCACAGGCACCACAACAGGGAGGCAGATCCAGTGAGCTGAGTAATCATAAGGGTGTTCAGTGAAAATTAATGCTGATGTTTTCAGCAGTGATGGAGATCAACACACTGATGGAACCAATTTATTTTGAGGTAAAGCAGTGGAATGAGTATCAAGGGAACCGTGAACTTAAAATCACAGAACCATAGAATAGTTTGGGTTGGAAGGGACCTTAAAGCCCATCCAGTTCCATCTCCTGCCATAGGCAGGGACACCTTCCAGTATCCCAGGCTGCTCCAAGCCCCATCCAACCTGGCATTAATTAGGATGATCTCAAGGGGTTCCTGAGTGAGCAGCCAGGAATCATGAAGCTTGGTTCTCACTTGCCTCCTGGGCAGATGTTCTGTGCAGTTAAGGAATTGGTCAAGTTTCCTTTTTGTCATTTGACAGTTCTGCAGTGCCTGGGCAGAATTCCTGCCTGCCTGCCTTGTTGCATTTATTCTTAGGCAAGGAATCAACCTGAATTTGGGGCTACTCCTTCCTGAATGCCATTATGCTTCCACTGCTTATAAGTTTTGTCTTCAGAAGCTTTTCTTTGCCCCATTGTTTACTTGGTTTGAGTGTTTGGAATTGTTAGAGTAAAAGCCCCCACAGATCCTTGTCTATGTGGAGCTGTGGGAACTGTCACTCTGTTATCCCCAAGAAGAGATAAATCTCAGTTCAAAATATGCAAATAATCACTGTCAAATAGCACTTTCCAAAAGGGCACAGTAAAACTGACAACATTTTTTTCTTGCTCACTGAATAGAATTCAGATGCTTTGTAGTAACAAAATTAATGTTTATTAATAGCTTGTCAGGGGAAATGGCAGTGACTAGGATGGGAAGCAATAGGAGCTGTGAGATGTTGACTTCACTGGAGTATGAGCTGCTGCCTGTCTTGGATTAATTTGCAGTGGGAGGAACATCAAACACATGGCTGTGTTTGACCCAGCCCAGGTGTGGAGTAGAGAGAAAATCTGCAAGAACTGGTGAAGCTGATGTCCCTCTTGATAAGGGTTTTTATTATCAATTTTTTTTTAACATTATGAATCTTCAGGTTTGCACAAAGGGAAGGAAGTCTCAGCTGCAGAAGAGCACAGGGGTGGATGTGCCTTTGGCTTGGCATCAATTTGGTTTTTTCATATGGTTTCTTGCCTATGGTAAGCACCAATTTGCTTTGAAAAATAACAACAGTGACCAACTTTTGTAAAACCAAAGGCCTATACTCTGTGTTTTGCTGAAGTTAAGGAGCATATTGTGAGTTCTGACAGTGGTACTATCCAGAATATTGGAAAATCCCTCTTTTTCATCTGAATAGGTGAATGACAAGCAAACATTACACTTTACAATATGGACATTTATCCTTGTTAACTAGTACTGCCTCTGAGAAAATCAGTGAAAATAATATTTTCAAATAAAATCATAATGACAATAATGTCCTTAAAATTATTAAGAACACCTCAGTCAAAGTTTTCCTTCAACACTTGCATACAGAACCATTGCACAAATGCACAGAAGTGAAAAATATTTGTGATTCCTCTTTTAGGAGTATTGGAAACGGGAGCAGAGATAGTCATTTCTGCAGGAATTTGTTTGTGGCAGTTGTGGTGCAATGCAGACTTGCTCCAAAATGCACACTTTGGGTTTAGGAATGCCCAGGTCTAGGGTGAGCCCTTGCTGGGAATGGGTGTCCCTGGATATATACACAATATATAGATATCACAATATCTGTGACAGGGAGGGTTTGGGCAGGTTGGGTCCTACAGCTCCTCACTTAGACACTTTTGACTCTTCTTGTGACTGTTTTAAAATGTTTGTTTTGCTCATGAGATTTTGGGGCTGAGGGAATTAATTACTGGTTTTGAAAGACTTACATGCTGTCATTAAAGGTGCTGTGAGAACACCCCAAAAAGCCCATAACTGAAAACATTAATTTTGTCTTCACTGTGGGGTACACTGGAATTTACTAATATGACTAAATAATAATAATAGGAGTAACTTGCATTCCTTTCAGTATGCAGATTAATTTCTGATTAATCACTTGATGATTGAGCAAAGTCCACCTGGAGGAACCAAGTGGTTCTGTTCTTGAAAACTGTTACATGCATGAAACTTGAAAGGGAGTTGTGGGCACATTCAGCTTTTGATGCTCGTTTTTGCCACTTCAGTAATTTCAATTCAGGGTTGTTTTGAGTTCAGTTTTCCTTTTCACTGTGGAATATGAATCTCATTCTACTCTGTTCACCACACAATGACAAGATGTTAGAAAATGGAAGTTAAAAAGTATTGCTGTAGCCATGTTTTCATTCTCTGGCACTCACTGTGCCTGAGGTATGTATTTCTAAAATTCCCTTGAGAAATGTAGTACCCAGACAGCAGGATTTTACAGCTCCAGTACAAGCGTGGTGGATATCAACCTCTACTTGTAGTGATACCAGAACACCCTTTTAAGCAAAAAAATCTGCATATTACATGTGTGGTCAAACTGATTTAGTTCTAAACTGCATGACACACCTCCAGTTTATTTAAAGAGTAAAGTGACTGGTCCAGAAGTGAAGTGAGCTGCTTAAAATAGTTGCTGTAATTGTAGCTTTTCATCTATGGCATTTATTGATGTATTTTCTGGGATTTTTTATCTCATATCAGTGACTCTGGGTGATGCATCAACTAACTGAATTCAGAGCTTTTCACTAAAAATTATTGGCTTTTTATTTTTTTATGGGAGAGCTTGGAAGAAAGAATTTCTACAGCAAAAGTAGAAGGAACTTCTATGTTTCACTTTTGAAAAAACACTTTATTTCTGTAATGTACTTTGTAGTTATGTACATTTTAACTACATCTTTATACAAGCCCTGTGATAATAAACAAGTAAAATACTGCTAGAATTTTCCTACACACATCAAGAAACGTTCAAGGAAGATGAGCATTGCCCTTGTATTGATAATCTATAATCTGAACTCATCAGTTCACATTTTTGTTTCTGACACTTTAAAGACTGAGAATTTCATTAAAATCAATGCAGACTGAAATACCAGATCTGTGTTAAGAATAAAGCAAGATGATCACATGAGTGCAGTTCTTTCCTTTCTCCCATACCTTTTGTTAATATTTTGCTTCTCAAATTGAGGGGGGACATTGGAAAAAAAAAACCTCTTTCAGAAAGATTTCTAAATGTTGTTCCTGACCTTCCCTGAAAGGCCTTTGAAATAGAAACCATCTGTAATCAGGTGCTTAATGTGCAGAAACAACTATCCAGAAAGCTGGGATGGTGAGATCATAACATCAATAATGACTAAAATACATGCAAGTTACTTAATGGCAACTTTTTGATGCTTTTAATATTTTCCATTTTTTTTTTGTTTAAATCCTCAGTAATAGTTTCATTCAAGCAAAAAGGCTTGATTGGGCTGTAGGCTTTTTGAAATACCTGGGGAGAGAGCACTAAGAGATACATTAGGCTTCCATTTATGGAATTGCAGCAGATCTTTCTCTTCTCAGGTTGCATGGTATTGTTTTCTACTTAAAGCAGAATCAGACCTCAAGTGTTAATATGCAATTCCAGCAGTTTCCTACTTTTCCAGATCATTAAGAAAAATCACATGTAAAGTGACAGATCTGTAGCCTTTGGGAACAAGGCTTAGGGGATGTTGTGCCTCGTCCATACTCCTGTTCTCCTCCTCTTCCCACAACCACTGAATTTGGCAGTTTCCAGCTGGATTTGAAAGGCAGACTGAAATTTTGTTCAGAAAAAGTGATTGACTCCAAGAACAGTACCAAAAAGTTCCTCTCCTGAGCCTACAGGCTGGCAGGTTCCAGAATTCTATGGTCTGCTTCTTAGCAGCCCTGCTGTGTCCCACAAATCCTGACAGGACTGGACATGGTAAGGGGGCAAGATTAGCTATTAGAGATATTAGATATTAGAGATATTGGATATTAGAGATACTGGATATTAGAGAGATTAGATATTAGTGGAATATTGGAAAGAGATTCTTCCCTATGAGGGTGGGCAGGCCCTGGCACAGGTTTCCCAGAGAAGCTTTGGCTTCCCCATTCCTGGAAGTGTCCAAGGCCAGGCTGGACAGGGCTTGGAGCACCCTGGGATAGTGGAAGGTGTCCCTGGCCATGGCAGGAAGTGGAATGAGATGAGTTTAAAGGTTCTTTCCAGCTCAAGATATTTTGTGATTCTTTGTCAAGGACAAAAGGGATGAATTTATCTGTTTTCCTGCGTGTTGGATTTTCCCATTTTATTGTTTGATTTCTTTTCAACAAAAAAAAATAAATGCTTATAATAACAAAATAAAGGGAAAACTGGTAGTATATTTTCATTCTGAAATTACTCAAACTGTCTTTATTTGGGTGGATTTTAAATCCACTTTGACCTTTTAAAAAGGATTTTTAAAAAAATCTTCTATGGAAGATTTTTCCTTCTATGGAAGGTTTTGTCAGACTTAGCTCCATATTTGGGATTATATATAGTTTATATATAGTTTAGAAATATATATAGTTTTTTTATATATAGTTTAGAAATCAAATATTTCAAAAATGATCTTCAAAAATGGTAATAAAATGCTAATTGTTATGCAGAGAAGTATAAAAGAGAAATAATTGAGGTGTTGCTGGTCATTAGGGTTTGTTGTAGACCTTGTGCATTTATATTTTGGCTGTCAGTAAAAAGAGAACATATTTGTGGATTCAGCTTTTCACATGTCTATTAAGTTATTTAATGGACCATTATTAAAAAAATAAAGCTTGAACTACTAACAAAATCCCACAACAAAATTTATATTAAAGATTAATGATAGAGTTTATTTGCAAAAAAAAAAAAAAAAAAAATTTGCTTTTCAACTTTCTTGAACTTAGGCAAAGTCTTAAGCAAACTGATGATTTTAAAGTACAGCCTTACACAAAAAAGCTCTACCTAAAACCAAACAATTTGGCCATCTTGGTGTACATCAATTGTGTGCTTCATTAGGTGGCACTTTTTGTAGGGAAGGCTACATAAATCAGAAGTGTCTTCCCCAAAAGAAATTAAGCTATGAAGTTTTATTGCTTTTTTATTACTAAGCTTATCATGGTATGATATTGTTTAATGAAATGTGACAGGCTTTGCTGGAAGAAATATAGTGAATACAACAGCTTTTTTGCATTTAACAAGATAAGGTGCCAATGTAGTATTTTCAGGGTACAAAATGATTGTTTAGTTTGGATACAGATATAGAAATCCATCATAATGTATACATGTATATTTTTGCAGCCATCTGGTAACCTTGTCATGATTTCTTTCATAGATCTTCAGAATGAGTTTCCAATTTTTTTTTTTTAAGAGAAAACATTCCCAGCTTAAAAAAAATCCGTTTTTTAAAGTTTGTACATACATTGGGAATAAAATGGATTTTGTTTTACTGTGGCCACACACCCTCCCCAGGAAAGTACTTTTGGTGTCCTAGACCCCAAAACATGTCCAAAAAGCTTTTTCTTTTCTCTAACTTTAAATATCTTTATTTAGTTGCATTGTGATAGATGATAGGTAGGTAGGTAGGTAGGTAGGTAGGTAGATAGATAGATAGATAGATAGATAGATAGATAGATAGATAGATAGATAGATATTTAGTCACTCATTTTTAACAACTTTAATTAATTTTGTGTTTTTTGGGGGTATTCTTTGGGGTTTTCTTAATATTTTCTTTTTTATTATTATTATTATTTTTTTATTCGATTTGAATGATGTACTCTCTTCATCCAAAATTTTTGCCAACTCCTTGTCCAAAACTGATCACTGTGGTTAATTCCTTGCTCACTTTTTACTTGCAGGTACACATACTGGTGCATATTTAGAATTGAGCATTGAACAATATTTTGCATATATATAAATATTCCAGTCACCCTACATGGCTGGAATGGGATTTAAAACGCAAAATTCCTGTCCTTAGTGTTTCAGAATTTATATCTCAGTCAGTGCTTTTGACTGAAATGAACTTTCTGCTGAGAGTCCTGTGTTAAGGTGGTTCAAGAGAAAGTGTAACTTGTTATTCTGTTTATGTCTGCAAAATACAAGTGGTTAGGAATTTCCTGGTGCATTTAGTAATTCTCTGTGTGACTAGGGGTCTGAGATTAACCTAATGGAAACTTCTGCTATTAATACCTGTGTGGAGTGTTTTTAAGAACTCTAAGTGCATACAGCTGTTCTCTGTAATGTAAACTTAAAGTAATAAACTTGTATTATTTTAATTGGCTGGCTCTGAAATGAAGAAGTACTAAATTAGCAGCGGTTATTTCTCGAAATAAGAAAATGCCAGAGTGCTTACAGCAGGAGTAGGATCTCTTTAAAATGCTAGCATAAAGAAAATCTTTCACCCTTTTTCTTTTTTAGTCTTGTTCTCTGTCTACTCGAGATCATAAACTTCAGTGCCACTTTCACCTGCTACAAATACAGATCTTCCTTTGGGTATGGAAAGCAAAGGGGGAAATAAACTCAGCCCAAAAGGCTCAGTGATGAGAACAATATTCTTTCAAGTTCAGTTATATAGCTGTGCCTTCAGAACTGAGCTGACTTTCTCAGAATATTGGGAAGCTGTTTCATCCTCTGGTCTTTTTTCCAGGCTGTGCTCAGACAGGCGCTGTCGCCTTTCCTGTGATCCTCTTAGGGCATGTCAGGGAAGAGATGTTTTCATTAAGTACCTCTGACCATCGAGGATCATTTTTATGGATGGTTTATAGTGCTACTTTGTGGTTCACCTAATTAAATCCTCTCACCCCCTCAAGTCTGGAGGCTATTTAAGTAATTGGGTATTATTTCCTCACCTGTATCTGAGTATCTTGGCTAATTGGAATACAGTTGCTCGTGTATGTCTGATGTTAGTGTCAGTGACTTAAAAATAGGATCACTTCCTGCTTTTAATTTTGTACCTGTTCCTTGTCCTTCTGCCTAGTAAAAATGAAGAATATACAGTATTTTAGGCTTTGTTGTGTTATTTTCTATGGCTTCAGTGGTGATGCTTCTCAGCAGTTGAAGTTCATCGGTTTGCAAAGTAATCAATGTGTGCAATATAAATATAACTGTTGTTGCTTTATAACTGAGCCTCTCAAACACTGTTCTGTTTCAATAACTCTCTGCAGGGAATAATTGTCACAGAGGGGTCTCATTTCCCAGTACAACTTAGAAAATAAGTGATGTGTTAGGCTGGAAAGCCTCCAGGCAAGGAGAGGTTGTCATTGTTGGCTGTGTTCATCTATTGTATGTACAAGGTTGCAGGGAGCTGCCTTGATCACTCCTCAGTCGTTTTGTTGTGATTTTGTTGTGCTTTTTTAGAGCGTGAATGGTCTTGGTGATTTGAGATTTCCTTTACATTTAACACAGAATGCTGAAGGAGTCGATAAAATAACTTTTAGATGGCAGAACCAGAAGAATTTTCTGTGAATTGCCACAGGACTTCGCACTTTTTATTGCATTACTTGCTTCATTTGCTTTTCTCCTTCATGTAATTCCTGATGTCTGTTGGGTAGGAAAGAATGCAGAACAGAAAACTGCTTCCATTCCATCTTGTCTTAATATTTTACCTTTCTTCATCTGTGTTTTTACAGCAGCATATTTGTTGAGAATTAGGAGATGAGAGTTAAGAAAGTGCTTGGACTGCTTTGCTTTAATGCAAACTATTTCTTACAGCTCAAATTGTGATCTCTGAAACATGACAGCTTTTCCTTCTGGAATCTGGAGAAGCTGTTCTGAGAGATACGAGGTTCATTGTGGTCCCTGAAAAAGGTGGTTGGGTTTTTTCTGTTCTGTATAAAGGTCTAAGGTTTCTTCTTCATTAATTGAGGCATAGTGTTCAAAAATATTATATTAATCTAAATCTTGTCATCACTGAATTGAAGTGGGAAGGTTCATGCTTAAGTCTGTATTTAATTCCAAATTATTACTTTTTAAAAAAGAGCCACAAGCTACTAAATTGCTCTTATGAGAAACATTGGTTTGTCTTTCTCTTGAAGTCCAAGTGTGGTTTGTAAATCTGTGGCTGATAGGATTGAGTTCTACAGGGTTCTGTGTAATCAAACTGTGTATTAATGATCCAAATACTGGTCAATGTCCAGTATTAAATAATCCTTGCATCAGAGTAGCTTCTGTGTGGCCATATGAAGCTTTGCAATACAATGGCATAAAAATAATTTTGATTTTTAATCTGTTTAATTTACCTGCTTGCAGATAAAACTAATCATCCTTCTTTCTATCTGGCTGTCACATTTTTCTCTGTAAGGGGTGGGAGATGGTGATTGGGGTTTAGGTGTTTTGGCTTGGGGTTTTTGTAGTAGTCAGATTTCCCTTTCCTTCCCCCCTTTCCTTCCCCCCTTTCCTTCCCCCCTTTCCTTCCCCCCTTTCCTTCCCCCCTTTCCTTCCCCCCTTTCCTTCCCCCCTTTCCTTCCCCCCTTTCCTTCCCCCCTTTCCTTCCCCCCTTTCCTTCCCCTCTTTCCTTCCCCCCTTTCCTTCCCCCCTTTCCTTCCCAACATTATGATGATGATATTTGCCCAAAGCATTCTTAATTGCAACTGGAACAGAATGCCTTTTGCTTTCCCTAGCGTGTGGCTGTATAATAAAAGCAGTTCTCTCCAGACAGAGTTACAAATTCTGTTTATTATTGAGATATAATATAGATCTCTTTACAGAACATATGAGCAAACAGAATGGAGAGGCTGAACAGTTCTGTGCACAAATGGGAGACTTTGCAGCACTCTTGCTTCATTTCCTAATGGAAGTTTGAAGGCATTTACCTGTCAGGAAAGAAAGACTCATACCAAGGAGTTTTCTACCGAGTCAGGATTGTTGTCTTTGTAGTCCAAATACATTTATTTTTAATGCAGACTGCAGTCTGTCTAGGAAGAAGTGCATTGCTCGCAGGAGAGATTTAAAAATAGGATTGTCAACTTTCTAATGTGTCCTTACTTTCAAGCTTTCAACATCTGACCTAAGTATGCTGTGAATCAAACAAAAATCAAATTATAGCAGCATACCTATTGTCTCCTGCTCTGATGTACTGCGAGGAAACAAAGTAAGGGAGAAATAAAATCTCTTTTTATTGCAGGAAAGTCAGCACTTGAAGGACAGTGCTTCTAGCTGAATGCAAGGAGTGGAGATTGGGGGAATATTTCTGTAGACAAATTCAATATGTTGAGACATTTAAGTGTAATGAAATTTGAGATAAAGTTCTGTGATTTTTATTGATGAAATACTTAGCTTTCTACAGGAATGCAATATTACCATGGGATGTTTGCACTGCTATATAAAACATTCTGAATGTTTGAAAGTATGATTTATAAGAGAAAGTGTTTTGTTTGACAGTCTGGCTTTTTTAATATGCAGTGAAAGTGTATTACAAATTAGGCTTTCAACTTCTTTATTAGTTACTGCATTGGAACTGTTTTGACAAAGTTATCATCTAGATTTTTATGAAAATTAGAGCTACTTGTCCAATTCCTTATGCTTCATAGAGACTATCAAAATATTCTATGTGAGCTGCAGAACTTGATGCCCCCAAGGGAAACTTGTAAGAGCATTTAATAGTGAACCAAGAGATTTCATTGAATACTTTGCAGTTCAGAAGCTGAAGGAGAACTTCACTTGGATCCAGATGGTGGTAATAGGTACATCAAAATGTCCAGATGCTTTATTTTTTAAAGATGATTCAAAAATAGGGTTCTTAAAACTTTTGGCTTGGTTTCCAACCCACAGATATGGAGGAAAGGCAGAAAATCTTTTTCAGATTCAAAGGCAATCTCTTTGAAGAGCCATTTTAGGTGACTGGAGTTTAGATAGAAATCGCATTAATAGGAATGAATACTGATTTTATTTGTGTAAGTTCATGTATTATTTGCATAATTGTGAAGGTGCAAAAGAAAGAGATTTCTATCATTAGGGGTTTTAACATGGAGGAGGGAAAAATGTCAGCTCTGAGGGTCAGCAGGCATTTAAAACCTTTCAGTTTGGTTCATGGCTGTGTTGAAATATGGGCTCTGACAGTGCTCAGGGTCACTGTGTGAAGTCTTTCTGCTAATTAAATGCTGTTTCCAAGTTGTGGAAGTCTCTAGGCTGTAGCTGATGATAAATACAATTGTTCTGAGGCTGAACTCATATCTTTGATTTATCAGTACGAACCCAAAACACTCTGGATTCACAAGAACTTCAGAGGAAACTTTGACCAGATTTACCTTATTGCATTGAAAATCAGCAGTAGGATATGAAACGAGTTGTGGCAGAAACTGCTAAAAAAAGCAGCAGAATTGAATTACTTGGGAACCTGGCTGCAAGTGGAAATACAAAGCAATCAGTTGAAACATCAGAAAAAAACCTTTTCATATTGAGGTGGTGGCCCAGAGAGGCTGCAGAGCCCCCATGGACTTGGGAGATGCTCAATATCTGACTGAAAGTGTCCTGAGCATCCTCTTCTGGATGACCCTGGCTTGGTCTGGATGTCCTCCAGGGTCCCCTTCCAAATTCAGTTATTATTGTCAGTTAGTCAGTCATTCTGGGAACAACAGATCCCCCTGAACTTGACCATAAAAATAAAAAAAAAATCACTACTCATCAGTCCAGGAAGCCTCCTACAAGATCTTTATTCAAATTTGAAAGCGAGCTTGAGGCTGTGTTTGAAAGCTACATGAGTCAGTTCAGGCCTTTGATAGTTTTCCATCAAAATACATTAATGCATCAGAGTACATTAATATATTAATAAAGATGTTGTTAATTCTCGTATCCTATAATTGATACTGACTGCAAGTCTTAAACACACTAATTTGACACTGTGTTTTTGCTGTGGAACATGCTCATGTTTTAAATCCTCAAACCAAGCGGAAAACCTAATTAATACACAGAAAGTGTGTGAGCTTAATGAACTTGGTAATCTTCCTGAGTTCTCACAGTTAGGATATAAATAAAACTAAGGAATATTTCTGTGCCAGGAAACAGGATTCACAAAATACTTTAAGGGGAAGCATTTACCCTAAAATACCCAAACTGCAGTTCTCATTGGAAGAACTGAAAATGAGGGAGGAAATTTTATTTTTTAGCATTGTAAGTATTGTGCAGATAAAGTCATTAAGGTATCTTCAATAAGAGCTTTATTTTAAGTTAAATAGAAGTTATCCTGCAAGTGGAATTGAATGAACAAATATTTTATTTGGATTAAATCTCTGATTCTTCCTCTTGTTTAGCACGAAAAAGGCAGACCTTTGGCAATCTTTGAGTTTGTTGCTATGATTTAGTATGGAGAAAAATGGATATTTAACTTGGGGGGGCATCTGGTTAGCTCTGCATTTTGGATACAAAGTGCTATATTAAATAATCCATCTCACATTTAATGATGGGTTATTATAATGAAAAAGAAGTTTGTCAGCTAACTGTCTACACAAGTGGAGTTCTATTTGCTTCAGAGACAGAAAAATGAGGCATTCTGCAGTTCAGGGTTAAGTCCCACAGAGTTAGTCCCTCCTGACTAAGGCAGACTTTAAGACTGCAGAACTCTGGAGGTCTCCCTGCCAAGACAAGAAGTCTTCTGTTTGTGACACTCTCAGCAAGTTCAGGCATGGATGAGCAGATTGTCTTTTACAGCTCTCACCAAGCAAGGAAAATCAATTAGGAGTTTAAATAGATCCAAAGAACTGCTTAATATTTCCATGAAGGCATGTTTTCTCTAAGTGGGAATGAGGTACCCAGCCATTTCTTGTTGAAAGGGAAATGCTCATTTCCTGTCAAGCCACCACAGTTTGAGAAACATTTCACTTGAATTATGTATAATCATTATTATTTTTTAGCTTTGGGAGGACAAGGTGACTCAGATCAGAATTTTGTGCTGATTGGTTCATCACATCATCCATAAATCCACCTTCCAAAAGCACTCCAGTTCTGTTTCAGCAGGCAAATCCCCATACTGATGTGTTGAACCTAACTTCTCTCAGCCAGGCTGGAGTCAGGTTTTCTCGACGTTCTCATGCGTCAGGACTTCATATTTCATCTGAAGTAAGAGGCAAGGAGGTGAAAGCCAGCTGTGCAAAACTGCAGCCTCAGCCAGGAGCTATTTGAGCTGTTGAGTGTCTAACTCTGGTAGAGTTAGGATTAAATAAGGCTCTCAAGATGCATCAGTTCTTCTTGACCAGGCTGTGCAGGTCCATTGTCTCACTGGTGTGCTTGATGAGAGAGTTCTTCTGGGTGTCTGTCTTGTGTTGATAAAGTGTCTGGAGGATCTGTGGAAATTTGGTACAAATCTGTGACTCCCACAAAATTAATGGCATGCTGGTATTTAAACACTAGGAATTCACTCTCCTTTTACAACGAAAGGAGCCACAAAAGATTTGCAAGCAAATTCTAAATTTCTTGATTTGTTGGCTCCTTCTTTTATTAAAAAAAAGGGAGGATTTGCAAGCTAAGTAAAATGTGGTGAGTTTTCAATGGAAAAATAATCTCATTAACTGTGTGCCATTTAATGCTTAAATATTGTCTAAAGAATCACTTAGGTACACACTTTTAAGAGTAAGCTCTCTAGTATTGCTCAGCAATTGCTGGAGGCTTGGCTTACAAAAGGAATAAATTTCTTTAGATTCAGTGGTAATAGATAAAATGAACTTGCATTCAGTGTCAGTTGTGTATTTTTTTATTTAGAAAACATTTAGGAATACTGTGGAGTTACTTCCATGTCTGCTAGTTGAGCTTTTTTAGGAGATGATGTTGGTGAACCTTCACAATTCTACATTTGTACTCCCATCTCCTGAATCTGATAGCTTCAACCAAACATGCCAACAATACCCAGGCCTACCTTGCTAGTGGAAAAGTTTTATATTTGTACAGCTCTGTTCCCCAAAGAACTTAGCATGCTTTACAGCACACCAGGTCTGCAGTTCTACTGCAGAACACACCCATTTACAGAAGATGCACTGAGCTTTGAAGTTCACAACCTCAAGGAAGTTTTAACTTTCTCTTTGTGAAAAGAAGCTGCTTCAGAGCCCTACATTTTCCCTTGTTGCTTTTCCTACAGCTGCTGTTATCTCAAGAGATTAATATATTGGAGAGAAGCCTGGGCTCCAGTCCTTGTTCTTTTTTGGTAATTGGATCCTGAATTCTGTGGAAGGGGTATCTGATCTCACCTGCCCAGAGCACACAGAGAACACATTATTCAGCAAGGAGAGAAAGAGCAGTGGACCTCACTGAATGTTTCACTTAAGGGTTTCAGGCATTCAGGGCTGCAGCCTTACTGTGGAATGGGAATCACATTCAAAATGCTGGTTTGTGGTGAGGAACAGTAGAGGGAGAGAAAGCAGAGTGGGGGAAAACCTCCCCAAACTGTTGAGGTCACGAACAGATCACTCAGATGTCTATAGACAGCAAACAGTTGCTTCAATAGACAGCAAGAACTCTTATAATGTATCCTGCAAGTTTATAGCAGTCCCTGGAAAGTGTCTTTTGCAAGGATTCATGAGTTAGCTCGTGTTCTGTTTGTAATTTTATCCAACCTTACACTTGTTTTACAGCAGAATGTGCTGCCAGGTTCAGGAATGCAGAAGAGATGCTCATGTTGGGCTCTGTATTGGCACAGGCACCCACAGAGTTTGGTACTTCTCTCTTGCTTCTGAGCAATTCATTTCCTTCAAAAAAACAGGGGGTTGTCTTTTCAGTTTTAAGTCTCATTTGTAAAACCTTTCACTCCCATTATTCGTTAGTCTTTCAGATTTCAGTTTTAATAATGAGAGATAGCTATGATTGTTTTTGCAGTGTTGTCTTGCTTTTATAATTTAATTCACATGACTGTAAACATTCATATCTCCTTCATTTGATTTATCTAGCTAAATAACTCAGTTTCCTTTTGCGACTTCAGCTATCCATTGCATAGTGCATTTTACCATTTTTTTTCCTTTCTACCCTGTTCAATTTGGGTTCCTCCTTATCAGATTAATTTAACTGGGATTTTATATATATTTTAAGAGATTTTAGTGCTATATGAGTGATACTTTCCTTTCTCATCTGATCCATTTCCAGGCTTTATTTTCGACAGATGGTAAGAGGCAATTTAGTAGCTCTGCTGGTGACAGAGGAAGGTCCTACTTGTTTACCTTCCATTGATCCTATTTTTTGGGGTTGTTCAATGGCCTAACCCAGGACAAGGGATAAACACTTAAGGAAATACTTTTTAATTGTGAGTGTGAGCAGTGCTTGGTTGCCTACAGAGATTGTGTATCTCCATCCTTAGGGATTTTTCAAAAGCCATCTGGAGACCATCCTGGGCAGCTGTCCCTGCTTGAGCAGGGGAGATTGGTGACCTCCAGTAGTTCCTGTCCAGCCTCCAGTGGTCTGTGATTATGTGACACATTTGCTCAGTCTTGTTTCTTTTAATGAGACTCTGAATGAGAATTTATACAGCTGGGGCTTCGGGAAAGAAGGAAAAATTATTCTTACGGCAAATCTTTTTTCATTTATGAGATGAATGACACGTACAACCCAGTGTCTGTCTTCCCTCACCCAGTTCTTTGAAATTTCTCTGGCTACCAGGTGCTGGTTTAAGTGTTTTATGTAGTGTGGAGTTCAAGCACATCCTGCAATTGTTTCATAGAAGCTTTCAGTATGTATTTAATACTCTGATAAGAGTCTGGGAATGGGGCTGAATGGGAGCGAAATGGAAATGGAATGGGGACCTCAGGGCTGTGTCTGTTCCTGCCGGATCTGGTGCTCCAAGTGGCCCTTGGATTCCCATGGATCCAGCAGCTGGCATTCAGCACTCAGGAGATCTTTCCTGTGTAGTTCTGCTGCAAATGGATGTGGAAGAGCAGCACAGTGATCACTGTTGTTTTGAAAATGCCTTTACTTGTGAAGGGCCTAAGGAATTGCACAATATTAGTGGCTTTGGTTTTTAACTTGGTATTCTTTTGCTTGACAGGTTTTTTGTTACACACTTTAAAAATGTAAAGCCTGCTGTGTTCTAAATTATTAGTATTATAAATGGACACCAGTACAGGAGCATATATAAATTTAAAATATTGATGCCTGGTTTGTACTAATATTGTGCCACTATGAATTGCTTTCCATGCAGAAAAAATTAAATTATTATAACCCTTTTTAAAATCAGGATGCTCATTCTGAAGATCAAATTACAACCATTTATGTGTGTTTCTGTAAAAGTGAAAAGGCAACATACTGTTTTACTCAGCTTTTTCTTGCACATTGTCTAGTTTACACACAAAGTTAATCATATCTATTGCATGCTTTTTAATAACGAGAACTGTCTGATAATAAAGAAAGAAAGGTAAAAGTTGATTACTGAAGTGCAGTTCACAGGTGATGATACTCCTGGTGAATTCTGCATCTCACTGCTTACAGTAGTAAAGTTGTAAATAATGTATTTAGGTGGAGTTTGAACACATCTGCATTCCAGGAAAAATTTAAGAGTCCAAAGGCTGACCTTGTGCAGGACTTCACTGAATTCTCTGCAAGTGCAAAGTTCCAGGTTTGGTGCTGTAAGTTCACTCCTGTAAAACTGAATTTGAATATGCAGCTGTTCTCCTCTGATCATAGAGGAATACTGTGAATCTTGTTGCATAAAAAGCATGAATAATAATCTTCAGCTTTTGAGAGAATAGTTTCAAAATGAGTTGAACCTATGACTATAAAAGCCATATATTATGCATGGATGTATGGAGAAGTGTGATAGTAGATTTGACAGTATGGTTTTTATGTTTTTTGACCTGTGTGTTTGTGGCCTGAGCAGAACTGAGCTGACTTTACTGGTTTATGTGACTAGGTTGGAATCTTGCATTCAGTTTGTGTTCATATTTTTCATGATTCAGGTGTTGTCTTTCTTCTTTTTTATTTATTTACCTAAAGGTAACTTCTTGTTGTCTCAATACATTTGTCTTTGGCACAGCAGAGAAAACAAATGCACCTCTCTTTTTAAACCTATTCTGCTAAGTAGGCAGTGCAGTTAAAAGTAAACAAACAAAAAAATTGAAGATAAAATGAACCAAGGGAGGAACTCATAGAATTTATCTTTCTTCCAAATACATTTGTCACAAACATGAATAATCAGAAAGCTTTCCTATCAAGACTTATGTGGGGTAGGAAAAAACCCCTCCCACTGGGCAGGATCTACTGATCCCATGTTGGAGCCTGAGGTGTGCTCGAGCCCCCACAGCTCTCCAGTTCTGCAGTCTGACCTCCTTCCCTTTCTGCACTTTCAATTTCCAAAAGCAATCATGTATTGCTGTTACAGGATTATTTTTACTTATTTTCTGTTTTGCTGAAGTGTTAACCCCTCCCCTCTCTGCAGGTGCCCACTGGGACTTCTTAAAAACTGTGTACTCGCTTAGGTCCTTGTAGATGAGGGGTGAGAGCTCTTGGAGCTGTGTATAATTGCAGAAATACTTGTATCACTCAGATGATGTTAATGCTAAAATGATTATGTGCACTTTAGCTGAATAGCTGTCTAATTCTTCCAGCTGTGCCTTGACAAATTACCATAGAAATAACCATTAATTTTCTGATCTATAAAGGAAGAAATCATTTGAACTTTTTTCCAATTATTGCTGAGTAATTAAATGATGAATTATCCACATGTAAACTAATCTGCATCTAACAAAACAATGTCTAAAATTGCAAGGCTCTTGTAATGTGGTACTGGAGAAGTTAAGTGGGGGCTGATGTTAAAAGAGTTCTAACTGACAAACAGTGAAAAATGTGGGGTACAGTCTATTTGGAAAGTGAGGAGCTGGGAGACTTAGAGATTTATTTCTGTTCTATATATTTCTCAACTAGATTTTCTGTTCATATCAAAAATTATACTTGACTTACAGGCTTTTAAAAATAATTTCTGTCTTGTTATCTACCTGTTATATAATTACAAGGATATAGAATCCTGGAATGATTTGGGTTAGATGGGACCTTAAAGCTCGCAGGGACAGCTTCCACTCTCCCAGGCTGCTCCAAGCCCTGTCCAACCTGGCCTTGGACACTTCCAGAGACCCAGGGTCCGCCACAGCTCCTCTGGGAAGCTGTGCCTGGGCCTCAGCAGGGGAAGAATTCCTTCCCACTATTCCTCCTTGTCTTGTCATTCCATTTCTAAATAGTCTTGTCTCCATGTATCCTTTGGGCTATTTTTAGGCACTGGGAGGCCCTGATTAGTTCATCCCAAAGCCTTTTCTGCCCCAGTCTGAACAGTCCCAGTTCTCCCAGCCTTTCCTCACAGGACAGGTACTCCATCCCTTGGATCAGTTTGGTGGCCTCCTATGGAATGGAGACATTGAATGTGTTACAGAGTTCCTGTGTCCCATATGAGGTGTTGTACAACTGCAATATTTAAAATCAGTGTTGTTTATTCTTAAGTCTTTCTATGTTTTAACAATTAAATTTCTTCACTACAGATTGGTTTTGCTTTAATGTGAGAAGAAACTAGACATAAGCTGTACTTAATGACTTTAAAATTGGGATCCAGAGAGTTAAATATCTGAGCTCCCTACAGAAGTTCTAAAGGATGTTAAAGGTGTGATGGATAAGTGTTAAATCTGGTTTTAGAGAGGGCCTGGGAATAAACTGTGCTTTCAGAGGTCAGCAGTACCCAGACCAGCAAGGCACTGGAGTACACAGCTCAGCACACACTGAGCAAGCTGACACAACTCAGGATAGAGGAGGTGGAAGAACTGTGCAGATGTCCCTGGGACTGAAACCTTTGTGGGCTTATTCTGCCAGATCTGTGAGCCTGTCTGCATACCTTACACTCCACATTCCTGACTGCCTTTGAGAAAACATCCCCTCTCATATCTGTGTGGAGTGTTCCTGTGTAAACCAGAGGGAACATGGGAAGAAAAGACAGCCTGGCACTTGCTTTGTTTTATTTGCTTGCATCCCCTTTCACCTCTGGTATGAGGTTGGTCGTGCCTGCTGCTCCTGTGCCTTTGAAGCCAGCAGAATTCCTTGTCTGGGGCTGAGCTGGGAGGCTTCTGCTGTCACAGTTTACATCTCTGTGCTTCCATATGTGTGTAAATGTATATTCTGTATGCTGCTCGAAATACAATTGACTTACTGCCACGTACTATGTATATAATGATAGCAGTCTATTATATATACAGTGCTGAGGGGTTTAGTGCTGTAATTCCTGCTGGCTTTCCTTTAAATAGTAATAATGTGAATAATGGCTCTTTAATCACCTACTCCTCTTGGCAGCTGTTTCAACAGAAGACTTAGAGGCATAAAGTGTTCCTGTAAGATCCTGTCAGGGTTGCTTTGCAGGTGTTAAAGAAACTGATGTCATGTTTTACCAACTGCCCTGCAGTTGTCTTGGTTTGTAAGTATGTAAAGCTCTTCAAAAATTGAAAAAGTGATGTATTTCCAAGCATAAGGAGTAGCTCAAAAGCCTGTCATATGAGTAGCATTTGCCAAGAGTGGTGTTTAGACACTTTGGTAGCTAAATTAGAAAAGGTCGGTGATGGCAATATTCCCAAGGGGCTTAGAAGAAAGAATTAGATTTAAGTTTTGTTAAATTCTGTCTTCAGAGTTGCTTTGTTTTGTTGCAATAGCTTCTATCTCTACTTTTCTTTTTCTGTTGATGGGAGGTGGCTTTTTTATTAATACACTATTGCCTGTGGAGATCCAATACATATACTAATGTCTATTACAAATAATTCCAGGGCTCACCCACGCATGCAGTAATTAGGATTGCAAGCATCCAAGGAAAATGAGTGTATAATATCTTCATTAAAACAGGATAATAGAAATTTATGTACCAATTAGATAATTCTAAGAGTTTAGAACGTTAAATTTCCTTTTCATTTTCATGTTACTAATATTGATATGGCTACTTGCATAGTACATTGCCTTATTAATGTGAGTTTTGTTGGGGTAGGAAAATGGGGAAAATCTGAAAGTCTAATCAATTAGAAAAATTCTGTGTATTTGGTAGACTGTGTTTACTTGGAAATCAGTTACTTGTCCAAGAAAAACATTTGCATGCATGAGAGAGAAGAAAATAGTTTCTGTAATACACTGTATAACCTTGCTTTTGTCCTTCTTGTTAACTTCAGAATTTCACTGAAGTGTGTTGTCTGAGTCTCTAGTTCTGGTTTTTTCCAGTAAATTCAAACTCCTGCCCATGTTAATGTTATCTTGAAGCTGGCTTCTGTTCTGAATCTTAGTAACACTGAAGGTATTTTGCAGTGAAATACCCGAGGTGCATAGGCTGGAGCTTCCCCAGGTCTTTTTAGCCCTCCGTGTGCTCGCTCTGTAGCAATTGTTGTGTATTTTAGTTTATAGTTTCAAATAACCTTGCTTTCACCAGCTAAATGTATGGCTACAAGTCAGAGAGAACTAGAAATAAGACTGCCTTGCCTCCAGTGATTGCTGGATTTGGTACACTGGAGGAAGCCTGTGTGGAAGAGGGTGGTTTGAATGCCAGCAGTGTGAACTTTAAATCGGGATAAGTGTTTGATTGGTGCCCATTTTCTTGGCCAGCCTACTGTGAATCCTTTACAGTGCAGCTGTTCTGGGTTCCAAACTGCCAAAGCAAAATCCCTGATTGTATAATCAAGTTTAAAACTGGCCCCAGCCTTTACACTTGGCACTGCTATGTTTCCCCAGTGTCCCGGCTCCTGCTGCTGCCCAGCATTGAAAGGTTCAGTGTCAGGCAGAACTATCATTTCCAGTCTGCTGGATCATCCTCTGAGTGCTGCTGAATCTTCCTGAATTTCAGTGTAGTGGCATTTAATCACAATCCACAGAAGGAAGTCCTCTCAATTCGAATCAGGGCTCTGTTGCTGCAGGACAGAGGCTCATCTGTGCATGTCTCCATCCTCTGGCATGGGCAGCTCTGAGTGCTCCCCTCCTGCTCTCTGCCAGCTCCCTCTCTTCTCCTGCTGCCTGCCTGGAGTTTCCCTTTCCATGTGCTCATCTTGCTTCTGGCTCTCCTGCCTTAAACACTTGAGTGCTTTCAGCTCTCATCATGCCATCTTCAGACTGGGCTAATCAGCATTTCCTTGGGGAATTTACAGCCGTTGTTTCCTTTCCTGGGCAGCAGTCAGGTTCATCCTTAGCTCTTGGAAGGGTTTGGCATACAAATGCCTCTAAAGGGCAGCACTGACTCCAGCAGGAGGCTCCAGCTCTTTCTCACCCCAAGATGTTTGTGAGTGCTCAGTTTGTTTGGCAGGACCCATCACCTGTCCTGAGCTGGTGAAGGCAGCTGCCCATTGGGATGAATTTTAGCAGTTTCTGCTAAAATTGGTGTCTCTAAATGAATCCTGTTGGGACTGCTGGGCAGGTCAGCAGAGCTGCAGGGATATTTGCACTGGGATACCCTATCCCAGACAGAAACCTGTGAGGACATGCCAACATGTGCCCCAACATGGGTGTATTTTAGAAATACTGATGCTAACCCTTTTATTCTGACAGCATGTAGGCCATGATGACTCCAGGTCAATCAGGGACCCTAATTTTGTATATAATATGCACAGCTCAGGCTATGGCAATTCTCTCTTTAAGGGAGATTTCTGCCCTCAGATCCTCAGATACAGGATTCTGTATCCACAAATCCATCTTTAATTTCTATATATAATTACCAGAACTCTAGATGTATAAAAGGTATTAATCAGGAAAATGCAGGTATTGGATTTTGTTGAATTAAGGTAATCTGTTAATTGATTGAAGATGATTCACTGCAAGCTGTGGTACTGAACTCAAGATATACTTTACAATACTTCACTGTTACAATGATTAATGGACTTGTCATTTTATCTTATATGAGGAATTGGGTAAAGTGACCTTGGAAGGATATTTTCATGATTGTTTTTAATACATAAAGGGAAAAAAAATTACCCAAAGTACTGCTACACTATGGAAATAATTTAGAACTTCAAAAGTGTTGTCAAATGTCTCTGCTGTAAACAGGATTTAGACAGATATAGTCTGCATAAGAAGATTCTGGCTTTTCACTTCTTTGAACATTAATAAAACCTCTCTGAGTTCATTCCCCAATTTAAATAATGAATGAGCTATTTTCTTAGCTCTGTCTGCCATATATACCCTCAAGTAATGTGTCTTACGCACTAAATAAAAGCTGGGAGCATTTTTTGGTTTATTTCTTAATGTCATAGGAGTTACATTTTTATGTGCCTGTATCCACACTCCCAAGGGCATGTATTAATGCTTGGAAAATGTCTAGGAGAGGTAGGCTGCTGCACGGGAAATGGGAATGCCATGTCCTTTGTTATTTCTTTGAATGTGATAGTGGCTCCAAATATAGCAGCAACAGAAATATCCTTTGCTTCCCTTCTCAGAACTGCCTTGAAAAAACAATTTCTGCATGGAACTGCCTCCCTAATAAAGCTGAGGTGCCAGCCTACATTTTCGATTCCCAGAGCCATATGTCCACACTAGCCTTAAGTGTAAATGTTTCTGTGTAGCCTACATAGTGGATATGCAGGAAATGGCAGGACTAAGGAAATCAAATTAAATTCCTTTTAGACCCAGATGGCTTTGCTTACTCCTCTGCCTCCTCACTTGAGATGCCTCCTCTTCTAAGCTGAAGATTTCTTTGTGTTTAACAAAAGTGTGTTACTATTATTTAAAATATCTTGTCCTGCACAGATGGAGCAAAGGGTGCTTGCTATGTTCAGAAGGTTTTCCAACCTTATTTTAGATCTGAAATAATGAGTTAGGAGAAACAAACAATAGCAAGAGAACATACTGAGGAAGAACTGAAAGTTATGAACAGTATGTGCCGATGTATCTGCTTGATGTAGCTGGGATGTTTTAAACTATTGTTTGGGGAAATAAAAGCCTGAGTCTGTGTCCAAGCAGATGTATTGCATACTGAATTTTAAGAAGCAGGAGCTGATTTTCTGTCTCTCTCTCTCTGTTTTTTATTTTGTGTAACAAAGAGGAAAAACAGCCCTTAACTGCGACTGCAGGTTCGAAGTTGATGTAAATCAACAAAATCCTGCTGAAGGCAGAGTTAACCCTTCCAGCAGAAGGTCTGGTTTCCACAATGTGTGGACCTGCCTGAGTTGTGTCATGAGGAAGTCTCAAGGAAAATGGATCCTTTTGAAGAAGAGTGGTTGTCCAGCCAACATGACTTGGGGTTTTCCTATGGAGTTGGGTGTCAATGGGGACATGACAGGTCACAAACAGCCCAAGGGCTTTTTGATGCCACCTCCACTTTTTTCCTTCTCAAACCCCAAACCTCTCCACCCTTCTGTCATTCCCTTCACCATGTTGAGAGGGAGGAGGCATTAGTGGTGTTAAAAGCTTCAGTGCAGAAAATGCCCAAGTTTGAAGGATCACTAACTACTCCACAATGTGTATTTGGAGAAGTTACTAAGTGGAAAAGAGAGGTCTCTGGCCCACTTTAGTGCCAAACATTGGTTTTCAGTGCTGACTCAGTCTGTGGTGGCTGAGGTTTCCTGTTACTTCCTTCAGTTATCAGGCAGGGAATTGTGAGACTTAGGAAGGCTTCTAAATGGAGGTCTGTTGTGTTGGCCTGGATTAAAAGCACAAGAAAGAACTCCAGACACCTGCCATGCAGGGATGTGTTAAGATGTAGGGAGCAGAAGGGGTTGGTATGATAAAGGAGGATGAGAATCCTCTTCTGCTGCCTTGCACCTGAAACTGGAAGGTTGATACGCTCCACAGGATGGAAAAAACTGGCTTTTCTCTGCAGCCTACAGTAGAGGGGTGGGCTTAGTACCCTTTTCTGAAGACAAAATTATTTCATTTTACCCTTTCTATGGAGTTATGCCCGAGGCACCATCTTGGGATCCAATTTAACCAGCACTGTGGATTAAGAGAGGAAAGTTATCTGTCTCCTGCTGAAAGCTGCAAAGCTACTGAAGTTCCTTATGGTTTGCAAGGCATTCCACTGGAATTATGGAACTGCAGCCAAGCAGTTGGGAAAGAGAATGGCAGGAGCAGGAAAGAGAACTGCCAGCCCACCCTCCCTGCTGTGTCCTTTGGAAGGTCACTGATCAAGTGATAAACCTGAAGCTAGGCCAATTCACTGGTTTAATTTCTACCTAAATCTCTCCTGTCAAGAGGAGGTCCCTTTGTCTCCTACAATCCCTTTCCCAGGCTATGAGAAGAGGGGAGTTTTTCCTCATCATGGGCTTCCCCAGGAAATTCTCTATGGCTGCCAACTTCCAGTAATTAAAATAGTGCCTGCAAAACCCTCTCTGCAGATCACATAAGAATATAATGGGATCAGCTCCCTACATCCCAGAGGTCCATTGAACTTGGTATTGCAAGTGGAAGTTTTTTCTCAACGAAATTCCATGTCTGAGCCCAAGCTGCTTTAACTGAGATCAAAGTCAAACTACTTGAAGTAGTATTTTCAATTTAGCTCAGCTTGTGTGATGATTCACACACAACAAAAGAATTGGTATCCCTTGAATTTTTGTGTTAACTCTCTTCACAAGTAATTCTAGGGTTGGTTCTTTTGAATTAATCCAGTAGTAATGTTTAAATTAAATTCCTTAGTAGTGAATCACCATATTCAAGCTCCAAAATGAAAATAAGTAGGAAACTGTTAATCTGAAAGAAATGTTTATTAAACAGTTACCATTTTTTTTTTTTTTTGCAATAGTTGCCTGTGCTTATCTCAAATTACTTTCTGTGTACAAGGGTTGTCCTGCTATTTTCTTAAGTGCTATTTTACTTTGATAACACATCAGTTGTTTATGCATAAGTGAATCTGTCATATGAAGGAAAGTGACAATTGCTGTTTTAAGCTAACTCGGTGTTTTAGCTGGTGCTGTTTTGTTTTCAGTATGTGTTTTGGAAGAGGCAGAGCAGAACAAATTTAAAAGCTCAGTGATTTCATTAAGAAATATTTAATAATCAATTTTTAAATATTAGCTTAAGCTATTTCAATCTGTTATATTTCTCAACATTTTTAACATAGAAGAAAAATATATAAATGTGTTTGCAAGAGATGGTGAATTATGATAGCTGTTAGGAAATTTGCCTTCAGATAAAACCAGTGTGCCTTAGGACTCTGTGCTCTAGGAGGCTAGTGTATCTCATTTGGAAGTTTCCATTATTTTGCATTTTTTTCTGATGACTCAGGATTTTTTATTTTTTTCTTCCAAAAAATACAGAATCACTGAGTTGTAGAATCATTTGGATTGGAAAAGATCCTTAAAGTGAAGTCCAACTGTTAACTCAGTGCTGCCAAGCCCACCACAAAACCATGTCCTTGAGTGCCATGTCTGCACACCTTTAAATCCCTTCAGGGATGGTGACTCAAAATACACATTTCTGGTGTTTACTGTGGTCTTGGTTGACTTCCTTAGTACACATAATATTTTCTCTATTTCCTTACTCTCCCAAGGCTATGTTCACACTAGATATTAAAGTGCTGTGTTGGAATGCATTTGTCCCAGTGATCAGGATAGGTATCAGAGCAGCACAGGCTGCAATTCATAAATTAATTAATATCCCACCTTGTTGTCACTGGCAAATCCTCCCAGGAAGGGTGTGGGATACTCAGCTATGTGCCTTTCAGATGACTTAGTGTCTTCAGGTTAGCTTTCACTTGAAATCACTAACATTCAAATATCAGCAGAAGTGAGAAGATAAGAAATAGCAATAAACCTGGATTTTTAAATTTTATTATTATTATTATTTTATTTATTTTATTGTATTTTTTTGCTAGGACTTAGCTCCTGGAAATTTTGTTTGTGCTGAGCTCTGAGCTCTGGGAATCTATTCTGAAATGTTCAGCTGAGCAGCTGCAGGGATGTGCCCCAAAGAGATCATTCATTGACTTCCTAGAGTGTGAGGATTCCATTCTGATGTGCAGCTCCACATCTCATCTGCCTGAAAATGGTATTTCTCCTCCAGCCCTGTTCCCCACCTGAGGCTGGAATATTGACTTCTCCAGGAAGGATATCCCATTCTTTCTCCTCTGGTGTTAAAACCCTCATACAGAGAGGAGATGTGACACTTCACACTGCTTATGTAAACAGCACAAGTCATTGAATTTACAAGGTTTAGCAAACAAAACACAGAGTATGAATTTTAACTCTGACACATAAATGTCTCATATGATGCCTGCAAATTTGAGAATTATTTACCTGGTTTTAAATGGATTCCTGAAACCGTGGTGTCCAATTTAGTGAGCATGCAATAACTGCATTAAAGGTTGCTGTGAGGTGCAGTATTTGTTTCTCATCCAACTCCAGGAGAAGGTCTTGTGATAGCACTAATAAAATACCCTTTATGTTCCATTAGCATTTGTAAGAAAAAGAAAACCAATCACAAAATTTGTAAATATCAGAGAATCTTGGTTATTTTGATGTCTGATTATTCTGGATCTTGGATAAGATTTTTCTGCCTTGTTAGTTGGATTTGATATTTTTTTTTTCTTTTTAAAATTGAATTTATGCATTTACTCTGTTCCCTTAATGGCTATATGTCATGTGAAGTAAAGCACACAGTGGTCCTGCTGTTCTTATTTCCACTACAAACTTTCAGGATTGGGGGTTAAATTTTTTGGTTTAGTGTGAAAATGACTTGATTTTTCCATCAAAAAATTGGCTTAGGGTTTTGATTTCATCTGAATTGGGTCCTTGAGGCAGATATATTTTTCTTCATGCTCAGGGCCAAGTAGGCCATCAGGATTTAACAAATAGACAGGATAATGATTACTGATAATCTTAATTCCTTGTAGATTTTTTTTCATGGAGAATTTGGGAAGACAAATTAGGTATATGCTTGTACAGTGCTTTCAAAATGTTAAGTAGTATGTAAATGCCAAATATTATTATAACTCAAAATCTTCTAGGGGAAAAATATATTTATCAGGAGCTGTACCTACATGATGATGAGGCATCACACAGTCAGAATTCTTGGAATCTGGTACATTATCCTTCATACCCCTAAAACAGCCTTACAGGAGGGCTGTGAGAGGGCAGTTGTTTAACTGAAATATGAAACAAATTCATAAACTGAAATATGATACGAATTCCAAAAGGGGTGCAGGTAAAATCCATGTGGTGGTGGTGGTTGCTAGGAGGTGTATTCTGGAGAAATGAGATAGGGCTGCAGGAACCAAGCTCATGAAGTGAGTAGGAACAGGTTTAGTGGAATCCTCACTGCTGCCAGGGCTGGGATAGAGGGCAGTACCTCCAAAAAAATTGATCCAAAGAACCCTCTGGGTTAGGTTGGGGTGAGAAAGGTGTGGGAAGGAGAGGTATAATCCAGCCTGTCAGGGCCTTCCTGTGCCTGCACAGGGGTTTTCATCCTCCTTAGTGCCACCACTAACTAAAGTGTCATCTGCTGTCACTGTTCCAGGAGTTGTATCTCCTTTGGGGTGGCACTGGGACTTCTTCTATATTGATGAAAATCAGGAAAGAGTGGGTTTATTAATTATTATGTAGACAGCAATTACCTGCTGTCCTCCTGCAGAGAAGGAAAACGTGCTTGAGCAGAAGCTACATCAGATCCAAGCCTGCTGCACTGGAGGGATGCTTTGTCTTCAGCTCCCTGCTCTTGGCCTTTACACGTGGGGAGAGAAGACTGGCCTACTCCTGCTAGGCTGAGGTCAGCATGTAGAGGTGTTTCTAGGTAACTTGGTATTTTTGCTGTCCACATGTGAGCACTTTGTTGAGTTCAATCTGTATATGTTAAAAGCATCCAGTGTTAGAAATCATGGGGTTTGTTTTCATTTTTGGTATAATTTTGGTATAATGGCTTTGCCCTGAGCCATCCAAGTCCAAACCACACCTAAGGTAAGAGTTTATTGATCAGCTTTACTGTGCTCCATAATTTCTGGCATCTTGCATGCAAAGAATATTACAGAAAATATCTTTATACTGGAAGGGAAATATGGGTGTCTTGGTGCAGAACTATTCTCTGAAAAAAAAAATAAATTCACTTCAGTTCTGAATTTTGACAGGTTGATTTAGTGGAAAGTCGCTTTCTAAGCAGCAGCTTTCCACAGAATCACACTTGAGAATAGAAAGTGTTTTATTTCTTTCTCTGTGATGAATTTAACTTACATTTTAATACTGTAACGTGGCTTGGTACACACTTCAACTAGAAGGATTGCAAAGACATTTGTGGTTGATTTACTTGTAATAATTTGGCAGCATAGTGCTGACTGTGCAGAACCTGCTTTTTAGCAGGATAAAGTGATGTCCACTTCTTAGGTGAAATGAGTGATTTCTACCCCAGAAATGGTCCTTTGGTGGTGGTGGGTGAGCCCAGGACATCTGCAAATCCAGGTGCCTCTTCCAGCTTCCAGGCCTATTTCTGAAATGCCCTGCTGCAAAAAAAAAAACCAAGAAACTTTAGAAGAACCAGTTTTCTTGTGACACCAGACCCCTAAAAACTGTGCTGCTAAAAGACAGTACAAAAGCTGTGTAGGGAAGCAATTTTCAGAAAACAGATTGAACAGCAATAATCTATTTACCTTCTGTGCTGTTGTGATGGGACAACATCAGATACAGTGGTTTGATGTTGGATTGAGTCTTCAGTGTCAGGGTGTTTTTTGTCCCTCACTCTCAGGTCTCACAGCTATTTTCTCAGTGCTTTTATTCATTTTTATTTCTGGAAGACAACATCTGAAGAGCATCTCTTGTTATGTCCCATGGTCATATTTTCTTTTTGAGGAAATTTTAGAACTATTAGTGTAGCAAGAAATCTTCTGAAAGCCTGTTATCTGTGCAAATTCTCCTTCCTGCAAAAATGAACATCTCAAAGAAAGCAGGTGGGGTGAATTAAATGGCCTCAACCTCATTGTTGTAATGTTGGACTGCAAATATTTCCTTGCTTGAAAAGCATTCTCTCTTCTTCTCTCTTCTTGTATGCCTATTTCATTGTTCAAAGGCAGAATGACATAAGGAAAAACTTTTGGGGAAAAAAAAAAAATGCCAGTGATCTTTCAAAAATTCAAGGTAGGTAACATCAGTTAAAAGCATAAAATACAAACAAGCAAAAACCTTGGGCAAAATATGAGGATCCCAGTGCATGAGGGCACCTTAGGGAGGCATTAACTGGTGCTTCTGCCAAAAGGAACAAAGCTTTTACTTTATTTTTCACCCATTTTTTCCAGCCTGTTCACTGCCCTTGCACTTGTTTCATATGGCTGTGCTGAGAGCCAGGTCTGAAGGCTGATGGAAATTAAAATTAGCCCAGAAAATGCATTTCATTTGTATTAACACAGGACAGTTCTCTGACCCTGATTTCCTGTACAGGTCTTACACCAAACAAGGTTTATACACAAGCAGGAGTTGGGCTGGAAAAGCAGAAATGAGGCTGCAGTGTTCCCACAAAGTAGTGTCTGATCCTGGCATCAGGTAATTCTAGAAACAGCTGAGAGAACATGCTGAAAGCCCTGAGTTATGCTGAAGCCAGGGATCCATCAGCTGTGTATCTGTATTACATCTGAGGGCTTTGCTGCTTTCTTACCTGTTTTAATATGTCAAAGAGAATGCCTCTTTATTTTCACCAGCTGTTTTTGTGGTGCATTGTAGGGTTTGGAATACTCAGAATAGTCTGAGTCCACTCAGCCAGGTTGCTCCAAGCTCTGTCCAGCCTGACCTAATGATCAGCTGAGGCAAAAGGAGCTTCTCAAGGAACAGGGTGAGCTTGGTGGTTGTGCTTGGGTAGGGAGCAGGATTGGAGAGGAGAGGGTTTCCAAGAGCAAGAATGTGGGCTCATGTGGGTTTAAGTTGTAAAATAACAGTGAAGATCTGTTGCTATGGGCCATAATCTGTCTCAGATACTGTTACTCTTTTATTTTCATTTTACTTCCTGTTTAACAGCTGTTAAAAGTGTGTTTGTTGTTATGTAGGCTGTGTGCAGTATCTAAGACATAGTTGGTATGTTGATGGGTTGTGTTTCTCTGATTTTAAAGGATTAATGTGTTCTTTAGTGGTATAACCAGGACTCTAATGCCATGACAGCATTGATTTATCTTTGTGTTATGAAGCTTGATAAGACCCTGCTGGTACTATTACCCCATTAAAGCAGGTAGTGAAGCAGGAAGATGTGTTCCCTTTGCAAACCTGACAGTGAGAGCCCAAAACCAGAGCTTGCCTATAAATAAGCCAGGCTTGTTGAGGTCATTAAGCCCATGTGGTTGTCCCTGTGTGCACAGATACACTTAAATTACAAGAGAATTAATAAACGGTGTATTTCAAGCTAGCTGTGATGCTCACACCAACAAATGTTTGTAGAAGCTCTGTCTGGGCATTGTTCTACCTCCAGCACGAGGGGTTTAGGTTTCCCTTCAGGGGTTTATTTCTAGCTCTGCCTCTTTATTTGTAAGCTCCCCTGGCTGTTCTTAGGGTGTTGCTGTCAGTGCACTTAGTTCTTTAGCCTCTCCCTGTTTCACTTATTGCTTAAGCCAAAAGGAGCTGGCAAAGTACAGCTAAGGAGAGCAGAGTGGCAACAGGCATGAAGGACGACTTAAAAATTCAAAATGTTTAATTTCTGTAGATTTTTGCTCGTAATTACTCTGCTGCTTCAGTGTAAAATTGTTACTTAAAAAGGTCTTGTTCAGTGTTGTGAAATGATGTTTCAAGGGGTGATGTCCACAACAAGGATTCATGGCTCTGGCTGCTGTTCCTGACCCTGCTGCCAAAATGCTGTCTGTCACTCCTGTGATCTCTCAGTGCCTTCACTCTGAGGGCATAATTTACTTCGACATAACTGTGCCTCTGCCACCATACTGTTCAGGTCCAAGTTTGCAGGTTTCAATGTCCAGAACAATGTTTGGTACATGTGGGTACATTTCTCACAGTGTTTGGGTTCCTTTTTATGGTCATTTTTACATAAGAATACACAGAGATAATCTATAGGCTGAATTAAATATATTAACAATATTCATCATTGACATAATCTCCTTGCAAGCTAACTGATTTCTGAGATGTTGCAAAACCAAGTTCTTACTCATTTTTTAATCACTTAAAATACAGAGACTTTTACTGGACTTTAAAAGATTATTGAGTTTCATGACCATTTGCATGATCTTTGAAAGGTGTCTCAGTTCTGTATTGACATTACTTTAAGTTATCTTCCAGTGGAATATATAAATATCATTTAATGCTTGCCAGGGCTTCAAGCAGGGACAGAGAATTCGTAGCCTAAAGCTCCGAGCTCTTTGGAGCAGCATCTCTCACATCCACTGTGGATCCCATTTCTTCAAAGCAAGTAATAAGAAAAAAAATCTCCTTTAACACTAGAATGTTGGCTTTAAAAGGTATTTGTCATTTCATTTCTTTCAAAACTGTACCTACTTCCAGTGTGTAGTGTGACAGACTGGTTTGGGTTGGAAGGGACCTCAAAGACCACCTTGTTTCAACAAGGGCAGGGACACCTTCCATTAGACCAGGTTGCTCCAAGTCCCACCCAAGCATCTTATATTTCCATTGTTTAAATTGTGCCTCTCAAATACTGGCATTTCAGCTGAATTGCTGAGTGTCTGATATCCCCTCTGAGCATGGACATGCTCTTTTGTGTTGAGTGTGCAGTGGAAATGTGGAGAATAAATATAAATGGATACAGCTGGTGTCAGATTGTATGTTTTGTGTTGCTGTGTCAGACTCTGGCCAGAGTTGCTCTGTGATAATCAGACATGGCAGATTATGGAAGGCATGGCTTCCTACCAGTGCTCCTGGGTATCTGACATCTCATGGGTAGTGCTTGGGGTCAGGTGAGCCCTGGAACCCAAATGGTAACGATTCCAACTTCCACTCTTCTTGCACAACCAGCAGAGAGTAACCCCAGCCTGTTTGCAGGGAGTTGAGGCATTTCTCAGGAACCTTTCTGTGGTTTGCTGAAGAAGGCATTTCAATCCAGATGATGTGGATGAAGTGATGGTAACTCACTGTATTGCATTGCAGTTTTTAAACTGTGTGTTAGCCAGTACTTAGGCCAGAATAATTTCTACACAGTCCAGGATAAATCTCCCCATCAAGAGAACGGTTTCAGCTGGACTTCTGATAACTTCAGGCTGTAACTTTAGACATCAACACCCCAACACTTCATGTGAGAAATAAACCACAGGCTACTTTTTTATTTTACAGCAGTTAACACATTTTTAAATGATCATAACTGACTTGCACTTTTCATATCTGTGTAGCTGTTCACACCACTGCAGAACTGAAAGCAAGTCGCCCAAATGTGAGACACATATCAAAGCTCTTCTAATTATTGCAGACAGCTAAAGCACAATGTGAAGACATTATATTATGAACAGTTGGCCTCCCATGTTTTGTTTCCTCCCTTGCGTAAAGCATTTTACAGAGCTGGCAGTTCTGCAGAGTCTGAACTTGATCTTAATGAGAGGAGAAGCAGTAACACTTTAAATGAAAGGCTCCTGTCAGTCATAATAACAAAATGTGCAGATGTTCTTTATTAAGAGCAGAGTAATTTGTTTTTCTTGTATCAAGTGCAAGTGAAAAAACCTGCTGTGATTTAAGCCTTTTTAATACCATGTTATCAATAGCTAAAGTCAGTTATTTTGTTGTATGGGCTATTTAGCAGGTGGTTTATTGTGATATAAACCTCCCTAAAGATATTTTTGACTTGTTTGTGAACTATGCAGGAGAACTTGTGGCTGACCAGTCCTCTATTGCCCCTGTATGAATTGTTCAGGAGAAGCCCAGGATTTAAATAAATAATATTTGATGTCCAAGGCTGGTTTGGACAGGGTTTGGAGTAACCTGGGCTAGTGGAAGGTGTCCCTGCCCATGGCAGGGGGTGGAACGGGATGGGCTTCAAGGACCCTTCCAACCCAAAGCATTGTAGTGAGGCAGATGAAGCACAGTGACACCTTGGGAGTGCGTGGCAGCATTTTTTCAGTATACAATATGAACACAGAGTTTTGCACCGTGGTTTTGGTAGTGGTCTGTTCAGTTAGCTGTCTGCCTCCTTTGGAAGTACTGAATTTGCATTTGGTGTATCAATTGGCAACAGCACACAATCTTCTTTCTTTCCTCCCCCCTTGGTGCCACCCCACTGCCCATCTCCATGGCCTGGGAGTCCTTCCAGCACTTTCCATCACAGGGCAGGTCTAGGCACACTGAGGCTGTCCCTGGAGGATCCTTTCCTCCTTCCTTGCCAATCCTTTTTCATGAGGGACACATGGTAATCCAGAAGCTCAGCCTTGCTTCAACAGCACACGTGCCTCAAGAGGGAGACTATGTACAAATATCTACCTTCAAAGTCAGCTAAATGTTGTGAATTTGGGATGGGCACATTGGTAAATGAATTTGGGAAGCGACAGTTTGACTTGGGTCAATGGAGATGTTCATATGAAGAAATATTTATTGTACAAATCATTATAAATCTAAGAGTGGGCATTATCTTAGAAAAATTCACTTTAAATTTCATAATCATACCTTTTTCTTTAACACTGGGAAAGAGAGCCTACCACTGTTGGATCTGGAGATAAACTGCTTGAATGATTTGCAATACAGGAATTTAAATTCAGTGCTCTTCCCTGTTTCTCAAGTGGAGTTGTAGTAGTTGTGATTTGTGTGGTGACACCATTAACATGCAGTTTGGTGTTAAGAAATAAAGTGAAATTATGATCTGTGAAGGATGTCAGTATTTCAGGATTTTAGACAAACTCTTTTTGAGAAGGAATCCAAGTTTATGGAACTCACTGTGAAGTAAAAGCTAGCTGAGCTGGAAGTGCAGACTGATTCCAGAGTGATTCAGCAGGTAGGCAGGGCACTGAGGAACCGAGTGGGCAAGGCAGGGAGAAACAACTGAAAATCCATGAGGGGTTTTTCCTGTCTTTCATCAGCACTTTGCTGAACTGATATTGCTTCCATGGTGTGTTTAGACTTGGAGATGCTGGGATAAAATGAAAAAAAAGACATTTTCTCTCAACAAATGTGAGCATTCCTTTTTGAAGGAGTGGTATTTTCTTTGGGTGCTTAGCACTTGGCATGTGTGGAAGAGCTCATCGTAATTCCTCTCAGTAACTGTTGGTAGCACTAGGGGAATTACTTATTATGCACACGATGTTCATCTTGCTGCTGCCTCTTCCTTCTCTCTGCACAAAGTCTTTTGTGTCTTTTCAGAACCTGAAGGTGGGGGATCTTTCTTGCTTGTTTCTCAACCCCTTGCAAATTGGGCTACCTGGTATAACCGAGCCATCCACAGCCTAACATAGAGAAATAAAAAAGCAGACTTGGCAGCTTGAGCTGGTTTTAATTCATCTTTGGGCAGAACCTAATTACAAATATCTTCCTGAGTCTAAGTAGTAGTGTCTTTCCTTTTGTGCTTGGTCCACATGGGAAATATTTAAATAATATGTAACTTTAAGGTATTAAATAGCTGTTTCTCAGTGTTATATCATGGCAAACTGCAAAGGCACTGCATGAATCAGAGCTGCTTGGTTAATCTGACATCCTGTATCCTTGAACTGGCAAACACAGAGAAATCTTTCCAGCCAGAGTATTTAATAAGTAATGATTTAGATAAAGTGGGTGTATGTATTAGCATCTGATGCAGCACGAAAATTTATGGGCAGCTTTGGGAGCCAACAATTCTGAAAACTTATTATTACCATTCTTCATGGTAATTCAGCTACCAGGAATGCTGTGCACCAAAATCCAGCTTTAGAAGGTGCAGGACATGGTGGGGGGAACTGCACTTTCCTCTCAGGAAAGATTTCAGGGTTTGAGGATTGTTACCAGTGGGGGGAAGTTTCTGGTCCTGTGTCTTATGAAGTCACTGAAGTCTAGTCATCCTCTGCTCAAAGTGATGATTGTAATGAAGAGTTCCCTGGAATCTGGAGATCCAGCAGAGTGACATGCCATGGGAGCTAAGTTTGGATTTGTAGGAGGGATGGGCTGGATAATAACCCTGACTTCAGCCAAAGCAAAGGAATATATTTTAACAAAGCTTGTGGCCTTGCTATCCTCTCTATCAGAAAAACATGTGAAAACAGGTTTTCTGGGTCTCAAAAGTGTGTGTTTGTGTATGTGCATTGTTCCTATTTCCATGTCAGGGAAGTGTTTTCTGTGCTTTCATGATGAAAAACCTCATCTCCATTTAACAAGCTCTCCTGCTGATTCCTGTTGGTCTCAAAATCAGGTAGCAAGTTGGGTGAGAGCTGAATATTGTTACTTGAAAAGAAAGGGTTATAAAGGAAGAAGAAAAATCCCCATATATTATAAAATAAGTTACCTTATCTTTGGTTTTGGTTAGCAGTTGGTCAATTATTGTCTGAAATAATTAACATAATAAATTATCCCCTGTGATGTTTCATCACCAAAATAATCAAAGGAACAGTCAGCCTCAGAAGAACCTTCTTGTTTGCTTTTGTGCTCATGGTTCAGTTGACAGAGGATGTATGGATTTTTGCTTGCAAAATATTCCATTTGTACACCTTTTCTTACCTGACCAGGAGGTTTTAACTATTCCCTGTTAGAATATGCTAATGAATTTTCTATAAATTCATAATATAATATTTTTAACTTAATCCTTTTGGATGGAGGAAAGAAAGAATTATGCTGTCTTATTAAAGGAGTATAGCATGATTCATATCAATACTGCTTGAGAAAACAACCCCTCCAAAGAGAGGATCCAAATCAGATTTTACTTCCACTTCAAATCTCTGAAGTTTTGAGGAAAGGAAGTAGACTGAGTGCTAATCTCTAGTGCTGTGGAGAATCTTGGTTTGTCCTGCCTCAGAAATGACATGGCAGACTTCAGCCTTAATCACCTCACACATGCTCTTAAATTACCATTCACTACTCTGAAAGGTTGTGTGAGGGTATAAATGTGATTTCTGCTGTGTGTTCATGGTCTCATGTTGAGAATCCAGTTAAATATTGACCAGAACACAATCAGTAACACTTCCACTGGAGACAGCTGGGTAGTACAGGTGTTTGTGTGAGTCCTCAGCACCTGCAGTCTGAAATCAGGGCCATGTGCAGGGGGTAAGGGTTGTGCTTGGCTAACTGATTTGCTCTGCAGCAAAGCTACAAAACACACATTTATCTCTCAACTTGTGGGTGTGTGGCCTCCACCGAGGTGTTCCTACATTTAACACACCAGCCAAAGTCTCGTGGATTGTGGTACTCAGGGACATCTGTGCATGGGGCTGCCTTAGAGAAAAGCCAATTGACTTTTTGTTCTCCTGATTTGCATTATTTTCCTTTACATTTTAGGGTTATTTAATAGAAAATAAAATTCTAGCTTGCCCAGCAAGTTATTTCAGGAAAGTGATAAATGAAAGATTGCATTGCAGTACAAACTCTTCCTGGCTAGAACCACACATGGATATTTGCACTGGTTTCCTGAAGACTGGAGTAAGCACCAATGTTAGACATTCTTTAATGATGTGTGATATTTTGTTTATCTATTTTTTCTTCCCTTAGTAATAAGAAATCTTTTCCTTAAGTGTGATTATTTTATTTACACTTTTCCACTGTTCCATAGTTCCCTTCTATACTAAAGCTATGGTGGGGTGGTGGGGGGCACAGGGAATGCATTTTTCACATTTACATTATTTTCTTTTCTAATTCACTAGAAACTTAAACACTCAGACACAAAACCATCCCTTTCAAAGAATTTGATTAATACATTTTTTTCTGCACGTACGCTCCTAATGTCAATAATTTCATCTCCACTTTTTAAGATGTGAAGATGTGTTGATGGACATAGCTGTTAGCATAGGGAAAACTACTTTAAAAGTGGGGTTTTTTTGGTATCTGCTCTTGTGGTATCAAATAATCTATTAATTCTCAGGAACAGCTGCGTGTTTAGCTGTGTGCTGTTTAAAATTAGCAGTCCTGGGTTCAAGACACAACTTTAAAATAGCAATTGACATTTTGTTTAACGTTGATCTTATTCCCAGGAATAGGATTAGTTCAAGTCTGCGGCTCTGAGTGCTTTCTTAAGAAATATTGTTGAGGGCTACACAGTGCCCACTTCACAGTGAGTGAAAATGAGGGGTAATGCTGTTTTCCTGAAGGAAAAGAAGGAAAGACATGGCACGTTTGGGGCTGAACTGTAACAGGTCAGGAAATACATTGACATGGAAATGTATAGCCATGGAATGGATTGGGTTGGATTGGACCTTAAAACTCTCTGCCACGGGCAGGGACACCTTCCACTATCCCAGAGTGCTCCATGCCCCATCCACCTTGGCTTTGGACCCTTCCAAGGATGGGGCAGCCACAGCTTTTCTGGGCAACCTGTGACTGGGCCTCAGCACTCTCACAGGGAAGAATTTCTTCCCAATATCCCATCTACCCTCACCCTCTGGCAGTTTGAAGCCATCCCACTTCTCCTGTGACTCCAGGCCCTTATCCAAAGTCTCTCCCCATCTTTCTTGCAGGCTCCCTTCAGGTACTGGAAGGCCACAATTAGGCCACCCCAAAGCTTCTCTTTTCCAGGCTGAACAAGCCTGATTCTCCCAGCCTTTTCTCTGTCTCAGTTGTATGAAAGTGAAGAGCTGAAAATGAGTTGATGGCTGAACTTGCTCCTGTATGAATAGTCCCTGCTCCTGCTGGGGTGTTCCTCAGTGATCACTTTAACTCTTTGGCCTCTGATTGTTGATCCTCACTTGGAAACTTCCTTGCACTATCAGGCATTTCTGCTCCCAGCTTAACTGGGTTTGTAGTATTACATCCCATCACAGTATTTACTTGCCCCCATCTGCCAAACACTTGTATTTTTTCCCTGCTGGGAAGAGAGTGTGGGTGGAATTTGCTAATCTGAACAAGTAGTTAGGCATTTCAGTTTATTTAAGCTATCCTTTATCTTTTAATGACACGATTTTGTTTTGACAGATGAACGTTGTTTCAGGAGATCTGCAGTTACATTGCTCCATTTTGACTTTGTGCTGTCAGCTCAGTACAGTTATCCTGACACTGTTGTATTTCATCTTGATACCATATTCTTGATTTGACATTGCAGTGCCACCTTCATAAATTTGTATTGACGTTCTTAACTCATTTTCTTTATATTTTTTCAAAGTCAGTGAAAGCCTGACACAGTTAGAAGTGGGAGCAATACAAAGGCAGGAATGTGGAGATGTATCACAGGGAAATTAAAAGGGCAGAGATTGTGCTCAGTGGGGGGAATCCAGGTGTGCAAGACTCATGGATGGTGCTTACAGGGAGCAATGAGACATTCAGGGAGGGGAACATCTCAGAGAAATGCATGTCAGCACAGCCTTAACTTTTCCAACTCAGGCAGTACCACCCTTTCCTCTTTTGGGCTTCTTTCTTAGCTGTTGTCTGCACTGTGTGTGTTCAAAGTAAAATGTACAATTTTTTACATGAAGTATAGGAAATAAAATATCCATAAAATGGTAACATTATGAACCTTGAAAGTGTTTAGTTTAAAATCCACTTCTTTGGTTTTGTTTTTTTTTTTATTTTTTTATTCAGTCATTTAGTAATTTAATGCCTAGGTTTTTTTAATCAAGACTGTTGCTAAGTTCATTTTTTTCCTCCTTGGTTGAGCACGCTTCATCAAAAGCATGTGGAAATGGAGGCAAAGTTAATGACACACTTGTATCTCCATTTTGCCATCATCATAAAATCCTGAATCCTACTCCAGATGATTAGTAAATAAGATGAAGTAATTTAGCTGAGAGAATTGACTAGCTACAGTGCATGAACTGTAATTGTGATGTTAATGTCAAATAGAGTTAGCAATTTCCTGTTATATTCTGCTCTTGAGCATGAATTTTTTTCCCTTTGAAACCTGTATGGAACTAACTGGAACCTGGGTCTTGAGGTCCCAGCCAATAAAGTGTATTTTGGCTTGTGAACTGGGGGAAAAAAACAATCATATGTTTTTGTGTTAAAGGATTCCATAACACAGGCCATGAAGAGTATCTCTGTATTTGGATGTCAAAGGCTGGTTATAAGGAGAGACCTTTTACACCCTCTAGGGCAGCCAAGCACTAGGACAGAATGTCTGGAGAACTTGTCTGTCAGTCTCTATCCTTGGAAGTTTTCAAGGATAATCCTACTGGATTAAGTCTTGTGTGATTAGACTAAAGATGTAACAACATTACAGGTCAAGGGCATTATATATATATTACTCTCTGGGCTGCTTTTCCTTTTCTCTTTGGATAAGGCAGTAAAAGCCCTGTCTGTGACTCCATGCTGATCTTCTCAACACAACAGAGTCACCATGGATGCTCTCCATGTACACAGTGGTCAGCAATTCCAGGCTGGAGAAAATAGGCAAGAAATGTCAAAAGTGCCAGTAAACTGTGCAGTTTCTTTGCTGGAAAGTTGCTCATATGCCACTGGAAACAACAGGTTAAATGGAGCTCAGGATACCAGAGAGAATGGATTAATCTGTTCCAGTCTTGTATGATGTCTCTCCATTATTCCTCTCTGGAAAGCTGTGGTTTCACCTTGACATCTAGATAATATTTTCTATTGTGTGTATGCTTAAAATGAAACCACTCCACATTTTTAAAAGCAATTAGAAAAGAGAGAAGAAAAGATAAGTGCATTTTTCATAAGAACTTTCCTAAGAGCTCACTGAAATGGCAGTGGGGGTGCTGGGGGGAGGACAGGGAATTATTATTATTGCAATATGTCATGATCTGAACAATTAATGGGATATATCTCTAGTGCCTGCCAGAACCTGGAGATCTCAATGGACTAAAAGTGAAGGGGGGGGAGAAAAGACATCTTTAGTTAAATATGTCCACATTAATGTTCAGTGTGGCTGTTGCAGTTTAGACTTTAAACTTTGCAGAAATGCTTTGGCAGCAGTTTATTGCTGGTCTTCAGCAACCTACAGGAGAGATGGCAAAATGATAACCTGAGAGTAATGATGATTTTTTAAATTTAATTTCTTTTCATTTGCAAACTTAAAATGGCTCAGCAGTTTCTGTTTGTTATTCTAATGTACCTACAACCACTATTAATAATGGGCTTTTCTCTTTCCACCTCCCTGTCTCTTCTGTTAAGGAGGTGAGTTATTTAATTGTGCAGCATTTTTGACTCATCTCCTCATAGTTCTTGCTTAGTTACCAGGAAACATATGTTGGTGTTACACCTAAATGATTATATTTTGAAAGTGAAATCTTTGCAGCTGTCAAGTGATAGTCTAGCCCACAAAATTCTGATTTATCACCTCCATGTGGAACTTGTTTTTTAAATTGGTAGGTAGTGCTTTACCAGCAGCGCAACCTCAAAGACCCCAGTTTTATTAAAGCCTGTGGATTAGGTCCTTAATTACCTTTAGCTCCAGTTACAGTTAAACTAAAGCTGGAAGAAATTTAAAGCTGTGAAGGTCTGTAGAACAAAAGAAGATGAGAAATCATTTCTTTTCCAGCAGGCACCAAATCAAATTGCACTTGGTGTTTGAAGTGGTCAGGGCAAAGCTGGGCTGCAGCTCACTCTGCTCCCTCCATGCTTAGTGCAAGAGGAGTGTGTAAAATACCCCACACACTTCTGGAGGAGTGTAAGTCAAGTTCCCCATATTTTTGTAATCCTTGTTGGGTGCAGAACTGAGGAGAGCTGGGGACAGGAGGTGTGAGTGCAGGAAAAGCTGATGCTGTGGGGAGCCACGTGGGTACTGCCACTGCCCATCTGCCAGGGGTGTCCACAGATGCCTCGAAATATCCTTGGGGTTTAATTTCTGCTATAGAGTTGCTGTTGAAAACCTCTCAGAGCAGCACAGTTGTTGCACAGGATTTGCATCTCTGATACAGAGTGTGCTGCTCGTGCAGGTCACTAACCCAGGAGCTTTAAACTCCCCAGAATTTCCATTTATATATACCAGTGTGTATTTAAAAGCCTTTTTATTTCATACTGTTTGCCATAAGATAGCATCTGAAACTGCCTGGCTTTATGCTGTACTTAAACCAGAAGACATCTCTAGTAACTGTTTGGTAATAATTATAAAACTTAGACTGCAGAGCTGCTTAGAATATGTCAAGAATAAATCCATTAATTCAAAAAAAAAAAAGGGGAGGTAGAGGGGAAAAAGGAAGGAAAAAATGCACAATGAAAGATTAATTAACATACAGCTTTATTAAAATATAAATATAGAATGCCATTATACATCATGCAGCCATGGGAAATGTTGCAATACTTCACTGAAAACAACTGGTAGTACTGTAGGCCCTGATTCTGTGATCACATTTATGAGAATACCTTTTCCTTTTGAAGCCATTAGGATGCAGTGTTTGTCTTCACGCAGCAGTTTGCCAGTAGCTGAGTCTCAGGACTGTATTATCCCATCAGTTGTGAGCAGAACTTTCCATTAATCAATAATAAAGCCTGCTTTGAAAAAAATCTCTAGCTGCTTCCCAAATAAGTTAGTAATTTATTGTTAAATGGAGTGTTGGTATTTCAACAAAGCAATTTTCAAATAATTGAAATTAAAACCAGAAGGTTTTTTTAGAAGAAGTGTGATACCTTTCAACAAGGTTAATTGTAGTATGTCATTTCATTTATGTCATTTATTTTATTTAATTTTGCAGCTTCCCTCTGATTTCATTGTATTTCCTTACAGAGCTGTAGTGTGCAGTTGGGCAGGAGAGGGAAAGGATCAATTGTCTATACCATTTTTTGTAAGAGATGGAAGTAGTTTGATCTGAATGTGCTTGATCACTTAATACCCAAAGCATTATAGAAAGAATCCTTTTTCATGGTGATATATTTCCATTGTTCACCTCAAAGAGTTTAAATGTGATGAGAATTTTTTTGGCACCTATAAAAGAGGAACTGAGTCTGTAAGAAAACAATATCCAGATAAGTCTTGTGACTTCTGCTCTTACAGGAATAAGAAAAAAATCTTTGGCATATTTAGGTGTAACAATCATGTCTTTCCTTGCTGTGGTACTGCAGTGAGAAGTTCTTTGCAGGGCAGTGGAAAATGAGAAGAAAATAGTGGTGAAGTCATGGAAGGGACCTTAGAGAGACCTGTCCTGGGCAGGGACACCTTCCACTATCCCAGGGTGCTCCAAGCCCCATCCAGCCTGGACTTGGACACTTCCAGGGATGGAGCAGCCACAGCTTCTCTGGGCAGCCTGAGCCAGGGCCTCAGCACCCTCACAGGAGAGAATTCCTTCCCAGCATCCCAGCTAACCCTGCCCTCTGGCAGTGGGAAGCCATTCCCCTTGTCCTGTCACTCCATCTGTTGTCCAAAGTCCCTTTCCAGCTCTCCTGAAGCCGCTCTAGACACTGGAAGGGCTCTAAGTTCTCCAGAGCCTTCTCTTTTTCAGGCTGGACACCCCCAGCTGTCCCAGGCTGGCTCCAGAGCACAGCAAACATGAGTAAGTAGTGCTGATTGCTCCAGGGGACTTGAAAGACAGAGAGAGAGAGAGAGAGAGAGAGAGATAGAGGTAATGCTCAATGCCCTGTTCCCATATGTTCTTGGAGCCAACTGCTTTACTGAGTGAGTTTAATAGTAGTCTCAGAGAAAAAGCCCTGCTGGTGAACAGAAGGCAGGCAGCACTTAACTGATTTTAAATATAGAGTACCATGCTGTAATGAAAGGGAAGAAACCAGAATGTCTGGTAGATTCACAGCAGTTTTTATTTTAAGTAAGCAGACCACAAGTAGTGTAGAAAACCAGGATCCTAGAGGGAAAGCAGGCTTGACTTGAAGGAAGCAAAACCTTTAGAAGTTGGAAGAAATCCCCAGGAGCTGCTGATTTTTGTGTGCCTGACCCTTGCTAATCCTTGCATGTTGAAATGACACATAAAATTCCCCAGAGGAAATGTGCCCTCTCCTCCCACTGCTCACCAGCTGGATGCTGGAACAAGGGCTCAGATTCCAGATGACTTAATTGACTCAATGGAGTATTCTATATCACATCCACTATAGAATTATATTAAAGCACAAATGTTGTGAAACAAATTACAGTGGTCAAAATACAGAAGGAATAAATGAGGCAGATTAGCTGGCATGCACCGGTTGTTTTGTACTACTCTAGTCATGCAGAACAGCTGTAAATACAGTTTAAACAGCCACCAAGACCTCAATTATTCTCCTTCTTGTTCAAGTAGATTAGTGTGGTCCTGCTCTATAGCTAAGTGATTTAAACAACAATTCTGGGAACGACTGATGAGGTTCATTTACACCAGTGTAAATCTACAGCTTCTATTTTTTGATTAAATTTTTATGTATCAAGCTATTCATCACTCTTTTTAAATGCTGCTGTTAGTGGAACTCAGGGATGATCTCTATCCATTGAGTGAAATGAGAGAAAAATCCAAGAGATTTTTTTATTATTATTTTTTTTTTTATTCATGGAGCAAATAAAAATAGTGCATCAGCTTACAGAAAATCTTCCAAGAGGCTAATTTAAATTTTTTTTAAAAAAATATAATGGTAAGAGAGATTTTCTGTTACCAAGTAAGTAAAGTGTAATAGAGACTTTATTTTTCAATTCCAGTGTGAATTTGGATTCATTTCAGAACCAGTAATATAAAGTTTTCCCTGAATTGCTCCACGAGATCTATCACTAACCTGATGGGTTTCAGGTTGAAATTCCAAGCAATCAGGTATTTCAAGCCATGTTTGTTCTTTATTTGGTATCCCATTGGTGCAAGGGGATTGCAGTAGGACGCTAATTCGGGTACTGCAATATTATTTGTCTCCTTTTCAGGCTGAGTAGCATCTTACTTCATAGGGATTATTGATTTTTATGGGGCTATTCCTTAAGAAAATTTATAGGTAACTCAGTAAGGATGTGGTGTGGCCTGATGTGGTTTGGGAATTTGGGCTAGTAAGTCACAAAAGACATTAAGGAGAATGTCTGAAAGATCTTGAGATTAGAGCTTTCTGATTTGCAATGCTGCATTTCTTTTCTAAGACTTGAAGTGCTGCTGTAATAAATCTTGCTTTGGTAATGAGGAAATACATTCTCTGCAGGGACTGTAGTGTTAGAACAAGGGCTAACAGCTTCCAGTTGGCGGAGGACAGGGTTAGATGGGGTACTGGGCAGGAATTCCTGGCTGTGAGGGTGCTGAGTCCCTGATACAGGGTGCCCAGAGCAGCTGTGGCTGCCCCTGGATCCCTGGAAGTGTCCAAGGCCAGGTTGGATGGGGCTTGGAGCAGTCTGGGATAGTGGACTAGCACATGAGTTCTTGCATATTCCTAAAGACAAGACTCTTTAGTGAGTGACATTGATCATCTTGCCTCTTGTAGGCTGATGAAGTGAGAGCCACTCTGACTTGGGGCTGTTCTCGGGCTCTTCCCCATTATCTGATGTACAGATCTTGATGCTCACCTCCAGAGAGCACCTGGGACATCATCTGAGGACCCACCCAGTTTTTGGCTTCAATATGAGTCCTTTGTCCCTCATCTTGGTTCCTTGACTACTTTGCTCCAACCTTCCTCGTTTCACATTATAATTTGGATTTTTTACATGCAGCAGGTTTTTTCACCTCCTTGCACTGAGAGACTTTCATTTCTTTTCATGATTCACATTTTTTCAGAATTATTCCTCTCCTTAATTTATAATGTATAAAGTATCTTTTAATGACTCACTAATCTTTTTTAATTTCAGGATGTCTCATACTTCCTTCTGTCTCACCTTGCCCAGTACCTTTAATCTGTATTTTATACTGTTAACTCTGTTTTTTCCTCCTTTCCTCCTGCTGTGTAACCCTTTTCCCCCAGACTCCTGAGTGGCACTGTTGTTTCAGCATGGCTGTTTTCCTTATACAGGTGAGTTTGTATTCCTGACATACAGACTCCCTAATCCCTTCATTTCAATTTTTGTTATTCTTCCTTCACAGTCAAGTACTTCATTTATGCTTTATGTGTTTCCATCAGCCTGCCAAACCCAGCTGAGTGCCAGGGTCTCCCTCTGCATCTATTTTCTTCTACAGCTCACTGGAGCAGATTTCTTTCTCCTGTCTCTTCTCAGTAACAGCTACTGCTGCTAGTTTTCTTTAAGGTTTAGCCACTCACTGCACAGATCCATCTTCTCATCCTGTCCAGCTGCTTTCTTTTCTCACTGTGACTTAGTCCACATTTCTCCACTTTTTTTAATTCCCATCTATATTACTATGGTCTAAAAATATCTTGTGTTCCTCAGATTTACTCCTAAGTGCACCATAGTTTCCTTCCTGGTTTCTTTCTGTTTTTTAACAAGAGAAAACTGCTTTAGCAAGCCTAAAATATGATTGTTTGATCAAAGATTACAGCCTTTGCCACATGCTTTCTCATAGGTAGCTGTGATCAGTCCTTCACCCTTCCATCATAGTTTATATTCCTTTGTTATTGCAGTCCCCTGTCTCTGCAGTTACTGTCCCAGCTCCTTGCATCATCATTTTTGTAGATATTTTCCATGCTCCTTCCTGTTGTTTGCAGGAATGCTGTGTTGCTTTTGACTATCTTTTTTCTGTGAATCAGATCACTGGGTGACCTCCTCTCCTCAGACATGGCCAGGTGCTATTTTTATGCAGATGAGTTGCAAATCTCTTTGTCAGCCTGGGGTTTGTTTGCCTCTGTTGAGGTGTGTATTTCATCTCGCATCTCCAGCACTTCTGGCCTGACAGCCTGTGATAACAAAGGCAAAGCAAAGCTCTGTATCTCCCCTGGAAAACTCTCTTGTATCCCTCACTTCTTATCCCACCTTCAGCATATTACCATCCACAGCCAGTGATGTTTGTTATCTAGACATGTTCGGTTATGAATTCTTCTGCTCGAGCTGTAGTGTCACTGTTATCTCTCCCATCATCTTCAATGCTTGTTCCCGGTGTCATTTTTTCCCTGCCTTACATTTAGATTCTTTCTAGCTCTCACTACCTTCAACTGTGCACAGAAAGCAATCCTGCATTTTCCAAGTTACACTTGGATTATTTAATTGCCTTCCTTGCCATCACCAGTAAGGGGCTTCTCCACTCCTGATGGGATCATCTTTATCTGACTCCTTTGGGCTCACTGGAGTAGAATTTTTGTTTGCCTCAAGTTATCAGTAAGTGGTTTCCTGCTCTTTTCATCTATAAAGCTGTTGAGACACCTCTGACGTAGCTGGGAGTCTACCTTAATTTCCTCTGGATTTCTAGAAAGTTTTCCTAGCTGTTCTGTTTCCAATATTCATTTTTTTTATGCCTTCATGCTTTCTCAAACCTCTCTCTGCTCTCTCCCTTCAAATTTAATTTCTTAATCTTGTGTCTGTGAGACTTTTTCACATATCCTTGCATAAATATCTCTTTAGTTTTCCATCTGTGCAGCATTTGTCTAATCTTTTTAATAAGATAAGGCCAAGAACTTAGTTTTTACTGTCCTCTTTTATTGGGATTTTTAATGCTATTAAGGCACTGTAGATATTTAAACCATTATCAGTAATACCTCATAGGTTTTCTTTTCTCTTTTCAAATACACTTTAATGGGTTTTAGGTGTAATTGTTAAAATGAAGATGATAATATACTAGAAATAAAATACACCTGCTGCAATTAAATTGCACAGAGATCTGTGAATGGGAGACAACTGCAAACCCTGCTTGTGTAGGCAGACTGTGCCCATGGCTTTGGGAAGCTGGCAAGGTCACTTAAGAACAAAAAGCCAATACTGGATACAATATATAGGTAATCAGACAAGGAACATGGCCTTAAAGCCCATCCAGTCCCACCTCCTGGACAGGGACACCTTCCACTATCCCAGGTTGCTCCAAGCCCTGTCCTTAGACATTTCCAGGGATGGGGCAGCCACAGCTTCTCTGGGCAACCTGTGCCAGGGCCTCACCACCCTTCCTAATACAAGCATAATTTTGTTGTAATAAACTAATTACTTTTACCTGTGTCCATATAGTTCTCTCATAGGAGTCCTTCCTTGTGAGGGATTTAGCAGAAGATCTGTCTCAAATTTAAATGCCTACTTGGAGATTATATGGTTTGGGAGTATGGAACAAATAGATGAAAGGAATAGTACTGAGTCACCAAGATCAGCTCATACTGACTCAAAAACTGGAGCCAAAGCAGCTTAATTACTAATTGTGATGCATAATACCTTCCTTAACATTTCCTCAATATTTCAGGACTTCAAGTAGCCACTCTGAGCTCTGAGCTGGCCATTACTGCTCAGAATAATGTTTCTGAGATTGAGATAAGGGGCTGTGTGACAACATCAGCTCAACACTTAATGGTGGTAAAGAAATGTAAATCAAACATGGAGAATTCTTAATAAAGCAATAGAGGATAAAGCAGTGACATCACTGGATACTCTTTGCCAACAGCTGGAATTAATTTTTACAGTTCTCGTCCTCACCCCTCAAAGACAATCTATTGGATCAATAAGCTGTCCATAGAGAGGGGCAACAGGGCTGGACAAATGCTGCTTTATATGGAACATCCAAGCAAGCCAGGGGTTTTCAGCCTGGAATACAGGTGGCTATAGAATTCATTGGGAGGAGTGAAGAAGGGCTGGGGGCTTTTTCAATGGTGTTTTTGTTTTGATTAGATTTTTTGTCCTTGTTTTTGTTTGATTGGTTTGGTTTTGTTGGTGGTCATTTGGGGCCAAGGATTGGTTTGATTCCTTTTTGCTATCTCTTCCAACACAAGAACTAGAAGGGATAAAATTAAACCAACAAGAGGCATGATGAAAGCAAACATAAAAGACTGGTCATTCTTGTACTGTGGCTGTTTGCAGAGGCTCAACAGGAGATTAGACAAAGCTGATGGAACAGAGGTTTCTGGAGTTCCCAGAACATGTGTCCAGCTCAGGAAATCTCTGAGTGCCTGGCAGCTGGGGGGGAACTGTTCCCATTCTCACCCAGACACCAACTCCTGGCAGCAGTCACACACAGGAGAGAGGTTACGTGGCTCTTTGGGCACAGCAGTGCCACTGGTTTGCCAATACACTCAGCTGTTACGGGCAGTAGAATTTTATTAAGACTAAATTGAAAGAATACACTTGGTTGTGATCAGTAATGAGTTTTAATTTTTAAAAATCACTTTTTTATTCTTTGGACACTGCATGGGTGGCACGTTTTCATTTCTACACCGCAGGCACTGTGGTGAAGAGGGGGAAGATGTATTTTATTTTCCTCTGTGAGAGTAGAGTGATGGGATCATTTTTCACTCTAGCATGTTTTCTTTAAAGCAGTAACACACAGCTTGTTATATTTTTCATCAATCTATTACAGGCTGTGTGGCACATTTCTCCTAAATAACAAGGTCCTAATAATCAAATTAATATTGATCATTTTATTCTATTTGTCTGACATTATCTGACTCAGTAAGTAATCTGAGGCTTTCTTAATGATGAACTTGAAAGTTGAAAGTTCCCCATTTTTGCTTAATTACCTCTATAACCCACTGACTGAAAGCTATATATTCCTTGTGTTGTAACAGACATCAGGGTTTTCCAGCAGAGTATTAATTCAGGTGGTGCCTCTTCTATTTGTAAAAAGAAAGGAGAACTCAAGAATTTGCAGTGTTACATTATAGCTACATTTTTTAAAAAGCAAACAAGCCCCAAACAGATTGGCATTGTAGTATAGAAGTTTACACTCATTTTTCACAGATCAAATGAGAATAAGTAAATTTACATTAACTTTAATGCCTGAACTAGCAGCACAGCTACTTAAAATTCAGTAGAAGAGAGACAAAGCAGATATTCATATCTGAGCATCAGGGTAAGAACATTTCCAGGTAGAAAGTGAAAATTAATGGAGCTATGACAATTCACAACAGCTCTTATATTTGTGTTTATAGTTTGTTTTCCTGCACCACTCAGTTAAAGGAATTAAGGTTGTATTTTGTCTCTCATCTATAGCTGGCTAGGACTTCTACTTAGCTGTTGTGAACGTGATTTCAGAGCATCTATTACTATTAGCCTAAAAAATAGCTTTTTGTTTTCATTTCTAGGATTGTCATATTTTAGACACAGTTTTCCTCCTCTCGTATGTGTAAGTAATACGGTCTGTTTCTTTGGAAGTGAAATAAAAATAAATGTTATAACTCCTGAATGAACTGAGGCCATGAAAATGTATCTGATGATGAAGAGCTGTGGAGATCCTCATCATTCCAGAGGTGGGCTGGGAATTTAATCTGGCCTTGGCTGGTCTGTGCTATCCCAGTGTATGACACAGTATCCCTGAAAGTTGTAATACATCCCAAAGACTTGTCAGGTTGATTGAACTGAGGGACAAAACTGGAGAAACAATCTGCTGAGAGTATGGAAAATTGCTATTTTTGTAATTTTTCATATTAAAAACTCCTTGCTTTAGCAATTCTTGGGAAACTGTTGCTATTTAAAGGCAATTGGCTGGAGGTGGTAAAGCAACTAACCTTTTTTCCTGGTAACAAATCCCAAGACTGTGAATTTATACATATTTATTCACTTTTAGGCTTGACTCTGTGGTGAGGTTCTTTTTCTTGGCAATTGAAATGCCTCTTTTTAGTTATTTAGCTACCAGCAGAAAACATCCTGTAGCATTAAATCTGAGTTTGTAAAAGTCAATGACGCAGCTGTTGTTTGTTTTATACAAATGAAGAGTCTATGATCAGAAAGTTCCCTTGTCCATTTTCTTTTGTCAGGTTTGTACTTGTTTTGTTACTATCAGAACAGAGGAAAATGAGATTACCTGAGAAGAACCTGCTATCCTGTCTATCTACTAGCTTTTTAACAACCAGAGCATTTGATTAAGAACTTGACTAATTTAAAAATGGCTTTTGAATGGGCACAATTAATGGATGATAAGCTATAAACACTTAACTAGTTTTTTTTTTTACAAGTCCTGAGGCCCTTTCAACACAAAGATGCAGTTTGAAAAGACAGGGGAGAGATGCAGAAAGCTTGAATACATCATATTAGCTACCTCCTCTTTGTTTCCCTTTGCCACAGAGGCCAATAAGGCTGTCAGATTGATGTAAAACTTGTTGCTAGTTAAATTACAACATGTAGACTTACATTAGTACATAGTGCTGAAAATGAAGAATAGCCCATTGCAGAACAGGTGAAATTTGTTTTATTTTTACGGCTGGTTTTCTTACAAACTTTGTTACAAGTTTTCCTCACTTTTTGGAGTAAAAGAAATATGTGCTGCATGAAAAATGGGAGGTTTTTAAAAAAAAGACACAGAGAACGTTTTTACCTTTCCTATTATAATATCTAAGAATATAGAAATTGCTTCCAGGAAAAATGTGTTGCTGTAAAGATCAGGCTTAGTCTCTTGGGTTTTGTTTTTAAAGGAAGTCTGTAATGTAAAAGAATCCTGAAAAGATGAGAACAAATCCCCTTTTTGTTTTAGAAGAACAAATTCTCTCTTGTTCTTGCATTTATTTACTTACTTGTGTGAGTAAAGGCACACAAAAGGCCAAAGCAATAATTAATAATACAACTTTTTTCAATCAAAATTCAGTAATTTTATTTTAAAATTTGCTTAAAACTTTTTTATTCTCTTAACTTTGTAAACAATTATTAGATGAGCTGTAAATTGATTTAGAATTATCTTGGATATTAGGGAAAAGAATTTTCATGGAAAGATTTGTTGGAAAGGGCTGCCAGGGCTGTTGTGGCATCAGCATCCTTTAAAGTGGTCAAAAACACACAGATGTGGCACCTGGGGATGAGGTTTAGTGATGAACAAGGTGGTGCTGCCTTGGTGGTAAGGCTGCATTAAATTAAAAGACTTTTCCAACCTTAATGATTCTGTGATTCTAACTAAAATACTCTTACTGTTTCCTCAAAAAAAAATTCCATCTGAGAACCTATATTTCAGTCTGAATAATTTCAGAACTTTCACTTGGGTGAAAAATAGTTTTTTCTTGTGAGATATGTGAATTATGGGTGTTGTGTGTAGCAGAACTCTCCCCGCCAAACCTGGCATTCAGGCTGTTTTGTTTTTTGGTTTTTGGTTTTGTTTTAAAAAAAGACCTTTCAGAGTCTGCTTTTAACATTTTGTGTTCTTTACAAATTAAAAAATGAGATTTATGTCACATCTTAGTGTTTATGCCTTAGGGCACAGTTCTGAAATTCTGCTTTCCTTTTCCCAAAACTGTAATTTTCAGACTTTTCTTGTGACTTCTTAGAACTGGACCATGGGTTCCCTTGGCTTCCCTGACACAGGAGGAAAATAAATTGGTGTAAAACATGTAGCACATGGTTTCTATGCTCTACTCAGTCTGTAGGGGTAAAATTGTCTGTATCTGGTAAGTTTTAAATAGAATCATCAACTCTTTTAGGCTCCAAAAGGCCTTAAGGATCATCACTCCATCCTCACCACAGCGCTGCCAAACCTTGACCCCAAGTGCCACATCCACCACTTTTAAATAACCATGAAATAATCTGCAACAGCAGTAGTGAAAAAAGTGTTTTTTTCTCTACAGAAACCTACAGATGAAGGAGAATTCATTAAATAGAGGAGGAAGAACATGTATTACAGGACATGGGCAACATGTTTTTTGTAGTTGGGTTTGTTTTTTTTTTAACACAAAGTAGTTTTTATGAGCACTGATGGCTTTCAAGTTCTGCCATTCAATAACCTGAGAATGCTGGGATGAGGAATCCTTGTCCAGTGGAGAGCATAATTGAAGGTCCTTCAGTGAAATAAGGTATCTTTGAAGTGACTGTCTTGTTAACTTCTCACTTAGCACATCAAACTAAGGGAAAGACGCCTTTTTTTCCTTGTAAATGCAGATTGTGGCTCTCATGTCCTGCTTCAAAACCTTGCAGATGTTCCAGTCGATTCCCACGGTGAAGGTTTTGTCTTTGGTTATGCAGGAATAGCTTTCAGTTTTTAATGGAAGTGTTGGACTTTGGTGATCTTGTTGCAGCAAATTGTGTATGGAAATTGAATTCTCACTGGATCTTCCTTTTGTGGTGTTCTCACCTTCTAAAGCACTAAAGAAAAACTTAAGTATTTTTCTTCTTAATCATAATGTCAAGATCATAGAGGGAGTGTTGCAGACCATTTAATGTTCAAAATGTCTGGGTTTCTGTTGGTTTCCTGTAAGATGTTACTAAATTTTCCCTGTGATGCTTAAAATAATTGTGTAATAAATTGACGTATCTTAGTTAAATGATATTTCTGAACTCTATGGGCATTTTGGTTTGTTGTCCTTTCTCCAGACTTCTACTTTGTGCTATAAAGCAGCATAAAGTGAATCTTTACATGCAGGAGGATTTATAGGAATCTTTGATGCTTTTCCTTCATAACCCTTTCCTCTTGGGAAGGAAGCAGCTTTCTCAGCACTGTGATTGTCTGCCTGTGTTGAAAATGTCATGTGAGAACTTATACCCAGGAGTTCCAGCAGAACATGAGACACAACTTCTTCCCTGTGCAGTGACTAAGCAGTGAACAGTGTCCAGAGAGGCTGTGGAGTCTCCCTCACTGGGCATATTCCAGATCTGTCTGGCCAAAATCCTGTGCCCTGTGCTCCGGGATGGCCCTGCCTGAGCAGGGAGGTGGGGCTGGAGGAGAGTCCCTTGCAGCCTGACCCATTCCATGATTCTGTGACAATGTTGTCTCTGTAGTCTGGTAAAGGTAGAGAGAGAAGGGAGGATCCATTTCCTAAAACTGCAGGAAGAGCAAGGACTAAAGAAACAGGGGGAACAGAACCAACAAAACTCCCCACATGGAATAACAGTGAGGAATAATTAGTCTTGCAAAAGCTCATCAATGGAGGCCACTCCAGATGCAGCATTAGTGTCTCTTGTACCCCCCACCCTCCAGGTCTCTCCATATAAATCATGCTGCTCTTGCAGGTGCCTCTGGGGGCATTAATAGTTCTTTGAAACCCTGCAAGGTCAGCAGGAGTCATGCAGGTCACTTGGAAAGCTTGGAATCATGGAATGCACCCCAGTGGGTCACGGCCTATTTGCTACTGCTGAGCTCCGCTATTCCAGACAGCTCCAGTGATGGACAGCCATAAAGGCCATCAGTAACTGCACTGGGATGCTGGAACCTCAGCATCAAAACTCCAGTGCCTTATCTCAGAGTGATGAGTCCTGTGCTGTGCTGAATTGCAGCTTGAATACAAGATCTGCTTCTTCCCCCCCATATTTCAGGACATAATTCTGACATTTCTGCTTTGCTTAGTGAAGGTGATCGCTGGCCAAGTGCCTTACAAATAATCCTTACCTTCCTCTTGAGCTCAGATTTAATAGTACTTCATCCAGATGCTGTGATGGAAATTCAGCTAGCTGCATGAATTTATTTCTTCCATGAACCTCTCAGCAAGTTGCAAAGTGTTTATGAAATTACAAAACAAAGTCTATGCTCGAGCCATAGAATGGTGACTTCAGTCTCAAAGGTTTTGTGGTGTTTATTGGACTGCTGATTTTGGATCCTGAAATGCAAAGTCCAAAAACCAGTGGAGTGAGAAATTTGAAGAAATTTGGAACTGTTTTTAGATTTCTGCCTTGTTATCCTAAATATCCTCCTAGCTATCTGTTTTAGATTTTTGGTTTGTTTTGTTGGGTTTTTTTCCTTTTTGTGAAGACATGTTTTTTATCAATTGAAATAGTGACAAAATACACTATTTTATATTCCACAGGGTTACTGTAGAGCTCGGGGTCACAGGAAGAATGTACAATAGTAGTAGTCAATAAAAAGCATTCACTGACCCATCAGTCAGTGTTTCAGTGCTGGCTTGGGCAGACAGAACAAGCTCCTGAAGTGATCAGTGACAGTTTCCAGGTAACTTGTATGATGAATATACACCAACTCTCACTTTTATGGAGTCAGGAATTCCAGTGTTCAGAGACACTGGAAGCTACAAACTAATTCCTCTCCTGGCTCGATGCATTTCCATCATCATTCCGCATGTACAAAGTTGCTCAGCTGTGAATTTGCAGTTGAGGCTATTGAAAATAACTTGTGATGGAATGTCATGGGACAGGGGAGCTGCACATCTGCTCATCTTTAAAGACTTCCAGGGATGGTGATTCCACCCCTTGCCTGGGCACCTTTCAATGCAGAAATTTTCCCTAATATAGGAAAGAGGCCATTTCCTCTCATCCTGTTGCTTGTTATTTGGGAGCAGACCCCAGCTGACCCCACGTGGCTGTACCCTATTGTCAGGGTGGAGAATGACAAGGTCCCTGCTGAACCTCCTTTTCTGAGCCCCCTCAGCTGCTCCTGGTGCTCCAGCCCATTCCACAAATCCTTCCCTGGACATGCTCCAGCCCCTCAAAGTTCTTCCTGAATGCAGGGGCCAAGCTGGACACACAATGGGAGGTGCCTCAGCACAGGCATTGCCCTGGTCCTGCTGGCCACAGTTACAAAATCTGTTTCTAAAACCTTTCTGTGATGCTAAGAAGAAAAAAGAAGGTGCAGTTTACTTTATTACTTAGCAACTGATCAAATTTAACAATGTGTGTATAAAGACAAATCTCAGTAAGAGCATCAGCAGAAAAGCAAGGCAAAGAACATCTTTCCTCTGTGTATACAGCTCACAGCTGAAGCTTTGCAAATTGCTGGTAACTGTATCAGCATATGATTCCTTCATTTGCATTTGTACTTCAATTAATTTTGTAATTTAATTTGTGCAGTTCTGAATATTTCAGCGTATCTCATTGAAGGGAGAATCTTTTTCAAGGAGCACAGCTGTTTGGCTTCAGCAAGTTTCTCCAAGTGCTATCAGTATTTCTGCTTTCAGAATTATTTCTCTGTAGGTGGGTTTGAAGTAGCACCATCATCATTCAGATCTTTCAGTGTCTGTACCATCAGATTTGGAATGCTGTAGTGCAAGCCAAGTGTTCCACTAGAAAGCCCATAGTACTTTCTGGTGTAATTTCTTCACCTGTGCACATTTACTACTTCTTACTTTGCATCTCTGTGCCTGTTTTTTACTTCATAACTTGCTTTATTTTGTTGTTTAGTTCAATGAAATTCTGTAGAATTCATATGATGTACTCAACATCTTTTTGAGTAATCCTGGGGAAGGAAAAGGAGCATTGAAGATATTTTAGTTGGAAGAGAAATAATTGCTAGATAAGCATCATGTTAAATAGTCTTTCACACATGTTCATATAGTTGTGTGTTGTTTGTAAACCATCCCAGAGTTTGTGCTGGCTTGTCCTAAGCCAAAATACAGCTGGCTGCCTGGCTGACTTGGAAGTTGCACATCTTCAGGAGGTTTGGTCTTTGTTTGACATCTTAATTCTTGTGAGGCAGTGGAGAACTGGAGGCAAAATCCACTCATTGCTGGGGATTCTCCAGTTTACAGGGAAGTTGCTGCTGTGTTGTAAGTGTAATCAGTAAAGTGCTTCACCTGGTTATGAGTTTATTAAGCAAACATAAAGACAAAACATCACAAGCTCATTGTTTTAGTACAAAAACCCTTAGGGTGCAGGATTTTAGACCCAAACATGCTGCAAATACAATCTCAAGCACATGGTGCATGGACTTGTGCTGTATGTGCTGTACATGCCTGCATGTTATTTGTGTTTTCTCACACTTGGCTGCTTGTGTTTGCCCTCTCAGAGGAGAGCAGGATCTCCTTGTGCTGTGCTGGGTCCTTTGCCAGCCCTGGCCACCCACAGTGGCTCCCAGTGCTCTGGTCCAGGCTGGAGCTCTGGGGGTCCAACTGCATCAGCTGCTCCATAATTAGTAAATTCCAATCTCTGCCATTCTCTCCATTGTCTGGATTATGCACCGAGTCCTTCACTCAGTTCAGCCTCCTGAATCACAGACTTCTTGGGGAAAAAACACCACTTTCCTTGGTGTTTAACTCTGCCCCTCAATGGCTTGAGCACTGTCAGGAGCACTGAGTGTCACAAATGCAAAGGGGCCCTGTGCTGCTCTGTCATTTCTGGTCTCTTTTTACCAGCGTGGAGCTTGCTCACTCCTCGTGACTGATGTGGCCTGATGAGACATGCCATTTCTTATTTTAAAAAGATAATCTGTAGTGCAGATGAGGATACTCACACTTGCAAGCAAGCAAAGCCAGTGGATTCAACTTAGTTCTGGTGCCTGTGTCTATATTAGCAAGTTTTGTGGGTCAGTAGGAATGAATCTGAAAGTGTTGATGTTGCTAAATTAAGTAGTGGGTGTTGTGCCAGAACACGTTCTTTTTTCCTTATTTACAGTAAGATGAATACCAGGAAAACTCCTGTTAAGTTTGCCTGTGTAATGTGCTCCTGCCTCATGTTGTCCACCCATGGCTGTGTGTTCCCTTCAGAAACTCACTTCTAATTGGGGAATCTCTTTGGGCTAGCACCCCTCTTAATACATATCTGAAAGCTTATTTCAAGTTTTTAAATGCTTTTTAGTATAATGACAGTTTCCAGTGCTGTCAGACTTAAAAGTTTCAAAAGTCAATTTTTTTTCTGCTTTTTCTCGAGCTGGGGATGCTAAAATGTGACTTTGAAACAAATGATTACACCTTGGTTTCCAATTGCCAGCTGTGTACCTTGCTGCCCTGTGAGATTCTTGCAAGGACAGATGGGTATGGTTAACAAGGAGATTAAAGGAGTTAAAGGGATCTTCTGTTCTAAGTTCAGAAAATGGATGTAGCAAATAACAGCCTTTAAAAGACAGAAACTCGAATGTGCATTTAAATTAACAACACTTGGAGCAATACTGTCTTCCAACAGTAATGAGAAGGGTTCTTTTAACACTTAATCAGACAAGTTTGTTGACTCATAAAAGAAACCATGGCAGCTGCAACCATTTGGAGATTTCAAAAGGATATCAGTGAAGGTCAGCACATATCAGGCTTCCTCTAGTCCTGGCTAGAAAGATTTTTCACTGAGGGTTTTAGATTACTTTTGGTGTCATTAAAAATATGTGTTGTTTATGTTCATATTGTTCCCCTAAAAAGAATAGAAATTATGTATTTTCTGAAACTTGATGAAAAAGGCACAATGCTATACAGAATTAAAAAAGAAGAGGAAGAAACTATGTGTAAAAGGTACTATGCCCAGGAGTGTTCCTTGGTGTGATGTTGGTAGGAACTGAGAGCCATTACAGTAAGCAAGAAGGAGATGGACTCCTAAGCAATAATCTTTTCCTTTTCAAATAAAATAGGACAAAACAGAAGAATGATGGCTCCTCTAAATGTGAGAAGAAGTCAAATTTACACTCTTAGCACTGTTGTAGGCTGTACACTGGGGAGAGATCCAATAATATCTGTGATCCTCTCTGGAGGCAGAGAATAATGATGATAATAATAATACCCCTAAAAATAATAAAAGAATCATATCCTTCTAATAGGAGAAAAAACATAATTGAGAAGTTTGTGTGCTCTTTAAAAAATTAAGGAAGATTAGGAAATTAAGACTGAAATTACAAGGGGAGAAAAAGAAGTGTCAAATACCTGAGGGTCACAGGTGTGTGCAGGACGTGCACAAATACATCATAGGATATGAGCTCTGCTCACCTGAGTGACCACATTAAAGATGATGTCTGTTAAAAGGCTTTGATCAAAGCTAAATTTTTTCCATTCTGTTCTGAAGTGTTTCTTTCAGTAGCAGGTTTTGAACAAGGTCCATTTGCTGCAGCGTGTAGCAATTTGTATGCCTCAGAGCATCTGATGGAGCGTTCCCTCAGCAGCAGGAAAGCAGAAAAAACACCTCTCAGGGCTGCAGAGTGGTACTGCTGTTCTTATAATTCAATCAAGGAGACCCAGCTTTTGTCTGTACACAAGCCAAGGACTTACTCCAAGAATGCAGTTGCCCCTCCTGGAATAATTTTGTTATTACTTGCAACTCGCAATTCAGAAGCATTCTTAGTATAATAACAGTATTACTGCCATATACTAGTAATAATTGTAAATATCTCTTATGGAATATAAGCAAATTATTAGGTGATTTGATTGAGGACTGATTTTGGCCTGTCCCATAAATACTGTTTGTAGCTGTGAAGGACTTGGGGACGTGCTGGGTGAGAGGCTGGACATGAGCTGGACATGTGCACTCACAGCCCAGAAACCAAACGTGTCCTGGGCTCATCCCACAGCGTGGGCAGCAGGGGAGGGGGGGATTCTGTCCCTCTGCCCCCCTCAGGTGAGACCCCACCTGCAGAGCTGCCTCCAGCCCTGAGGGTCCCAATGTTAGGATGTAGAATTTATCAGTGGGCTGGAGCCCCTCTGCTCTGAAGCCAGTCTGGGACAGCTGGGGGTGTTCACCTGGAGGAGAGAGGGCTCCAGGGACACCTCAGAGCCCCTGCCAGGACCTAAAGGAGTTCCAGGAGAGCTGGAGAGGGACTTGGGGCAAGGACCTGGAGTCACAGGACAAGGGGAATGGCTTCCCACTGCCAGAGGGCAGGGTTAGATGGGATATTGGGAAGGAATTGTTCCCTGTGAGGGTGCTGAGGCCCTGGCACAGGGTGCCCACGGAAGCTGTGGCTGCCCCTGGATCCCTGGAATTGTCCAGGTTGGACAGGGCTTGGAGCAGTCTGGGATAGTGGAAGTGTCCCTGCCCAGGGGAGGGGGTAGAACTGGAGGTGCTTTTAAGGTCCCTTCCCACCCCAGACCATTTTATGATTCCCTTCCTTTTTATCAGAAAGGATGAAAACAACTCTCAACCCAAAAGTTTACTCTGATTTTCTGTGCTGTTTTTTGCTCATTTTGCTCATTTTTGCTCATTGAGCTGATGAATTGTTGGCTGCTAAGTGAGAGTCAGTTGTTTCCATCTCCTTCAGTTTCTATATTCCTTTGTGGCAAAAATTACACGGTGGAATTTGGTCTTGATTTAGAATTATATACACACAGGAACAGGCTGGTAGATGAGAAATTGCAATCTGGGAGTGTTAATTTGTGATCTGCAAAAAGTCAGTGATACTGGGGCCAAAATAGGATTCTTGGTATGATAATTAACATGTCATCGTTAAGATGGATTTCCAACACTATCTTTGCTTTTTAAATGAGAAGGGCAGTAGAAGGGAAAGGTCAAGGTAGGTTTAATATTAATTTAAGTATATGTTGCAGCACAAGAGGTACAAAGGTTTCATATTCAGCATTAAATCATTATAATTATTATTATTTAAAACCTAAAGGAATAAAATTTAGATTGTTTTGGGGTGTATTTTTTTTGCTGTGCAAATTGCAGTTATTCCTGAAAGTTTACTGCAGTCTAACTAAAATTTATCAGCCATTATCTCTGAGAAATCCAGAATCTAAACAACAAAAAGCCTGAATTTCTCCCAATATATTGAAATATGAGTTGAATGATTTTTACCTGTGACTTTTCTATTTGACATCATTTAGAAACCCAGCCTCTCAACTCTCCCAAGTAAGAGTGAGAGCTGAGTGGAACATTAATTCAGAATATTTCCATATTGTCTCGCTGTTTATGTATCTCTTTCCTGCAGGAGTGCATGCTTTGAGTCTGGCAAAATACTGAGGTTTTTATGCTAAAGAACAGTAAGATTATTTCACAACTTTCTCTTTAGCCCTTTACTGGATCCCACTTATTTAAGTTTTCATTTCCATGAGTGCTAGCTTTCTGCAGTCTGATACTGTTGTAAATGTTGGCTGGAATGAGCTGTCAAGATGAATAGATGATGGTCACTTTCCACCAAAAAAAAACCCAACTTTTTTCTTTACACCCATGTAAAAGCCCAAAGAACTTTCCTTCACCATCTCCCCAGGTTTTTCCTTAAAACAAAAAGGTTTTTTCTTTGTGTTCTGTCATCATTCCTGCTTGAGACAAGACTTCCTTGTGCTGTTCCTCTCTCTGGAACCAGACAAAAAGCAGCTTATCCAGACAAAAAGGGCTCAGCCCAAAGCCACAGCAGTGGGACCATCTTTATAAATGTAGTAGTGTTTTTCATATAAAAAGGGCAGAATGGCAGCCAGGTGTATGATTGAAACTTCTGGCTTTGGTTTTCTTATGTCAGCAAAACACAAAACCCAAGAAAACCTAATTTTTAATATTCAAAAATTAATGATTATTCAGGGGAAGAACTTGTCTACAAAACAGGGATGTGATTGACCTGCTTTGACCATAAACCCAGAGAAACTCAAGGAGTGTTTGATGGGAATATTTAATTGTGGTTGTCATGAGTGGCAAAGCAACTTGAAGCCCATCTCCTATAAAATTGACCTTACAGACTTGGAGTGATGAGTACTTTGAAATTCTAATGTGTAGGCAGCAATATTTGTGTGTTACAGCAGGTGTGTTCCCCTTCTTTTTAATTACACGGCTTCCACCCTTGTTAATATTCTGTTATTGACAGATGAATGGTGTCAGCTGTGCTAAAGTTAATCAGGCCACCTTAAAAACTACCAGTAAATGATGCTGGGTTTAAAGGTACACAAAAACTACCTGCAGAAAGGGGAGGTTGGACCTGGATTTTTCTTTGACTGGGCACAGTAATCAAAAAAAGTGTGTTAAAGAGTCTGAGTAAGAAATCAGGTTTATCAAGAGGAGATTATGAACTTGTTGCAGATTTAGGCAATGCTGTGTTTACAGTGGCAGATTCTGAGGCTTAGTACAAATATTAACCTAAGTATTATTAAGCTAATAGCATGGCATTGCTACTTAGGCTTTGCTTGAAAGGTGGATGGATTTGAAGGAAAATAAATCAGGAAGTTCTCTGCTATTGTTGGCACTCTGCTATTAATTTCCTTATTAATTATTTACAAAATGCTGCTTTATTTAGATGAATGACATGTTTTCTTTTTAAAGCTGGTGATTAATATCAGGTTTGAGGTAGTGACAGCTGGGAGAGGATTTCAAAGCTGTGATTTTGCAAATTAAACCGTTGAAGGTATTTGAGGATGGGCTCCTCAAAAATGTCACCTTTAGAATGTGCATTTCAGAAAGTAAGTATTGCTGAAAGCACTGAGGAGATAACTGAGATGCTAATTACCTTATAAGAAGTTGTTTGTAATTATTTTATAAAGAATTGATGATCATTTATTTCTTTGAAAAGCACAAATCTCTTCCAGCTCTTCAGGGAAGAATAGGAAGTTGGGAAGAAATTCAGGCATGTGACATTCTGTGTCTGAGTGAGCAGTAACTGATTGCTGCTTCTCAGTGAAAATTGTCTCTTGCACGCTGATTAAATCATGTGTGTATGTCCTGCATCAGGATGAGTTAGAAAGTAAACAATGGGATTTTTCCAGGCCCTGTAATATCAATATCTGTTTGCTAGTGATATTGCTATTAGCAGCAAAGTTGAGATACTGCAAGGCTCTAATTAAAGCCAGACAGCTCAGGTGTAAAATGCAAGATTGATTCAGCGGTGTCCCAGTGAGAAGTTGATGCTCTTTTGTTATGCTGTGGTCTGGAACAAGCAGTAATTCTGTCTCCAAATGGTTGTATGTTAGGATGAGCTATTTTATGACAGTTTGGCTCTAAGCAAAGCTATAACTCTGCCTATGTTGGGGGAAGGAGATTGCATTCGGAAGCCCTTCCTCAATCGACATGCAGCCCTATAAACACTTGAGCCTCCAAGCCATGTTCAACTCAGTGTGTGGCTGTTGTTGCATCATGATGAATGTGATGTTGTTCCTTTGGGCATTTTTATCACTAATTTCTGCTATAGAAAAAATAGTTTTAAGTATTTTTTCTTTTTTTTTTCTCATTAGCTCATTAGCAGTTGGAATGTGTACAGTCTGAATAAACCTCCTTCAAAGGTTTTGCTTTGAGATTATCTCTTGTGCCCCATGGATATGTGAGGAAGAATTGTCAAATTTTGTACTTTTGCAAAGTCAATTTGGAATAACGATTTCAACAATCACTTTGCACTCTGAAGGAGGAGATACAACCACTGTAAGATTTAATACACGTATATGTATTTTTCAGAATAACTTGGCTGAGGCCCAGATCTCAGTGAACTTTCTTAGCCCCCAGCATGGACCTCATGGAACTTTAAAAACTAGAGACAGTTCTGATGACTATTTTCCAGGTGGAGAAACTGAGATTGGTTCAGTTAGTTGGTGCCTGGTGCTAATAACACCAGGGTTGTGGCTGCAATCCCAGGATGGGACTCGATGATCTTTGTGGGTCCTTGATGATCCTTGTGGGTCCCTTCCAACTCAGACTATGCTGTGAAATCCAGGTCTGTGAAATCAAGCTGGAGCTCACAGTTCAGTAGTCACACTGTAGATGCTGCATGTCCCAGTACTAACTCAGTGCCCTTGTTTTCATTAACCTTGGCTGTCACAGGGCACATGGGCAGCTCATACTTTGTGCTTTTTAAGCAACCAGTTCTCATTTCTCCTCCCCATGTTCCTCATTATCATCACCCTTTCCCACATAAGAGGTCCCTGCCCACCACAGCAAGGTGCTCTCCACAGTGGCTGTGATGTAGCTGCATCTCTCTTTGCCTTGGCACTTCTAGAAGACAGGTTTGAAGAGAAATTTTTACATTTCTGGCATAATCCTCAAAGTAAAAACATATTTAGATGGTTTATACATGTTCATACAGCACTCATTTGGAGATGCTTGACTGGGAATATGAGGAATGATGTGGCTGAACAATGAGCAACCCATTTCATTACAGAGTAATGGGTTCAGTGGCTGCTGATCTTGTCTACCCCCAGACACTGACTTCTCCCAAGTGTGTTGTGCTGCTGGCAGGGCAGGGGTGTAGAATTGATCCAGCCCCCCAGAGGTGGGTCAGGATCTCAACATCCTGATTATCCAAAGGGTTCATACTTGGGTGTGACACTGCATGTACACTTTATAATGAAATAGCTGCCATTTTTCATTCTACCAAGAATTAATTCTGTCATCCACTTAAGCTGCTGCTATTAACTAGCTGGTAATGGCATCTAGCAAGATGCTTAGGAGTCATAGGGGAGAAAAAAAAGACTTCAATTTTAACCTGATTGACTGAAACACTTAAACATTGACTGGAAAGTCTTAATTTTCCTGTTGTATTCAATCTGTATTAGACAAGGATTTAAATATAGATAGGTTATACTATAGCTTTTGGTAATTTTCTTTTTTTCCTTGAAGTGTTGAACTATAACACATAACCTTGCATTTCTATTGGTAAATAAATATTCTGAGTCTTACTGAGCCCATCCCTTTTTATTTACTTATGTATTTTTGTTACTGAGATTTCTTCTGAAATATCATCAGTAGGACATAATTAACTTAAAACATGGACATTCTTCCATGTATGTCTGTTTGATGCCTGCCTGGTGGAAATGCAGGCCCTCAGAACAGGATTCATGTCTGTTTGGTGCTTTGTCATACACATGGCAAGAACATAAAGAGTGCTTCAGGGCACTCTGAATATTAATATCTCTTAATAACTGTGTTGGAAAACTGAGAAATTAGAGGTGGAAATGACAGTGTATGGCTTTGCTCATCCCAGTTTAAGATGGCTCCTTGTGGTACTGGCATTCTGATGTGAATTGTTTCAGCTTTCACAGACTCAGATAAAGAGCCTGTAGCTATCAGAAAATGATCAGGCTTTTTCGTTATATTAAATGTAAGCTTGGTTTTGGCTCTTTATTTTTAGTTAATCTTGCATTACTCTTCCACTTCTATTTCTAGCCTTGGTATCCTGTGTTTCATATTCTTGTCCTTTTGCTCTTTCCTCTTTATTGACAAAGAGTTGTGATGGTTTTCAATGTTTTGGGATCTCCATGACTCAGACTTGCCCAGATTTAAACCACTGCCTTCCTTCCCACCCTGACAGTGTGTTGAGTCAGGAAATCACAGCTGCCAGAGGTGCTGCTCTGTCCCACTCTTGGACCCATGACACCTATTCTTCAGGGACTCCAGGCTTTCATCTCTTCCCTCCAGAACTTCAGTGTTCTGCTCCTTTGTTTTCTCCAAGCTCTGCTCTGCTCCCATTGCCTCTGCCAGTATTTGTGACCATCTTCTGTTCCTCCTTCATGCAGACTTTTCCCCTCTTTTTCCCTTAGCACAGCATGTTTGTTTTTGGTTTTGAACCTGAGGGGATTATCTGTGTGAGCAGGAAGATCTATGCTAATAAATATTTGTAAGAACAAAATCATCACCTGTATGGATCAGGTTCTTAAAGGATTAGGTTTTAATTCAAAGTTTTAAAAAATCAGAACTTCCCAGTCCCTAACCAAATGCAGCTGGAGGGAAATTCTGATTGCAGTGGGAGCTGAGGCACAATTCTACACCCTGTGTTTCTTTACAGTCATTTGAGAAGACTCACAAAATTATGTCCAAAGATTTTTATTTAGATTTAGCCAAAGATCAGCCACACTATTTTAAGGGTGGTGGTTGAAAGCAGCACAAAGTCTTCCTAATCCTAATCACTGAATGGCACCCCTGCCATTTCTGCACTCCATCCCTTCTTTTCCTGCAATTTGTCCTGTATAAATACATCTTGCAAATTATTTCCATTATGATGGAATATAATTTTTATTTAACATTTTGAAATATCTCAGAAAGTCTGATGAATTTAGCTGAGCTTTAATATTAATGAAACAGACCCTAGGATTTGTAATCCATAATTTTATTTGAAGAAGTTGGAGTAAGCAGTGTTAACATTTGTAGGTGTGAAATTTCTGAATACATGATTTTTCTTTTCTGCCATACAAAAGTGCAGAGTTCTACTTGAGTTACATTATTTTAGATCAGAAAAAACCTCATGTCATTTATGTGTCAGTATTATGAAAGACAGAAGATACCCCAGTATAAAGGGAAGGGAATTTAACTATAAATAAGCCAGTAGTTTTCTCTTTATAAATCAATACAGTTTATTTAAAGTGTGGCATGCTGAGTGTTTTTTCAATAGTTTAATTGGCTTTTGTAAGCTATGCTAATTCATTCTCTCTTAAAATACCTTTCTCTTCCATGGATTCTCTTTACAGACGATACAAAAAGGAAATACAAATTAAAATAGTTTTGTTTTCTACAGCAGTAAAAATGATTTTGTGTGACAATCAATTTACTTCTGCCTTTTTCTTTGAAATAGAAACAGGTTGCAGGCCCACCTCTTTGAAGTGTAAAATGTGCTCTGCCTGCATTACATTCTCTACTGAAATGTGGGTGCTTGTAGGGGGAACCAGAATACCAGAACTGAAAATAAAGCTCCAGGCAGAATTCTGCTGTGTCTGGTTTGGCTTTGTTGTTGTAGTACAGGACCAGTCCTGGTTCTGAAAGCAGTGAATGTGGCTGTGTGTGCAAACACCAATGAACATATCCACCAACAACCCTGAGTAGTTTTGCACCTTGTGCATTACCTTGCAGGGAGAGACCCTCCCTCAGTGAGGTCTGGGGGACCAAGAACGTTTTCTCTGAGTAAAACTGGGAGCAGGAGGGACACAGTTTTTATTTTTAAGACAAAGCACCTGTCAAGCAGCCATTAGCCAAGATGAAATCTATGTTTTAGAGCAATAGGGTGGTTTCTAAGCGAGCTAGAAATGCCATTTTTACACAGGGAATGGCTGCAGTTCCTTTGCCTGAGTCATTAACAGTACACCAAAGTGAGGGGATGTGGGGTGGCAGGGAAAGGGAAGAGCTGTGATAACCATGTCCTGTCCTGTATTTTGCTCTGAGTTTGGGGAAATGGTCTCAAGTGTTTCCTAAGGGAGACTGCAGTTTGGCCATCAAAACACTGGAGACATCATCATACTGAACACCCTGAGAAAGTTATTAGAAGCTTTGTGTTTCTGGAAGGTAACAGTTCTTGAACTGATGGAGCTTTCCTTTTATGAGTACTGGCATCAGAATACTTCTTAAACCAGTGAAGTGGCTTCTGGTTTGCAATGAAGTGAGAACTGGATTCTCAGAATTCTCATTTTAGTTAGCAGAGAACTTACAGAAATGTTCTAGTTTAGTCTTAGTACTGGGTTGTTTTTTTTTTTTTCAGATAAGATATTAATTATATGATTGTCTTTCCTAAAAGATGGCAAACAGCCTCAGCCCCAGCACTAAGCCTAGGGGTGTTTCTAACTGGATGCCAGCTGGACTTGGTGCTGCTGATCCCAGCCCTGGGACTCAGGAGAACCCTTGGGCCATGCCATTTTTCATCCTGCTTTATTGACCATATCTCTCACTTCTGGCTGTACAATACAGGGGGTTTGCCCTGTCCCATAGAGGCTCAGATGGAAAACCTGGTTGTCACTTATTGTAAAAGCCCAGGGTGACAGTGAATTAACAAACCCCTCCCTCTCTGAGTGTGGAAACATGGGGAGGTTCTCAAACCTTACTTTGTCTGTGGGAACCATCACAGCAACTTTGTAGGAATTGACTGGGACTTGAAGGTTCAGAATGAAAGGTGTGTTATCCCTGTAAAACATGGCTTACACTTTCATGGAGCTGTGCTGCCCCTTAGGGATTCTTACAGGAAATTCTGCCTCTTGGAATATCAGGGAAAGGAGGTGCCATTTACAACAGAATTCCATAAATTCCCTTGGGACCTGCCCCTTTAGCTCCACATCCTGGCCATGTGAAGTGCTGCTGGATCCTTCTGGAATCGTGACACCTGTATGAATTTGATCTGCAGCTTTGCACTTGGGAGGTGGATTGGGGGAATGGGCTAAGGCAGCTCTGCTGCTGGCAGTCCTGTGGGAATCTCCTATGGAAATACCTGTGTTACTATTTCATTTAAACTGTCTATTAGAAATGCTCCTTGTGGGTGGATATGTCAAAACAGAAAAATATAAAAATGCATCACAGTATGCTCACACCACACAGAGCCGATTTGGAAGGGTGGTGCCTTGACTCAGTAGTGTTTATCCTAATGTTTGGGTGAGCAGCAGCAGATCCTCTGTCAGTGTAATGTGAAATCATTTACTGTTACCCCTCTATGGCAGTGACTGTCAGCTGAGCTGCTTGATTTGCTGTCACTGATGGTCTCTGCCTACCCTGCTACAGATGAATCACCCAAAACTTATTTCTCTTGTCTTCCTGACCTGATTTCTTACCTGATACCACTTGTTCCTCTCCACTGAACCTTGCCTCCCCACCCATTTGTTCCCTAGTGCTGCAGGACACCATCTAATGCTTTCATTACTCTCAGGATTCTTTTAAGGACAGAACAAACTGTTGCAGCCAGACCTTTCAGATAAAGATTTTTTTTTCCCCTCTCATGTTTTCAATCCATCCTATGCAGTACTGTGCTTACAATAGAATAAATTGTCCATTGTCTCGCCCTACTTCTATATTTTTATAATATTTAAATATTTGCAGGTATAAGTACATAAGAGAGAAACTGTAGGGAAATTCCATTAACATTTTCTGATATGTAATTTGTTTCCTATTAACCTAGGGGAAGAAATTAATGAAAATTTACTGTGTTAAGCTGAGAAATAAGTTTTCTGGAAATTAAGCATTTGAGGTTTTTTATATATTTATTCAATATTTAGGACACCAGCCCATAGCTGTAGGCACTGGGGAATAGTTTGAAAACACAAATTTCTCTATATTAAGCGTCTCCTGTCCAACTTGCAATTGAATTTTTAAAAGTTTACAGATTGAAAAGAAATTGGAAGTGCTGTTGGGAGTGTCTGTTCTCTTCTGCCATAGCCAGCTGCAGGAAGCCTGACCCTGGAAATCTCCACTCAGCAGAAGGAACTGGGTCTAACTGCTGTGAGATACGAGGATGTTCTCTCTCAGCCCTTGCCAGTGTAGCAGATTTAGTGACACAGCAGGTTTCTTGCCCTACAGAGTTCTGCTGCTGCTGTGCTGCACGGTTACAAAACCTTCTGCATCCTCTTCCTTGTCTCCAGCCTGCAGGGAATACTCTCCCAGCAGCTCATGTGTAGTCAAACTGTTTCCTCTAAGTAGTATTTGAGGGAGTTTGTGTGTCAGGATCTCTGTCACATCTTCATCAAGCGCTGGCTCACATATGTCAGTGATCAGACATCAGGAATCAATAAATGATGAGGAAAAAAATGCCCAAGAGGCCTTTTAAGGGCTGGAAATGACCCATATATGTGTATGCACCTTGCTTAAAAAAAATTCCTTGCAGAATCCAAATCTGCACATTTCTATCTCTTTTTCTCTGACAGAAATATATCAATTTTAAGAGTATTCATGTGTTTAGAATGGCGAGATTTGAACACTGTGTGCACAACTAACATTTTTTACTTCTTTCCCATGAAGGACATGTCAGAACAAGTGTAGAGCTGAGACAGGAGGAAGGCAGCTCTTTGGGGATGCAGAGGCTGGTGCTGATGGGCTGAACTGAGCAGTAGTGCTCGGTTTTGCCTGAATTCAGGCAAGGCTTGCTAGAAAATAGATTATTCCTTGTGTGTGTATGGTGAGTATATATGCATATACAGAGCAGATGATTTAATCAGAGTTATGAGCTGTTCCAGCAGTGTCAGAGCACAGCAGACAGAGCCCTGTTGCATCTGTCATTCTGAGGTCTTTCCCTCCTGGGCTCGTTTATCACCCGTGTCAATTGCTGTGAAACACGATTCCATCTTCCCAATGTTTTTCTGTTAGGTCTACCTTTTCCTCAATTCTTCCTTGTAAAAAAAAAACAAAACACAGTTTTGTTTACTTGAAAAAATTCCTTTTTCACATTCCTTATCTTACAGAGACTCTCTGCTTGGGCATCTGTCAGTGTGTTCCTTCTGTACTGATTGCACACAGATTTCATTCTGGATTTGAAATGTACTTTGTCTTCTCGACCCCAATGTGTGTGTTGTGGCTGCCACTTCTGCATCACAGAGTCCCTTGCAGAAAGAATGTTTTACCACTCTTATTCTCACCCTTTGGGCTATGGTGCAGAAAACTCTTGCTCTCCAAGGTTTCTTCCAGGCTTAGCCATTAGGAGATGGGCAAATGTGAAAAATGTGTGATCCATCTGCTAAAATGGCAGAGGGAAACAGCAGCATTTGTTATTCATAGGATTCTTTATGCTGAGCTTTTTCACTTCAAAGGGAATTGTAAACCAACCAACCAACCAACCCTTTCATCATTTGATCATTTATCATTTGATAATTTGAAGGCAAACCACAGAAAAGACCTGGCTTGCAAAACTATGTTAGGAGGCTTTTTAGACTCTCTGACAACCAATCTGAGGTAAAAATATATAATATTTCACTACTGATTTCTTTGCACATCTGAAAAAGATAAAAATATAAATATTTTGGAAATTGATTTGTGTTATATATGTTACGTATTTCTGCTTCACTCTCTCTGTGGAAGCATGATCTAGAAGTCCTCAGGGAGGAGAAGAATGAAGATCAATAGACAAAAGTTACTGAGCTAGAGGTGTATGAACAGCAATGCATCTCTAGTTCATTCCTTTCTGGCCTTCTCTTCTGTCCCTGCCTATTAACTGTGGTAGGTAGGTGAGGGTACCCATTCTCTTGGTGCTTTTGGGAGGTGTGGGACTAGTTCTGAGTTTAGCAGGCAAATCCTGCCATCAGATGAATGCTCATCACGTGTGGGGTTGTTGCTTGGGTGGGATTTGGCCCTTTGAAAGAAGATTTCCTACTGCTGCTTTACTTGTGCTCCTTTTCCCAGTGGCAGGACCTTCCTTGTACATTATCCTGCATTTAGTGATTTGCTTTTGGACACTTCCATGAGGAAGCTGGTGAAGGCACCTCATGCCTCACAGCAGCCTCAACAGCTGCAAAGACAGGGAGGAGCCTTGGGATGAGCCCTGCCAGGTCCTTACAGCTCATCCTGTGCTCCCAGTGAGTATTTGTGATGCCTGTGGACTGCAGCCCCTGGGCTCACAATCTTGGAGTCTCATTACAATGAAAACTCGCTGCCCCCACCTCATCCTTTCCCTCCCTGGTTCCTTTTCCTTTCTCCACATGAACAGTTTCTCTCTCCTGTGCCCACACAAATGGCATTCTTGGTGTCCCGTTGTCCCACTGCCCCTCCTGCTGTGGCCACCTCCCCTTGTCCTCTGTCAGCTTTGTTGGACTGCACTGGAATGGGAACTGCACTGCTCCTGACCAGCAGGAATGTTTGATCCAGGCTAGGATTCCTGATAGATGCAAATCAATTCTATTTTTTCCTGTACAGTGGTAGATAAGGATCCCTTAAGCCAACCAGCCTTTTACCACTGCTTCTGCACCAGAATTCCTGCTCCCCCTTGTGTGTCCCTGCCCTCACATGTGCCAGGCAGGGCTGTGAAGTCTGAGTTAAGCCCAGAGAGCCAGCAGGGATGGCTCATGTCTGCAGTGCCCCTGGGAGTGCTCAATGTGCTCAGCTGCACTCATTTAATGTTTTGTTTGCTTTTGTGGAATGATACAAGGAGCTGGAAGCTCAGGCAAGCTGGAATCGCTTTCCATGAGCCCCAGGCACCTCCCAGGCAGAGAAATACCTGCTTAATTAAACAGCAAGGGTGATGAAACAAAATGGCAAAAATGATCCTGGCTTTCCCCAGTGGAGTGAACTGAACCAGGTGCCTGCACTTGGAAAAGGTCTGGAATCCCAAATCCACCTGCACGTGCCAGAGCCACTGCCAACTCCAGGGCTGTGGAAGGGGAAGGAAGGAAGGAATTCTGTGTCTGTGGACTCAGAGCTACTGAACTTTAATGGCCATTCCAGATAAATGCTTCAAAGGGAAGAGTTTTACCATTTGTCATCTTCCTAGTATAAATATGTTTTGGAAGAACATTTGGCTAAATCAACAGAAATTATTTCATCTTCCTTCCCTCAAAGAAGTGTTTATGCCATTGCTTTTCATAGAAAACAGAATTGTTCCTTTATTTTTCTGTGTAGCTGACTGCATGGCTCTGGAGTTTTGATCTGGCTTACAATGTATTTTAAGAAGAAAAACATGTTTCCATTGCTTAGTGACTGGTGGATTGTAGCAGGTACAAAAAGGAAAGAAAGACATGCCTAGTGTATCCTTTGATCAAATGTAGGCACAACATTTTCTAAGAGCTAAAACCTTGGGAAAATTTTAGAAAGTGTTTTATTTAGGGTTAAAAGTTGAATGGAATAGAAAGCTGTTTCAAAAATATAGAGGGGAGTGGGTCAATAAACTTGCTTGAATCCTGCAGGATGAGTTCTGTCACCACCATGTGACAGGGAAGTTTGGGGAGTTGATCATATTCTCATCCAGGGGGAAAAGTTGCATGATTTCTCCTGAGCTGGCTCCTCAAGTTCCTTGAAATTCAAATTTTGGTTTGCTATAATGGATACAGAAAGAGGAAGATGGTTCTTTTCGGAAACAAAAGTAAGAAAATGACATTTAAAATTGTAATGTCCCTTAGGGAAGAGATATCTGTGCTGTATTGTTCAGAGGGATATGTCTCAGCATGGTTTCCAGTTTTCAGTTCTATAATAACCTCTTGAGGTTCTTATGGCCTCTAAACAAGGTCACTACATAGTGTGGGGAAAAACTGGAAGGATGGTCTTCTCTTTCTGTCTCTGGCTAAAAGTATTATGAAAAATACATCTATGTGTTTTATATACAAATGCATTTGTGTGCAGTGTGGATAAGAACAAAGAGATTTAAATTTATAAGTAGTGTGTATCTGAGAAATGCTAAGCAAATCCCCTGCCACACCTGGGCTGTGGGGCACTCCTGTGGGTGCTCCCTGAGCTGTAACTGCTGGGATTTCTGTACCTCCAGTGGTTTCCTGCATTTATTTATTTATTTTTTTTTGCTTGTGGTTAGCTAATTAATAATTTGTGTTAGTTACGGTGAGGGGTCTATGGAGAAGTGAATTAATACTTGGTTTATATTAAAGAGCGACATGATTGATGTGCTAATTATGCAGATACTTGTTCTCAATATTCTACTTTATTATATAGAAATATGAAGGCCAGCTGCAATAGCAAGCTCTGCTAATATAGAAACACACACAATAACAAGGGCAAGAGGAATCATTCTCCAGGTTCATAAAATCTCTCTTTTTTTTTCCTTCATCACGTATTCTTCACCTGGAATATCTTTCTCACTGGATAGGAGGGAGCTGGGAATGGGAATGAGTGGTGGGGTTGATACCTGCTTCTCTCTGCACAAGTGGCATAAGTACACAAGGCAGTAGTTAAGCTGAAGGATGTAATTAATCCTACTGACACCAAAGTAAATCAGTGTAGTTTGATGTCCAGCTCTGCTTTGTGGGGCTAATTGTGTGTATGAAGTTATGCATGTAATTTAAGCTTTTGATTTCTTTACAGTCAGAACTCAAAGCACAATTCAGGATTATATTTTAAAGCAGCATGGTGATGCTCCATTTCTCTATCCCTCTCAATTATCCATGTTCTTCCATATTTGCTTTTATTTGGAACACTAGCATTTGTAGGCAGAGCCCAAATACCTCTCTTCTGCTTGTTATATGTGCAGAATTAAGTATTAAATAGAGCATTAGAAAGCTCTGCTGTTTTATACACATGTACAAATGCAATACCTGCTTTATTTATGATTTTTAAGAGAGATTTTAGGTGTGTGGTTTAACAGACTGACATATTTTGGTACAGCTGCCTTCTGCATTTTCTTACTTGTAAAGCCTTAACACCCAGAGTGCATTTATTTGTACAGGTTTGCAGGAGTAACCAGATCAGATATATTTCAGAAGCTTTAAAAACAGTTTAAAGTAGATATTTCTATAAATCCCTATTTTATTACTGGAAGTTCAGCTATTTCATGGAATAGCACATGGGGTATTGTTTCCTTTTTTCCTGCTGGAAGACACACATAGCTGATCAGTGGCATTTACAGAGGGAGAATCAAGCACATTAAGCAACTGTTTGCACAGTGCTATATGCTGAAATACTAAGTCAGTCCAAATTCCCATGAACTTTAATGGTATTTTTTTTTCTTCTAAGCAATTCTCTGTACAAGCCTCATTAAATGAAGAAAGGATTTCTATTGATTACGTTAACTTTAACACCTGACTGGGAGGATTCAAGCAAAACTCTATCCGCGTTACACGCAAAGGAAAAGAATACGTTGGGACGTGGAGAAATCCCAAACAGCCCTTTGAAAGAGTGCCTCTTGCTGGCCACTTGGGAGCTGGAATCAAAGAGTTAGAGAAAGGTCAGGGCTGGAGGTGTGAAAAACGAGGTTCACATAATTTTTATAGAATTTAAAAGTTTAATAAAAGAGACAATTAGGAGAAAAAAATAAAGTATACAGACACGGCTGGGTGTCTCTGCATTCAGCCAAGAGAGCACACCTTAGTGACAAAGGATTGTCCCTTAAAAACAGAACCATACTACATATCCATAAATTCTCATACATATTCATACATTCTTCTTAGGATCTTTGGTGTTCTTCTGTTTAGTTTTCTCTTGCCCCCTTCCCAATAGATCAATCTTCTTGGCGCCATTGAGATTTACGTTCCCTGATACCAGAAATGCAATAAATTCTTCCCCCAGAGTTCTGGTCACTGCTGTCTTCATCTGGACAAGATAGTTTACAAATGCAGGAGTTCTCTAGCTATTTTTTTTCCTCAGTCTTTGGGTTATACAAACAAAAGCAGTTTTTATTTTAATACTATGCCATAGCCTAACATATATGTATTATAATACTATTTCTAAATTTCACCAATAACAGAAATAAAGAAAACTATATTAATACAACAAAATTCTCATTCTTATGCACATAACATTCATTTTAATATTTGCAAAAAACCAACAATATAAAATGTATCTATAACAGAGGGGACCTTAAAGATCATTAGTAAATGATTCTGGTGGATAAAAATGAGTGTGTTGGAGCAGACCTGGAGAGGAGCCAGTTCCAGGGCAGGTGCTGCACCTTAAAGGTGTGACAGCATAGCACTGTGGGAATTGTTTCTTTTACCAAGCTATGTAATTTTGCAAAACTGAAGCCTGGAGTTGCTCTGGATGTTCCTTTGTATGTTTTTGGTGTGGTCTGGGGAAGAAAGTAGTTCAGTGTGTCCTTAGGTGCCTCTGCCCATGCACTGGGAGCTGAGCAGGAGAGCCCTTGTCCCTGGAGAACCATGGACTGTTCCAGACTCTGCTTCATCTCTCTGGGGACTTCTTGCCTGTACTGTTGCCACTTCAGGATACAGAGCTTAAGCTGTTCATGCTGAGATTGCTGCCTTTTTAACTCCACATGGTGGAGGAACAGATGAGGCTCCTTTCAGATGACTACAGCTTTATAGAGTGGCTCCCATAAAACTCTGTATTTCTTTCCAGTGGACATTATTCTTTGTAATTTAAAATAAAACCAAAACCCTAAAACCTTATTTTTTTTTTATTAGAAAATGGATCATATTAAAATTGGAGTTAATGTGATGTGAAGTATTCTGCCAAATTTGAGTAATTGATGGTAATAAAAATAGTCCATTTAATGCTGATTTAAATTCCTCTGTTTCTGCATCTGTAACATTAGAGTGGAATCTTGTCTGTTTTTCACTTTAAGCAATCTGCTTTAAAGTACTTACATAGTAAGCATTATTTACTGCTTTTAGGATTACCCTAAACTAATCTAAGTTGTGCCTCATTAGTTTTTCTACTCCATGGAATAAAAAAATTACCAGCATTGGTCTTTAAAGTGCATTTTGCACTTCTGCAATTACCATATTGATGATTGTTTTTCCTATGACAAATAGACTATGGAGTTCTGGTGCACTCTCAGCTTGCTAGTGGCTCTTAAATTTGCAGCAATGGTTAGGCATGATGAGGGGCTTGGTCTGCAGTGTCATATTGGTCAAATGTAAATGGTGTTACACAGATGTTAAAATTAGAATGTGTGAGAGAGCCACGTGCAGCTCCCCTTGATCAGCTATTTTGGTAAAGCTGATTAAGGACTGGCTTTCAGGTTGCTGAGTTTTAGTATGAAGAGGTTATTTTTAGTGGTCCAAAATATTCTGATATTTTGAGTTTAGAGGAACTTGAGCTTGTACTTAAAGAGAAAAAAAAACACCAAAAAAACAACAAACAACTTGTATGGTCTTTCTGGTGATAATGTGCAGGTGTCACACACAGAGGTACTGCTGGAAAGTTCATGGGTTTGTAATTACCTGTGCAGATAATCCATGAGTATTCCAACATTTCATCCAGAGATTTCATGTCTGCAGCAGCTGCTGGCAACCTTCCATCCCCAGCATACCAGATCCTGGTCACAAAATAGCCACTGCCTTGGCAGAGACATGCAGCAATGCAGATGTGCTTAGTCTCAAAAGGAAACTCCTGCAGGTCTGTCCACGAGGCTTTGCTGACTGACTGATGCAAGGTGCAGTACCTCAGTTCATCTGTCTCTTTCTCAAGGACATTATTGGCTTTTTACAGAATAGATGGCATGGTAGCAACATTTCCTGTGAGTCTGGTCTCTCTCATGTCAAAAATAAGCAGGCACCCTTCTCCTCATTCATAGTTCTCTGGCATCTTAAATGAAACACCAATGTTTAAATGTGTAAAAAAAATTACTTTAGACATGTTAATGTCTGGGTTGTGGTAGTATTTGGTCACATTCTCAGAGGTCCTTCACTTTCTGTGAACTAGTATTTGTCTCCGAGCCAAAGTTCAGGAACGTGGGATTTTTCACTTTCATAAACAGACAGGTGATGCACATGCAGTGGGACACAAAGTGGTAGTGGCAAAATGAAACTGAGGTGTTTTCAGCTTGAGTCTCACACAGGATATGATAAAACCATACATCTGTTTATAAATGGGCTCTACATTTCTTTCCATGGGAGTGATGACTTGAAGTCTCCCAGCAATTTTGTCCCTCTTGTTCATACTCTGGAAGCAGAACTGTGTTTTGCTCTAGAAGTATGTATCTGTTGAGACTCATCTTTATCCCTCTCTATATCCCAGTGTGAATGAATGGAGATAATTTGGAAGCAGGATAAATGGCAGCCCTTGAGGTTGATGTTGCTGTAGCTTCTCAGTTGTGTGCTTGGTTCTGTGGTTCTTGGTTCTCCACTCTTTGCAGGAGTTTGGATGTTCAGCATGGACACAGAACAGAATGGTCATGTGGAGGGTTGGAAGGTCTTGGTGCAGTGTGTTCCAGGAGGTTTATGAAGCTCTGCCAGGGGAGAGGTTGAGGCTGGATGTTGGGAAGGGGTGGGTGGTCAGGCACTGGACAGGTTCCCCAGGGAATGATCACAGCCCCGTGGCTGCCAGAGCTCCAGAAGCATCTGGACAACGCTGTCAGGAACAGGGTGGGATTGTTGGGGTGTCCTGGGCAGGGCCAGGGGTTCATTCCATGATCCTGCTGGGTCCCAGCTCTGGATACTGTCCGGATATTCTTGGCAGGCAGCAGCCAGCTGCTTTAATTAGGCTAAATCCATGGCACAGCAGAACATTTAGGTTGTTGGGACTATACTAAGATGTAGATCCACTTTGAAACGTGAATCTGGGGTCTGTAAATGGCAGGAGGTGGTGCCAATGGCAGCAGATGGTAAAAATGCTAACAAAGGTGAAAAAACAGATCTGGAAACTCATAATTTTCATTTAGATATGTCTTGGGAAACAGCATTTTATTCCAAATATGCTTTGTATTGAAAATTTGTAGTTTGCATGACTTTGAGTCTTCAGGAGTTTTTGTAGGTATCAGTAAATCATGGAAAACATTACATTTTAAACAGAATGAAGACACCTTTCAGGTAATTCCTTTCAGATAACACCTGCAACTTGGCTGTAAGGCTCCCATAGGTGTCAGAGAAACCCATGAGCACCAGCAGTCATTTTTATATGTGTTTTTATTATTCCAGACTCTTCTGTCTCTGTCCTTTAATGCATCTTTATAAAGGCTAGAACTACCTTAATTAAGCATTTCAGGGGCTGGTATGTTATAATTTTGGGCCTAGGAAGAGGAAAAGGGAGAGTCAACCATGAAGATTGTTCTCTGTGTGGTCAGTGTTCATTACAAAGAATATTTTCAGGGCTCTGTCAAAATGGAAATATCTATGTAAAACACTTGGAATATGTCTTCAGGTTTTTTTTTTATCCTCTGGGAGTGTCCCCCAAAATAAGTCGCTTATTTCTTATATTCCAGCTTCTTTTTCTCTGTGCATACTGGAAGTTGAAAGACATCCTGAGACTCATTTCTAGTTTTCATAAACTTATATGGATTTGGACCTCTCTAAGGATGTTTTCCAGTTTTGAAGAGCTTTGCTTTCTACTTTCTTCCCTGCAACAAAGCCTATGGACAGCAAATGGGGAGGAAAGGTGGGAACAGAATTTGCCAAATATCGTGTAGCAAGCATTCTAGAAATTCCATGGTCTCCAAGGGCTTGGCTTTGCCCAAGAGTGTAATAATTTTCTGTGAGTGATTATACCTAATTCCATAGCAGAGCCAGGAACTCCAAACAAAAATGTAACTTGATATTCCTAAAATAGCATTGCTTTGTTCAAGTCTCACCAAATATTCAGAAATCCTTAACCTCTTACTGCCTCTGAGGATTGATCCATAGGAGGTCTAAGGAATGACATGGTAGAATATGGAAGAGTCAGGCTATAATTCTCTAAGTCAGTGTTTCCTATGGATATTTTCTCTGATGTACTAACTAGAGTTTGATATGCAGCTGGCCTGATTTTAAAGTAAAATTTTACAAAAATAAACCAGGATAATTAACTATCACAACAATTTAGCAGAGGAAATGGTGGCTTTTCCTGTATTTAGCGTTTTAAAAATAAATTGTGTTCCTTTCTAAAGGAAATTTAGTTTTAATACAAACTAATGTAGTGGCTTGGGCCAGGAACCTCTTGGTTGAGCTCCACAGGCTGTGTTTCAGTTTGGGAATTTGCTTAGGAAATCAGTTCTGTTCAGTGTTTTCATCAGCAGTGTGGAGGATGGAATACAGAGGAGCTTATAAAGTATGCAGATGACACTGAGCTGTGAAAATCTGAAAAGGCTTTTCTGTATCAGATCAGAATTCAAAATCAACTAGGCAAATTGCAGACATGGTCTGAAATCAGCAAGATGAACTCGAATTAAGTGAAGTGCCGCATGATATATTTAGGAAAAAGAATTTAGATACACAAATTCAAGACAGGCAGTACCTGTTAAAAGGAAAAACAGGTAACAAGGTCTACAGCACACTGCTGTTACAAACTAAGGAAATTTAATTCTGGAATGTGTGAAGAGGGATGCTGTGTTTGTAATGTTGGGTAATTAGTTTAAATTAGGGCTGGTGAAGTCTGAGTTGACATTCTGTATCCATGTTTGGTTATGACTTCTAAAAACCCTCTGGAAAACTGCATCACTTAGAGAATTGAGTTTGCCTAAGCTAAGACAATGTTAGTAACAATCATCTGATATATAAAGATTTTAAGACAAAAGGGAGGGGGACATTTTCTCCATATTCCTGACTGAGGAATTAAGGGAAATTTTTGCTATTTGCACTAACAGTGATGAGGGTTGTGTTTGTCTTAGTTTGGAAGGACAGGTGTCTGCCAAGGAAGGCAGAAACCTCCCTAGAAATAAATAAAAATGTAAACCAAACCCCCCCAAAATATTATAATCACAAAATCAATGTGCTCTCAGGTAAAGATATGGGAATAGGAATAACAGTTCTTTACTAAGGAAATTAAAATATATATGCAGTAGTACAAAAAAAAAAGAAAACAAACAAAAAAACCCAACCCACTGACAGTCAGAATACAACCTGACCCCTCTTGGTTGGGGTGTTGGTAGCAGTTCCATTAAATGGTGGCTGCAGTCCTCCTGGAGTGACAGATGTGGTTCTGCTGAAGTAATGGTCCTGTAGAAGGGTGGAGTTTTCCTCTGAAGGTCCTGTGGTGGTGTAGATGGGTCTGGTTTCTCTCCTCTGGGATTTCAGCAAAGAAAGGCTGACCACAGTGTTCCAAGTCTCAGATTATATCCAGGCAGGAATGCTTGGGTCCTCCCCCTGGGTGGAGCATCCCCACAATGGGATGATGTCATTTTATCAGTCCTGCAGTGAGACTCAATGGCCCATGAACAGAAGATATCCCCCTGGAGGGAGGATGGGTTGTGGAAGAGATAAAGAGCACTGCCCCACCTGGTTTTAACAGGGTAATAGAATACATCTTGGTTACATCTTGCATTGCAACCCAAGATATGTTCTACAAAACACATTTTGGAGCCTGAACCCCAGAAAAAGCCACCTAGAACTGTTGTAGAACCTGCTTTTCAAGGAGAAGTTATTCAAATCTGTGCTGGGTATACCTTCCTCAGCCCAAGGTGGATGAGGTGATGCCTCTCAGCACATGTGTCTGGAACTCTGTGCAGGAGATGAGAGTGGAATAAATAGTTTGAAAAATTTTTCTCTTGAAATATCCTGGAAAAGTGGAATGGCTGCTTCTAGTGGGAAATGCTGCCCACCCCATGGGGCAGACTCAGCACAGCTTTGTGGGGCTGCAGTGATCATGGGACTAGAGAATTTCTGAACCCAAAATCCATTTCTCTCTGGTACACATACACCTGGTTACAGAAATCGCCAGATGAAAAAGGTGATTCATAGCTGCTGATTTTGCCTCTTGGTCCTAACTGAGAAAAAACTATTTATTTATGTAACTTTCTTCCCACAAGTTTCCATTAATTCTGTTGATGGAAGCATTTTTCAGCATTATGATAGTGAAATAAAGCACAGAGCGTTATACCCTTCTCTGCCTCCAAAAGTGAGAAAGAAACACTGGCAGGAAACTGACCTTGACAAGGTAATGCTTTGGTTTCTTATTAATTTAGAAATCTGAGTTAGTTTGATGCTCTAATTGCAAATTATATTTTTAAATATTTCCCTTTATCAACCTTGGTAATTTAACAGAATTTACCAACTGGCAAATTTCAAGTACTTTTTCTTCCAAACTCTTTTATACCACAACACTGCTCCTAATCATCTGTGAAAAAGCTGCCATGCAACAGAAGACTGGGAATTGCTAACAGTAATGATGGAAACTAATTCAAACCAGGCCACAGGTAGAAGCTTTAGTGAAAGCAATCTGCATCTTTTCAAGCTAGCCAAGCTAGAAAAGCAGTCTTTTTCATTCCAAAGGAAGCCCAGACATTATCTCTCTACCCAAAAAGTACCTAATGCACAGGACAAGAAAAGGAGGCAAGAGGGATGTATTGAGTAGGGAAAGTTTTAGCCAAGTTTGCCAACATTGCCTTTCCCTTTGCTTCTCTGCCCATGAAGTGGTTCACAAGCAGAGGTGCAGTGTCAAAACCCACAGGGGCACTTGGCCAAGCTTTGCTTTGCTTTGATTTTCTGTGTCCCTCCCCTGTTCCTCTGTACAGTTGTCCTGAGAGCTGTGATCCTTTCCGGAGCTGGCTTCCAGAGGCTGCAGATCCCAGCTAATCCCGTCACAGTTCTATTTTGGATGCTGTGATTTCATACTGCCAGGGGGCTGCCTTTTGCTGAAAGAAGTGATGTAGCATATTTCATAAAGGGATAGTAAAAGGTGACTGATGGGCAGTGTGAATCATGGCATAAATCATTTCAGGCACGGAAGTGCCGCTTTCACTCCAGAGGAAAGCTATTAGGAAAGGATGTCAATGTTTTAACTTTTTAATTGCATATACTTATTTGTTGCTACTCTCATTCTTTTTGCTTTTGGCTTAATTATTTCTCCCTAAAGTATGCTGCTTACCTAATAAGTTGACTAAGCTTGAAAAATTGATTCAAATCCATATTAAATAAGAGCTTGTGAGCTACAGTCACAGCAAGCAACTCCTGAGTTAGTTGTTTTATTTAATAGCACCCTCAGTCTTAGCAAAAATACCCCAGCTGTTTGATCTGTCTCATCCTGTTCACAGCTTCTAAACTTTAAATTGAAATTTAAATTCTTAATAAATTTAAAAAGCAAGCCAAAGCCCACCCCTAGATTTTGCACTGAAAATAAAGAGTGGTTCTCTGAGTGGAGGAAAGTGGTTTGTTCCTTGCCTGCTGCTCTGGTTTAAGGCAGGTTAAAAGGAGCTGTTCTTATGATGTGTGACAGCTGATGCTATAGACTAAGTGATTTTTTTTTTTCTTATGGCCAGCAGTAATTATCAACAACCTTGTAAGCACAATCAAAGGAATGAGTAAGTAAATATTCTCTAAGAAGTAATTTAGATTCATGCCTGTTGTTATTTACAGACATTCTAGATAAAAAGCTTAATGTTAGGGTGCAGAGGTTTACAGTACACGAGACTATAATGACATAAACACTTTGCACGTTATTATATAGGTTCTAGAAAAATTGTCTTGCCCTGATGTGATTAAGGACTCAGTCTTGAACAGGATTATGGATGTTTTTAAGTTAATATGTTGTGAAATTGGCAGTACTCCTGGTACTACATAATTCAGGAATATGCATGTGTCTTTAAAGGATGAGACCTTTGAAAACACATGCAGATCAACAGCATAGTTTTGACTTTTCCTCAGATTTGATCCAGGGCTAAACTTCGTTAAGAAGATGTTTTTATATTGGCACAGCATGTACACAGTCAGATTTAATGCAGTAAAACCTGGGCAGGTTACAACACTCAATACAAATTGATGCATTTTGATAATTGCACATGGAGTAGATAAACAGAAAGTGATCAGAGAACACCACAAAATGGGTGTTCTGAATTTATCACAGCTGTGTCTGCATCAGGGACTTACAGTAATGTGTTTAATACAAGTCTTTTTGGAGGCACTTTATACTGTAGGGAGAGTCCACTTCCTGAAGTTATTTCTTTTTGAGAGGAGAACTGGGTTTGCCAAGTTAGAAAGTGTGTGAATTTATTCCACTTCACAGGAATAAATATGTTTGCTGCTGCTCTGTGACTGAGAATGAAGATTCTGTGTGCGTGGGGACTAGAATAAGTCCATAAACTCGACTGAATTAGGAAGTTGCTCAGCCTCTGGAGATACAAGTTCAAGTTTCTGGTAGACTGTTTTCTCATTATTTTCTAGGGTTTACCAAGGTCTGCTGGGCAGTCTAGAAGGTTAACTTCAGGTGTGTTGAGATTCTAGCAAGTTTTCTGCCTCCCAAATCCTGAGTCATAAGAGCTTGGAAAGCAGCCAGGAATTTCAGCAGACAGGATAGGGTTTTTTATGCATCCCTCTGACTGAGATCTATCACTGACTTCCAGATGGGCATTTACATAAATGAAACAAAAGATAGGAGCTTTGTGCTCTGAGTATTTTCCCTTTCTTATATTATTTAATGGTTTGTTAGGGTTTTGTTTTGGTTTTTTGTTTTTGGTGTTTGTGGTTATTTTTTTTTTGTGTTTTATTTTTTCTTTATCCTTTTTTTTGGTCTATTTTAGCTCTTATTTTCTCTATTGAAAGCATTTTTCCCCACTTCCATTTTGTCAAGGAAAGATAAATTTTAAGACCTTGAACAGGAATGCAAGCTATTCAGTTATGCTATGGTTGCATAATAAAACCCTGAATTAAATGTCAATGTTATAATTATTACTGAAGAATGCTGTCAGATGAGATCAGGTAACTCAAGCCAAGAGAAAAAAGGTGATAGAAATGACAATATTAGAGAGATGATGTTCAGAGAAGGCATGTTAGGATGAGTTGCAACAGGCAGAATGATTGATTAGGCTGTTGTGATGTGTTTAGCATTAATTTCTTGGCAGGTTTATCTTAGCTGAGAGCATTTGTCTGGTGGTTTGTCCCCTTTCTTTGGCCTGTTTGGGCTCCATGGGTCCCCTGCTTCCCTCAGGATGCTGCTGCTCACCTTGGATTTCCTCATCCCCATCCAGCAGCATGTAGGTAAGGAGGGAAATAAGGGATGTGCTGCAGCAGAAGGGTGATCTTGTGTTTCCTGTCATTCCCTTTCCCCTCTGGAAGCAAGGGAATTTCCATGACCTCAATCAGCAGTGAGGTGAAAATGGACCTTCCCTTGTGTTGTGTGAACCCTACTCATTTCCCTGTGATAAATGTGCAGGCTGCCCCTGTTTGAAGGAGATCCCTGGGAGCATTTGCCATCCCACACACACCCAGCAGCTATTCCTGAGCCCAGGATGGGTGGCAGTGGCCGAGTGACAACTCAAAAGTTGAGTGGGAGCTCCAAGGTGGAAAAACATGGTCAGGTTGTGCAGTTCACACATCCATTGCCACAGGAACAGTTCCTAATGCTCTGCTTAGTTTGTCCTTTGTCTCAGCACAACTGGCTCACATCCAGCAAAACAGGCCTGGAATAAAATTTTGGCTTTTACAAACTCTGTAGGTTTTTAGGGTGCAGTCCAGCAATATAACTATGTGCATGTGAACAATATCACTGATTTCAGTAGGGCTGTTGATGGCCTCTTATTTATATATTTTATATATTTTTGTTCTTGTCTGAGACTCTAACCAGTATCCATCCTCTGGAATTCATTGCATCTCGTGTCCTTGCCTCCAAAACCCGCCCCAATGGCAGAGAAAGAAATATCAGCAATTTCCCAACAGTTTCCACTACAAAACCAAGGTTTTCAGCCAGTTGTAACTTCACCCAAATACAACTTCTCAGCCCCAAATTTCCTGTTCTAGGTATGATGAGCAAGGCTGATTTTTTGTGTAAGAAAATGTTGGCTGAAATCTTTCTGTCGCTAGGAAAATTGCATTTGGGGTTATTTTTAATCTTGCAGGAACTCTGCCACTCTCATATTTTGGAGCAAGAAATGCAGCAGAAGAGCTTTCTGGTCTGACAGCAGCTACTGGCATTAACAAGAAACCTCTTTGCCAGTACCTGGGAATGCAAATAAATTTGATCAAATCATGAAGTTCTAAAAATTACATATCACAAGCAATATTCAGTACAATGCTGTATTAGAATTTGGCAGCTGAATGCTGTCTATATTGAGAACATATTTTTCTGAATAAATCCTGAATGTGATTCCATAGAAAAATGGATTTTGTCCTTGTTCCTGCCACAGAGAAACTGCGTGAGGCTGGATAAGTCACTTAGGAGTACTAAGCTGGTCGTTAATTTTGCATTTTTCATTCTGTGAGTGCCTAATTTTGAGACAATTTAGGTTAGGTTTTTATTTCACATACAAGCAGTGTCAGTTTTGTGTGTGGAATGACCAGTCCCTCTCCTAACCCATCTACCTGGGTAATACCTGAGGGTGTGCTGAGATGATGCATTGGTTCCAGTGTTTCAGAAACCCTGGTGCCAGGAAGTTTTCCTCCACATGGATCTGAGATCTGCCCTCCCTCGTGTTAATGTCTGTGTTAAACACCCAGCTGATGTTCCCCAGGCAGCTCTGGGTGCAGCACTTTCTGACCTGAAGGTTGATTTTATGTGTGCAGTGCTCAAGTGTGGAACATCCTGAGACTGAAAGTAGTTTGCATCTGAAGATACTGTATTTTTATTTATGGCTCAGTCAAAATAAATTAAAATAATCAATGATTGTTTTGAAAGCAAATTACTGGGAGTACTATATATCTACCATGGCAAGTGCTGAAGAGATGAGAATGTCTTATAAAGCCCCAGTGAGTTGTGTAAACAAGGGTATTTATATACTCAACAGCAGCAAATCTCTGAGAGGGTTTTTTTGTTGGGTTTGTTTTTTTCTTGGCTGAGTCTCCACTGATCCCACTTTATCCCAAAGGAGGAGGAGGAGAAAACTAATGTTCCTATCACACATGTTCCATTATTGATTTCCATTCCAATCCACCCAAAGTCTTCTGTGCTGGAAATAATTAGACCCTGTGAACAGAGATGAAGCAAAAATCTATACAATGCTGGATTGCCAGAAATGAAGACAAGGGTGCCTAATTAATGCTGCATATAGAATGCCTTTTGGATGAATGGGCTTCCCTCTCTCAGAAGCAGCTCAACAGCAGTTGTGTCACAAATTTGCAGTTAATTAAATGATGTTCACTGTGTGCCTGTAAAAATGGCGTGGAGGAAGAAAAACATTGGACGGCAGCAGCATTTTACAAAAGCTCTTTAATTTAAAGGAAAGACTGTGAAAAACAAATTTGCAGCGTTCCTATAGACAGCAAGATATTTTCTTCTGTATTAAATTCACTTTATGGATTTTCCCAAAGCTCCATGGCAGTGTCTGGTCGCTGCAGAAGTTTGAGCATTTCAGAAGTTGGGCTGGAAGTGTGTTGGGAGGGTTGAGGGTAGGCAGAATGCTCCTGGGAGCTGGGGCAGGATGGATGAGAGCACAGCTGCAGCATGGCCAGGGCGTAAGGATTGTTCAGGAGAGTCAGGGTCCAGAGGAAGACACCAGGTAATATTTTCTCTGCATCAAAGGTGAACTGAAGGTGATCTTAGGCTGTTTAATGCACCTTGGGAGCTGGCAGATCTTTAGAAAGAATGTAAGAGAGCTGATGGAAAGGCTTCACAACAGCCCCCACTAAGAGCAGAAGAATCTGGAGGGAAAAGCTGGAAGGGATCTGAAGTGTCTGAAGCAGGTTAAGAGAGAAATGTCAGCTGTGTGCACATTCAGATAGCAGCAATGGGTTTGTTGGTGCCTCAGAGGTCTCCCAAATAGAGGAATTCTGGAACAGCTCTTCTCATCCTGTAATTTGCAGGCCACTGGTGCCTTCTCTCAGCCTTTAATTCTCTCCTTTTATCTCTATTCCCCTCTTGCTCTTCCAGATATCTGTTGTGGCCAATCTAAGTGATACAACTGCTCCCTGGGCATCTCTGGAGAATTTAAATAGCATCATTCACTCCTTCTCTTTTTTCCTATAAATGCAGAGGAAGTTTATCCTCTTTAGGAAAAGATAGAAAACATTTTTTCCTAAGAAACTGGAGAATGAGTAAATCCCAGGCTCCTTGCTCAAGCAGATGGATTCAGCTGATGAGTCTGTAGGAATCTTCCTAGGCTGGGCATTAAACTGCAAGAATAGATGTTTTCTGATGAAATTCTAGTTGGCATAAGTATATTTTTAGCATGGATTTGATAGAGGGAATTATTTTTCCCAGTATAGTAGATGCTGTGGTTCTGGTTTAGGATTTTGTGAAATAATTTGAGTGCAGGAGAAAGGTACTAATAAAAAAAGAGATTGATAGTGTGCCTTCTAAGTCTTCTCTTTTCTTCCCATTTGGGTGCTTAGCATTGTCTCTCTCTCCTCTCATTCTGCTTTAATAAGCATTTTTCTCTCCAAGCTGTCGGCCCTCTGATGCACAGCAGAACTAGGTGCACACACAGGTTGTGATTCCTCTCCCCATTATTGCAGTTTGATTCTGAACTCCAGATCTAATCTGTCTAAATAAGCCACTCCTGGGACTAAAGTCAACTACTAAAACTTTTTGATGTTCAACAAATAGTAAGGCATTACAATGATTTAAATCAAATAACCAAATCCATATGAAATACACTACTTGTTATCTTTCCAACAGATTGATTTTCTTCCCTGGATCCATTTTAAGCAGCACTGCAGTTGCTAAATCAAAAATAAACTGAGTTTTCAGTCTAGGGGCGTGTTAAGTGTATGATTTCCATTACATTGCAGTGTGCTACATATTAAAAATGAAAACATGGAACACATTCTGAGTACAGAATTGGAATGAATTTTCTGACCTAGTCCCAGTGAATGGGGTATAAAGTGCTGGCAATCACAGTAGCTCCTGGACTGTAGTTATCATTTGAGTTATTTCACAGTGGTAGGAGACTTTACACCTGTGGACACAACTGGGGACAGGCTGACATCGGTGCTTTTTGGAATTATTTTGGATAAATAGGAAAGTTAATCATGTTGGTGCAGCTTGTTACCCTCTTGCATGTTTGTTAGAGCATGACCTAACAAAGTATTTCAAAGCATTTTTTGAGTGTTAAGTGGAACTTCAAGAGAGTGTGAAAAAAATTCTGGTCTCACAGAAATCAGTCTTGTTCTTTTTTCTTCAGCAGCAGCAGCAGCAGCTCATCTCCACAGCATGTATTTTGAATTCTCATGAGCTTAGAAAGCATCGCTGTTTGCTCAGTCCATAAAGAATCAGACTCCTGGGGCTATTGCCCTGAGTTAAATTGTTCTTATGTATTTCACATAAAATGGAACTGGTACAAAACATAACCTGCCTTTCTTTTCTCCTGCAGCTTGGCTTTACACCCCCGAAAAAACATCGTGCTGAGCGGCGGCGATGACCGCCTGTGGAAGACGTGGGGCTTCCCTGATGGGAACATCCTCCTGACAGGGGAAGGACACACGGATTGGATCTCAGGATGCTGCTTCAGGCCCAGGTCAGTGCCTAGAGTCCCTGAACTGGCCCTGCTCCCTCCAGGAGCTCCTTCATTCACTGCCTGCTTCTCTGCCTCTCTGTTCTCAGGGGGACCTTGCGCTCTCTGCTGAATTCCCAAACGCAGATAAAATGTTCCTCTGCCTTTCACAGTGTTGACTTTAGACTGATTGCTTTTGGTGTTTTGTACATCTTAAACTCTGCCCCCGTGGCAGTGCATGTAACAAGGAGTAATAAGCTTTTCAGGTCTTGCTGTATTCGTTTTTCCCCTGTTCATGCACTATGGCAAACACGGTCCCATTATTAATAATACTGATTGACTTCTTGTATTACGCATTATTTGTCATATGACTTAGAGTATCTGGGCTTACCTAGAGAATAAGAATATGAGCTTTCCTGCCCTTTCATCATATGGATTTGAAGCTGAATAAATAAATGAAAGTGAACACTGAAAATAAAAATTAAATATTTAAGTTACAAGGGTCATGGAAATAGGGCCAACATGAATTAGATTTTTTTGTCTTTCTGTTGAAAAATAGGACACCATTTTATTCTCAAAACTAAAATCCTTTGGATAAGGCTGAGCTTCTATATTTTGAAATTACTTTGCATCAGATTTGTGAGGCAGCAGTTTAAATAGAGTTCTTTACTGTTAATATAATAAAGGTCTGCCAGGCTTTTCACCTGAGGCTCGCTTATAAAAGGAGCATTATTAAGCCTTCAACCTTGTATTTTCATTGTGTTTATTTTACGAAGCAGTATTAGTTCTCTTCTTCAGGAGGAGGAAATGTATCCTATTTAATTTCATGGTTCCTCCTGATTTCTGAGTTTGTAATGAGCTACCAAAGGCACACACAGTCCTCTAAACACAAGAAAATCCCCTCCTTCTTTTCAAAACCTCAAGAACCAGGAGTCACGCTTTCTGAGATGAATTAAACATGCACTTACTCTTCTCTTGCATCACTTTCTCCTAAGAAAAACAGGCTTTTGCTTAAGGTGCTTGTGTTTTCACTGTGTTCTCTTTTTCATGTGCATATCCTTAGAAATAATTACCTTTAAAAGAAGAGGATAATTTAACTTAAATAATTGCATATAATACAGGAGGAGAGAAATGGAAGGCTCAGCTTCTTGTTTTAAGGTGGTAGGAAAATTTATCAATTGCTGCATGACAGATTTCAGAGTTTGTGAGTGCCGGGCATGGTTGAAACCTGCAGATAAACAGAATGCTGCCTTTTCCTCTTACCTGTTGTGAATATAAAACTTAGCACAGGGGAAGAAAGGGAAATACAATTAGAAGAGCATGTTATCATTTATAAAGCTGCTGGGCATACTAATCAGATTTCGATAATGCATTGTTACCATGACACCCACTGACTCAGAGGCTCAAAACTATTTTCTCATTAGTCTTTGACCAGAATACAGTCCTTTCAATAGGCTTTCCTATTTCTCATTCAATTATTGAAATTAAAATGAGTCGAGGTACATCATTATTCTCTTGCAGTATAAATTGACTCCTGCTGAATGCTCTGGAGTGATTCAAAAGCAGTGCTGTTAAAATATTGTCTTCTGTTACTGCATAAAATATATAATATGGCAGAATACATTTAATCATATTTTTAATTTTTTTTAATATATTTTCTTAGATAGGAGACTTTTATATATCTGTATTGCCCAGAAGCAAAACCAATTAAGTAAAAATGAAGAGTTCTAATAGATTTCTTTTTCTTTTTCTGGAATCAAATGTAGATAACTTCTAGTTTTGTTCCCATTTTAAAGATTTGAAATTATGTTCACCCCAGAAATGGAAAAGAAAAATATTTTTGTGCCACCGGGTTATTTAATGGTGACCTGGGTAGAACTTCCATAACTCTATAGTCTTTCCTGTTTGTCCTCTGTGAAATCACTTCCCCTCTGTGTTTCTTCTCTCTCTGTAAAATCAGGTTTAGATTTTAAACACACGTGAGTGTGCTGTCAGATCATCTGGTGCAGCATCATGCAGTAACCCACACCCTGGCACCCAGGCACGAATGATTTGAGGAGAGCTGTCATGGCCATTTAACTTTTGCAAGTACAAAGGACTTAAAATCCCAGAAATCTGGGGGTTTATGTGCTCACAAAATGAGGAAAGGTCTTTCTCAAGGTTGTCTCTGTGCCACCACTGTGTAAATAGGGGTAAAGCTGCCAGTATCACTGGTGGCTGGGAAGATCTAGAAACTTGAAGCTAAAGTGCTTTTGGGTTTATATATTCACAGTGTCTCTAAGAGCCATGAAAGGACTTGGTTCTGGGAAGTAACAATAGCAAGGTAAAGGTGTGTTTTAGGCTCTGGACCAGGTGTTACAGAAATGAGGATTGTCCTTAGGAGCTTTCCCAGGACTGATGTACCACAGGGTCCTTGAGCATCATCATGGACCCTTAGGGGCAAAGAGGTGTTGGATGGAGGAGTCTTTCCCGCCACGCCCCACTGACAATGTGTTCATCCCACAATGATTTTCTTGCTGAAAACCACCTCCCTTTCACTTGTGATCAAAGCAGGATGAGGTGAGCCTGTGCTGAGGCTCCAGGGCTGCCTCTGTGTCGCTCCTGGGTCAGCACAAAGGGTCTGGGTGCCCCACGTGTTCTCCCTGCATTGTCTCCCAGGACAGGGGATGAAGGGCAAGCAGCCTGACTTTGTGCATATGGGGAGAGCAGAGCAGCTCCCTGCAGATCTGAGAGTAAAGCATTGCCTTAAGATTTTAAAATAAAACTTCAAACAGGTGCTGTCATCTGCAGTGTGCGGCAGCTGGGAGGAGGGAGGAGAACAGTGCTTCCTTCTTTGAAACTCAGGTGACTCTTGGTCAAACTTCAAAAAAAAAACCAGTGTTTTTACTGTGGTCTGGCTGAACACTGCTTTGCAGATGAATTAGCTGTTTCAAGCTCCTGTGACTGTTGAAAAATTCAATGTTTTTCAGCTTGCCTTTTCTAGATGTGAAGGAATTAGGGAGTCAGAATGTCTCTTGTCGTAGTCATACTTAGAGGCTTTGTGGTAAGAAACTGGAGAGCTGGGGAAGAGCTGTGTAGTGCAGCTGTGGGTGCCAGGTGACTCAAATATTTGAAACAGCAGACAAAAATCTGCATCCCTGCCAGTTTCCTGAATAAGCTGAGGATGTAATGCTGTACCTTTAAGGACCATACTCTAATTACTCAAAGATATTTCATGGCATGTACTAGATTTATTTATCTTTGTTACTAACCTTCTTGGGTGGCTAAAGAGTCAAGCTCTGCAGAATAGCAGAGGTGTGTGTTAATGTCTGATAAAATCCCAGTGAACAGTAAAATATTGTATTCTTGCCCTGCATGTGGGCTGGTACAATATGTAATGTCTTTAAGATATTCATAAATATTAATCAAGTCAACTCTTCTAAAATGTTTGTAGCCCTTTTCATGCAAACATTGTCTGGTTCTGTGGAATACAATGAATTTCTGAATTGAAGTGCAAACTGTAGGTTCTTGAAGCTATTTAAAACTTGCACTGAAAGTTGTCAGATTGTCAACTCTTTTGTAATGTCCTGTTCCCATAAGAAAGAAGCAGAGTTTCTCAGGTGTTCCTCAGTTACTAAGGAAAGAAATCAAAACTGTTATCAATTTATTATTTTATAAAAATTGCTGCAGCAATTACCTTTAACTGGGTGGATTTTCTTTAAGTTCTATTGCTGTTGGAAAACCTGGAGGCAGGTACTGCCTCCTCGGTAATTAATAAAAAAAAATGAAGGAAAAGATAGAATAAGTATGTTCATGGATCAAAAATGCAAATAAAGGCATGTCATGTTTGATACCCTAGAAGAAGGTGCCAATGAGGGGAAGCAAGAGAAAGATAAGGTGCTGGGCTGAAAGAACAACCCATGTTTATCCAGAACAGAAACAGCTCTGGGCGGTATTTCTCGAAAGGTGCTCCAGATGGAAACCTGTGCATGGATAGAGGAAAATGACAACCCTGTAGAGAGAGAATTAGAAGAATATAGGAGGATGGATGTGAGGAATTGGAGAGAGATTGAATGAGCTGTGGAGGGAATGCATCTCCAGGTGGGCTTGAACTCACACAAGAAGCTCTTAGGGGAATTTTGTAGCACATGGGAGCAGGCTGTGAGTAACTGAGTGCTCTGGTGGCCTCTCAAGATCAAGTCCAAAATGTTGCTGGCAATCCAGAATGGGGAAAAAGGACTGGGATAATGATATTTGCCCAAAGTTTTCAAGAGCAGTGTCTGATAAATATGAAATTGTATAAGACTCTATCAGAGTGGAAGTTATTTTGTCATCATACAAAAATTCTCAGAAAAGCTTTTATAAAATCTTCTTAAAAAGCAAATTCCTCAGCATAATTGAAGTCAGAATAAACTTTGAAACGAAAATTAATTCTTACTCAGGTAAGTCCCTAATTTTATTTTTTACATTATTTTACTTTTTTTTCAATCTTATCATTTGTGAAGAAGCTACCCATTGATGACTTTGTGTGGAAAAAGGATAGACTGAAAAGCCTGGCAGAACAGCAATGGAGAAAGGGAGGGAGGGTGTGGAGAAACCTCTGAGGAGCAATGGGAGCAAAGGGCAAAATTCAGGAGGGAGGGCAATCCCAGAAAGGAGAAGCAGCTGGGTTTGATCGAGCCAGGCTCAGATGTTCTGAGGCAGCAGGCACAAGCTGACACTGCTCCTTGCTCACTGCATCTCACAGGACTCTGTGCTTGGAGGGAAACATCGAGGAGCAAAAATCAGACTTGACAGCTTGACAGTTTCAGGCACCACTTGTGAATTTCTCAGTGGACACACCTTTGTAGTTTGAGAGCCCAAAGTGCTTTGATTATCAAGGTGAATTACAAGGTGTGCTTCTTTATTCATCTCCCACCTCTGCTGCTCTTGGCTGCCCACAGACTGTGCTGCTGAGGAGTGTCCCAGTCCTGGGAGGTGCTGAAGCATCAAATCCACACCAATCTTCTTGACAATCATAATATCCTCAGGTATCAGTGTGTGGTGAGAAACATCTGCAGGGTATGAAGAGAGTCACACAAAATCTGATGCTAGAGATCAGTGACTGCTTTCTTAGTTACAAATTGCAAATAAACAGCTTTTAAATAGCTAAGATGGTACAGGGCCCACAAAGCCTTAGCAAATGAAAAGCACTTGATGACATACAGAGAAGAGTACATTCTTTAGTCACAGTAGCAAAATAATTTAAAAAAATTCTACTAACATCAAATATATTTCTCCTTGTACTTTAAAAATTCCTAATGCCATTCTTCAATTCATCTTTATTTCCATGAGAGAAAGCATGAATTATATATATTATGCCATTTTGTTTAATGTACTGGCTTCCAAGGTTTGGTGCTGCAGTTATTTGGTGAAACTAGGGAGACTTACAGAACAAACAGTCACTGCTGAAGTTACGATTCCAGGATCTACAAGATGTTGCTACACTCTAATGTTTGTTTGTTTTAGTGAAATGCAGCAGCATTTGTCTGCTTGGAAACTGTAATTTAACATTAAGCAGTGGGATTTGACTATGCTACTGCATGCTCTTTCTTATTAGAGACCTTCACATATTCTTTTGGGCTCTGCAAAACAGCTGTCCACAGGAAGAAATTAAGAAAGGTTTGGAGTCAGTGATTTTAAAGTGTTGGTTTTTATCACCCATCCTTCAGAGCCACTGCCCAGGCAGGGTCAGCAGCCACACCAAGGTGGCACTCTACATGTAAGCCAGCAGAACCAAAGGAAGCTCCTGAAGGAGATGCTGAAACAGGAACAGGCTGGCAATTCATTTTCATCAGGGACTGTTTCAAACCCCATTATGGAACAGTTTCAGCAGTGATATGCTCAGGGACCCTCCTGTTGTGCTCCAGATTGCTTTTCCACTGGTGTTAAGAGTTGTGTGGGCTTTTGTGAGATTACTGCCTGAGATGATTTGACATTGACTGACCTTTGGGGAAAGAAGTAAGAAACACCCATGGAAATGATTTCTTTAAGAGAAGCTGCCGAGAGCCTCCTCTGTGCTTAGGACAGGCCAATAGCTGGCCAGTTCTCAGAAGTGTCAGCACTTTGCACCATTTAGAAATTAGATCTGCCTCTGTGACATCTACATTTTAAAAACCACAAGCCCAGGAAATCTCTCTTTGCTCCCAGCCTCAAAAGTCAGCAGAGCTGTGGTGAGGCCGGCCCTGCTCGCCCACGGCCTGTGCTCCTGAGGGAGGCCGGGCCGGGGATGGAGGCTGTGGGACCCGGCCCCAGGCTGGGCCTGGCCACGGCTGCTGACATTCACTGACACTAAAACACCTCCCCAGCATGCATGGACAGCTCCAGGCTGAGCCATGGCTGCTGACATTCACTGACACTAAAATACCTCCCCTGCATGGATGGCTCCAGGCTGAGCCAAGACTGTCCTCCCCTCCCAGCAGCTGCCGGGCAGAGGAAGGCGCCCAGCACGGCCTGAAATCCAACACCGTGACTGCCATGGCACTGGGTGAGATTAAACCCCTTCACTACACAGATCAGACCTGTGGATCTTGTTCCTCTCTCCAGAGAGAGAAAAGGACAGAGTGATGACACGTAGAAAGGCAACATGAAAACACCAAGGTCAGTAAAGAAAGAGTCAAGCTTCAGATGGAAGGAGAACGAGGAGATGCTGAATGGGGCTGAAAGCTCTTTTGGTAGGGCCATGGAGATGGACAATGATACACTGAAATATCTCCTTTAATTGATGAGAGAGTGTGGGGGGATGAAGTATTCAAACTGTAGATGTGAGCAGAAGCATCCATTGATGAAGCCAAGCAGATGTTGGAGTAGCTGTGATCCCATGAGAAGCTTGAACAGAGAGAGATGAGAGTGATGAAGACCCTTTGCCCCCAGGGAGAGAAGAAGAAAATCTCTGTTCCCAGAGATGATCACAGAGACAAATAAAGAGAACCTTTGCCTTTGAACAACTCATCCTTAAAATAGTACCCCACGAGTTCATGGACCATGGACACACCTCTAGGAGGGCTGTGAAAATGGGAGGAATGTCACAATGCAGAACTTTTCCTGGGCAGCTGCTGTTCATGGAAATGAAAAGCCACGAGATATCTGTTTCTTGTAGAGAATTCTCCATGGCACAGCAAGAGAAAACTCCTCTCCCTACAAGGACTGATGAAAGACTATTTTATAGTTGGTTCTCCTTTAACATCCCAAGTTTTGTCTTTACATTGTCAGCTGGGAAAGAAAAAAGTTGGGCAGGGGGAGGAAAGGTGTTCTGGAGGTTTTTTTCTGATGCTTCTTATTCTTGTAGTCCTGTTAAAAAAGTTTCTTTGTACCTTTTAAGTCTGTGTTGTCCTTCTCCTAATCCATATCTCAGAGCAAGAAATGTGTAAGTGCCCTGGTGATTTCAGCCCTAAACCCAGCACCCAGTGCTAAACCCACCGCATTATTTGGTGCATTGACTGGGAAACTCAAATTGGTGAATCTAAACCACTACACTGCCCAATTCAGAAAATAGACACAGGCCCTGGACCTCCCAGATAATTCCCAGTGTTTGGCTCTGCAATGCAGTTCCAGCTGGTCAGGTACTTCTATAGGAGTCTAGAGGAGTTCTGAGTACTGAGCAGGAGCTGCCCAGGTGGGCAGGAGATGTGCAATGCATCCCAGGGATATGTGCTGCCTGCACTTTCTGGATTCATTATGGATAACACAGAAATCTTGGAAGTGGTTTTATGATCAGTCAGTGTTTAGATTACAGGCTTCCATTAATTCCACCTTTTAGCTGGAGAACGAGGAGCTGAAGCAAGGCAGAACTCGCCCTGGTTGGGGAGGCTGCTCAGGGAGCTGCTGTGCACACCTAGGAGCCAGGGAGGAGGAAGAGGAGGAGGAGAAGGGGAATGTCAGCCTTCACCCTCCTGCCTGGCCACTGAGCCAGCCAGAGCGACAGTCCTCCCAGGGAAGGGGTTTGGACCTTGCTGGTAATAAAAGGTCCATGGACAGTGAGCTACAGAACACTTTCTCTGCTGGCCTTGGAGTTGTAAATGCTGAGTTTCACACTAAACAAGGCTGAGACTTGAAAGCCACCAACTCCCCTCTAAGCATTAACATAAAAAAGAGTTGTAAGACTTGGGTTAATCACAAAGGTCTCTGTTGGCTATCAGTGGAATAAAATTATTTTGATTTGTGCTTTCAAATAGTCTTTAAAACCTAATTCAGGTCTTGCTGCAGAAACAGATGGGTTTGATTTATCCTTTTACTACTATGGATAGCTATGAAAGAAACATGAGATAGTCTGTATGTTCTACTTAGGACTTTTGAACACTTATTTAATGAAAAGGCATAATGATTTAATTTTTTAGAGGATGTTGAATTCCTGCATAGTTCAATAAAGCTTTTAGTTACCAGATTATATATTAAATTTGCCAGTGGTAAGAAACTTCTTTTGAGTGGCACAGTTAATTTTCAGTCATCTAACTGGCTTTATGTAACACATCATATTTAGCAGTCAAGACATCTGTTAAGGTGTTTTATCAACCTGAGCTAATACAGCAATCAAAAGAAAAAAAGTTGTATTCATTTCTTCTGCAAGGAGAAAAAAACTATTTCAAAAGTCTTTCATTCAGTTCCCCAGTGTACAGTATTCACTGTGTGCTTGGTGTTTTCAAGTATAGCAAAATTTTAATTTCAAAAGTAGCTTTATTTATTTCAAAATCTTTGATAAGCTTCATACATTTTATACAAGGAAACAGTCTTAACATCATTCTCTCTCAAGCTTACAAAGCCTACTATTTTTACCTCAGAAAAATGTTTGGGTGGGCATTAGATTTCCTTTGGGATTCTCAATCTCATTATTTTTATCAATAAAAAGCCTCTGCTGGACAAAGGAATAAATCACATATAAATGAAATATGAGAGATTACATGAGAAGCTCAGCTTCTGCTTAGTCTAATCCAATATCTTTGACCAAACGTCTCAATGTCAAAGGCTTTATAAGTATTCTACAGGATCAGTCTGGCAAAGAGAAATCAATAACCAGGTAATGGATTTGATTAAAATTTTTCCCTTTCCGCCCACTCCCACAAGCCAAATGTTTCTACCCATACTAATCTCTTCTGGCATATGGAACTGTTGGTTATTCTCCATGGGTTTTTGAGATGTAAATATACACATAAAGTATGTTTTCAATTCAAAGAGCTCTGTTAACTATTGGTGAGTATCTCAAGTAGAGAAAATATTTCAAGAAGAAACAGTGTCTTTATCTCATTTTGTTTAGAGAGCTCAGTTCTGCAATGCACTTCTGGAAAATATAGACTGATAACAACTCTTTGCTACAGATTTAGATCCTGATTTGTTGTTCCTGAGTTGGCTTTTTTCTGCTATTCCTTCCACGCTGAGGAGAATTTCTTCACACAGGCCAGGGTTCCCAGCAGATGTCCAAACTTCTGGAGATTTTCTTTGTTGCCAAATCCTCAGTTGTGTGCTTTATCTCAGTGCTTCTCATCTTCTGTCTCTGAGGTGGTTGTAGTGGCAGCCCACGTGCCATCTGGAACGTTTGCCTTCAGAAACATTCATAGTTAGGCCATTAATGTTCTCCAAGGATGTTACCTCTGCTTTAAAGAAGTTGTTTTCCCTGTCAATAGAAAGACCAAAGAATGTTCCTATTGCATGGAACCTGAAGAGTCTATCATTATATTGATTTTAGAAAGCAAACAGTGTGCAATCCCACAGTGTGGTTACTGAATAGGCATCACTTCTCACCCAGAATGACCAGGCTTGAATGAAAAACTGCCTTTGGCTTGTATTTCCTTCTTGGTGTAAATACTGACCACTCTGAGTCAGTGATTCACTAATAATATCTCCATTACAATAATTCAGTGAGCAGCAGCAGAGGGAAGTGCTGAGAACAGCTGGAGACAGGAGAGGGAGGAAACGCCTGGCAGAAGCAGCAGTCCTCCTGTTGAGCAATTCAGATGTATATTTGAAATAACTACAGGAAGAAAATCCCTTGTCATAAATGCTGCCCTTTGAACTTCAACACTGGTGATTGAAAACCTGTTGATAAACTAATGCCATTTCTACTGATTAATTTGAAGCCTCTCCATCACAGATGTAAAACATCTCTTTAAAGGCTTTTAAAAAAGACCTCAATCTTCATACCCACAGTGTGTGATCTTGGCTACATTAGAAATACTAATGGGGATAAAAAGTTATCTAGTTAGTTAGTTAGTCAGTGTAGTATTATTTAATTTCTTATTTAATTAACTTATCTTCATAATATATCATTTAAATGTGATGCTTGCCCATAAGTTAAATAGTTTTCAAGTGTTCTGAATGCTTAGCTTACACAGAAGTAACATTATTTTTCTTAAGTGATGATCTTGTGTGCTACATTCTCCCATTTTCTGAATTTCAGACCTGAAAACAGACGTATTTTATTTTGGGGACTTTAAACCAATCTGATAGTAGGTTGAAAAGACACCGTGATTATCAATTTCACAAATTGTGAAAAAGGTATCAAATTTAATCTTTCTCTTTCTCACAAAACTTTATTTAGTTATTAAGAATCACCATTTTGATGTAATTGTTTTGACTTAGAAATTGCAAGGAAACTTTCTGATCAGCTGTGTGAATAATTTGGTTTAGTGTTTACTTGAAAGAAAGAAAGTCATTTCTATATGATAACCACTTTGATAGAAAAGGGTAAAGGAATAAGCAGCTGAAGTGTCTTTATAGAGTATCAATAAAATGGGATATTTCTAAACCTATTAGTTCAGCTTCAGTGCAGCCATGAGTGTGTTCTCTGAAAGTTTTGCAGAAATTTGCCTGCTCTACAAGGAGCTCTTGGTTTCTTTTTCTGCACAACTGCCTGATTTTCAGTTCCCGAAGCTCTTGCTGCCTGGGAGTCACCAGAAGCACTTCAGTTTTGCTGATCATTTATTTAGGCTGTGAGAAAAAAACTGTTGTTCTCTTTGGTGCATTCAGATTTTGAGTAGTTTGGATTTTCTTCTGGCTTCCATCAGCATTTTGTGCTGGGGAGCTGGAGTTGCAGAGGGAGCTGCCATCTCTCTGGGGCTGGAGAGTCTCAGTTCACTGCTCTGATCCTGGATGTGTTGCTCTCACTCTGTTCAGAGTCGTTATACACGTCAAAACATCTCTCTTAATAGAATCTCTTGTGTTATGTTTTCTCTGAGTGCAATTATAATCTTGATGCCTTTAACATCCTCGGTTCATTATTGCTTTCCTCTGTGCAATAAAGGCAATTGTATTTTCCCTCAGGTCTGCTGCAAGGGTTCTAGTGGAGTGGCTAAGGAGAGATCTGTGTTTGTTATATTGTTAAAATGAGCCTTTCCTAAAGTGCAGCTGTTAAAATAACAAACATTAGTGTTAGAGTTGACTAGAGAATGGCAATTCAATTGAGGCAATATCTAAGATACGTGAATTGGAAATAACCCCCAAATATTTAGAGTGTTTACAAGATTTTGTCTGGAGCACAAACTCCAGATATGAATTGCACAGTCATTTATTGTGTTTCTGTGTTTCCCCTCAAGCTTTGTGGCTACAGTAATTTAGGGAATTCTAGGTACAAAACAGTTGAAGTAGCACAGGAGAAGTCTCCCAGCTGGGAATGAGCATCAGGACTTGTTTGACTGCTGAGGGATGTGGAACCAAGTTCATATTTTGTGGTAGTTACTGCCTTTGTGTCTGAGTAGTGTGCATATAAAAGAAATGGGGAACAGAGGGAGAATGCCACAGTGTTTGTGTCCCTGGTTTAGATTTCCTGTGAGGGTTTGAAGGGTTTTCTGGTGTCCCCTCTCTTGAGCAGTCAGCGTTTAGGCTGCATGGCCTCGTGGATGAAAGTTCAGGTTTCATGCAAAGCCTTTCAGAGAAAGGGTAGAAATTTATATTCATTTTTCTATTTTGCTTTCTCTTGTATCAGCTCAGGATTCTGCTCATGTTCAGCATTTCCATTCCTCCTCCACTCCTGGAGTTAGATTGTTATTGATCACTGTGTCCATGAACTCATTCCCTGTCCTCAAGCTGTGTCCCTGTATCCCCAGGGCACGGCTCAGAGAGATCATCACCTGCCCCAAGCACAAACACTGAGCTCAGGCACTGTCCTGTGTGTTTTCTTGGCCTTCACTGTCAGGACCATTACAGAAATATCCTTCCAGGGGCCTGGGATATCAAATCTCAGTGCAGAACTTTCCACCAGCTGCAAAATCTCTGTGCACTCACCGCTCTCTCTGCCTATGAATATGCAGCTTAAAAATGATGCTTTGTACAAACATGCAAATGGGATTAATGACTGTGGTTCATTACTGGCTATTGATTGTGATTAGACATCACTGGACCACCGTTGGGGGATGATAGTGGATTTAAAACGACTGAGCCACAACTTTGCATTTCAGAGGCACCGAGACACAGGATTATCACTGTTAATATAGGTCATAAATCTGTTCTGTACATGGAATTCATGTATCTGAACTCCTTCCAAACTACATTTTCCCCTACTTCAACAGCCCTTCATTACAATTTGAGGGTTTGGAGTCATTCCAGTGGAGGAAAAATGAGCAAGCTGGATGGGATGGGTGTTGAGATGAAGTATCACACTGTAATGGCACACTGTTTAATGTATGTCATGGATATTGATTGGTACTATACATGATTTTATATGGGCTAAATACATTATTTTAAAAATTTAACAATTTACAGGAAGACTTGAACTTACACTGGATTGTTTGAGAGAAAGTGTTGGAATGGTACAGAACAGATCTCATTTCTGGAAAATGTGGTTGTTTTGCAATGTTTACTCATTATATTTGATTTCAGGAAAAATAGCTATTTCTCCTGAAGTGAATGGAGGAAAAATTACTTGGCAGTTGGCTACAGGAAGGTGGCACAACTGGACCCAGGAGCACTTTTTGCCTTCAGCATAAGAAACCTTCACAATTGTTGGAGATATAACTGGCCAGGCTCCCATGAGCTCCCTGCTTCCAGCTGGAGGCCAGGATTCTCCTACCCCTTGCTAAATAGGTGTCTGATTTTGCTGTGGGGTACTAGACATGTATTGGCAGGAAGCTTTTAGAAAAGGCATCTTTTTTTTAATGCAAAATAATTGTAAAAAGGGAATTCATTGCTGTCTAATTTTTGCCTAGAGCCCTGCATTGTGTAGTGCCTGCTGTCTTGCTGACAAATATTTTGCTACATCTAGTCTCCAACTATTTATCTTTTGTCTTTTTATTTTTATTCCTTACCTGGTGTGCTTTCCAAGCCTCCTAAATGCAAATTTTACATGTACTAAAAGCTGCCTTCTACCAGGCACCTAAATTATTTTAGATTCTCATTTAACCACCCTAATTACATGATACTGGGTGGCAGCTAAGTAATTTTTTATACATCAAAGAGTTTAACCTGCAGTGAATGGGATCACACTCAATAGTTTTTGGGGTGTGGGGCAGGCCTGAGTGGGGTCTGTGTGGTTGGTAACTGCATTGGAGCAATCAGGAAAATAACAACTTATTGTAACAAAAAGTCATGCTAACAAAATGACTAAAAATCATTATAATGATCCTGAATGTGGAACTGTAGTCTGTGTTTAGAGTGGGACAACACTTTGGCCAAAAAGGGGTACTTGGGCACAGGAAGATGTGCAGGTAAAAGCAGTGGGAAAGGCCTCAGGTGAAACAGGATTTCCCTGTGTGGTCAGACACAGCAGCTTCTGGTACCAGTACTGAGAAAGGAAAGATGGTTTAAAGTATGGAGGACTTGCTCAGTTAAAACTTGTTAATAAGTGGCTTGAATTTGTTACCTCTGAGCTCATACACACCGTACCAGGACTCTTCCTGGTAGTTAGGAGCACGTTGTATTTAAATATTTGCAGATGTGAAACTGTCACTCTTGAAGTGGGAAGTAGCCTCAAGGAAGTTTTCATGGAGAAGCTGAACTTCATTAAAACATAAGTTTGGTACTTTTGTGATGCCTAATCCTGGTGTCTCTCCATCCAGAAGCAGTTTGTTGGCAAAACCTTGCTTTCCTGTTTGCCCTTGCTGTCACAGCCAGCTGTCAGGCAGGCAGGACAAGGGGAAACACTTCTGGAATAGGTCAATAGCAGGAAATATCACAGGAATATCTCCAAATCAGGTAATGTAGAATGAAAAATTGCCTCAAGTTTTGCACTTGGCATAGTACACATGGACAGGATTCTGAGGATTTCCAGCCAATAGCCTTATGGCAAAGGATTTTGCAGGGTAGTTGTGTTTTTCTTCCCTGACAAAAAGCAATGTGCCCATCCACCATCTGCTGGTTACTGCCATGCTTCCTGCCTTTGGAACCGTTTCCTTGGCTTGTAGAATGTCAGTTTATAATTAGGTTTGTATTTTTGAAATTTATTTTTTTTTCTCCTCACCTTTGATGACAAATGAGAAAATAAAAGGTATTTTGTATTTTTTGTGTTTCTGATGCTGAGTATTCTGGCATTCACCTTCTGGGAAAATGATATTTCATGTTTATTAATAAAATGAGTAAAATTTGGCTTGAGATTATTCTGAAGAATGAAACATATTACAAGTACTGCATAAAATGTGTCTTAGACACATAGACCACCAGGATAATTAAAGCAACACCCAAAATGAACCATAGATCCAAAAAACACCTAGGGGTTCTTAATAAGAAGTTTCACTGTAAATAATTTATGAGTCTCAGAACTCCAGCAATAAAAACATGAACTATATCTCAAGTCTGTTTCAAGGTTACAAAATCTTAGAAACAAAATCTTTGCTGCTGAGTGTTTTGTTCAAGCACAGACTAAGAACATAAGGATAGCTCCCCATGTCAGATTTTTTTGGACCATCATCCTGTTCCCAGCAGTGGGTACCAGGGGATGCCTCAGAATAGCAAAGGTATTTGTGAGGTTTGGTCTGAACTCTACTTCTTATTTCAAAATCTCTTGAGCCAGATGCTGTTTCCATGTAATTCTTGGTGTATTCCTCTTCCAAATCTTTGTCCTACCTTCCTTTGGACCTGCAGAGAGTTGGATCCACATCATCCTTCATAGAGGAGCTGTGCAAGCATCCTGCCTGGTGAGCAGAAAATCACCCATTGTCTTTTCAATCATTTTAATGGGAACTTTCTAAATAGTAAATTGACTCCAACATTTTTCAGATTCATCCCAATTTTCTCCTTCTCTGGTGAGAGGAAAATGAGGGCAGTGACCAAGCAGGAGAATAAAGAAGAGTTGCAGTGACTGCAGAGCTGAACTGATGTTTGGCATTTCCATCCTTTACATTGTTTTCAGCACAGAGTGGAAAATGGAGTGTTTAAATACAGCTCTCATAACCAAAGGTGGGACTCCATTAGTGGATGTCTTCTTTCCTAAGTGTATTGTCTGGATATCTGGTTTTAACCTTGTTTCCAAGTAAATTACATTTACAAGGACATATTTCCCCCAGCCCCCTTGCACATGTTCCTTGTGCTCTCTTCCACTCTCTGTGATAACTTTTAACTCACAGGGTAATTCTGGCAAAAATTGGAAGATAAAGTCTAAAGGATCAATCAATTCTTGATATATTTATTTCATCAACAGCTAAGATGATGAAGGAAGTAGGCAAAAGATGCTTCCATAGGCATTCAGTGTTCATTAGTTCTGTTCCTCATGGAATAACTTTTTTTTCCTAGGCATTTTCTTTCTTTGTCTTTCCTCTTTGACCTAGCAGAAAATGTCACCAAAATTCAAGTAAACTTCAGCAGTGTTTGCAGTTCTTCCCTTGTACTTTACTGTGCCTACTGTCAACCCGTGCTGATACTGCAAATAACATAGAAACTTTTAGAATTTTGATTTAGAATAATTGCATGAGCAGAGGTAAATAAAAGAGACATCAGTTTTCCAATTAACTGATTGGAATATTGATTTTAAAGTGTTTTTCAGCTGTCATGGTGAAAGACCCTTACACCTGAAATGTTTTGGACTCTGTGTTTAGAATTTGCTGTTGTGTTGCTGATGCTTGTATTGTTTAAGCTCCAGTCAGATGCTGCCTCTTGCTGCAGCTTTTTTTGGGACAAAAAATTTGAACACAAGTTGTGTTTGGCTTAATTTTGCTTTGAGAACTGTCCTTGGCCACAGGGTCTTCAGAGAGAACCTGAGCAATCCCCTGGAGCAGCCAGAGGTTCAGACCTAGGTCCATTGTCCAGAACTATTTGAAGCAGGAGCAGTATTTGAACTTTCTCAGCTGGCATTAGGAGTGACACAGGGTGTGTTTAGAATGTAGGGGAGGAAAGATTTAAGGCTTGAGAAATTAATGTTCCATCCCTTTTTGTGGAAAGTGGAATTAATATTTCCAAAGCTTTTTCCACTCTAATTGTTTCTGGAGGAGCAGGTTTACACTATCAGTCAGGAATTCCAGAAATCAGCTGAAAGGTGGAACTTCATGTGCATTTCATGTGTTTAAAAATGGTCTATCCATCGAGGCAAGACAAGGGTTATGGGTGCTATGGGCTCTCCATTGCCTAAAGTTTTGGAAAGATTGTTCTATACAGATACTTTAATCACTACAGGCATATTTCATCCATCTAGTCCTTTGTTCTGCTAGAAGGTATAAACAGAAAATCCCCCAAACCAATGCACACAAGACCATACAAACCCAACTGTCTGGGATCCATGCACAAAGGTGCTGCTTCTTTACAAAAACACCACTTTTCTAAAAGTTGACAAACTTTTATGCACATATATGCATTATTTGCATACATGTGAATGCATTTGAAGTGACAGAACAAGACAGGATTTACCTTTTTCTTCTTGCCTAGTTCTTTGATGTATTTGCTAAAAAACAAAGTGTTTTATTCTCTTCTGAGTTAGATATATGCACACTGCACAGGATTTTTTTTTGAGTTTTCCCTGTTAGTGATCAGGCTTATATTCAAATGGAGTTTATGTATACAGCTGCTGAGAATTATGGTTGAGGTTCCAATGTCATATTTTCATATGTTTTTTATATCAAAATCAGCATGACTGTTTTAAAAAAAATCAATCATATGATAGAGAACTGTGTGATGGTTAAACTGATAGACTAAATCATAAATACAGCTGTTTTTTTCTGATACATTTGTTTCTTCCCCCCACATGGTCTTATAAAGAAAAATAGCGCGGCGAAAAAATTTTGCAGCTCTGTGTAACAAAACATTACCTCAGAATTTGGAGCTTTTCTTTTTATCTCCTAGGACTGAAAAATGCTGTAAATCAGAGAAAGTGTGTCAGTATTGATCAGCTATTAAGTAGACAGGGCTTTTTCCTAATAGCAGCATTTTGATTTAGGTGTCTGACCTGGCTTGCCACGGCCCTTCCCTGTTCATTATGTGTGTGTCTGGTCTGAATGCTGGTGTGTGCTGAGCTTTCCTGACCACAGAGTGCAGCCCCTCATCCCCACCAGCACCATTTGTGCATCTCAGAAATGCTGCCATTCACTTCCTACATGGATAATCACAGATCCCAGCTCTTTAATGACCTGAAGCTTTTTTTTTTTTTGCACAGGGAATATTGGGGAACTTGTGCTGCAGGGGACTGGGGCACTGGGTCCCTCTTTTCCTATTTTTGTCCTTGCTTCCCCTGTTATCTGTCCCTCAAAACTGCTTCCCACTGCACTTCTGTTTCCAATCTCCACTATTTTTTCTCCTTTGATCAGTAAGGAGTGCTAAGCCTCACTTGTAACTCCTTCCCCTGCTGCAGATTGCCAAATTGAATCCATTTAAACTACCTTCCTGCTCACATCTGTTTTCTGAAAGATTTTCATCACTGCCTGCATGGTGTATTCTTGAAATTCAGCCCAAGAAACCAGTTCTTGGTGTAGCATTTTGCAGATTATATATTAAAAAATGCATAAGCCATAAATCTCTCTTTGTGATTCACAACAGTGGCAGTGCATGTTTCCCTCTGAATCAATTGCAGATTTCATCAGTCCCACTCTATACCTGACTCTGAATTTGTTTTAAGCTCTTATTTTATAAGTGTGTAAGGGCTATGATAATTTGTCATTTCTCTAATTTAATCTATCTCCAGAACCAAGATCTGGCTTACTAAAACTGAAAGTGTTTCGTTAACAAAAGCACATTTATTCCTGACAGCTCAACAAAATTAGGGTCTCCTCCAAACCCCTACTCAGACTTCAAGCCTTTATGCTCTGGTATAAAGTGACAAAAGCTTCAGGACTATTCCTGTGCAACCTTATAAAAAAATGTTGAGAGATTAATCTCTCAGAGCTTTGTCTTAGGCATGGGGGTGTAACTGCCTTAATGAATATTATAATGATATTTTCACCAAAAAAAAAAAAAAAAAATAGCAACCTAAATCCCAAGTGTTAAAAATAGTCAAAATCTTGGGTAGGTGATCTTTCATAGTGGCAAGTTCCCCCTCAAGATCTATCAGGTAAATGATGCACATATTTCAAGCTGTCGTAGTAGCTACTTTTACCAAGCAATTTGGTGGAAAAGGAGGAAAGGGAGAATATAACATAAAAGGGTTGACACCACAGGTCCCAGACCTTTATTTTTTATTTTTTTTTAAATAAAATGCAGCAGTGAATTAAATATCTCTGAGTGTATTCTTACTCAGAGTTTTACAATAGTGCTTAGGATCAACCCTTGAGCTGTTTTCAGTTCCCACAATTTTATATCCAGAGAGTTGGAAGAAGGATTTCTACTGCCTGAGATAGGACCTTTGCTATTATTCAAATAAAAGAGTTTATTCAGTCCTAAGGGCAAGGTCATCTTATTGATGTTGCTCAGATAATGGCAGAAATTGGTCTGAAAACCTACAGTTTAACTATTTTTGACCTGTATTTTTGTGTATTATCCCCAAACATTTTTCCTGGTTTCTTGTCTCTCTTTAGTATGAGAACAATCAAAGCAAATTTTTGCTTAGAAAACGAAAACCTCCATTATTCCTGGGAGGGATGCATTAAATTTTTTCAATATTTTATAAGATTTTGGGATGAAGGCATTCTAGATGGATTGATCTAATTTTCATATCTTGATAGGAATGATATTAAAGAGCCAAATTAGAGGATACATAGATATATTTATGGCAGTGAAGCCGTGGGAGCTGTGAGCATTGCTTTGGAAATTAATCCTCAGAAATCCCTTGGGAATTCTCTGATGGGTTTATTGAGCACTTGATCAAGGGAGGTTCATGAATTTCCAATACTTGGATTTTCAGCAAATTCTTCTTGAGGTCATTTGAGAAAAACTCTCAAGGAAGCAGAACTGTCCTGAATAAAAAGGAAATTTATTTCATGAGTTTAAAAACCTGGTGAAAGGATAGGAATCAAATGCCAGTTTCAGAATGGAGAGATTAATTTCTTAGTCCCACAGGGACCAGTGCTGGGACCTAAGTTTTTAATACGACCTTGGAAGCTGGGGAAGGGAGTGAGGTGGATGAGTTTTCTGTAATCAGGGCAGCAAAAAGGAGGATGTGAAGAATTACAGGAAAAGATTCCTGTCTCAACACTTGCCTTGATGGTGAAGCAGCAGCTGAAAATCAGTGCAGCTGAACACAAATGCACATAGGAGGAGATGGACCTAAGATAGGAATAAATAATATGTGAGAATGTGTCTAATTATCAGTACCCAGGAGGGAGATCTCAGAGCCACCGTGGTCAGTTTGCTGGAAATTTCAGTACAGCAGTGCCCAAAATGGTAACTAAATTACATGTACAGAGAATAAACCAGGAAACAGTGCCCTTGGGTACCTTCCTTGGGTTCCTGTTCCTTCCCTTTCAGCTGAAAGGTGCTGAGAGAGATGGGAAATGTGCTCCAAGGGCTGGAATCGCATCTGCACAAAGAATGATTTCATTGTGGCAGGAGAACAGGACAGGGCCCTGTCCCACCACAGCTGGTGCACACTTAGACATGGTGGAAATGCACTCAGTGTTTGCTTTTAATCACAGCAGTAGAATTAGAAGCATGAAACAAAATGAAGAAAGGTATTTAAGACCCCAGAAGTGCTTTTCACACAAGGCGTAATTAAATTTTGGAATTCATTGACATAAGAGATTGTGGGTGCCAAAGGTTTGCATATGTTCAAAAATCAATTACTCATAGGGAAAAGAAAAAAAAAATATGGATTTTTCTTAAGCACAAAGAAAATCCTGAGCCACAGGGTAGGTCTGGGAGGGTTTAATAAGAGAATCACTGCACATACTTTTTCTTATTATTTTATTAAGAATCTCCTAGTAGTTATATAAAATGTTACAGATGGACTCTTAGTCTGAAGCCATATGTCCATGCTTAAAGGAAACAGAATTATACCAGTTTATATTGAGATTTGGCCAAAAAAATCTGAGATGAACTCTGTATTTTTCATTTATGTAACGGATCAATGACCCCAAGAGATGGTGAATGTGTTGAAGTGTTTATACAGGGTTAGAAAAAACAAAATTAGGATGCATTTTAAAATAAATATATGTTGAAAATGGTATGAATTTGGAAAATAACAAAATATTCTTCCCTGAATCTATCTTGCTGTATTTTGAAAGCAGTCCTCTGGGCTTACGTGTTTTTACTGATGAACTCATAAATAAACTACAAAAAGTAGGAATTTATTTGAAAGCCATATTTACTTTCCTGTGGGGGATAGCTACTTCCTATCTCCCTGTCTTTTGATAGTGTAATAATTCCTGGCCATGTAATGTGTGATAAGTCAGAAAACCGTGCACAGTAAAAACATGAACGTTTCCGAAGATCATTTTTGTTTATACGCATTTTAAGGTAAAATCAACAATTTAGCAACTTAACCCATCCTTCTAAACAGAGTTAAATAATTTTGCTTGGACATTTCTCACCCCTCTCCTGTCTCAGAGCTGTTTTTGTCCCCCGAGCAGTGGCACCCAGCTGGTGACGTCGAGTGGTGACACCACGGTGCGGATCTGGGACCTGTCGAGGCGCGGCTGCATCCTGACCCTGCGGGGCCATTCCCGCGCCGTGCGCGCCTGCTCCTGGCACTCCTGCGGGGACTTCGTGGCCTCTGCCTCCATGGATGGCACCAGCAAGGTCTGGGATGTTAACAGGTACCTTCATTAATTGATACCTTCGTTAATAACCAGGGATGTGCCTTAGCTCCCCATCGATTCGTGGAGTTCACTTGGAGAACAGAGGGAAATCAAAGGCAGCGCTGGAAAAATCAGCCTCTGATGGGATTTACTAGATACAGGCATAGGAAGGACTTAAATTAGCACAGTGCCAGAAAGAAAGTATTTGCTTTTGCTTGGCATCTGTTATTCCTCATTGCTGGTTTTGTTTTTTTAAGGTAAGAGCTTTGTGGAATCTCAATATGTAATTTGAATAAGTAACTGAATAAAACTTGTAGTGAGTTTTCTATGTTAGTGTTTCAAGCTCTTAAGTACACAACACACTTTAAGGTTAGCCAAGTGGAAATTTATTTTAGTCATTATCTACATTTCAGCAAGGTGACTCCTGATTAATAAATCAACATATACCTTCTTTATTATCCAGGCAAATGCATTTTTATGAAGGTGCTTTCAGAATATCAGTGCATTTGTGCTTACCAGTTAATTATTATTTCCTTAACTCTCTCCAGGTGTCTTCAGTTTTGATTACCTTACACCTTAAAGAAATGGGATGGATTTATCTCTTTCCAAACTATCTCTCCATAAGTAGACTCTTGAATTACTGTACTGTACTAGCTCTGATTTTTAACAGCTGAATGTCATCAGACCAGAGAAGTTTCCAGTCCTATAGGCCTTTCCCTTGGTTCTTTATTATCCAGTCCTAATGGATTTTTGCATTTCTTATCCTTCTTTTTCTTCCTTTGCATTTGAATGAGATGAAATACCCCTTCATGATTGTTGGCCACTGCAGGGGAAGAAGCTTCACTGAAAGAGCAAGGGAAATTTTCTTCTTCTGCTCCTTTGTCCTAAAATCCCTCCCAGTCTACTGCAGTTGCAGTGAGCTCTTATTGGAGACTTCTCAAACTGTTGCAATTCATCCAGATTCCATTGAGAGTTAATTAAAACTCTGTCAGTATCGAATTTCCAGTCTTGCTTTCAAACCATGAATTGAGGAAGCATTAAATGATACTAAAAATATTGTTTTCAAAATGGGATAACTAACAGATCCTTTCATGAATTATTCCAAATTATTTTTGGGGGAAAAAAAATAAATCTAGTTAATGCTTGGCAAAGTTCAAGCCAGCTGAGAGGTGGCTTTTATAACAGAAATGGTCAGCCAGTCCTGAGAACTGATGATGCTTTTTCCACCATTAGTATCAGCAATAAGCATTAATGGTCAGTGTTTTCCTTAGAAATGGAAAAGGCAAAAATCTCATGTATTGTTGCCTCTTTTCCTAACCTGTTGTATATTTCTAATGCCTTGATCATCCTTTATGGCATATTCAGGACCTTTAAGAAATAATACTAACAATAGCTTTAATTTTATGTCAGAATGGGTTTGAATTTGCATAGACAAAGGTTTTGTTTAGACAGTTGAAAATGCTTTCTCTACTGAGGAAGCTTTTGTAGTGAGGGGAATCAAAGCAAACCTTCATCAGCAGCCCATGGTGCCTCCCACTCCCACTCATCAGCAGCTTCCATTTCTGCCTCCAGTCTGAGCTGTGCTGTGCCTGTGAAAATAAGAGAGTAACATCCCAGCCATGATGTGAAAGGCTGACTATCCATGCAGAACCATTGGAACACCAAAAATTATGCAAAATCTCAGTGCCTACAGGCAGCAGGAAGTGGCATAAAAATGTGACATATTTAGATTAAAATAAGGTGTATTCAGAGTATGGGAGGAAAAAAAAAGGCCCTGTGGGAGTCCTGACTGCTGGGTTTTTGGTGTGTTCCCAGTAAAAGCCAAGTGCTGGCTGCTGCTGCATTGCCTCAGTGCAAAACCAGGTGAGTTGTGCTGTGGTTGGTTCAGGTGAGTTTGTGGAGCTGTGTGTGGTGTAGGCACTTAGAATGAGATGAGTGCTGTGCAGAAATGGCACAGAATATCTTCCTTTTGAAGAGATTCTCTAGCAGAGGTTGGGTACAAGATGTGGCTGTTTCAAGTTTAAGCCGTCCTGGTTCTGCAGAGCACTCAGCTGCAGTTGGGCCTTATGCCCACGTTGGCTCACTGAAGTGAAAAATCAGCCTGTGCAGGATGTACAGCAAGGTTTGGGAATCAGGGAAGGCTATGGACAGATTAATGAGCTGGTGTTTTCCATTGGATTGTTATATTTGGAGCTGCTCTGCTAAAGAGCCTGCAGGGAGTTTGGGCTCGGCAGTGCTGGTTCCTGAGCTTACCTGGCCGAGAGTGCAGCGCTGAAATCCCAGCTGTTCCCAGGGTGTCCCCTGGAAATGTGCCACCAGCTGGGCTGGAGAACACCACAGGAATGTGTGCCCTCCCTCAGCCTCCCCCCACAAGCTGGGGCTGTGTGAAAGCAAGGACACAGAGCAGGCTTTCCGTGGTTCATGATGCTTGGAAAGAGATTTTTCTCCCCATCCCCAGGGAACAGGTGCTCATCCAGGTGCCAAGCTCTGAGCAGGGACAGAGCCCAAGGGAACATTCTTGTGGGAGGATAATAATCAGTGATCACAGTTCATCTAGTGGTTTTATTCTTTCCACTAACAAGGAATTAAGATTTTGTAAATGAGAGCTGTCTTTCTTCCCAAATATTATGTATTTGGATGGATGCCTGCTTTCAAATTGAATGGGCCTGGAAAGCAGCAGATTGCAGGGGAAGAAAAAGCAAGAAGGATATCAGAGTTATCACTGCCACCTCTCTGAAAGAGGTATATTTTAAATAAATGCTATGAATTAAAGTACATCCATTCCTATAATGGGTGGCAATTGTATTTTTATTTCCATTTTTATACATTAGGAGCATACTTTTCTATAAATGTTGCTTTTGGAAAATATACAGCATTCTCTGTAGTTGTAAACTTGGTGTTAAGAAACTGGGGAGGCTATTTGCTATCTTTTAGCACCCAAATCCAAGGTGCAATTTGCACAATCATCAAAGTGCTTATTGGAGTCCAAAGAATACAAGATGTAACATCTCTTGAATAGGAAAAGGTTGCCAGAAGTTTTAATAAATTACATAATTCTTTGCCAGCGATATGAAATTTCTGCCTACTAAATATTTGAGTTTTATTTTCTTATAAAGTGAAATTACTCTGGGTTTTTTGTTTTATTTTTTATTATTCACAAATATTTTTCTTCTGTGTATACTGAAAGTTTCAATCATATATTAAGTCACAAATATCATTCCTACCAGGAGGATAATGTGAGGTAGCTTTGTAGTAAATTATGTTCTTCAGGACAACTTATGTGCCTTCTATTTAAAAACAAGCTGAGTTTAAGAGTAAAAGAGAAAGCAAAGAAACAAAAATCCAAGCCTCTTCCTTTTTCCCTGGAAACACAGACACAAGCTGAGACAGAGCCATGATCTGAGTTACTGAAGGACTTGAGGGAGTCTGAGTTCTGCTGTTGGAACTTCCTGATGCTTTCTGCTGGGATAATTGGTTGCTTTTAAAGGAAATTAAAAAGAAAATGGTGTAACATTGGGATGGGGAGTGCCAGGGAAGAAAGGTGCCTGCTATGGCTAGAAAAATTTAAACCAAAACAAAACAGCAAAGCAGGGACTTATCTGCTACCTTCAAAATTATCCCCACTTCTTAATGATTATGGAAATAGGAAATTGGAGAAGAAAGGGAGAGGTTTATAATTTGTGGCCAGGATTTTATTCAGCAGCATAGCTCAGGTTGAAAATATACAGCCAGTTATGTTCTAGCAGCAGGCAGCTGCAGGGATGTTTTCTCAGACTGTAAATTCAGCACTGTCAAAGTCATTTTGGCAGGATTAATTTCAATTATCCAGTGGTAAATATCATCAGAGATTTACAGCCAGATCTCTGATATGCAAATCAAAGTGAGCATCATATATCTGGTGTAAACACAGGCGGTTGTTTAGCTTTGCAGACATATGCTCTACACCGAATGTTAAATGCAAACATTGTTATTTATGCTTTGAGCCTGAGAAATTGGTTGCAGCAGTCAGAACAGTCAGAATTGGTTTTCTCCAGTTGATCCATTCTGCACTCATTAGACCAGTTCTTCTTTTTTCTCTACTTCCTTTCATTAGAACAAAATACATGGAATTAGGCCAGCAAGAAATGCAACTGTGCTGTCCTGCAGCAGAGCCCAGGGTGAGGAAGTGTTTGTGAATTGAAGCCATTTCTGATTGCTGTAATCCATCACTCATTTGTTTTCCTTTGCCATTAACATGGCAATTTTCATCTACTCACTGAAATTTCCCCCATCATCAAATTTTATTTTAAAATTTTAAAACTCGTGTTTACCTCAGTCTTCAGTCATTTCTCATATCCGTTGGTGCGTTTGTTAAAATGCAAATTTTAGAAGTGACCAATCGTGATTATTGTTAATTCTCCTGAACAACCTCTAGGATAATGTCCTGTTACTGAGGTGTTAATTTATTCTTTTACTTATTTCTAAATATACAAAAAAAAAAAAAAAATAAAATTGTTGACATCTTTTGCTTCTCTGCAACAAGACCATTTTCACTTCTTTGCCCAAGTGTCAGATGTAGCTGACATTAATTACTAGTTTATAAATCCTTCTTTTCTCTGAAGCCCCTATTAAAATTGTCTTCTGTTGTGACTTCTCTCCACTTAGTACCTGCTGTTTATGGTTTCATTTCTTCTCCTAAGAAGCATTTAATTTTGCAAAATTTAGGGTAAGTATTTAAAGAAATCATGCAGGAATGGATTTTTTTTTTACTTAGAAGCCCCCCATCAGCTTTCCTTGGAATGATACCATGGAATGATACCATGCAACCATGGCACTGCCTGTGTTTTATTAATGCCCACCTTGAGTGGGTGCAGTAAAAGCCATGGTTAAGTTGATTTTAAACTGCTGTTAGACTTTGGGGTGTTTTGTTTATTTTTCTCTAGTTTCACTAAAGCAATGATTTAACATTTTGCCAAGTGCACTGGTTACACTCTTTGCTTTGTACCATCAGAGCCCAGGGTTTAGCCTGGCTTCACCTGCCACCCTTTAAATTCATATTTTCCTTTTCTTCCTTTTCCCTTAAGCGATGGACAACTTTGAAATGCAATATTTACCTGCAGATTTGTAAGCTTGGTTTTTTTTTTCACCACACCAAATGCATCTGTATCAGGATTCTGAAAAAAATCACTTCTGAAAGGTTTTCTAGTTTCAGAATGGAGCTGTATTTTCCCAGTTTGAATCAGGGTGAGTGTGTGTAGCCAGTCTTTGTCCAGATTCCCCACTGGAGATGACACTTGTCTCGCTGGGACACGAGCCACACGAGCTCTTCTGGCCAGATCCCACTTTTAATTGATTCCAGTAAAAGTGGAGCTAATCTATTTTCAGAGAAGACAAATGTCCTCCAGGAAATTAGAAGGCAGGGAGAAGAACTCAGAGGAAATGTGGAAGGACCATTTTTGGGTAGTTTGTAATGTCTGACCTGACAGCACAGCAGGAAATGCTTGCCATTTTGATAAAAGAGAATTCCCTTTGGAATCCTCCAAGGAGCACTGGAGAGACAAGCTGCTATTAATCCTTCAAATCAAAACCAGGCCTGTGCCCAAGTCTCCAAATTTATAATTATGCTACAATTCCATAACACATTTTTCAGGATCAGGAAAGTCTAAAACCTCGTTGTTATAATTCCCAGAGAGCAAATTGTTAAAAATCAATTTGAAAATGTGAATTATCAAGGAAAAAATTCTATTCAAAGCAGAGCTATTCAGTTAAGGGGAAGATACAGCAAAATCTTCATAACACTGGGTAAAATGAAGCTTGAAGTACAAAACTTTACAGGAAGTGTAGCTTGAACTCCATGTTGTAAACTTAAATCACATTGTGGATTTAGTACTAGACAACATGCATGAGTAATAAGAAATGTTTATTATGGTCACATATTTGCAGGTCCCAAAGAGCAGGAAAATCTTAGCTGATTCCCAAGGAATGCCTAAGCTGGGTAAACCATACCATTATTTACATCCAGGGAAATAAGCAGAGAGGTGACTCGAGGCCATAGGGTGAGTTCCAACTGAAGCCATCATTAAAACCCTGACTTTCCATTCCTTGGGGACATTAAAAATATGTCAAGATTAGTTGTCTTCAAATCTTCCTGCTGGGTGAGAAAGAAGAAAATCAGTATTGGATTTCCAGTAATAATATAGATCCATGCAAAGTGGATGTTTATGTGATTATTAATTACTTTTTAAAACAAGACAGGAGTTGTGGAACTTCTGCTAAAATATTTGTACTGGTGGATGTTGGCTACTAAAATAAAGTCTAAATAAACCCATGTTCTCTCTGGCTTTTACTGGAAACACCTGTGGCAATTTTAGCCTGTGCACAGGAGGCATATTTGAAGATCTTAGTAGTTAAAGTGATAATTATTCTTTTTAATTCAGAATATCTTGACTTTTTTTTTTTTCCTAAAGCATTGAATACACAATAACATAACATAAGTGCTTTGCTTTCTGATTTCTACTTCTGGTCTTGAACTGCACAGAACAGTTTTTTGATTAATGGAGGTGGGAAAAATCAAGTTACTACTTTATTTTTTAAAAAAACTGAAGATGAAAATGGAGCTGCTTTCTAAAATGTCTGTGTTTTACAGATATTTCTAAGAAGTTTTATCTGAAGATAATATTTCTTTCATGAAAAGATAGTTGAGAAAGTTGCACTTGATGTACATAAAAGGCTGTATCATTTCCTGATCTCAGAAGTTTCCTTGCTTCCATTGTTGCAGCATCCAGTATGGCTTGGATAAAAACGTACTGGATACAATTCTTAAGGGTTTTTTATGTTCTAGTTCTCCTCCCTTAGGCCAGATTCCCTAAATTATGTGTAACTGGCTGAGAGGCTCCTGTTGGACAGCAGGAAGCTTTATTTGATTTGGATTTGATTTGGATTTGATTTGATGAGGAAATGTACTTCTCTGGAGGTTGAACACCTTCGTGCTTGGTGTCCCTCACTTGTCCAAACACCTCCTCGATTCCCTGGGAGCTGCTTCAGGAACAGGAGGAATGAGAGAGGTAAAACTGAGGCTTCCTTCCACCAAATCCTAACCAGAGCAGGTCCAAAAAGCTGAGTCTGCTGGGGTGGTGTGCAGTGGAGGAAGCTCAGGAGCTGCTTTTTTCTCTCTTTGACAACGTGCAAGTTGAATTCTTTGTCTTATTTGCAAGTGTGCAGGTATTATAACCTGCAAAATGTTAGCCAGATCCTGGCAGGGTGTTTCCACTGTCCTACATTCAGAGCTCAAATGCAGAGGATCAGCACTGCAGGCACTCAGCACATTTGAAGTCAGATTATAGTTTTGCACAGGCTCATTATCCAGTTGTTTTCTTTCTCCCTCGTGTTACAGTCACTCATTACTGGCAGGCTTTTCTTTACCTAAGCTGTTTTCCTAGAAATCCTGACTTACAGTATCTCCACCAAACCAGAAATTAATTGTACCAACAGAGTAATTCACAGAGCAGTGAAAACTGTCAGATATTATTACACAGCTCAGGGAAGACAACAGCTCATTAAAATGATGTATCTCCATCACTCCCACATCCTGTCAGTCCCAGCTTGTGCAGATTTTACACACACACACTCTGTGATCCACGATCAAGGGGAGCACTGTCACCTGCAGCACAGGTAATTGTAGCTTATTTCCCTGCTTGTCTCCCTTGTGAACTAAAAAGAACAGGAATTCATCTTGTTATTCATAAGCAGCAATACTCTGACAGGCATATCCACATATCCACCTGAATGTGAGCTATTTTTAGCTGCTGATGTCTCCTGGTTTGAAATTAGATGTATTGGTCATTTGGTTTCAAAGTAAAAGTCTGCTCTAGTGGATGCCTTAAAACACGTAAATTCCTCTTGTATTTTTTTTTTATCTGTTTTTGAGTTCTTGTCCTCTGGCTCCAGGCAGTCTTCAGGTGTGTCTGTGTGTGATGCTTTTGGGTTTTATTTTGGGTTCAGATGTTACACAAGATTATTTTCTCTCCCAAGTGCTGGAACTCTAAGTTGTGCAAACTGTTAGAGCAAACTCTATCCATCTTTGTTTAACCTCAGCTGGAAAATGAACACCAGTCACATCTTATCCCTATAACAATTAATTCTTGCATACAAAAGAAGTGCCCTGGGTCTTTAATTGATGTTGGAAGACACTGAATTGTGTTTGAACTTCCTTAAAATGTGAATAAATACTATTTCCAGCCCAGTAGCGATTTCTCTTCTCTTTGGCAGTTTTCAAAAACTTGGGGCTCATTTCTTTACACTTCCCTAAGTGGTCAGAACTCATACAAGTAACACATCTTCTCTGGAACCTCGTGTGGGTTATTTTATCTTCGAGACACATCTCCAAATCCTCCAGCAGAGCCAGAGCTGTAAGGTCTGTTCCTGCATGATTCCAGTGGTTAAGCCCATGAAAACAGCAGACATGACCACTCTGACACTTCCCAGGAAAATAAAATGGGCTTTGCCTTGGTGCAGGTGGACATCAGGATGAAGCAAATAAAAATGTTGGCGATTTCCCTTCTGCACTTCAGTATTTGTAGGTTTTCTGATGTCAATTGAGACACATCATCACACAAAAAATCTTGTTCTAGGCTGACCAATATCTTTCCCAGCTAGGAATCAATTCACCATCTGCAAGACAATTTTTATGCATCTATTTACTGAACTCAGAGCCTGCAAAGGCATGTGTGTCTGTGGGAAACCTATTAAATATGTATTGGAATTATCCACTTGATGCAAACCCAATGAATTTCTTTATATTTTAGTGTCTCTTTCAAGCATATTTCTGTCACCAACACAAACATTCTATATAATGGAATCTTAATATGGAGACTGCAGTAAAATGTCAACAAAATTTGTGAATTATTTAATACAGAGCAGACGGTCATGGAGTGTTTCTTTGGCATAAAGGGCAGCACACTGCTCATATCCCTACTCTGAAATTCAAAGGGAAAGGTAAAAATTCTGTGTGTGATCTGCAGTTATGTTCTGCTCCTTTAAAAACCCTTTATATATATATATATAAATTTCAGGGGTTTATATTTATATATATATATATAAATAATTAATAAATATTAATAATATATATATTAATTTCAGGGTTTGTTTCATAGTGGTTCAGATCTTAGCTGGCTTTGGAAGGTTAATATTGAAATGAGGGTTTGGGGACACTGCAATACCAGGTGTGAAGTTAGCAGCTGGCACTGTGGGTTGATGAAAATCTAATTCTAAGTGTGTCAGCCTTCTAAGTGATCCATATCAGGTTATCAGTCATGGCTTGACAGCACTTTGATTACATATTCAGCACCTTCAACAATTGTAAACTGAGCTTTGCTATGTGAAGCTGAAAGTTTTAGTAGTGACTTGCAAAGGCTTCTCTTTCCCTGGAGAACAGTGGATAGATACTCTTCTCACCCAGTGACATTTACTTTGGGTGCACACTGGGATTAGACAGGTGTCATTGTATTTATATTCTATTCTATTCTATTCTATTCTATTCTATTCTATTATATTATATCATATCATATCATATTATATTATATTATATTATATTATATTATATTACATTACATTATATTACATTATATTATTATATCATGTTATACCATATCATAGCATATCATAGCACATCATAGCATATATAATTTATTTATTATAAATATATATACTATAATATATATTTTAGTTAATTTATATTTTATTATATAATTATATATATTATATACATAACTAGATATAACTAGATATAACTATATATAACTATGTATAACTATATATTACTATATATATAACTATATATAACTATGTATAACTATATATATAATATATATATAGATATAAGATTACATCAATAATGTTAACATTATTAATATAATGATCCCTTTTATCAGGGGAACAAAGTTGGAACAAAAAGGAATGTAAACCAAACTGTTCACATCCAGGAAAGGAGACTAAATCTCTGCCCTGACATTTTGTGCTTGTGCTTCAAGTTAATCTTTTCCTTCCTCCAGCTGTTGGCAAAAGGAAATCCAGCCCTTTTCCAGCTCTGTTTGGGGAAAATGGGGGTGGTACATAATCTAAAAGTGGTGGGGAACCTATTAAATCCTGGGAATTGAGCTCTACCCATTCTGTGTTCACTGATCTGAACAAATATTCCTGCACCTCCAGTGGGTGGAGCAGGCTCTTTATTCTTCACTCCACAGATGTTTGTTAGGGTGCCTGCAATGACACTGTTTTTGTTGTGGCTCCATGTCTAAGGGCACAGCAAATCCATAATTCATAATACCTTCCCAAGTTCACAAAGCCACTGAACAGTGCTGCATGACTCCTTAAAGCTGCCACCCACTCAAATCCATTTCATTTGGACAAATAAAGGAACTCTGCACTGAGGAAAACCAATTTGAAAGCACACTGAAATTCATTTTCCTCACTTAAATATTGAAGTGTGTGTATTTATTGCATCTCAGCCTTGTTGTACTGTTTTCAAAAAGAATTTGCTTGTTTAATAGGTCTAAAGAAGTTTCAGTAAATTTAAAATGTGGAGGAAAATAAACTAACATCCGACAAGAGTCACAGTGATTTTTATGCACGTGGCTTGGGATTAAAGGCATAAAAGAAATACATTAAAAATAAATCTAAAAATACTAAATTAATAAACAAAAAAATTTAAAAGGTAGTGAAATAAACTTATGAAGTGCCAGTACTGCTTTCTTTATCGTATATAGAATTTCATCACTATGTGCTAGAGCAGCAAATGGATCCTGAGGTAAAATAATGGTGCAGTTCTGGTTTGTTTTGGGGTTTTTTTGGGGTGCAGGGGGTTTGCTGGATTTGGGTTTGGTTAGTTTTTTGAGGGCTGAAAGCTGATTTGAGTCAATTTTATGGCAACTGTATGGTCGTAGTGGAGTTCTCTGGATTTATTCTGCTGGCCTCCTGTATAGTTCTTGTTCCAGTTTTTCCCTTTTGTTGGTAGTTTTCCAACAGTGGTGGGGTTTTTTTTGAGTTTTTTTCTTGAAGAATTTTGTGCTAGTGCAGACCTGGGTCATCCATCATGAAATTTAATGCAACTCCCAGCAAACAGGAGCCCGAGAGCCACTTCTTGTTCTCCTCATCAGCTGCTCCCTGATTGTGGTCACAGCACAGAACAAAGCTCTCCCTCCTAACCCTTCCTTTAATAAACCCAGAGCTGGATCTCTCAAAGAGCCCAAAGGCTTGATTGAAAATGTGTTGGTGCAGCCACATTGTCACGTGGGAAGATCCCATTATTTGGGCACCCAACAGCTGTAGGAATCTCAGACTCTCCCTTGTCCAGGCAGTTTGGAAATCTCACCCTAAATTAGTTAAATTTTCTATATTTTCATATAGAGAATATGTTTTCATATAGAGAATATTCTCATATAGAAAATATGACATGATAGAACTTTATGGGATGGACACAGAAGGCTTTGGCAAGGTATTTTAGGTTTTAGTGTTACAGGAGTGGCATTTTTTAAAAGTGTGCTGTTATCCACTGTTACTGAATTAAACTAAAATTACTAAAAAATTAAAAATTTAATTAAAAATTTAAATTAAATTTAAATTTAAAAATTTAATTAAAAATTAAACTTGTTAAAAAACAATTATTTCTTACATTCTCTGTGAGTTTTCAGAAGGAATAGATCAGATCAGCCTCAGAAAGAAAATGTGTGTTCCAGCATAACGTAGTAAGTTTATCTGGTCTTCAGGTGTAAATATATTTCAAAGTTTGTTTTTCATTGTCACATTTGTTATTTTCTGTGCTGTGTCTCATCATTCAGTAGTTGTGCATATAATGCTATATTCTTTACTTATTAACATGATCGTGTAGAAGAGTGAAATTAGGATGACAAGGAAGAGAATGAGAGAAATAACAAATTCTTCAGGGTGGCTGGAATGCACCATAAAGGGGATCTGAATGTGGAGTGCAGATGGCTCATCTTCTCCACAATATTTTATTAGAACAAAGAAAAGCCTAAAACTGTGAAATAACCCGTTCAAATAGTTCTTACATAAGCCTTAATATACAGACACAAAATATTAAATCATGTGACAGCAATCCATCAAAACATGTGTGTGGTGTTGTCCTCCAAAAGCAAGGAGGGATTGAGACACCTGCATTTACTTGTTCAGGGTTAGCCTGGAAAGGCAGTGGTTTTAGAGGTAAACTTTTTGTTATAAATATTAAAATAAAAAAGACACAAATGATAAGATCGTGGCAGCTTCATCCGGAGTGTGGAGCAGGCTGTGCCTCAGTGCTGATGGCAGCTGGTGTGGGAAGTGAGGAGAAGCCACTGTCACAGGGCAGAGCTCCTTGTCCTGCTCTGTTTCATATCTGCTTAAAAGGGTGACAGGTATTTCATTACTGAGCTTGTGCTGATCTGATTAGCTTGTACCCCTGAGCCTGGAGGAGGGAGGAGATAATTGTTTCATTAAACAAGGCCCTGGTTTGCAGTAAATGATTTTTGATGCTCCTGTCTTCACCTGCCCAACAAAAAAAAAAAATCCCCTGAGGAAACTTGATTTGCAGAAAGTGCTGAGCAAGGGTAAGAGTCAGAAAATAATTTAAGAATCACCTTGTACCTTTCTGAACCTGGGTGTAGCTTGCTCCTGGACTGAGGTTGGGAATTCTGGGGTATGTGGCTCTGCCTGTTGCAAGGGAGGCACAGGCATTTCCAAGGATGAGGAGTTTGTGTTCTAGTGCCTGACTGAAGGACTGAAACAGGATTTGGTTCCATCACTATGAAGTGCAAGAGCTGACCCTAGAGGGGAACTGCTTCAGATGCTGTCGCTCCGAGTGCTGGGAGCACCGAGCTGCACAAAGCTTTTCCTTTGGCTGATGGAATTCATTTTCTGCAGACAGACTTGATGGAAAAGTTAGAAGCCATAGCCACAAATGGATGGTTTGATACGTGGGTGTTGATTTTCCAGAGGCAGAGGAAAGAACTCAACCTGGATTTTGAAATATGGAATGTAGGGTGTGTGCTCCTGCATCGTGCTTGTTGTGGGTACCAATCCCAAATCCCCCTGGTGTGTTACAGATGTTCTGGGAATGCCCAGAACATTTCCATTAGAGCAGTGTTAACAAATAGCTCATTTCTGACTGACAGCTAGGGTGAGAATTACTAATTCAGTCAGGATTACTTTAGATCACTCTCTGGCATCACTCTGTTACACACTTTTTCAAGCAAGACCTTGTAATTGACTTGGTCTGTTCTGACCAAGCCTATGAAAAGGACACCTAAGATCTAAATTTTGGATATAAAAGCCTAAATCTTCTTCTGTCCCATGATTTTCAAAGTCATTTTTGTTGCCCTAACTCTTGAGAAAGTACAATCCTTGTCAAATGAAACATAATCCAAATTTGAAACATAAAAATGCTGAAAAATTTGGATTGTGAGTAACAGGCTTCTGTTTGAACTAAAGTTGTTGCAATAAATTCCCAAAATTGATTTGGAGCCCAGTTTCAGTGGGAAGTGAGTTTTTGCAACAGCTGTTGCCATGAGCTGAAACATGCTGCCAACAATCAGGTGTTGAGCAGTGAGATCTTAAAGATACTTTGATGAGCTACAGCCAAACCTACTTAGTAAAAGAGACTGAAGAATATATTACCATCTTACAAAAATACCATAAAATCTTATAAAAATACCATAAGCAGAGATTTTCTGTCTTACTGTTTTATCTTTCCTTTAAAAAAATTGAAGCTTCACACCAAAACCTCTTCATCTGGAATCAGACAATAATACATATAATAATACTTCTCATAGAACACTTCATTTGTTCAAAGAAATGCAAGACATTAAGAAACTAAATCTTCAGTGTAATAATGAGCAGATTCATTATTCATGTTTCAAGCCAATAAAAAAAGGAGATAGATTATTGGCAAAGTTTTCACACCTTCTAATGAAAGCCTAAGTGGAATATTATTAATTCAGAAACTTGAGCTTTTCACTCAAAAAAACATATAAAGCTATTGGCAATCATATTTAGTATTCCTAATGTTTATCAAAATAGATCCTGAGTTTGAGTAGCATTGGAATCAATCAAGCACCAAAAGGTAATTGATTAAATTTCTATTTTGCCTATTTTTGCCAGAGTTCCAACCAGCCACGGTCCCAGGGAGAATCTTGGTTCTGTAAAGCCCACCCTAATAATATCTGTGTGCACTTGATACAGAAACCTGGTAAAAAATCAGGTTTTTATCATTTATCATTTTATCATTTCCCAGGCTGGTATCAGGCAGCCAGCCTGTGTCCAACACCACAGCTACCAGTGGTGGCCTCAAAATTTTGTGCTTTATTTTTTGTCTGAGAGTATTTTTTAACTCAATGCTGCATTTCTGTGTCTGCCTGGTAGTGGAAGGTTCCCATACACTCAATAAACACACAGCTTCTACTTAAATACACACACTAGAGTTCTGCCAGAAAAATAAATACAGTGTTATAATTGGCTACTTTTCCAGTAATGCATATTGTGTTACATAAATTATCAGGAATTGAGGCAAATAAGCACTTTAATCCCAAAGGTAAGGCATGAAGTTTTGCAACCTTTTTCTCCTGCATTCACAGCACTCTCTTTCAAGGACTGTGATTATTTGGCTGTTACCTAATTTCACTGCAGAATAGAAATCTGACCGGAGCATTGCTTTCTGCTGGTTAATTATAAATTTATTAGGGGAATTTTGCCAAATGTCCCTCACTATTAGACCTCACTGAATCTGAAGTTCAAGCTATCAGACTTCATTTAATGTAATGTATTGCTCTCCTTTTCTGTTCTGCATGTGCTTTTTTGTATTTTTTTTGTTCTCAGGTACATTCAATTTTCCCTTTCTGTGTATTATTTGCCAAAGAGGCTCTTTCAAGTTATAGAAATGGGACAAAGTAATGTTTAGAACAGCAGAATATGTAAGGAGGCAAGGTCCCTGGGGATGAAATGAATTTCCAGCACAATAAAATAGCTTTCTTCTCCTGTTTGGGTGTTGCTGTTGACAGCACACGAATGGCTCAGGGGTGGGAGGCTGTGGAGGGACCACCATGGGATGGGAGGGTGTGGAGTGGGAAGGGAAATACTCAACAAGTTTATGGGAACACTGAGGGACCTGCACCTCTCTGCTGTGGGAAGGTTTTAACCTCCTGAGGTGCTCTCAGGAGTGAACCCCAGAGTGCTTGGGACTGGGCTGGGGGCACTCAGTGTGCTCACACTCATCAAACCAGACCCACATTTAAGGACCATCATGGTCAGGCACTGCCCTTCAGCCTTCCCTTGGAGTTTTGCTAAAAGTGGGGGCTCACAATGAGTGTGAGACAAATTTGGAGCAGACTGGGGTGTACCTGGGGGTGGAGGTGCATCCAGTGTGAGCACAAAGCCCAGGGTGTTCCTTCCACCAGCAGGGTCAGGAGAAGGTTGGGACTGCAATTCCTTCTTGCAGCAGGTGGAATCTCTTCAGCTAATAAATCCTGGTGCCTTTTATTACAGTTTTCAGCAGGAGCTGAAGCAGAGCTGGTGAGGTTGAGTCTTTGCAAACTTTGAGGGAGGGGAAAAGAGCTTTTCTTGATCTCAGAGAGGAAATCTGCACTCAAAAACAAACTACTGCAGCCTTTCAGAACTTAGCAAGCACGTCAGAAATGTAACTGCTGACGTTGACTTATGTCCTGTCAGTGGAAGGACTCAGTTTGATGGAGTTCAGAAGCTCTGTGTTTTAACAGTACAACTGTGGGCAAGGAGATGTGAGAAAAGGATGTTACAAGATTTTGCAGCACACTTACAAACCTGCTGAGTCAGATGAGGAATGTTTGTTGATATACCTAGAAAACACTAATAAAACATTTGTGTCATGGTTGGGGTTTTTTCTTCCTTGGTTAAGTCTTCCTATTTGGGAAGATTTTTCTTTGCTTTTGGCAGAAGGAGGAAGACAAGGACTGAGGAAGTTGGGAAAAACCCCACCCTTGCACTTAGCAGTTAAGTCCATCTCCCTTCAGAGATCAGTTTCCTTTTAGATGCTCAATTTACTGTGCACCAGAGCAGTGCCAGGCTCCTGTGGTGACAGACCTGGATTGGGGGTGGGATGTGCTCACTGTGCCTGTGTCCTTCAGCCCCTCAAAGCAGCCCCTGATGGGAGTGGTGACAGCAGGGTTTAATACTTAATCCTGCTTCTGCTCAGTCTGAACTTAAAAAAATTGAAATTATCTGACACCAGATTTCACCAGACTGAGAAAGTCGTGAGTTGCTCTGCAAACTGATCCTTGCCAGGGAAGGATCCTTGTTTTGCAGAGCACTCAGATCACAGAGATTTAAATGTTCCACGAGTGCTAAATATGAAAATAAATTACACAGAGAAGCATTAAATTTGTATTCTCTTTCTAAATGTTTCTAAATACCGGAGGAGAAACATTTGCATTGTCACAGAAGCTGCAGGAGCATCTCCTTCAACACTGCATTTTCCAAGTGTCAAACACTGGTTTGAGAGAAAGCACAAATGAATGTTCACAATTGGAAGAGAGCTCCATTTTATTAAGCATAAGTAATAATAGAACAAAGTGTTTCATATTGACAGCATCATACTGTTGTGTATCTTTCCAGAGACAAATGTACTTTCTAGAGTAAGTGTCCTCACATGTCAATGTCTCAGAAAATGTGTTACATTTAGTGAAATAATGGGTAAAAAAAAATAAAATAAATAAATCACTGTCATAAATGATGGCAGGCACTTTTTACTGAGATACTGGTAGTTTTACATTCTTTGACATGAATAATCAGATGTGTCATGTGTGAAGCTACCTAGAAATAAAATAGAGGTCATAAAACGTAAAGACATGATAGGATGCATTTATAACAGCATAAACCGAGCTGGCATTTTAATGTCTTAAGCCAGCCCATTTGATATCCTTGGCCATTGATCTTGGCTGGGAGAGTTCTGTGCTGAATTTAAACTCCTTTTGGAGATAGAGGCATATGATGAGAAATTGATAGGATTAGGTTTTGTTAGAAAGAATTCTCCTTTTGACTGTTACAATTCCAGCCCAACAGGAGCACTGGTTGTGGTGTGTCTTTACAAATCTTCCTCAGAAATGTTGTGTCCACCTTCACAGAACTTTGTGATTTTCTGGTGTAACTGGCCCTGGAAATTTTTGTTTGCAGCTCACACAGAAGAACATTTCTTATTAGCTATGAGAGAGACTTTAGTTTAGTGTTTGCTCCATGGGATGATTTGGTATTTTGGGGAAGTTACTACAGTTTGGGAGTTCCTGTTTGGGAATTCATTGTTTAATGAATTCCTCTGAAGGCATGGGAAAAGGTGGGTGGGAGAGGCACTGACTCCAAAGAACAAGCTCAAAATCTCATTAATTTCAAATGGTTGTGTAGGTAGTTTTAATTAAAATGCTTGAACTAAGATTCAATATGGCATATAAAATAAGTAATGATGGCTACCTAAGTACTCACTGAAATGGCATCACCCTCCATTCCCTAAATTTTTCCAACCACATGCTTAAAAAAAAAATATCAAGAAAGGGAGAAAAAAATCCCTATCCATAGGACTGCCAGCATGTGTGGGGTGGTTTTTGAAACATTTAAGTAGCAGAAAAATTGGCCACATGTTGTCTGCCTGTGGTTTGCTGCATATTTGGTAGTGAGGGCAGGCTGGGCACTGCTTTGTTCTTCCTGAGTTTTAGTGGGAAAGCATGTAGGGCAAGAGGAATCTCCCCACTGCCTGTACTCCCTTTCAGTTCCTGCAGATGGAATATCTGATGGGTATTTTTCTGTCTGCTGTTTTACATTTGTGCAGAGCCTGGGAATACTCACTGAAGTCTTATTTGAGTGGAAATATTTCATATCTTTTGTTTTCAATGCAGTTTTACTGAAAGGCCTTTGGAATTTGAATGGACCGTTCTGGAATGTGGTTTTCAAAGGAGAAGTCTCTAGAAATGAAATCTTCCCCATCTGTTGAGATAATGATATCAATATTGGTATGGTTAATTGAAGCCAACATTCCTGGCACAGATGTGCTTCTGGATTGGAATCTGTTTGTTTGAAACTCTCAGCAAACATCCAAACCTGGTGAGGTAGAATGAAGGCTGATTTACTGATGGACATCATCACCTCACCTGGATTTAAGGGAGTGGAAATTACTGCAGAAAAAAGAAATCATTGAGGATAATTAGTCCTGTACTAACACAGGGAAAGGATGAAGGTTGGAGTGGTGTCTGAGTGAGGTTCAGCATGCAATCTGAGCTACTGAGCAGCATTTTTCTCGTGGCATCATTTATTGAGAACCTCTTGAGGCATCAAGATTTGTGCCAGTGTCTAACCTGTTCATACATGATCCCCTCTGTCTTCTGAACCAGGATATTCAGAGGCTGTGAGGCTTCCATGAGGTTCTGTGTTCACAGTGAGAAAAATACTCAGTGGATGTAGCTACAGATTTATTCTAATGTAGATTAACTTGTACCATTGGATAGAAACATGAGCTTCCATGAAAAAACCAGGGTGATGCTCTACCCTTCCTATCAACTTTCTTTTTTGTGGAAAAAGAACATCTAGATAAATTGTTGCCCTTTCCAACCAGAAGATGGCTGGTACGAGAAAATCTTGCTGAAATTACGTCTCAGCTGGAAGGAAAGATGAATTTATTTTATGTAGCATTGGGGGAAGGTTCTCAGAAATATTCAGTCAGTCAGTTATCAGAGTGGTAAATGAGATCTCGAGAGCCAGAGCTCATCAGTGTGCAGTGATAGGGAAGGGGGAAGGAGAGAGGCTGCATCAGGGCTGGGTGTTTGTGTTCCTGATGGAAAAGTGCAAATCATTTCCTTCCCTTCTGTTGCTGTCATGGTCCATCACTTCAGTCCATTTTCACCTTGCTGAGGGATTCTGAATGGGCCTTCCTGCTTTGGCACCTAATTAATCTCTCACAAGCCTGTTCTTGCAGCCTGGCTGCCTGGGATGGTCCAGATCTTACATCAGTGCCTGACAAACAAAATATCATTTTTTTTCCTGTACCTGCATTCCTTTCCCTGTGTTCTTTCACCCCAAGCCCAGTTTAGCAGGCTGAAGACATTGTTCTTCCCCAGCCTTTGAAGAGGGCATAGACACACCTTGTTAATACAGGAAAATATTCCCTTTCTTCCAATGGAACCACTCTCACACTGTGGCATGGAAAGCTGTCTATGTTTTCAAAAGTGCTAAGTGCCCACAAAAAAAATGCAGCAGGATTTTCCTTGTCAGAAACTGTTCAGAGCCTTTACACTGGAACACAAGCTGGAAATGATGGGGCACCTTTGAAAAATGGCATAGCTAGGCACAAATAGAAGATCTGAGATGGAAAAGGCGTATTTGTGGTGTAAAACATTGAGATGAGACGGTGAGACAAAAGAATTATTTTATTGAAGTTATTTTACTGTTGTATATCAAGTGATCATGAATATCAGATACCTCGTGCAGCCAAACACTTTATGTCTGGTTTAAAATGAGTCCTTGTGACAAAATAACACATGTAGGCTATATAACAGATAACACTGGGTGGTATAATGTATTATCTATAATAGAAAAACATAGATTCTGTAAAGTGATACCAGTGGAATCTAATATTTCTTTGAAATCTATTTCCTGGATAATATTTCTCCTCAGAAGTTACTTATCTCCCTTCTGCTCTGCCTTTGTGGGGACAGGCTTGGTTTTCAGCACAGGATATCACTGCAGTCTGGCAAAGGGAAAAGCACTAAAGCAGGTCTGAGGAGTTAGATCAGTGCTCAGGGGATTGTCCATGCCAACCTTGCAGCTCTCCTGGCCCTCAGGGCAGCCACTGATCTCCTGTGCTGGTGCTACAGAGCCAGCAGGAGCTCTCAGAGTCTTCTGGGGACACACAGGCAGGGGAAAAAAAAAGGAAGAAAAATCACATCTTTAATTCCCCCCTGCTGACAGCTTCCTTAATAAATATTGTAAGAAATTTCTCTGTTAAGAGCCACCCAGTAATCTAATTTGCAAGCCCCAGTGATATATTCAGCAGCCAGCTCCAGGGAGGTGTGTTTCTACTGTCAGAATCACATGAGCAGGGAATAAAATTCTGAGCTCTGGCTGAAAGCTGCAGTAATTTATGATGAGTTGTTGGCTTTTATTTTTTCATACTATTTTTGACTCAGCTGAACAAAGAGGATAGAACTGCTACTGAGTTTACATTGATCAGTTTTTTTCTACAGTATGCTCCCCTACCTGTTTGTTTTCACAGGATATAACAGTACAAAGACTGCACATTTAAGTTTTATGTTTATCTGAGGAAATCATGGAGTGAAACACTTGTTTATTAATGAGTGATGGATCCTGGATTATTTCAACCATCCCCCCTCTTGACGTGCTTCTGAAGGAGTTGAGCCTTTGCCAGTCTGCTGAGTTTACATAATCCCAGATTTGGGATTCCCACATTCCACCTTCTGTCTTGTCTGGATAGGGGAATCCTCGGGCTCTTCTCTTCTCCTCAGCTCCAGTTTAAGGAATGTTCTGCTCTGGTGTGTGCACAGAAGCCAAAGCAAAACCCAAAAAATCTTCCACAAGGTTACAGCTGTCCAGCCAAGGTCAGGCTGTTTGGTGGGAGAACTGATTCCCCTCAGCAGTGTCATCGTGGTTGTGTCCAGTTTCCTACAATGGGAAAAGCTTCCTGTCTGGAGTTCCATCTGTGTCAGGTCCATCCCCTCAGCTGAGAAACACCAACAGTGTTGTCTCAGAAATGAACTCATTCAAAGAAAACAAAGCAAAGCAGTGAGAAAGCCAGCCCAAAAGCTCTAGGGTGTAAATCCTCAGCTGCTCAGCTGGAAGAAGGTGCAGTGGCTGGGTGTCTTCAGCCTTGAAAGAACTTTCAGAACCACTTCACAGGTAATTCCATCTGAGCTCTGAGTTCTTGATGAGCACCTCAATTCTTGGGGTGCAACTCTGTTCCCTCAACTCTGCTTTAAGAACTTGGAGCTTGCAGTGGTTAATCCATAGCCAGAGACTATTTTGCACTGGTGTGGTTAATCCATAGCCAGAGACCTCTCCTTCAGAGAAAAGGGAAGTTTTGGGTGTCCACAGGGACAAGACTTTACCCTCAGTAAAGCTCCCAGGCACCGCCTGCTTTCTCTAAGTCTTTGTGCAGGCCTTGAGAGGAAAACCAAGTTGCCAGCACTCACTGGCTTTTTTCAGGGTACACGTGGGCACAGTCCAATCTCTCAGACCCTTTGAAACAAAGGAATTTGATGTGTATAAAAAGGAAATGGTGCTGTCTCTATCCTGCCTTTTCATCCACGTTCCTGTTTTGTTTTTTTTCTGCATCAACAAGGTTTTTGAGGATGCACCTGGGGAACACAAAGTGGTGCTTTCATTGTTCCTTCCTAGGATTCAAAAATGTTTAAAACCCACTTCTCATTTCTTTATACCTTCCTTTTCCACCTTCCATTACTGGGAAGCAAATACCAATGGGCTGGGTTTTGTGACTGTTTCCATGGGGCAATGCTCAGGTGAGGAATCATTGTCAATGTTCACCTTTCCAAGGAGCAGCTGGGGAGATGTGTGAAACGTGCACTTCATTCACCTAAAGTTGTCTGTTGTTCATATTACCCTGAGTGGAGGGTGCTGCATTGCTGTTTTTTGTCTCTTGCAGTGAGAGGTGCAGGTACACCCTGCGTGGCCATGAGGACTCAGTCAACAGCATCGAGTTCCTGCCCTTCTCCAGCACCGCTCTCACCAGCTCTGCTGACAAGACCTTGTCTCTCTGGGATGTCAGAACGGTAAGCAGGCTTGGCCTTGGTCACTTCCTGAATTCAGGCAAAGCTGTGATGTCTCTGTGTGACATGAGGAAAATGAAACCCAGTGTGAAATCAAAATAGAAAGTAAGGGTGATGTGCCAGTAAAATATTCACTAGCACCTTTGTTATCTTCTGACCAAAAATGTCACCATGTAACACCTCCTCTAGAAAGGATCTGCCTCTCCTCCTCCAGAACTCCACTGATTCTACATGGAACATGCATTATTTTCTCCATGTTATATCACTGCAGGTAGTGACAGAAACTCTGCCTCTCCTCCCCTGTTCTTCTCTACCTTCCACCTCTGGAACAGGTAAAAATGTATTGAGTACACTGGAGAGTGTATTTGTCCCTGCTGCTTTGCAAACCAAACATGCAAATCCTGTTCAAGTAGAACACAAGAACAAGGCAAGAGGATTTTTTTTTTCCATCTTTCATCAGAAAATCTAATAATTATTGCTGTTTCTGTGGTATGGAGCAACTTTGGAAGTACTCAGATTATTCCTTCAGTTGGTGTTACAGCCACTCTGCATTTCTCAGACAGTGTAAAGACTGCAGCCTCAAATGGAGAAGGTGGAATTCATGGAAGGGCTTTGAGAGGAAGCAGGCAGAGCTGCTGGTGTCCATGAAATGGTGTTGTCATCAGAGCTATACAAGCACAGGATAGGAAAAACTGCCATGGAAATGACAGTGGAATACTTGAAATGCTCATTAGGCAATTTCTATTTCTGGATCATAGAAACTGACTGAATAGAAGGTCATTTAATAATAATAATAATAATCCTGGTCAGAAAGCACAATGAGTTAAAATGAAACTAGTCAAGACTCATTATTCCTAAATGCATTGGTTTGTAGGAATATTTGATATCTGAATATGAATAATTCAAAAAGAGGAAAAAAAATATTGAAGTACAAACAAAAGTGAAATGCTTAATGAAAAAATAGATTTATGCTTTGTTTCGTTTTCAATAAATCCTGCAAGGAACTTTATCTTGCAAATATCTCAGTAATCTCCTGCTCATAGCAAATTAACAGAGTCATCAAGGAGTTTTCCTTTGACAAACATAAGGAAAAAGCCTCTATATTTGCTCACCAATATTGTTTTTCAGCTGTGGGTAATTTTGCTAAGACAGGAAAGACAATGTTTTTGTGAAAAGAGAACGTTGTACGTGGCATTTTGTTGTGTATTTATTCTGTTGAATTTTTTTCCATGTTGAGTGGGAAATCTTTACAGTGGTTTTGGGATAAATGCTCACGGTAAAAACTCACTTGAGGTGGTGAAATCCCTGTGAAGATGCCACCTCCCTCTAAAAGCTGAATGATATTAAATGTTCCCTCCACGAAGAAGATGAATTATTTTATCCCATTAATTAGGAACAGAGTATTTTCTCACCTCTGTGTGATCAATTAGCATTAAGGAGTACATTTAAGATACTTTTAATGAAACATGAAAACCACGCTTGAGTTTGTTTTCTCATAAATCAGATTCCTATTGCAAATCACATCTTGCTCTTCAATCATTAAGTGCAGTCAGCTCTTTATTATTAAAGATAATGGATACAGAGAACTGTAAGTCAGAGCAGTGTAAGTTGAATGGACAATGAGCTCTGGATTTGGGGCAGGATTTGGAACATAAATCTTTGTAATTACTAAGCTGGAACTCTGTAGCAGCCTGCAGACTTTGGAAACTCAAGGCATTACTTTTTTCCTCTTTTTTTTTTTTCTTTTTGGGTAACAGAAAGTAAGATCCATCCAGTGGTTTCAAAAAAATCTTCATCACGTTGACTGTAATTTTAAACCTAAGGGATATATTGGCCATAGGAAAGTGAGAACAGAGAAAGATGAATTGCACTTGTGGCTCTTTCCAAACCCTGAGGGAGAATTACAGCTTTGGTGTTGGATTTGGGCAGGGACCACGCTCATGCTGTGCCAGACGTGCAGCAGATCAGATGTGAAGACCCAGGCTGCAATTCTCTGCTGGGAATTCCTTGCCAGTGAAGCTGATGGCTCTGGTGCCAAGACAAGCTGCTGAATTTATTCCTCTTTGTGCCAGGTTCATAGAAAGACAAGTGTGTTCTGGCTTTTCACCAGGAAAATTCCTCGCTGACACATCAGGGGAAGCATCTCCACTGGTGGATTGCAAAGTGTGTCCAGTGTGAATGTGAGAGGTGCAAAAGAGCCTGTGACCCCCTGGGTACAAATTCCCCTGCCTGGGTTAATTCCTCCCACTCCTCTGCATCTCCCACAGCCTCTGCAGCCATTTCTTGGGGCTGCTCACATTTATCTTGACACCATTTGAGCCAAGCTTGAACTTCTGCTCTTTTTATCAGACAGATGAGATACCAAATCTTTATACACTTAAATAATTAAATAGAAGGGAAGGAAAAAAAATACATTTTTCACTCTACATCTTTGAAAGTTATTGATTTAGTAACTATCTCATCTGCTTTCTGATTTTTGAAATGTCAGGTTCTATAACTGGATATTTCATTTCTGAAAACATTGGGGAGAGACTGTCATTTAAAAGGCAGCTTTCAGTAGTAATGCCCTGAGGAATGTGTCCAACGAGGATTTGGAAAGAATTCTGTGTGTCCTTAGCAGGCCAGTCCCATTCACATCAGTTTCTCTGTTCTTGTGAACAAAGCTCAGCACACACAGAGCTCTGTAAAAAGTCACAGCCACACAATGCTCTAGTCCTATTTGATTTTGTGAAATAACAAGAGTTTGAAATATTGCTCGATAATTTGTGTCCATTTTGGTCTCTACCTCTCACTGATATTCAAGTTTAATATTTTAGTTATCCAGGATGTATTTCTTTGTGCAGCTCAGTGATTTAAGATATTTTACCTGCATTCCTTTTGCAGAAGATTGCTGCATAACACAAATAAAAGGATCCCATTCCCACCCCACTATCAAAGTAATACCTCTGACATTCAGGGAGGAGGGCATCAAGGATGTCAACTTTTTCCTATTTGGCTCAGAGCTGACTGGAGCAGGGGTGAGGCAGCACAGCAGAACAGTGACCAGCTGCCAGTTCTGCCTCTGCACATCAAATTGTGTCCTTGTCAGTGATTTGTGGGCTGAAGAGCAGAATCAAAACTTAGAAGCTCCAAGGTAGCGTGGTCCTTGATGAATAATACAGGCACCAATCTCACAGGAAAAGGGAAAAAAATCAGAATGAAATTGCCCCAAATCCTGCCTGAACAGCAGCAAGAAGCTCCCAGTAAAAACCTGGCTCTGGCTCTTTCCCTCCTCAGAGACTCCTGCAGTTTCCCCTTCCCCAGAGCGAGGGAGGGCAGTGGGAATTGAGGCAGAGCCTCCTTTCAGGCTTCTGCAGGGATATCTGTGCATGGCTGTGGAGAATCTGGATCCTGAGTGTGGTGCACCACATTTAACCCAGGCTGGGGCTCTGGGGCTGCACCACACCCAGAGGAATTCATTAGGAAGAAGTGGTCAGGCAAAAGAGGAAGAGGCTGCTGGGGGCTTCTGTAGGGCAGTGTTCTGTCTTCAAATGTGGCATGGGACAAAAGAGGTTCTTAGGAACAGCCCTTTTTACTACAGTAGTTGTTAATAAATTGCAGCTTCTGTGCTCCAGTGTCTGCTTATCATGGTGTGCTAATGGCTCTTGAACATTAAATACCTTTTTATACATTATTAAATATATTTATTATATTATACCTTATATTTATTATATTATTAAATATTTTATTATACGTTAAATATTCTTGAACATAAATAAAAATGAGTTTGATCAGGTTCCCACACAGTTTGGTCTGTGGGAAACAGCCAGGGAACCCAAAGGAGGAGCAGGACCCCTCAGCAAGCCCAGCACCACGTTCTGAGGAGTGTTAAATCGAGGTTCTGCCTGCTCTGCTCTTCCTTGGCTTTCCATCATCTGCCCCACAGAGGTCCCAAAATGATCCATCCCTGCATCCAAAGAAACAGCAGAGCAAACCCCAAGGACCTGGGGGTGCTCACTTGAGTTTTTTCCTTTGTGAAAGGGCTCTGGCTGAAGGCACCTGGGTCTTTTGAGGACAGTGGCCATTTCTAGGGCTTTTCACTCCGTGTCCTACCAGAGAATAAATAAATCCATGCACAGGGCAGTTTCTGAGCTGTTGGCTGAGGTTTCCAGCTGTGCTGCAGCATTCTGATGATGAGCACTTGGCTGCCTGTGTGTTTCATATGGATGTGGAATAATTACAAGGATGCTGATCTAAGCTGCAGCTTTGCAATTTTCTCCTTCACGATCCAGCCCATCCTCTCCATCCCTGGGATGTCTTTGGCCTGGGACACTCTTGCTGTGGTTCCTGTTACAGCTCAAAGCTGGTTAACTTTTAGTTAAATTCAGGGAAATCGTTCCAAGCTTATAATTTCCTTAGATAACCTTTTTAATTTATTTTCTTCTAATGAAATTATCTTTTAGACCACTTATTTTCCAGTGTTTATTTTGTCGCTGTTTAGTAATTTCTACATTAGTAATTCCCTTACATATCCTATCATAGTTTTGTTTCTTCCAGTGAAATATAAATTACCTTTTCAATATGGATTGTGTCAGAACCTTTTTGTTGGTGGACTTAGAGCTCATGGGAACACCCAGATCTTTGCAGGGATTCTGCCTATCTATATTTTGCCTGTGTCCCTTTGGAATGGTCATTCACAAGGCAAATTCAGGAAAAATGATGAAGTGTTTAAGGATCAGGTGCCTGAGAGAAGCATTGAGCAGCCAAAAGGGAATGATTTTGAAAAGCAATCTGGTTGTCTTTATAATTTTTAGCCTATTCTAGTTGATTTATCCCCAAGTAAACACCTTAGACACAAAATTATCAGTCAGAATCCCTTCAGAGTATTGGATTTGTCAGTTTTATTTGAACCCTTTTGAACTCCTGAGGAATGAATTCATGAGCTGAGTAGATAGACAGGATGGGTCATTTAAAAAACCTTTGACAGGCAGTTTAAGGTCCAAATCAATCCTCTTCAAAAGTAGGTCAGAGATTGAAGTTGTCAGTATTGGAGACAAAGAGCTCTTCCATGCAAACTCCAAATCTCCCAGTGCAATTGAATTATGTTGCTGTAAATAAGGGATAAGTGCAAGGATAAGTCCAGTTCCTGGCATCAAGTGTAACAAATTCTGAGTTCCTGATTCTGTGCATTTGTAAATAATGGGTTCATATTTTCAAACTCCCTGTGTAAACATGAAAAGGAATTTGAGTCACAGTGAAATAGGAAATCAAGAACAAATAGTTATGAATGCAGATTATGTTTTCTCCCAGAAGTAGTATCACAAAAGACAAAAGTCAGATTCAAAAAGGTTTATGTTAAATCTGTTTGGGATGCTTTCCTAGAGACTTAGTGCCAATTGTTAAAAAGAGAAGTATGGCTGAGGAAAAAAAGTCAAGATTGCTTTCTAATAATGGAAAAAAAAATTGGGGGAAAAAACCCCAACTTGATTTGGTCAATGCAGTTTTTAAAAATGCTACATCCTGACTTGATATCAAAACACCTTCAGTGAAAAAGGCAGATTGCAATAAAACATTTCAAATAATGAACATATAAATGCAACTTGGATAAGTTGCAAGAAAATAAATAAGGAAGAAAATATCTAATGTTCTTGTTTTGCTGTGGGGTTTTTTTCCCCTTCCTGACAGGCAGGAAAACCACTGCCATTCAAAATGTGTGTGGCTGCTGTTCCCAGGATCACCCTCACACTGGAATTGTGTCTTTCCCTTGGATTTGTCTTCCAAATCAAACCATTACATCAACACTTTAACAAATTGTACAATCAGCTGATCCCATTGGCATTTTTCCCTGTTAAACCAGGTTTAAATCAGAATAAACCTTCTAGAATCAGACAGGTTGTTCTGCAGAGCTCAAAAGTTGGACTTGATGATCTTGAAGGTCTTTTCCAGCCAAAATGATTCCCTGACTCTAAAGCTCCAGGTGAGTTAGTGGCCCTTAAAAGGTTTTAATTGTTTTATTAAGCCATTCACTGCCCTGTCCTGTCCAGTGGATGTCAGAGTCCTCTTGCCAGTGGGAATTCAGCCCATTAATGAGTTGTCTTCCTCTGCCTTCCCCCCAAAACATAGAAAATTTTAATTTCAAGGGAAAGTCTTATCCTCATAAGACAGTTGTGTGTGTTAAAGCTTAAATCTGCAGCTTGCCTTGCAATTCATGTGAAATGTATAAATGGCAGTGAGGTTAGATTAAAGTAACACTTTCCATCATGATATTCACAGTCATTTAAGCTGCTGCTGGAGAGTCACAGGATGTGCTGAGCTGGAAGGGACCCACGAGGACCATCCAGTCCAACTCCTGGCTCTGCACAGCACCATCCCTAACAATCCCACCCTGTCCCTCAGAGCCTTGTCCAAATCCTCCTTGAGCTCTGCCAGCCTTGGGCCCTGTTGGGGGTTAGGGGTCCATCCTTTTGTTCCCTCTCACCTATGGAATTTTTTGCCCATTAGTTGCAGGGAAGCCTCATTGATGGTGCTTGGTGGGTGCTTGAGAAACACAGGGAGTTTGGCTGGGCCCAGGGGGGAAGGGGGACAGGAAAAAGGGAGGGCAGGAGCAGCTGGGGGCTGGCTGGCTTCTAGGGCTGGAGAGCAGGACACCCTCCCTCAGAGCTGTTGTGGTTTGGAGAAGGGAACTCACCATCACCCAGACAGAGCTGCTGCTGCTTCTTCTTCCTCCCTTGTTTGCCTCGTTATACACACTCTAGTAAAGAGCTGTTATTCCTGTCCCCAGATCTCTGCCTGAGAGCCCCTTGATTTCAAATTTATAGTAATTCAGAGCGAGGGGGTCAACATTTTTCATTCCAAGGAAGGCTCCTGCCCTCCCTAGCAGACACCTGTCTTCCAAAACAGAGACAGGCCCATGAGCCAGTTCCAGGAGCCCCAGGATCCTCTGCAGATGGATGCTTTCTGTCCTGTGCAGTCATGGTTTCCCCAGGGGCTCTGCAGGAGTTTCCTCCAAAGTCCACACACTCCAGAGCAGGCTCCTTGTGGTGCAGCCCAGCCTGACTTTGACTTATTGGTGTCTTGGAACAAGTGCTGGCTCCTTCCTCTCATCACTGCCTTTCCCAGGGTTGGAGCAGCCCTGTGATCCCTCCCTAGTTAGGTACAGCCGTGCCTGTCCTGGAATGGCACATGGATTGCCTCCATTGCTGCAGCCCTGCAGGACTCTGTGCCTTTTACCAAAGCTGCTGCTGTGCTTCAAGGCTCCCTCTCATCCTTGTGCTGTTTTCCTCAACTCCCAGCACGGGTGATGGGGAGGTGTTCAGATTGTCCCTTAAAAACACAAATCTCTTGCATATTCATAAATTCTTATGCATGATTCAAACATTCCTCTCAAGTTTTAGATGTTCCTTTGTTTAGCTTCAACTCCCCCCTCCCCAACAGAGATTCAATAAATTCCTCCCTTGGAGCTCTGGTCACTGCTGTCTTCATCTGGATAAAATAATCTAAGAATCAAAGAATGCAGGGGGGGTGGTTTCTGACTATCTTTTCATTCTCTGGGTTATATGAACAAAAGCAGTCTTTATTTTAATACCATACTACAGAATAAATATATATATATATTTATGTATGTATGTCTGTATGTATGTATGTATGTCTGTATTACACCACGATTTCTAAGTCTCATACAGGAAAGTTTTCCAACATTACACATATAACATTCATTTTAATATTTGCAAAAAGCCTATAATAGAATAGAATAGAATAGAATAGAATAGAATAGAATAGAATATATATCTATAACAAGTTGTAAACTTGCAAGGGCAGGCAGAGAGAAGCAGTGGAGGGAAGGGGGGCATTAATTCACCACCCATTGAGGCAAATTTAATCTGTTTTCACTTGCTGCTTCTCTTTGAATATTAGTAGTAATTAGAGAGCTATAAATAGGTAAATTTAACATATTGGAAGTCTGGCCATGGGTTCCAGTAAGCACTGTGTGGCTCCTGGCACAGGGTCTGGGGGAGCTCAGGGTGAAATGAAAATGAGGGGAATGGAGTGAGGGAAGCAGGTTGTGCCTCTGCCTGGGCAGGGTGCAGACTGACCTGAATCTGAACTTCTTCCCCGTGTCCATCCATAAAGTGTGGGCAGGATATACTGCAGGAAGAATGAGTTTAATTTCTACGTCACCAATGTCACTTTGAAACAAAACGGGAGTAAAGTTCTTTCAAAGGTTTTGGGAAAGGCCTGGCTGCAGAATAACATTTGCATTGACTTCCTGGTCCTAAAACTCTAATTAAATTATTGATTATGAAGCTGGCTGCTTTCTTAATAGTTCCTAATGTAACAATTAAAGCAAAGCAAGTAATTAAAAATGATAAGATTGGTCCACAAGTACAATCTTCAAAAGGTCATTTTCAACTTAATCGTTCTTTTGAAACAGGCATGAATAAAAACAAATGAGTCATTAGCAAAAAAGCAATTTGGTGTGTGCATGTGTGTAATAATGTGTCTACCAGATGACCACTGACCAGGCAATACCTAAATTAATTTAAAATAATGGCTAAATTTACTTAGTTGATATTCTATTAACACTCTCTTCCAGACCAGGGCTCTGGTGTATGAAGTAGGAGATAGAAAACTGTAGCATGTTTCTACTCTGGACAGCTGAGAGCCCAGGACAGAAGCCAGAAACTTCAGCCAAAGAGCACAAAATTTCACTGGAACTATTATGTTATTGTTTAATGTCACAAGCAATGCTTTGTATTACACTGAGCATTTATTTTTATTATTATTTTATAGGCGTGAGAAGCAAGGTTTTAGATGCCAGTCAGGTTGGTCCATGGATTTTTACAGGTGTGAAAGGTTGCAGGGAGGGGAGCACGGAGGTGTTTGCCAGAACAATTTCAAAAAGACCACCTAACACTGTTGGATAGTGATTGCTGTGCTGGCTGCAGTTGGTTTCTGCTCCAAAGCATCTTCTCCAAACCAAATCCTCTTCTTGATGAGGCAGTGGTGGGAGGGGGGAGATAATCCTGTGCACTTCAGGTTGTAAAAGAGCTAGATAAATCTGTCAGTCTGTGAAGTTAAACACCATGGTGACTGTGGCTACACATTCTCAAAAACATCTATTAAAACCCAAATAAACTCCAAACCTTACAAATCTATTTCCTTTCTTCTAACAATTAACCTGAAGTAAGTAATACATTTTCAACTATTAGGTTTTTCAGTTTGGTAAAAACTGAATCAAAATATTGGTGATGACTCGATGTGTTTGCATAGATTGCTCCCTTTTAACTGCTTGTGGATACATTTATTCCCACTCTGGCTCTCCACAGCCTCAGGGGATGGCTGCTTTGGGCTTCAAGTCCTTTCCATAAGAGGAAATTCTAGATACTGCCTGGGAAATGGCTTGAACTGAGAAGCAGACAGACCTTTGGGATGACTTCAGCTGTGTTGTGTTCAGACAAATGGAATTTCAGACCTTGTAAGGTATTTGCATAAAAATATTTTCTTGTTGCTTCAAGAAAGCTAAAGTGGTCAATTTTGTCGTGTGCAGAATAGCTGAGGGCCCTGGTTTTGCAGGAAAAGCTGCAGGCTGCCAGATTGGTTTTGGGGTAGAACACCCCATGGAGCACTGATGACTGGTGAAGGTTTGCAGAGGGAATTCACACTTCAAACGTTGCCCAAAGGATGGAATTCTGGTGGTGCATATTGGATGTACTGCCAGGCACTCACAGGTGTTAAACAGCTGTGTGCTCTGACACCCTGAAGGCAGCAGCACAGGGAGGTGTTCACATGCTGCTGTCCAAGGCCAAAACGCAGCCCTTTGATTGCAGTTGAACTCCTCTGCCACATTCAGAAGCACAGTTAGTAGCTGAGGATGTGTTGTGTTGAGGCAGCGTGGTTGGCCTATTGCAAGGCAGATGTGGGACTCAGGAGGTGGCTCTTCTTCAGAGCCCCAGGGATTTGCATGAGAGTGGTGGGCATATCCCCCCACCATATCCCCTCACCATATCCCCTCACCATATCCCCTCACCATATCCCCTCAATATCACCTCACCATATCCCCTCACCATATCCCCTCACCACATCACCTCCCCATATCCCCTCCCCATATCCCCTCCCCATATCCCCTCACCATATCCCCTCACCATATCCCCTCCCCATATCCCCTCCCCATATCCCCTCACCATATCCCCTCACCATATCCCCTCACCATATCCCCTCACCATATCACCTCCCCATATCCCCTCACCATATCCCCTCACCATATCCCCTCACCATATCCCCTCACCACATCACCTCACCATATCACCTCCCCATATCCCCTCACCATATCCCCTCACCATATCCCCTCACCATATCCCCTCACCATATCACCTCCCCATATCCCCTCACCATATCCCCTCACCATATCCCCTCACCATATCACCTCACCATATCACCTCACCATATCCCCTCACCATATCCCCTCACCATATCCCCTCACCATATCCCCTCACCACATCACCTCACCATATCACCTCAATATCACCTCACCATATCACCTCCCCTCCCTTCCATCTCTCCTTTCCCCCTTGGGCTGCAGTGTTGGGAATGAGAAAAGCACATTAAAGAGTGAGAGTCTCGCCCTGTCAGTGTGCTGTACTAACAAACTGCAGATCATGGAATATGCTGAGTTGGAAGGGACCTCCGAGGAGCATCAAGATGATACTCTAAAATACAACATATTCAGTTCTCTCTTTCTGGAATATTGTTCCCCACTCGTGTTTTTAGGTAGTTCTGTGGAAAAGATTAATTTTATGCAAATGAGAGACAGACCTGATTGCTGAAATAGTGGAGGTAGGATGAGGAATATGACAGAATAGGACAGAATATGTCCTGGGAAGGAGCTTCAGGTGTTGGACAGTGCCAATGTGGATTGGGAGACATTGGCATGGGCTGCTGGAGAGGAGACCCAAGGAGGAGCATTTGTGTTGTAGAACTGTATTTAAAAGTGCTCCAGGAGACAATCCTGGTGGGATTTCACATCACCCATGGAAATAGGAGCACATGTCCATTAGCTGCCTTGCAGATGAGGTGGTGTCATGGCACTGGAATTGTGAGATTGTCAGAACCAGAAGTGGCTCTGTGGAGAGCTGTCCCTCCCAATATCCTGAGAGCCCCAAGTGTCCCTCGCTCAGCAGCAAAGAATCCACTGCTAGTTGCATGCTGAAATTTATGTGAAGCAATGGAAAGACATCTGTTTCCATCTCTGGGTCCATCAAGGAGACATGTTCCAGTCAGAGGTGTGACTTGCTGGGTCACTGCAGTGACAGCCAGGTTTCCTTGCATTGTGACATTTGCTAGGCTCTTCAGATGATGACAGGCTTCTCCTCTGAGTACCCTGGGATTGCTCACAGAACTTCCTCTGCATGTTTTCTCCTCATGTATGTACTGGCATCTCCTTTATTTTCCTGGAACAATTAGACATACCTCAAAAACACACATTTATCGAGGCAGTCAGCATGCAGTTACTCATCCCTGCCATAAATCCCAGTGTCCCACACTATCCCATGACAAATCCAACCGTGGGTGCGCTAATCCCCTCAGAAATGTTATGTTTGGACATTTTGTGTCCTGCTTTCCTGGCATGCTGAGGTCTGTGAGCTTCTTTTCAGGAGAGCAGTCCCAAATCCCCTCATGACTGCGGGGTGATTTCAGGCCTAGAGGAGAAAAGCCATCAGCAGCAGCAGCAGCAGCATCGTTGTCTCTCAAGTTCAGATTTCTGGCAGTGGTTCGCTGTGGCACTACTAAAATTAATTGTTTCAGGACTCTGAGTGTCCTGGCACCAGCACAGGCGGAATGAGGCGCTGCCAAAAAGGTACCACCAGTTGATCCCCTGGGAACTGGCTGTTCCTGCTCTGCTCAGCGTGCCTTTCAGGACAGAAAGGATTTACCGGTAAAGACTGGTTTTACAGTTTATTTAGCTCCTCATTTTCTCTAAAAGTAAAAATGTGATTATGGCATTCCTGTTTTCCCTCTCCTGTGGCTCAAGCCCAGCTTCTCTGCCTCCAAGAGGGTTTCAGGCCAGTGTTTTGCAAATGATAGTATTTTACATGCCAGTCCCTTACTCAGCTGATTGTTTCTTTCCCCTCAGAAAACGTTTTATGGAGGAGCAATAATCTTTCAGAAATAAGACATCACACTCAGATGGGAATCCCTGGGACAGAGCTGGTAGGCAAGAAGCAGAATTCAGTGACATTCAGTGACAAAGCCTTTGTCTGTGATCTTCCTGTGCTGGTGACAATGCTCCAGCATCAGTGGAGTGCCCAATTCTGCACTGTGAACAAGCCACAGGAAAGGAGGTTACTCAGTGCTGGGTGGTGATACAACTGTGCCAAGGCCTACTTTTGATTTAAACTGGTTTATATGAGATTTGTGCAAAAGCAACAGCATTTTTACAGAATTACAGGAAGGGTCAGGACCTGTGCCCAAAGCTGGCACTTCCCAGCTCCATCCAGCAGTGCCATGCATCTGCTTTTACTGCTTGAGGTGGAAAGTTGAGTTTGAAACTCTCTGCATTTGGTAGAATTTATTTGACCCAGTTAAAGTGCAAATATGTTGTATTTGTGTGAGTGTAATTGGAGTTTATAAAAAGTCAGGCTCATAGGAAATGGGATAGGCAATGCAAGATACTGTGAGGGGGAAAAAAACATGTTTTTTTCTGGGAAAAAAATGTGTAACATATTTGAATAATTTTGGTTTAGGAGTAGATTTTGTAGTGAAATTGGGTCCCTCTAAAACCTTTCTTTTTCTGATCTATAAGATGGGGTTTGCAAGAACTGCTATGGTTTTGAAGAGCTTTCTTTATTCTTTTTTTTTTTTTAAATACAAAAAATACCCCTTTTCTGCAGGAAAATGCACATATTTCCTTTAATTTAGACCCTGGAGTTTCCAGTGGAGTGTGACTTTCTGTAAAGCAGAATTAAACAACTGCCACACACCTGCAAAAGTGTGTTTATATGAGTATGGGGCTGCACACATTTTCTAGATATATTTTTCTACTCCAGAAACACTTATGAGTAGTCAAGAGTAAATATTTGCATTAAATCTAACACAATAAAGTCATTGCTCTGCACTGATGATAACTAGGGAGGCAGTAAATTGTGTGTACTGGTGTAATGTTCAAAATTGGGCTGTGTTTGTGGTGACAGCCCCCATCTGCTGTCTGACTTAGAACTTTTGAGAGTTTGGTTATTAAACAAATTAATGGAGCAATTTACATTTCTTACTCACTCAGCATTAGCAAGTGGATTGCATTCCCTAATTATCATGTAAGGAAATGGAAAATAAAGCTTTTCCCAAAATATGTGCATCATTGGTTCTCACACCTTTCTCCAAATTTTTTTTTTATTTTTTAACCTGCCAAAATGAAATAAGTATCTGCTGGTGGTATGAAAAAATAATTTTTCTTTAACTTCCTCTTAATTAACTTTTAATGTATGCTGCTACTCAGGGGTTGTTCCTTAATACTAAATGTGTCTAAACCAGAAAAACAGAATTAAATGATTTAGATAAACATCTGCTGAACACAGGGGCATAAAATTACAGATTCAGGGAAACAGTGGCTTTCTGCCAGCATTCATAGACCAAAAAAACCTCACAAAAAATTGTTTTCTATTTCTGTAAATCTTCTTTCCTTGTGTAGATGAGCTCAGAGGAAATGATCAATTCTTTAGGAGCAGGTAACGTAGGTTACAAATGGAGCTTATATATATATATATATGTGTGTATATATATATATATATATATATATGTATAAAATATAAACTTCCTGAGTAGCACCAAACTGCTTCATAAGCAGCACCAAAGTAGCAGAGATTTTGATGGAGCACATCTTTCTGGTATAAAAGTCAACATTTTGACTCTTTTCCTTCATTTAAGACCAAGAAAAGAAAGAGTTCCATAGTTCTGCCTACCTGGCTATATAAAGTTAATCCATGCTGGTGTTAAATAACTCTGTTTAGATAAATTGGTTGTGTCTTTAGCAAATTAGAACAATCTTCATAAGTAATGTGCAGTAAGAGGGTATTAAAATAATTGCCTGCTATTTATTTGCAGCAATATTCAACTTCAGAAATGGCATAATGAAAAGAAATATTTCATGGCAATCTCAAGATTTCCAATAGCTGAATCAATACAGTAAACACAGTATGGTTTTCCAGATAATTACAGAGGCTAAGGATATGTTACAGACCTAAACACAAAATCACTCTTAACACGGTTAGAATATTATCTGACGGAAGAGAATTTAATCATAAAAACCTGATTGATCCAATTATTTCTGTGGAAACATCTTTATTTTGGAAGCTTCTCTCACATGCTGGGTGGCATCCCAGTGGAAATTTTCTCCATCCCCAGGGGGGAGCAGGGAGGGCTCAGTCCCAGGAAGGATTTCTGAGGTGGGCAGAGCTCAGAGCTGGGGGTGTGCAGTGCCAGGGATTTCTGACTGGAACTGGTTCTGTCAACAATTTTATCCTAGAATAGATGCAGGAGCAGAACTTGCATCCCATATCCTGTAAATCAAGATGTGTGAAATGGGTCCCTGTACCCCCTGTGAGCTGTGTCCTGTCTACAGAACTGTGGATTTTCCCCTTTGATAATTTTGATCTATTTTTCAATTACTAACAATATACTTATATCTTATCAATATTTTAAAACAGAGAGTTTCTTTGATTCTGGAAGCCTTAACTTTATAAAAGGTGTTTTTCAGCACTGCTGATACTATTTTATCAAAGTCATATCAGTTGATTTATTTAAACTGACCCGTTCTTTGTCCAGGTTTATTGTTAGGTCTATTTCTCACATTGTAAATTTTTGTTGACAGCACTTCTGTTAATAACAGGATGCAAATTAAATCATTAGAGAAGGTGTAAATATAAATAAAATCAGAGCTGGGTGCTCAGGACTGCTTCCATGGCCCTTAGAAAATTCCTGCCCTGATGAGAAGTGTCCCACAAGTGAGGAGTGTTCCATTGCATGCCTGGAATTTTTCTTTATTGCGTGCATCCTACTGTGCCAAACCCCACAAAATGTCCTGACCAAAAGCAGGCAGAGTGATCAAAGTGATAACTTCAAGACAATATAAATTAGGCAGACCTCACTCCATCCTCTGTCATTGTTACTGTCCCATTTTCGAGAGGGATTTGGGATGGAACAAGAGGGAAGATGACAGTGTAGAGTAGATAAATCATGTTATACTTCCCTCCCAGATAACTATGGATGGTGTAGGTTAAGAGAGAGGAAGATGATAGAAAGATAAAATCAAGGATAAATGAAAAATAAGTAGTAAGAGAGATCGATGTGAAAGCAAAGTAAGCAGTGGTGTCAAGAGAAAATCAGGGCATAAAAGAGCTTAAGGAAAGGAAACAGCTAACAAAAAATCAGGATATATTATATATTTTTGGTATCTGTTTTCTGCTTGGAAGCTTCTACCAAATAAAAGGCTCTAAAATAGCGATTGATTTGTAGTCTCTGGTGTCATTGCCCTCACTTCCCCCAAAGCCTTCTGGAGGCTGGCTGTTGAAAAGTATGAATTGCAGCAAAGAGATGATCCCTGGCAAAAAGAGGGATTGATAATCAATTCCCTTTCTGCCAGGCAGGGCTGCACCCTCCTGTCACATTTGCTGCCTGGTGTCTTGTCTGCAAAAAGTCACCGGCCATGGGGACACGGGGAGGACATGGGGATACCAGGATGGCAAATCAACCATTCCCATTGCTGCTGAGCCCACCAGGGAACTCTGAGGGCAGACAGCACGCCTTGGGTTGGGTAATTCAGTTGTTTTTCCTGATGAACCAAAACCAGGGTGGATTTTCAGGACTCAGTGTTCCCCCTGGGCTGGTGGTCCCTGGGGGAATGATGTCCAGCTGGAGTGCTGGCAGCAGAAGTTGCACTCGGGCTGCTCAGGGCAGCAGCTTGTGGTGGGCTCCTGTGCCACTGCAGAACACCCAAGGTTTTCTCTCTCTCTCCTGTGCCCCAGGCACTGGGCAGACAGCCCTTTGAGGAGAAACATGGAGTGTCCACTTAGGAGCAGGAACAGCAGAGGCTGCTGGTCCCGAGGGAGGACAGGACTGGAGGCGGTTTCACAGCAGTTGTATCCTCAGGGAGCAAAACGAGGTTGTGAGAGGAGGAGAACACAGCCCAGACTAAAATCCCAAAGGAGAACATCTGCAGCGAAAGAGGGAGCACATTCCAAGGTGTGAGCCCCTTCTGGGGCCCAGGAACCAGGCAAGGGCCTTCAGCAAGAGCTGAGGAAGCGGAGGTGAAGGCTTTGGGTAGGAGGGCTCTCCTTGTACCCCCTTGTCATGCTCCAAGGTGGGATACAGGTGTTCAGCAGGTGTCCTTAGAACCTGGCCATGAGGTAGGGTGGGAGACTGAGGATGAGCCCATCCCACTGCCACCTGCCTTGGTAAAGGTCCTCTCGGCCCTCCTGCTGGGGATACAGAAGGAATAAATAAAAACACAAAAGAGGAATTACTAAAACTGTCCCTTGATAACCAAATGGTTGATCATAAATTGGAGTGTCTATGCAAATGAAGTAAATAATTAAAAACTCCAAGAACAGCACTGACTAGGTGGTTGATGGCTGGCAATTATAAACACTGAATTTTTAATATGCATACATCTAAGGAGCCAGTAAAAATTAGCTCCTAGACTAATGGACTTGCCTTTCTTCCAAGGCAGAATTTTAATGAGAGCATTATTTATAGCAGAGACCAAGAACGAGCATTTTCTTGCTCAGTCTCATTTCTTCTTTGCTGGCACTTTATTCATTAACCTCTGAACTTCTCTAGAGAAGAATAATGCCCTACACAGTGGAGGGCAAAGATCACCCTGACCCCCTGAAATTAGTCACGGGTCGGGTATTGTTAAGAGAGTTACGTCTTCTAACAAATAATATTCATAAAGCCCTGCTGGTGATATGTCCTCATTTCCTGCTGCTTTCTGGGTCATTTATCTGCAGTTCAGTTCACTGAAGAGAAAATGAGCAGAATGTGGTGTCTTGTAGTGCAGAGCTTCTCGTGCCATGTTGTCTTCTACCATGCAACACCATGAGATTTTGAAATTTTATTTGAAAATTTGTAGAGCTGGCATGCAAGTTCTAGGTCATGTGCATTTTAAAGGGCTTTATGTGCTTTCCTTTTGAGCTTCTTTTTGTTAAATATTTTTGTTATGATAATTTTTTTCTAATTTAAGGAAAAAACGCTTGTTTGACTTTTAGTAATCAGTAAAGCTCTGGCTTAAATGGAAAAGTACAAAACCAATAAAATTAATGAAAGAACTTTACTTCTCAGATCAGGAGATGTCTGAGATGCTGACCCTAGTGATGAGGGAGACAGGAAAGCAGAAGGAGCAAAAATGAAAATAGTATGTTGGGAGGTTGTAATTAAACCCAAATGAAAGCTTTTTATCAAAGAAGGAACTTCTCATTTTAAAAAGGTATCATTTTTTTGCATTTGCCTTCTGAAAAAACAAAGCTTAGCTTGCACTTCATTCTTTGCTAATCAAAATTAGGTGTTGAAAATGTTCACCTGCAGAGTTCTTTTAACAATGTTCTTGAACCTGGATGTTCAAATGGTTGAGCCCAGAGAAGATCTCTGCATAAGAAGTACCATTTAATTTGGAAGATGCCTGAACATTGCTCTGGAGCAGAGCTGTTGATGTGCATGTCTATTGCAGATCTTTTTTTTTTTTCTGAATTAATTTGTAAAGCTCTTTGTGTTTTGACAGTCATACCTGCTTTGAGATATGTCTGTGTATCTCGGGAAGTTATCAGATCCATATCTGACTCAGGAATTGTTTCATCTTGCTGAGATAGGAGGGGGTTTGGGAATGTTGGTAACTTTCCATCACCTTTAACAGGATACAAAGTGAATGAACATCTGACTGCATATAATGGGAACACACAAGATGTCAAAATGTATTTTTGATATGAATAGCAAGTTTAAACTGGAGAACGTGAACCAAGAGTGGGGACAGCAGAGAAACTGTTCAGTAGGAGAACTTTCCTCACTTGTAGCTGGTTTTGTATGTCAGTGGATGGGAAAACTGGAGCAGATGTACCAGGGCACAGCACTTCCCGTGGTGGGAAGTTACAGCTGGGGCAGAAAAGGAAGTCTCTTGTCAGTGTTACTTGAGTAGCCTGAGGGTGACTGGGAAAATGAGATCTCTCAGCCATGAATTCTCCCATCACATCACATCAGGGCTGGTGACTCTTGGGGAAACATCCCCTGTGCAAAGCCAGCCAAGACAGCATTGCAGTGCTGAGGGGAGGTCTGAATGAACTGAAGTGCTCCTCTGATTTTCCCTTCCCTGCCCTAGTCCTGGTGGAATAACTCCATGGTGTAAGTGTTTGTTTTCCATGTCTGAGCATGGAACTTCTCCACCAAGCCTACTACATGTGCCTGAGTCCTTCTTCCCCGCTCTTGGATTTGCAGGTATTTCCTGAAAGTGTGCTTGTTTCACTCCTTACACACAGTCCCACTGGAATTCCAGCTCCAAAAATCCTGGCCATTTTTTCTAATGAGGGATAAGTAAGAGACTGTCAACATCTTTCCTTACAGCTACTGGAGAACTTCAGAAGACTAAAAATCCCAGGCTCTCCCTGATTCAGTTCAAACTCCTGTGCTTTGCTCAGGTTCAGGTATTCACCACAAGCACCCACAGCTCCCAAAGCTGTTGCTAGTCCATGTGGGAGCCCCCTGCCCCTGCACAATTCCCCTGGGGACATACTGGGAACACAGGGAATTGGTACCTGCCTGTGTCTCAGAGCCTCTTCTCCAGCCTTGGCTCTTCACTGCCTCCAGTTCACACAGTCCAGGGGCTCCTCCTACTTAAAGATTTGTCCCCCAGCCCAAATTTGTGCTCTAGCCTGACCCAGCTTTGGTGTGAACTTGCTGTGTGGGCAATAACATGCCCCGATTTTTTTGGACATACCCTGTTCTCTAAGGCTGTCTGTAGAGAAGACCTTTCAAGAAGAAGCTGTGAAGTGACTTGCTGACAGATCTCTACCCAGATGAACCCAAATGTGGTTCCTGTAGGGTGTTCTTTCATCCACCAGCCAGTCCAAATGCTGGTGAAAGCCATTCTGCTCCCAGTTTAACTGGGGGTTTTCAAGTTGTCTCTTGTATTTGATTGCTCCTTTGATTATTACATTCATTCTGTCTTGAAAGACTCATGGCCTTTGGTAACTGCATGTCCTTTTTTTCCTTCTTTTCCTTAGAAACACTGAATATATTACAGAAAGTAAAAACAGAAATCTTTAGTTTTGCCCTCAGTCAGCTGAGGGCTTGGCAACTACAGGATTCCAAAGCAGTGGGAATGTGAGGAAAGAAAACATAATGGCAAAGAAAAACAAAGAAGTGACTTTCTATAGTGTGAAACGTTGCAAACAGGAACGTTTCATATTTCCCCCGCTGTCAGTGTAAGCATTCAACAACAAATCAATAGTGCCCAGCAGGCAGTGGTTCCCTTCCTTCATTTTAATCTGTGCAGCTCATTGTGGCATCAGGAGAGCAGCAGTGCCAGGAAAGGGGAATGATTTCTACCAGGATTGGGTTGCTGCTCCTGCACCCTCTTTCTCAAAACAAATTCCTGGGGGGTTTGAGGCTTTAATTTGACTTCTTGGAGAATCAGAGCAGAGACATTTGTGTTGTTCCTGGCTGCTCCTCCCATCACAATGCTGAAGGCTGTGCTGTTCTCTTGCAGGCTTCACACTTTCATTTCCAGAGATTTTGCCATAGTGCTGTGGCATAGGAAGGTTACCATTCCCAGGGCAGAGGAAATAGGAAGAGAAAAAGAATCCCAATATCAGTTTCTGAGTGGCAAAGGCCTGTGTTAGAGACCTACACCTTCAATCACTGCGTGGAACAAGGGCAGATATTCATGAAAAGAAGCTCCCACAGGGGTTGGGGTAGGAAATACATTAATTAAAGCACTCTGCAGAATAGTGGGTGAAGAAATGCATAACATTTCCACTCCATTTTGTGCTACACTGAGCACTTTTTTGACCTTCAAACAGTAGATGGAAATGTGGTGTTGAAACCATTCATACACACGGGGAGTGCAACTCGATTGTTTCCTCTGCAGTCCTTTGTAGGGGAAAAAAAAACCAAGAGAAATATGATGGTGTTACCATATTTGCAGCTGTAGTTGTTTAGAACTCAGGCAGACTAACATTAACAAATGATGATAATTAGGCTTGATTTGCATATTAAAATTGTCTTAATTAAACACTGATTCAGTAAACGTTTAAAGGCTGTAATCGATCTTTTGCAGGCGCTCTTGGTTATTTATATGATCTAATAAAGGCTGGAGGCTTTGTTAATGAGCCCTCTATTTCCTAACTTGTATGTGTCAATGAGATTATTTCACCGACAATTACAGAGCCGGCTGCTGTTAATAACTCAACAACCCCAAGGCTGGAGTTCTTTTGTCTGAGGCTCCTTTACTGGTACTCTGCTGTTTACATCTCCTTGCTGCTCAAGGAGCACAGCCCTTCCTTTCCTGGGGAGATATCCCAGGGCAGAGATTTCACAGGGAGATTTTGTGACTGTAAAATCAAGCTGGCGGTGTCCTGCGAGCTGTTTGAATAATGGAGCTAATATTTATACAGCACTCAGCTCACTCATAGTTACATTTGGTCCCAGATCTAATCCTGGCAAAACTGACAGGCTGAACTTTGTGAGAAACTTTTTTTTTTAATTTAAGAAGTAATGTAATCATGGTGTAATTTTATGAGAAGCCTCTGCAAAGGCTGCCAGAAGTTTTTCTCCTCTTCAGTGTGGCTGCAGTCTTTTGCCAGGACATGAATATCTAGGGAAAACAGTGCTAAAACAGGTAAAGAGCCCTTGCCTCTCTGTTGCTAAATGTTATCACTCCTGACAAAAGCATTCTTGGAAAATTTCACGTTGCTTTGGCATGATTTTTCAGAATATTTTTCTTATTTGACAGCTTCTTGCAGATGAAGGATTATGTAATTATGTACATATGTGTAACTTTTTAATGACATATGTTTAATTTTTTAATTTTATTATGGGGTATTCCCACTAAAGATTTACTAGTTAACCCCTCTACTCCTGCTTCTTTGAAGGTGACATAAATAGCTGCATGCTCTGGTCCTGTAAGTCCAGTCACCCAGTTCTGGTGCTAGTATTGATGGATTAAAAACTATATTTGTTCCTATATCTTTTCAGTCATTAAGTTTATTGGGAAACATTAGTAAACTTAACAAAACTAAACCACTAGAGTATATTTTTACTGATTAAAATAATTATGTTGTGGAGTGATCAATAAACTCTTTAAAGCCTGTAGAAATTTCAAAATTGGTGTTTTGCCTAATTCCATTTGTATCAGGACTGAATACAGGTTTTTATTTGGAATAGCAGTGCTGTGATGAAAAATAAAGCTTAGATATCCAGCAGAACTTCCTAAAAATAGAACTAATCCCATCACTGCCCAGACCTTCTTGCAATACTTCCTTTTTTCTCTAGAAAACTCTACTGTTGAAAATGTTGGTGTGAATTTGATTTCAAATACTTACAGAGCTCTGAATTTGAAATTGCAGAAGATTTGGAATATTTTTGATGGGCTTTTACAATATTTTTTTTTTTCCTTTCACTCAGAATCTGTAGATGGTGGAAGCAGGATCTGGTGTAGACAATCTGTGGACAGTGTGTTTATAAGAGCTGATTGCAATGTTTTCTCCTCTTCCACTGGTGATTTTTTAATTTTAATTTTGATACCTAAAGACTTTTTTTAAACTGCACAGTCACTTTTTTTTTTCTTTTTTTTTCTTTTTTTTTCTTTTTTTTTTTTTTTCTTGCAGGGACTTCTTTTTCCAATGAATAACTTCTTCAGTGTTTCTAGACAAATAGTCTGGATTCTCTTCTCTGATCCTGGTCATTCAGGTCAACAATGCTGTTATTCCCAAAGCAGCAGTAGCTGGGAAAAGCAGATCATGGTGAGCAGGTGATGTGCTTTCCCCTTCCATTCAGATCCTGGTTTCTTTGCCAACCCCCCTTCTTTGGGAAGTCAATTCCCATCCTGTTGGTTAATGTAGAAATAGAGATCAAAGAAGAGCCTGCCTTTGCTAAGCTATTCAGCAGAGCTGCAGCCATGTTCTGTTAGGTTTGTCCTTTTTTGTTGTTCTTATTTTGATCTTTTTTGCTGTGCATCTGCCATTTGAAACCTGGCTGAGATGCATCTGATGTGTGGTGACTGCCAGAACAAAATTCACACTGTGAATGCAGCAGTCTTACAAATTCCTTTATTCCCATGGAAGTAAACCCTCTCCCAGTGGCTGTCAGACAAGTAAGAACTTTGATCTTTCTGGCTTACTCTTGATTTATGTTGACTCTTTGAAGAGAAGGAATTTTTTATTTTTTTTTAATGTTTGGGCCACCTTCCTTGTCTTACTTAATAAACACACTTGTGTATGTACCTGCTTTTGTCTCTGTACTGGCTTTTGCAGTAAAAGCCCTTAGCTTTTCCTTTCTCCTGCTATACGAAAAGAAAATAATTGTCCTATAGGAATTCACAGAAGATAACAATTTGGTATTTTGGCCAAAATTTAGCTTCAGTTTTTAAGAGCACTAAAGCCCTTCAGACACATATGCAACTTCTCATAGTCTCATAGATAAGGAGGAAATTATTTCCCACATGTAGTGCTCTCACTTTTTCTTATATATAATTAAATTAAGTATTCATTGTTTTATTCTGCCTTTGTATAATTTAATTTTCAAAGCCAACAGAAATGATTTTGTATTTTTTCTAGGCTTGCACTACACTTGTAACTTTTCCAGTTGTATTCCACCAGAAGCTTCTCCTCATTTATAATTCATCTTTTTGATCTTTTTTTTTTACATTAAAGCAATAAAGTTCATGGTGTTTAATTTTAGGCAGCCCTACTAGGTTCCTATCATTCAGGCACTGCTCTCCTGGAAATGGCTGGTCTGTTCTGCAAAGCAATGGAATGCTAAGTTAATTGAAAGTGCTGCAAAGCTTTGGGGTTAATCTGCAGGTAACGAGCTCCAGCACATTACTCACAGCAGGATTTCCCTGGCCATCCCTGCCTGGAACATTGAAATTCCTGGAGTTACACCGGAGAGGAGGAATGCAGTTGTGGAATTTGGCTTTCCTGGTGCTGGCAGGGTGATGTCTGATCAGCAGCTTCTGCTAATGAACCCATCTGCCAATACCAACCAGGGCAGTAATACACAGCTCTGCTCTCACTGAAAGAATTTCAATATCTTGGAGGGATTTCTTGATACTGTTTATTTTCTTGTAGAGGAATGATGGGTCCAGCAAAGGCATTTCTTCCTGCCCTTCCTGCCTGTCCTTTCAGGGCCATGCAGGTGGGACTGTGCTCATGTGTGATCTCTTCAACTGCATGTGACATTTCTCCCTGTTCACAGTTACAGGCAAGGATCTGCTTCCCATAAAACCTTTGTTCCTCCTTATGCAGCTGGAAGTTTGATGTCTCTTACAGGAGTTGAGTGACGAGAGAATCCCACATGGTCATGTCTGTTTAAATACTGCCTGTGGTTTCAGCTTTCTGCAGACTGCAGTACAAAAATCCAAGTGTCAGTAGAAGACAAAAAGATAATTCACTTTCATCTAGAGAACAAAGCTGAACAGAGGAGCTTTTTTTAACTTTTTTAATTCATGAAACATTTATCTTAGAGTCAGGTTATATTCTGCTGGCAAGAATATAATCTGTCAGCATTTCTACTATAAACTCCTGTTTTTAAGGTTTTTTAGGAGAGCCTCAGAGGTTCACTTTGAACAGATTTAGCATACAAGGTCTTGGCCTAGAAACATACTTCTCGTCCCAATTATGAAAAATTAATATGCCTGCATCATCAGTGCAAAAGGTGTATTAATACCAGATTCAGGTGAAAGTTGAGATCTACACAAATGAGGTAATTCAGGGGTATTCCAGAGCAAGGTTAATTAAGTTTTTTTGATATATTTAATAGCAGATGTTACTAACTGTGAAGTGAAAGAAAGGCTGGTCTGTGATGAAAAGCATGGTGTTGGGCTTAGCTGGCAGGCAGAGCTCTCTTTCTAGTTTTTATTACCTACCAGATTTAGAAAAATGCTGCTTCTTGAGTTTTTAATGTATCACTGTATGAAAGTTGTTATAGAAGTTCATGCATTTTAAAGAGATTCAAAATTCTTTTCCATTTCTTTGGGAAGATGTAGTGAATAAAGTTTTTTTTAAAAATGAGCCCATCAGCTGATGTACTTCAGTTTTGGTGCACACACCTGCCTCTGTGAATCCTCGTGTAACAGAGCACACAAATGGTGGCAAGTTAATTTTATTCCCTAAAGAAGGGATCTGGGACAAAAATCCCAGATTTTTTTTATTCCCAAGGAAGGGATCTGAGTAATGCCCTGGCCTTACCCATGGTCTAACACCCAGAAACCTTCTCTGTGTGATTCTTCCCCCCAGGGTCCATTCCAAGTGACGAGAACAGAAGCAAACTTTGCACTGACGGTTCTGTGCTCGAGTTTATGGAGTAAACCCTGTGGTGACAGATGGTGAAACTGCTCTCCAGATTTGCTCTGTGCTCACTGCTCAGACACTGCACTGATTGTGCCCATGAGAGATGGATGCAGTTCTGCCCTGCTGGGAGTGCAGCCCTCTGGGTGGAACAGGAGGGGGCAGATGGAGAGAGCGGCTCTGGCTGCAAGCAGGGCTGGCCTGGGGGACACACACAGAGCCAGGGATGTGCAGGGGGCTGCTGGAATGAGTTATTAACACAGAATAGCCTGAGCTGGAGTGACCCACAAGGATCACAGAGTCCAACTCCTGGTCCTGCAGAGGCACCCCAGCACTCTGTGCCTGAGACCATTGGCCAAAGACTCCTGGAGCTCTGGCAGCCTTGGGGCTGTGACCATTGCCTGGGGAGCCTGCTCAATGCCCCTTATCATCTGGGGGAAGGATCTTCCCCAAATATCCAACCCAAATGTCCCCTGACACAACTTCAGGCCATTCCATTGGGTCCTGTCACTGGTCCCCACAGAGCAGAGGTCAATGTCTGCCCCTCCTCTTCCCCTCACAAGAGTGTTTCAGGCCCCGATGAGTCTCTCCCCCATCTCCTCCAGCTGAACAGACCAAGTGCCCTCAGCTATTCCTCACACAGCTTCCCCTCAAGGCCCTTCACCATCTTTGTTGCCCTTTAGATGCTTTCTGATAGCATAATATCTTTCTTACATTAAGGAACCCAAAGCTGCCCCCAGCCCAGAGCAGAGAGGGCCAATCCCCTCCCTGGCCAGGCTGTTCCCCAGGACAGGGATGTTCCTCCTGGCTCCAGGGCTCTGCTGACTCAGATCCAACTGGCCAGGATCCCCAGGTCCCTTTCTGTGGTGCCTCTTTCCAGCATCTCATTCCCCAGTGTGTCCATGCACGCAGGGTTGCCTCAGCCTGGGTGCACTTTCCCTTGTTGAACCTCATGTGGTTGGTATGGGCTGGGAGAGGAAGGAGCTGTCTTGCAGAGCTAGAAGGAGCTGACAATTTTTGTGTTTACCCATCATAACCCATGAAAATGAGTTTTCTCTCTCCTAAACATAACCTTTTGCTCTCATGAAGAGATCCAAGTCCCTTTTGATGTCTCCATGCACTCATTTCATGGCAAGGATGTGGGTGATTTCCTTTGGCACAGGAGGACGGGGGATCTGCTGGATCTGCCACATTCCCTATGGAGCTCCCCTGTGCTGGCTGAGGCTGACAGGCCATGTTGTGGATAAGGCATGGGAATAAGAAGGATGCACAATTTTAATTTTGCACTTTGCTATGAAAATGGAAACTCTTGTACAGGTCCAACAAGGAAGGAGGTTAGAGCTTCCCAGTGAGTCAGTAGCCAGAAATCACAGTACACTGAACACTCCTTGCTTTAGGAAAAGTTCAAGTTCAGCCAAGGGAGCTTCCAAAGCATTACAGTGTTTGATTTGCTGGGAAAATTCTACCTGTGTAAGCTCAGAACTTTAATTTTCCCCCAAATACAATTAAACCTTTCATGAAGAACTGTTGGGTGGTTTTGTTTGTTTTTAATAAAGAGAATAAGGTGAACATTTCCACAGATGAGTGTTTCATGGTTTGAACACTTTTCTCAGTTTAGTCCTTCTGAATGAACATTATTTCTTTGAGTTAATTTCTAAATGAACCAAGAAATTACAAATAAATCTCCTATTTAAACACTGTTTAGATAAATCTCACACTCAAATGTTATCTAAAAGCTCATATCAAGCTCATAATTACCTATTGTGACAAGGATATTACACCCAGCTTGATGTAATGGATTTGTTATCCTGATTCTGGACTTGCAAAGTAAGTTTGTTCGTGTCAGGTGTTCATGTACAGCCAGGCATTCAAAATCCAGAAAGAAAAACAAAAGAGCAGAATTTGAGAAACATGATGCCCTACTGGTTTTGGCTGTGTGTTTTCTCCAGAAGTACTTGCAGTATGGTTTGTTAAGTTTGGGGGTTTTATTTTGTTGCTGCTGAAATGGTGATTTAAAAAAAAAAAAAGTATAGGAGGATTCAGCTGCTGTGTTACATAGTTAAAGGTTGAACTTAATTATTGCAATGCAAAGAAGCAAAGAAGAAAATTAATTATGATTGTCTTCATCCCGTCTTGTCTTACCCTGGTATTCCTGTATCTATGTGGATACACAATAGGGAGGATTTACAGCAAAATTTTACTGTTGATTCCCAAATCTTGGGCTTTTATCCTTTGAAAGTAGGAACAAAAAATAATTTGAATTTAGAAACCTTGTTTAACTACCTTTGCAGCAGGATTACTGCTTGCAGATCCATAGCTCCAAGGATCAGGCTGCTTTTCCACAATACCAGATTTCATTCTAACCAAGGAATGTTTTCCCTCTCAGGAGTTTTTTAGGTAGCTCCAGTCCAAGGCAGGCAATTAATACCTGCATTCAGGGGAAGCTGAGAACTTGATAGGCTCCACAGCATAATGCCAGGGTGTTTCTAACCATTGATTCTACTGTTAATTTCTGGATTTCAGATTGGAAAATTATATGTGTGTGTATGTGTGAATAATAATTTCAAAACCCCAAAACCTCAATGATGCAGAACACTTTTTATTTTGTGTTCTTTGAATGTTGCTGTAATCTGTGTATTTCCCGCAGAGGAAGAATGTGTGGTTATTAATGTAATTGGACAATAGCTCAAGGAGGGAATGGAACTCAGATTTCCTCCATTAATATTTCCATCAATACTCAGTTGACAATAATAATGTGTTTTCCATGATTTATACTGCTGGAGTGTCCCATGCAATGAGACTGGATAGACCCCATGGGTTAGAGGTGGGGGAAATGGGCCTTTTTCCAGTTTCAGATTTCTGCTCTGGTGTTGTTGCTGTTCCTGCTCTCAGTTTGTGATTGTTCCCTCTGTAAACGGTGATGGTCAGTGAGACCTTCAGGCTACAGAAAAGAACCATAATTTTCCCCTAACTAAGAACTGTCATAATGTCAATCTCCTTCTTTTTACCTGCTCTTTTCCTTGTGATAAAAGTCCCAAATGTTTGTTCTTGCTCAACTTGAATCCTAAAGAAATTCATTGAAATGGCAGATGCACCCAAGTGGTTGTGGGCACCCTGTTCATTTCCACACTGCATGAAGCATTGGTGGTGCTACAGTGGATTATTTTATAATTAAATATAATTATAATTAAATATAATTTATAATTTTAAAAAATTAAATTTTTCTGAAAAGCAGAATGCCTGTGCAAAAGGGATTTCACCGACTTACTGCTGAGCTCTTGGTGCTGAAAGCTCGGTGTTAGCTTGAATTCTGGCCCACAGAATGTCTATTACTATTTGTTTTTTTCCTGAGCCACAGTTAAGTAGTAGCTTTCTAGATTTGTTTTTATGTTTGCAAAACTCAGATTTCCCATTGTTGGTAAAGAAAACCCAAGCTGTGCACTGAATAAAAATAAAGTGGCATTTTGGAAATTAAGTTCTGATAGTATTGAGAAACACTTTTCAGAACCATTACCTTTGTCTCTTTTTATTATCTTTGTCTACTTTTATTATCATTATTATTACTTTTATTAAAATCCTGTTCAGAGGGCTTATACTGAATTGACTTATGGAGGGAAAGCTGAAAGTTAACATCCATTTTGTGGGGCATCCATGTGGTTTTCTTTTTTCCACTGGTTTGTGGAATGCTTTTTCTGTGTTTGTGGAAAGGTTAGTGTGTGTGTACTGGTATTTGAGAGTGTCTGAGGGTAAATAGTACACCCTGCTGAGCAGCAGTTATTTTACAAGGGCTACTTTTAACATGCAAAACATGCACCCACACTTGGTTTGTTACCATGGGCTGGGTGCAATCGATATCACTGCTGGGCCACAAGATATATCTCATGTCCTTGACACTTTTTCTCACTAGACTGCTTATGTTATCTTTGTCTCCTATCCTCTTACCTTTATCAAATTAATTTGCCTGTCAGTCTTAGGGAATTTTGTGTAATCGCATTTCTATTCCAGCAGTGAATTTGTAATTAAAAAGTAATTGTTTACATTTTCCTTGTATCAGCATTTATTGGTTCATGTTTTATTACTTAGAAATCACAGAATCACAGAATCTGCTGGGCTGGAAGGGATCCACTGGGATCATCAATCCAGCTCCTGGCCCTGCACAGACACCCCAGCAATCCCACCCTGTCCCTGGGAGTGTTGTCCATACATTCCTTGGGCTCTGTCAGGTTTGGTGCTGTGCCCATTCCCTGGGGAGCCTGGTCAGTGCCCCAGCATCCTCTGGGGGAAGAACCTTTCCCTGTTATCCAGCCTATATCTAATATTGAACTTATAAATATGCAGGGGTTTTGGAGTGGGTTTTTTAGCACTCTTTACCCTCATAACTGTTGAAAACTAGGGAGGACTCAAGAACTGTGCTGTGGTGACCTTTTTATGCTTAAAGTGGATGGTGTGCTCTTTAAATACAGAGCTTTTAATAGTTCAGAGCCTTTTTCTCTTGTTGCCTTGCAATCCTTTCATGGGAATAATACCAATTTCCTAGTATGATCACAATAGCCATGTGGCCTTGGAGCAGAAATTACTTCAGCACAAGAGAGGTAAATGCAAAACACAATGAGATACAAAATGGCACTTGCCAAAGTTGCCTGCTCCCTTCTTTGGGTGACATTTTTTTAAACAAAAGGAATTCTGTGCAGCACTAAATGCTGGGCTTTATCAGAGATTTGTATTCTAATGCCATATGAGCAAGACTGGAAAGAGCCTCCTTGGTCTCCAAGTCCCAGCAAAAGATCACATACAGGAGAAGGTCATTTATTTCCAGACTTTTCAAGCAGCTTCTTATAGTAATGAGATTTTTTTCATCCCCACTACTTGGAGCTGAGTAAGTTTCTGTATCTCACTGTTCAAGAACTGTCTTCTAATTTTCCACTGGAATTTATCTGCAGATAATGAATCCCCATATGTTCCAGCGTCAACACTGCTCTTCAGCCTCAACAGCTCCCTTCCCTCTTTGCTCTTAACCCCTGAGATATTTACAACAACAGTGTAATCCCCTTCAACTGCTGCTTTGTTGGACTGAGTTCTCCTAAGTGGTTCAGAGATATAATATGAACCACAGAGCATTATCGAGGAGTGTCCCTCCAGAATTACTTTGTGGTCAAACCTCATTAACTGCTTTCTGAAAGGGCTTGTTGCAAGCAGTGAGAATATGCTGCTAGACATGCTGGTGATAAAATGTAGGAGGTTTTGTCAGTGAAAAAGAAAATTCCAATTTCTTATGTCAGAGTAGGAGTGATTTCTTTTTTTTTTCATCAGGAAAATAAAAATGGGATTAAGCTGATATAAACTCCAAAAGCATGGCAGAGATGTGATTAACCTATGTTACCCCTGCTCCTGAGATTTAGCCAGGACCAGGATGAATTGTGGAATTTCAGACCTTGTGTTTGAGTTTTTTCAACTCTCCAGAAAAATGCAACAAACTGTCTTTCAATTGCAGTGTTAATAAAATGCTTTCTTAGAGTGAAAATTTGTTCTTCAGCATATGATTGCACTGCTCCAAGCTGGGCTTCACTTTTAACAGGAAGTATTTTTTAACCCATGAAGCCAGTGGTTTCTTATGAAAACAGAGAAGGGCATCTATTTTCAATACTCCTGTCTTAGCATCCTGAAGATTTCAGGTTTTTTAGGAGATACTGTGCTTGGATGGCTCCTGTACTGAGAGAACAAGCCAAATATCAGTGATGACATCTGACATATGTTACTGCACTATGTAGGTCACTTGTGGCTTAATGTGGGAAATGACAAAAGATAATTAATTTTGATTTCATGCCTCTGATTCCTTAAGGAAGCCTTTAATGATGGGTGAGGAATATCAAGAGACATGTACTCACTCACTGCCTGAGAGCAAGAGCTAAGTGTTGTGGAAGGAGTGATTCCCCCTTCTAATTCCAGCCTTCCAGCCAGGGAGATGGATTTACTTGGGGATATTTGAATGCACCTTTCCTGCTGGCTAGTAAGGAGATACATCCTTAGCAATAGTGCAAAATGCATTCCTGTTCTAGCAACCAGGAGCTGGCCTTTTAGCACACAGTGTGTCTTGATTTTCACACAGTCATAAAATCAAGGTCTTCCTGTTGACACCAAGGCTACAGAATTACTTACATTGCTGTAACTTATGTAAATGCTCTCTTTTTGTTTCATTCCTAGGGTCTCCGTGTTTACACATTCCAGGGTCATGTGCATTCCTGTAATCACGCTACATTCAACAAGAAGGTAAGTTCTGCATGTGAATTTCCTTTTTTCTTCCCTTTAACCATCATGTTCCTTGCTCTGGCCCATACTGTCCTGCTCCTTGGTGACACAGAGAGCTCTGGGGCTGGACTCAGCATCAGTGGTGGCTCAGAGTGGCTCCACCTGCCAGCCAGACCAGAGCCCCAGTGCCTGTTACAATAGAGCTGCCCCCTCCTTGCTGCTCCCTCCTTCCTCCTTTGATCATTGTATGATGTCTAAGCCATCCTCCTCTGTTGAGATCGCTGATTACTTTATTTAAATGTAATTTTTGGTTAGTTTTTAGGGGAACCTGGCTGGTTAATTTATAGTTGTTGTCTGAAAGGACATTTTGACCGGGATTGGTGACAGACTGCTGTCTGAATGGTAACTTTGGAAGGGGAGGAATTTCTCCTAAATGGCTCTTAGAGGCCATATGAAATAATCTGAAATGACCCAAACATTTGTGATGTATGATTCCTGCAGCTCTCCTGGCCACACTGCTCTTTAAAACACATGTGGAAATGCTGAGGCATGTGCTGGTTTCTGCTGCCACTAGCGGCTTTTTCTCTCAGAGACCATCTTTCCTGAAAAATAACTTTGTGGTGTTCCTGCTCCCTGTGCTGCCACTGACACCTTCATTACAGACAGAACAAGGTACTAATTTCTCCTGCAGGAGATCCTGAATATTCTCCCCTTGCTCAGTATCAGCTGCTGCTTTGCCAACTGCTCTGCCAGCCCTGTGTGTTTGTAGGGCAACCCCCAGGGGCTGGCACAGCAGAAGGTATGGGATAAGCTCATGTCAGGGAGGGGAACTGGAATTCCCAAGGCATCTTAATTCTTTCTTGGCCATGTGCATCTGTCTATATTTGACAGGCACAACCTGCCTCTCAGTGCCCTGAGACACTGTGGTGGGGAACAGAGAGTATTTAACAGGAGCAAGCGTGGCAAGGGAAACACTGCAGAGATACCACAGCACTGTCTTTAATGTGGGTATTAATTTACAAAGGGCCTCATGTGACCTGTAATGATTAGCAGGATGCTGAAGGACCACGTGCTGATAACCTTCCAGATAAGCATGTAGTTTTGGTAAGGAATATTCCATTAACTCTAGACTAAAATCAATGGTTGATATTCTCAGGGACTGAATTAGTGAAAATGGAAATGTTTGGTGCAGCACTGGTCAAAGAGAGTGAGGAACATAACTTCAGAGGCTGTGATTGCAGTTGTATAAGGTAACTGCTATTGAAAAGTTAAGTAGTGGCCCTGAGTTATACAAGTAACAGTTGTCCCACTGGTTTGCTAGCAAAGCAAGTGCTATATTTCAGCCAAATATAGCACTTGAGAACCATTTTCTTACCCTCTAGTGCTTGCTCACCAAAAAATTAAGATATTCCACCCTAAGCAAGCTGATTAAGGTGTTTTGAGTGTCAATATTTTTGTTAAAAGTACATCTTTTAGGAGGAAAAATATTTTTATAGAAACAGTTTTCAACAATACTTTCATGGAAAATATTTTGGACATTGATCATGGATTGTTTGGACAAAGTGCAACATTACTACCAGGGTGTCCAACCTAATTCTTATACCTGGCCTAGGAAGTCTACAATGACAAAACTGAAGGCTGATTGCTGAAAAAACCCTACTTAGATTTTTAAAAATTATTTGTTTGTTTATTTATGTATTTTCTTATATCCTAAAGTCACGGGTCTGCACATCCCTTTGCCAGAATTGTTGCCTACATGGTCACACTCTGTGGGTTCAGAGCTGTGATGGTGGGAGATCACAAGGGATTGACTCCTTTTTCTGCTGGGACACAGGTCAGTTTGAGTGGGCTCCTTCATCACTTCAGTGGGCTTGTGGCAATCCTGTCTCAGGCCGCTTGGTGCCAAAAGGAGTTCAGAAAAAATATTAAATTCTAATTATAAAAGAACAAGGAATGAATTTTCTAGTAAGATCAGAAAGCCATCCAGGCAATGTGTCCAAATATTAAGGGCTATTTTTGGTGAAGAGTATTGTGTGAAGAAGAAGCTAAAAAAGAATTATGCATTTATACAAATTGAATAAATCCTCATTAAGCTCTGTGAAACTGATTCAATCTGAGTTATTTACTACACCATGCCTCTGAAACTGTAGTTAATAGGGGTTTTTTTTTGTTAAGTGGGCAAGGTTTGCAGCCAGAACTCTTATTAGAACAGAGATCCCCTAATTAGCCCGCTCTCTATGGAACAGAACTGCCAGCTTGGCACCTGGAATGTGCCTATTTGTTGAGTCCTGCCTTGCTGGGAAACAGGAGTCACAGTGCCCTGGAGAAACCTCTGCACTTGTGGTTGTGTCAGGACTTAACAGATAACACTTCCAGCAGCATTTAAATCCTGCCATTTTCCAAGCTAGCTCTCTGCCAGCAGAATGCTTGAGAAAATTTGAGCAAAACTCACATAGTTGCTTTAGAATTGAGGACATAGAAAAATGCATCTTTCCTCCTAAAAGTTACTGTTGCCATCCCTTTTACTCCCATGTTTCCAAAACACAATAACCTCATAGAGAAAAATGTTTCAAGTATTTATTTTGCACTGGGGTATGGCCCAAACTGTATTTCATGCAAGCTCTGTACCTCCTTTGCAATGGTAAATCACCTATGCTAATGAAGTATAAAGACTACAGATGCTTGGGTGAGTCATGAATTTAATGTAGAACAAGGTTTGCTCCCTTATGTGTGTGTGTATATGTGTTTGTGTCCAAATAAAAGTATGCCAAGTGTCTGCCATGCTGTGTTTGTGTCATATCTGAAGGTTTAGGAATCATTACAGTGGTTTCCAAGTTTCCCTAAAACAAAAAAAAAAACACAAAAACCCCAAAACAAACAAAAATATTTTTAGAATTACTGGTTATATTAGGAAAACCTAAAAGACTATAAAAAATACACTTGAGAACAACTGCCCAATTTTACCTCCCCAGGCCAAAATGCAAGCAGCATCTAGGTCATTCCTCCATTGATTTACTGAAGGGCAAATAATGTCAGACAGTTTTTAAACAAAAACAAAATTTCAATTTTGTTTACCTCCTCAGCAGTCCAGTTGGATGTCAGCTACCATTTAGCTGGGCCAATAATATTGATATTTGATGTCAGTTCTTATTCATTACTGCACCCAAATGTTGCAAAAAGTCAGATCTCTCAGATGTTTCTATGGATAGCCAGACAAAGCCAGGGATGTCTGACTGCATCTAACAGACACAAACAAGAAAAGAACAGAATACAAAATCGAAAACCTATCTGCTCTTATTGTTATTTATGTATTCAAAGTGTTCACCTCTTTGCATAAACTCAAAGCCAGTTGCTTACAAAGGTTACCCAGTAATATCAAACATGTTCAATTATACATGCAAAAGGGCTAATAGGTTCTTCCTCTAGTTTATTTCTGTCTCCATGCATAAGAAATATAATTACAGAACTGAATTACATTTTAAGTACAGATTTATTATCATTAGTTAACCATTTTGAGGCCATCAAACACTGTTAGAAGTGTAAAAAATTCCATTCCATCTCTCTGCCGCGTCAAGGAACAGAATCTGGGTCAAAATACCCCCATTTCATTTGTTGGCAAACAGCTCTTTCTGATATTAGGGAATCACTTGGAAAATTGTTCTGGAATTCACTTCTACATCAGTTCCCTGACATAGTCATGTTATTCCCAAATTTTGGAAGCAAGTTTCCTGGAGTTCTCCCTTTCCTTGGCCATCCTCCCTGTGTTACTCACAGACCCTATGGTTAGCACTGGGCCTGCTCTACACATCATGTGCAGACCAGATAACACATTCTGAGGCTATTCGAGTAGAATTGGGTAAGTCCATCTTTATTTTGATCAGTTTGAATGTTTTTGCTCTCAAACTCTGATACTCTTAATGTAGAAGTCTAGATAAATATGTCTAGCAGATAGCAAGCCTAGAAGTAAAAATATTCCTCTGGATCTTCCTGTGAGGAAGCTGCAATATGTAGAGACTTATTTAACTGTTAAAGGTCAAGGAAATTCAAGATGCACTGGTTTTGGAAGAGAGTGGCTCTCCTGAGTTGCTGTATCCCTGTGTCCTTGAGAAAAGACACAGTCTCACAGCCAAGGCCCTTCAGTGGGATTAAAAAAACCCCACAAATTCAGGACTAATTTTTAAATGTCACACCTTGTTTGTGTCATTCAGTTTCCCATCACCATTTCACATTTCTCATCAGAGATCATTTGCAAAGAAAAACTCAGTAATAGGTGTCACACTCCTTGATAATGCAAGGGCAGAGAAAAGCCACATGCAGCAGATGATGGGCACTGAGAAACCATCAGTATCAGTAAATGCACTGGCTGCTGCTGGAGTTTGCCTCTGCACTCCTAAATCACACAAAATGCAGTTCCTTCTCTCTGATTGTTTCCTGTGTTATTTTTGGATCAAAATTCCAGTTATAATTTCTTTGGGGAAAAAAGATCAGTAAAAAAATCTCTTAGTCTAGAAGTTTGTTTAATCAAGGCAAAAGTTGACTTTAAAAACTTGACATTACCTGTTTTTCCTATTCTCTCTAACATAAATAAATACACTATATGTGAATGTATATTCTGTTTGAAGATTCTAAACTAAATTCACTCAAGTTTACTAACTCTAAAAATAATCACAGCTCAAGAAAATCTGCCTTCTTTTGTTTCAAGTCTTTGCATTCTGAGATGTGAGATGAGCTCATTCTGCCACAGGACCTCTCTCTTCCAGCCTCAAGGTTTGCATTCCACTTTGGTTTGGACAGCACTCTCAGGCACAGGGTGGAATTTGGGGCTGTCCTGTGTAAGCCAGGGGTTAGAGTTTAATGATCCTTGTGTGTCCCTTCCAAGCCAGGATATTCTGTGATTCTCTGATTTACCACACAGCTGACTTTTTAGTTCTGTTTTTACAATCCCTTCTGTTGCTCTTTGTTGTTCCAGTGCAGGGATTCTCAGTAAACCCCAAACTATCTTGTAAAATTCGCCCAAACAAACGTGGGGAAGCTTAGATTTTAGAAGACCTTTTGTTCTTCATCATGGCTGGCTCTAGGAGAGTGTTTCAAACCCATCAGGAAATTAATTCAGTACCCATCAAGAAATTCAGTACCTGAAGGGAGTCCACAGGAAAGATGGAGAGGGACAAGGGCCTGGGGTGACAGAACAAGGGGGAATGGCTTCAAAAGTGACAGAGAGTAGGGTTAGACTGGATATTGGGAAGAAATCCACGTGAGATGAGGAATTTGGGTAGGAAGCAAGTCAAATGTCTGCCATCACTGTCTCATTCTGTCTCATTCATTTTTTTTGAACCAGCAGTTAATTAAATATTTAAATATTTACATTTTCTAATTGAAGCTTTTAATCAGATTTTGCTCTCTTTTAAATATTTGCATATAATGAAGCTTCTTCTCAACTCTCCATGATAAAAATTTGGGGTAATGCACTGACATTTGGATTCAGACAGCTCTGTAAAGCCCAAGAAAAAAAAAGTGGCATCATTTTCAGATGGGTTTGACATAACTTGGGTTTGAATTACTTTAAAGACTTCTAAAAATTCTTAAAAGAATTGTGTATTCTAGGTCAGACTGGCCCTTGAAAGATCCTCAGCATAAACCAATAATAATTGACTATACAGTATTTTCTTTTATGTTTTCAGACTTTATATTTACAAATATAAACATATTGTTATGTCCGTTTGCTGCTAACTAAATGAAACAGAGATTATCTCCTTTAATGTGATTTTGTTTGCTTATTTCTGTATTCTGCAGTGAATGTGACCCTCTGTGTATACAGTACATGAAGCAAACGCTGTTTAGCATGCAGAACTGCAAACACTGTGGAAAACTTTGCCCTTCTTTCTTAGAGGAGAAGAATTAATTTGGGTATCCTAAGGAATAAGGATTTTTTCTAAATTGCATCTCCTGGCCCAGCACACCAGCCTTTCCTGTGGCAGATGTACACCATGGGTCCAGGCCCCTGCATAAATAATTTTTTACCAGCTGTTTCTTAAACTTGTCTTTTTACAAAACAAACAAAAGCAGAATGCAGAGATCCACCTGGATTTTTTAAAATTCAACTTCCCATGTGCTGTACAGCCCAGCCTGCCTCCCTTTGTGGCATTTCACAGGGAATTATGTTCTAAACCACATGAGAAAGCAGCACAGCATCCCCACCTTCTACCCTGTGACTCCCTCATGTGACAGTCACGTTTTTGACAAATAGAACTTTTACCTGCTCTGCTGTTGCTGTCACTGCCTGGACTGGGAACCACTGAGTTGTGAGGCCAAGAGCTCCAGGCATCGCTGCTCACGCTGGGTCTGCTCCCTGCCAGCTCTTCCAGTGCTCCCAGTTTGTTCTGGGCAGGCATTGGTGGGAGCTCACATTGCATTAGCCTGGACACCTCTTAAAATAGGTGCTGTTGGATTTGCATTGCTTACCAATGGATGAGGAACTTCCAACAATGTTTGTGCAAAGCTGTCTCTTCAAAAGGGCTTGAACTAAATGTGGGGTAGAGAAACAGGATTAGCTTAGACCAGTGGTTTATACTTGGTTAAGAGGACTCTTGAACATTTACCATTTATCAAATGGCCAAAGGGAAGCAGGGTGGCTAGAACAGTGCTGTATCTGTGGTGCAAAGGATGTGGCTTTGTAAAATATCAAGCTGGATTTAAAATTAATTTATGCAAGCATGAAAGTAGGACCAACTTTGGAAAGGCCTCTCTGTTATGAAAATGCAATTAATCTGTGGTTGAATAAATACCACTGCTAGAAGGTACTTGAATATCAGATTGATTTAATCTGAAAATAATTGAGAACTCACAGCTGAAGTCCATCAGGGGCAGGAATACATATCATTTTGGTGCTGGATTGGGTTTGCAGGGCAAGGTTTGCCATGTGGACAGACAGCGCCATTTCAGGGCAGGCCATGGGCCAGTCACAGCTGTTTGGGGCAGGTCGTGGGTCAGTCACTGCCATTTGGGGCAGGCCATGGGTCAGTCACGGCCATTTGGGGCAGGCCATGGGTCAGCCACCATCATTTCAGTGTGGCCCAGAGGCTAACTAAGGCTCAAGGGGACAGGAGATGGAGCAATGGCCATTCCCAGTGGTTTTGAGCCAGTCAGTCATTTCTCTGGTCTCCTACAGAGGGCTGTGAGGTCTGTGAGGACTCTGAGGTCAGTGAGGGCTGTGGGGTCTGTGAGGGCTGTGGGGTCAGTGATTGTTGTGGGGTCTGTGGGGTCTGTGAGGGCTGTGGGGTCTGTGAGGGCTGTGGGGTCTGTGAGGGCTGTGGGGTCAGTGATTGCTGTGGCATCTGTGAGGGCTGTGGGGTCAGTGAGGGCTGTGGGGTCTATGATTGCTGTGGGGTCTGTGAGGGCTGTGGGGTCTGTGATTGCTGTGGGGTCTGTGATTGCTGTGGGGTCTGTGATGGCTGTGGGGTCAGTGATTGCTGTGGGGTCTGTGATTGCTGTGGGGTCTGTGATTGCTGTGGGGTCTGTGATGGCTGTGGGGTCAGTGATTGCTGTGGGATCTGTGAGGGCTGTGGGGTCAATGAGGGTTGCAGGGTCAGTGATTGCTGTGGGGTCTGTGGGGGTCTGTGAGGGCTGTGAGGGCTGTGGGGTCTGTGAGGGCTGTGGGGTCTCTGAGGGCTGTGAGGGCTGTGGGGTCAGTGATTGCTGTGGGGTCAGTGATTGCTGTGGGGTCAATGAGGGTTGCAGGGTCAGTGATTGCTGTGGGGTCTGTGGGGGTCTGTGAGGGCTGTGAGGGCTGTGGGGTCTGTGAGGGCTGTGGGGTCTGTGAGGGCTGTGAGGGCTGTGGGGTCAGTGATTGCTGTGGGGTCTGTGAGGGCTGTGGGGTCTGTGAGGGCTGTGGGGTCTCTGAGGGCTGTGAGGGCTGTGGGGTCTCTGAGGGCTGTGGGGTCAGTGATTGCTGTGGGGTCTCTGAGGGCTGTGGGGTCAATGAGGGTTGCAGGGTCAGTGATTGCTGTGGGGTCTGTGGCGGTCTGTGAGGGCTGTGGGGTCTCTGAGGGCTGTGAGGGCTGTGGGGTCAGTGATTGCTGTGGGGTCTCTGAGGGCTGTGGGGTCTCTGAGGGCTGTGGGGTCTGTGAGGGCTGTGGGGTCTCTGAGGGCTGTGGGGTCTCTGAGGGCTGTGAGGGCTGTGGGGTCTCTGAGGGCTGTGGGGTCAATGAGGGTTGCAGGGTCAGTGATTGCTGTGGGGTCTGTGGGGGTCTGTGAGGGCTGTGGGGTCTGTGAGGGCTGTGGGGTCAATGAGGGTTGCAGGGTCAGTGATTGCTGTGGGGTCTGTGGCGGTCTGTGAGGGCTGTGGGGTCTGTGAGGGCAGTGAGGGCTGTGAGAGAAATCGAGACCGTGAGGGCTGTGCTGGGTGTGGGGTGGGTGAGGGCTGTGAGAGCAATGGAGACCATGAGGGCTTTGGGGGCAGTGGGGATGCTGAGGTCAGTGAGGGTGTAATGGCCTGTCCTGCTCAGTGGGCTCAGGAAAGGGTGGTTTGATTTAATCTGGGCAGTGCATGGGAGAAACAACAAAATTCTCGGGTGGTTCAGTAACAAACTTCTGACTTGCAATCTTTAGAACATTAAGGTAGAATAAGGTACTTGGCAAAATTTAAAACAACATCCAGACTGAGTAAGGCACTTCAGGAACTTTAACTTACCCAGACACAACAAGGTACTTAAGAAGGCATTGACTGGAATTTTTCTGTCTGGTTTACAATTTATCTTAAGAAGGTGGAGAAAGTGAAAAAGCTTATCCTGTTTCCACCCCACTTCCCACCTGGTTGTTTTGAGCCTGTTAACCATTCCTCCAGTTTCCTACATAAATTAAATTATTTTTTCCCCCAGTGCTCAATGACAGCTCCCCAGTTTCTCTATAACAGTTCTTGCTGAGTGATATCTCCCTGTCTTTAATCCAACCCACAAAACTTTTGTTCTATTTCTCTCTGTCCTGTCTAGCTGAGGCAGGGAATCATAGAGTGGGTGTGGGGGACACCTGGGACCCAGCAGTGTCAGCCCACCATAGATATTTAACTGGTTTTTTGTAAAGTAGTTCTCAAAATAATGGGATGAGATTTGTTGAACTGATAATTCTTTTACCTGAAATACATTGAAACTGTGAGATTCACACACTTAATGGAGTTAAGAATTGGGTAAGCTTCTGTGAATGCATTTCTAATACTGTTGGTATTTTTTCTTTATGCACTTAGTTCCCCTTACTAAACACCCAAAGACAAGATAAGGAGCCAAATATTATGTTGGATTCAATGATCTTAGAGCTCTATTTCAACCTAAATGCTTCCATGATTTTACATGTTCCTTTGGTGGTTTCTCTTTAAAAAAAAGTACATGTACTTTACTGACACTCATTTTCTTTCAGTGATTTAGATGTTCTGCATTTTAAAATGAACAGTTTTGCATTTCAGCAATTCAATTGCCACTAATTCAGTTTATGAATTTAAGAATGTATTATATCTGTTTTTACATTTTAACATTACTGCAGTGAATACTACCAAGTTTTTCACATTTGGAACTGAATGGCAATAAAATCCCTGGGCACAAATATGGTGTAGGCCAGGAATTTTTATGCTTGTTGCTCTCAGGAGTGTCTAATCAGGTTATGATGTCACCTAACTTTACTTTCTGAGTCATGGTATCTCTCAAAAATACAGAGAAAAGCCAGTAATGGCAATTATCATTCATCTCCTCTCACTGCACAGCTCTCAGAATTCAGACCCTTCTTTGATGGTTAGAAAGGGAAAAACAAATGTGATTATTTTAAACCTCTGTGCAAAAGCTGTTGCTCCCTTTGCAGCATTGTTACAAGTGCAATGTCAACTACTGCGAGCAGTGACTCTGCAGGGAGTGCAATGGTTTCTCATGTAAATTTATGGAAAGAGTTTCTGCAATCCTGGCATGTGTTGTGCTCCTCAAACACACCACCAGGCACTTCCTTAAACTTGATGTGACAAAGGGAAGAGAGATTCCCCCCTGTTTCGTGCAGCAAGATGAAAGCCTGCAGAGTGCATGTACACAAACTAGAGACCCATGATCTGTGATGATTTTTGAAAGTCAGTAGAATTAGAAACTCTGCTCCAACTACAACAAAGTTCTGCCATTCCCATGGATTACTTTTAATGGGGCTCCTCCTCTGGAAGACACAGGGGGTGTTCTGAGTCTCCATATACTCTGAAAGCAACAATAGCCTCCTTCTTGGGTCGAGTTCTACGAGTTCTACTCGGTACAAAATCAGGAGTTGTTCACTGACAGCTGCTAGGAAAGTTGGAGGATTCTTCTGTAGGAAACAACAGTGAAGCTTTGAGGTGATTGTTTCTGCATCAGTATCTTGGGTTCTCCTCACCCCCACAAGAGCTGGTGTCTCACCAGTTTGTGACTATTCAAAGCTGTAAAAATGTCTAAAAAATGTCACTGGGAGTGAGGGCCAGAGCCCAGTTTCATGAGCTCTAGGTTTTCACTTGCTTTGAAATATAACTGGTCCACTGCAACTTCGATCACAGTGCAGAACTCAAAACTGTAAAAGGACAAAGGTAGGAAAAAAGCAGATGGGAAAACACTGGCACTGCCTGTTGATAACCCTTAATCACTGCTTTCCCCCACTCTGGATGCACATAATTATTAAGCACAGACCACTGCACTTTGAAAGTGTAATCAGTGTAGTTCTATACTTTTACCAGGCTAAGTAATTCCATGTCTTTCTAAGAAGGTGCTAATTTCATTTGAAACTGCAATAATATAAGCATGATGTTTCAAAAATGGGTGGTGATTGATTAGTCATTAGTCTAATAATGGACTACATCTGCATTTTTTCCTTCATCTTTATCATATTTTACATAATTCATTTGGCTTAATTTGACATTACAATCTATTTCCTTGTAACTACTTCGGCAGATTCACCCACCTCTGCCTGGATTCTCTTGGGCTCCTCCTGCTCTTGCTCACTGCTGCTCCATAGTGGGATGGGGTGGCACAGAGACAGGGCTCTGGATGCCTTGCATGTGTGTCTCATTATTTTTATGAAGTGTATTTAGTTTTTGCATTGCAACAAGGCCTGAGGTAATAACTCTCCCCAGGTTTCTGATGTGCTTCACGCTGTAAATGTGGGAGGTAATGACTCCTCTTAAAAACACTCACTTGAACGTGTATGAAATGGGGGTAGAGTTAAGTGATTTAGGATGTGTCCCACGGGGAGCCTTAGAAATGCAGATTATTGGAGCCTCTCCATTTGAGGCAGCTGCTCCTCAGGTGGCTGCTTTGCCTACTGTCACTTCAATGGCCAGGAGTTCCCACCAGCTTTGTGTACGCAGAACAAACTCCTTTTGCTGATTTCAGAGACTGGGAACAAGATTAGTAGGGCCAATAAGAAACTCACCAGCCCTTTTCCATGCCTGAGCTCAACCAGGTTCCCAGGAGTAATGGAAAGGGATAGTAATTATCAAGCTTCTTTCTGGCTGGAAAGGGGCCTACCATGGATCTATTGCCACTGGGGTTGATGGAAATGTCAAAGTTAAAATACATCTCATCCAGCTGCATCTGTCCTGAAATCAAAGGTTTGCAAAGCAGTGAACTTGTCATAGTGAAAACTATGCAGTTACTCTTTTACCTTTTCAAAAACACCTGCAAAAGGTGATGACACAACTACTGACCTGCCTTCAGCTGTAAAGAGGATGCTCCTGGGAGGAGTCTGCTGCAGTCCAAATAAGATAAAGCAACTTGATGCAGTTCATGTATTATTGATCATTCAGCAATAAATCCAGAGGTGTGTTTACAAGCAATAGATGTAATTATGCAGATTTTTATCCTTCTCATAAGCGTGAAACAGCAGTTTTCAGGGATTTTTTACCTAAAGTGTACCTGGTGATTAGTCCCACTGCTAATCATTAATATTCAGAAGAAAAAAAATGCATTTTTTAAGAAAGGGGAAGAAGGAAATAGATTTTAAAAACTTCCTGAAAACTAAATAAGTCTTTTAATTCCTGCTGTAACAATTATTTGGTTTGCTTGCAAGTGTCAGTTGAGATTGGGATAGTGATATATATGGAGCTGAGCTTGTCCATTTTAATGGGAGGTATTCTGGAATATAAAGATGTTCATTAAGTTGGCAGGAAGGCAAAGAGTGGAGGGTGGAACTGTGGAGGCAATTAAAGGACTTGCAAAGTCCTTTTAGTAGAGCCTGGAACAGAGCCAGTCTTTGAATGGAAACTAATTGAATCCTTGTATAAATTCTTTAATTACTCCAGCGTGCACACACGAAACAGTACCAGCTTGATCCTATAGACTAGGCAGCAAGTCTGACCAGTGTTATAGAATCATTCTACATGCTCTCTCATTAAAGGAGCTAATGGAAGTGGGCTGAGCAGCAGCAAATGTAGTGTAAATAGAAATCAGAACAAGGGGAATCTGCTTTTGCACCTCTTCTCATTGGAACTCACTGTCTTCTCCTTTTACATGTAGAAAATCAGTCAAGCCCTGATGGTCCACCATGCTGTTCAGTCAAATACAGCATGCAAAACGCATCATAAAAAAATCTTCAGTGTGGCAAGAAACAAGAAAACCATGAGACAGGCAGGGGGTGCTTCCATGAATGACTGAAATAATAACTGTAGCAGGGATGAAAGAGCCAAAAACTCACAGGAGAATTCAAAGTGATTCCTCCTTAAAAGCTTCTGAAAATGGCCCATGGCCAGATGGAAATTAGTTCATTTAACATATGACTTATCCTTTTCTTTTTTATTTGAATGGTGTGTAGCTCCAAATACTCTTGCAGCTTGGTTACATTCCTGGTTTATTTCTTCCTATTGAAAAGTTGTTATCCCCCATCTCCAGCTCACTTGATTTGGATAAGGTGTGGAATAGAGCAAAGAAGTGGTGAAGTGTAATATCCAGCTCAGTAACAAAAACATTCTGTGATGTTCTCAGTGTAGCAGCTTCCTCAAGAAGGGTGATAATTAATGCATTTTGTAATAAATCTGTGGGCAGAATGTGTCAAGGCTGATCAAATACCTGTTTGTGTGTGTTGACATATTGCCACCAGAAATCTGTTTTCTTACTTCTGTTTCCTGATGAGGTGTGCTGTCTAATCACAGAAATCAGGCCAAATACGCAGCTGGCTGTTACATTTTAAACACACTTTGTTGATACAAGGCCTCTGGGAAGAAATTGTTTAAATGTCTTCAGGTTTGTGACAGCAAGAACTAGTTGATCTTTACCACTGAGACAGTGTGTGAACGCTGTGGAGCAGGACCATCTTCTCTAGGTCACCCAGCACACAGGGATGGTGCTCCCAGGGCAGGTTTCTCCAGCACTGCTGCTATTCAAGGATCAGGGGGTTCATCCTTTCTGGTGTGGCCACAGATCCCAGAATCAAGGAATAGTCTGAGTTGGAAGGGATCCCCAAGGATCACTGAGTCCAGCTCTTTGATGAGTAGTCCATGCAGGGATTGAACCCAACCGAGCCCAGAACGAGTGAGGGTGGTGCAGTGGATCTGGCCCCTATAAACAGCTGGATTGTGTAAATTCCTGCCAGACAGGTTTGTTTACCTTAAGGGTCTGTAGTAGCAATGGGGGAAATAAGCATGGCAGAGATTGTGAGAAGGTGGGGAATGGGTCTCCTCTTGTGGTGTGCCAGCTACAGTAGCAAAATTAGTTATAGAAGACAAAACCTGTAATACAAGTAAATTAAAGTGTTTTCCTCATAATTATGCCATGAGTAACGATCCCCCTGTTGGGGCCAGTGAGGAGGTCAAAGTCAGCTCTACATCTGCAGTCACTTTGCAGCAGAGACTGTCTCTAATCAAGGTTTGCATAATATCAGTTCCAGGGACACATTCCCGGTGCTGTTACAGCTATCAGCTGGGCTGTGCTGTTATTTACAAGAGAAATGTCATATTGGAAATCCATGGGTGCAACTGTAGGTGGCACAAGGAGGAGTCACAGAGCACCCACTGGGGCATCTTCTGTAACTACCCTGAGTGGATTATGTGCAGTCTCACCCAGGTGGGCTTTCCATCGATCTGGGTCACAATTGCTGAGCTTCCAAAGCTGTAATTAAGCAGCATTTATTGAACTGATTTATTGGACACATACAAAACAAGTGTGAAGGCACACATGTTCTGTACCAAACCAAAACCACCACTCACACACACACTCTCCCACAAAGTAATTTTTTGTTAAAATGTCACTCTGGATTGAAAAAAAATCCAGAGTAAAATGCAATCATATGTCAAAGTCATATTAAAGGATATGAAATAACCAGTGTAAAGGATACTGGTGATTTCCTAAGTGGGCCATTGATAGAGATGGATGTAATCTTTGCAGGAGAAGGTGAAAAGAGAGAGGCTGGTGTTAAGAGCTGGTCCAGAAGCCAGGTATTTCTGCTGAGGGATCTTTGTACACACATAATCATTTCCTCTTCCCTTTACTGGAGTGATGGGTGATGACCTAAGGGAAGGAGACATCCCACCCTGTAGTTACTCCTGTGTGCCAGCTCCACCAACACCTCTGCTCAGCTGAGATGTGCATCCCAAGCCCCTCTGAAAGTCAGATTATTCCAAAATTGGTGATCAGTTTGGCAGGAGGTGCTTTTCAAACATCAGCAATGGATACATGCCTAATTAATCCAGGCTTAATGCTATTGGGAAAGGGTGGGGACAAGAGAAGGAAGAGCTGGTTTTTTATAGTCCAAGAAAACAGTGTCCAGGTGGGATGTGGATGTCACAGGAATTTAAATGCATCAGGGACAGGAAGAAGGGAGGAGTTTTGCTGCAAAACCCCACTTTTATTTAATGTAAAAGACACAGGTTGCATGTGAACAAGTACTTTTCTTTTATACTCCTATTATGTTCATGGACTACTTTAGATCAGCAACATGGGGTGGATGGGGGAATTGCTGCTAATGTGGAATTTAGCACTTGTAACACAGCAAATGTATGAAAATACTGCTTGTAAGAGGAATGGACTGGATTTGATGACATTTCATGTCTCATATCCATGATGTTGGGAGTTTATTTCCCCACAATAAAAATTTGTTCTCTTGAGATCCAGTTCAAGCCATCCAACAATTTGGAGTGTAGCTGGGTTTTTTTGAGTTTTCTGTTGTTTGTTTCCCCATCAGCCTGCTTGCCCTCATCCTTTCTACAGGCTGAACTTGCTGGAAGGATCCAGATGAAATGAAGGGGAATTCAGTGGGCTTAGCTGGTGAGACAGTTCAACAGAGCCATGATGCTCATGGCTGGGTGGGGTATAGTTATGGCTGCTGACTTTTTTTTGCAAAACAGCAGGTGCTGAGAACCTGTCTGCCGAATTCTTCAAGCAATGATTACTTTGTTTCTTGGTTTTAAGTCTGTATTAGTCCCTGTAAGAAGCCAAAATGGAGTTTTGATATTTAGATCTCCTCCAGATGGACCTAAAGATTTAATTGTACTTACATCAGGGTAGTGTTTTGCAAGCCATTAGTTTCTAGTTGAGAAGCTGATGGATATTTTAAGATCTTAAATCCTCTACTTGCTAGAAAACACCACACATTTATTTCAGGTACTATTTATTTGGAAGATGTAAAAAATAATATTTTTTTTTTTTATAAATCATGGATGCAGTATCTGACTTGTGTTTCACGTGATTTTCAGTCCCATGCCATTATGATTCCCCTTCCAAACAATATTCTTTAATATAATCTTGCACTTGCCTAAGTTGGAAAAGACATTGATGACTGTGAGTGCACACCAGCTGAGATTCCTTAGGGATTTGAATCTTTATTTAAAAAAATTAAATGTTTCCATATGAGTAGCTGGGCAGTTCTTTCTGTTCTAGTGGGAGAAATTAGCTAAACAAAGTTATGTTTGGACATCCTTTGCTCTGCCTTCTTTGATTTTTACATTTATTTGCTACATATCAAAAGACTTTTTTTAGGGTAGGGGTTTGTTTGTTGGTTTTTTGTGGGGTTTGGGTTGTTTTGGGGTGTTTTTTGTTTGTTTGGGGTTTTTTATTTGGTTTATTTTTTTGTTTGGGGGGGTTGTTTGGTTTGGTTTGGTTTTGGTTTTAGTTAATATTGAACAGAGGCATGGGAGACATGTTCCTGCTATCTTTCCTTGCATAATCCCTGCATGCTTCTGGCCCACTGAAAGGAGGGAGGTTCTCACAGAATCACAGAATGTTGGAGCTGGAAGGGACCCAGAAGGATCATCCAATGCAACCCTTAAGTGAATGGGGATTTTCCCCTTAGGGTGGCTGTGGAATACACAGCAGGGAAGGAGTGTCTGTTCTGCTCTCATCTTACTCTTCACATGGAAAACAAAACAAAAACAAAGGAGCAGACAAATTTAAAATCAGGGCTAAAAGGCCAATCCTGTGGTTGTGTGAGAAGAAGAGAACCACAAGGCCTGTTCTTAGGGGACACTGGTGTCAGAATTCAAAATGATCTTTTTTCTCCTTTGTATTTCCAGTTTCTTCTGAACTGGTCTCTTTAGAACTCATGTTGTTTTTTGCTACTCAAGCCAATAAGTAAGAGCTGATAAGACGCTGTGATAACCTCACATATAATAGCTTCTTTATTTATTTGTTTAAATACAGTTGCTGTGTGTGGCTGCCCAGCCCTGTGGCAGAGGCTTTGATGTTGGCAGAAGCACATAAGCATTGATTGATTTTGTTTCCATCTTTGGCAGGGGGATATCATTGCTTCCTGTGACTCCTCGGGGGTGATGAAGCTCTGGGACATGCGGAAGTTGCTCCCTATGCTATCCATCGACGCAGGTCCCCATCCTGCCAACCAGGTCGCCTTTCATCGCTCTGGTAGGGTTCTAAAACAATATTTTCCCAAGACAAGGTTTGTTTTGCAATCTTTCTAATCTCTCTCTAGTTCTGGAGCCAGATAATGTGTGTGAAGCAGCACAGATGTGTTAATTTTGAAGAAGAAATGCCTGATTGTGCCAATGATCAATACATTTGTTTTCTATGGGCTAAACTGCCAAATTGGACTGCTGCTCCATTTATAAAAAATGAAAAATGCACAATAACAAAGAGTACAATTAATTGCAACAGCGTTACATAAAATATAGGACTGATCAATGGGGATAAAAAGCTTAGTGAGATGACCTGTGTTCCAGCGGTGTTTATTCTCCATTATTGTTTGTTCTTTTATTTTGTTAATTCTGGAGCTGCATTTCATAACCAATCTTACAAAGTCCTCTTATAATTGCCTCAGAACTTCATCGTGCTGACAGAGCTGCTTACTAGGCACAAGGAATTGAATTAACCAGTTATTTTTCATCATCAACCACATATTACCATGTCAGCAATACTGGGAATGCACATTGCATTTTCATTTGAAGAGGGGCCATTCTAAAACATTTTTGTTTTAAAACAGCCTTCAGTTCCAAAGCACAGACAAGAATTCATGTTGCAGCACAGAATTAGATCCTAGCTTAGGAAATAGCTTTACTCAAAGCTAGAGCAACATGTTATAATACATGATATCATGTTATAATACATGAGATATGTATATATTTATATATATACATGGATATAATGTATATTATGACAATATAATGATCATTATATCATGATATAATGATATAGTCAATAAAATTGATATAATTTATATTATATCATGATATAGTACAATAATATATAACATAATATATATAGGCATATTGAAAAATAAGTATACATTTGCATTATATGTTCATAAAACATAGAATTTTGATAGAACATGAGAGATAATAAGGAATCATTAAAGAAAAATAAGATGATGGTGTTTTGTCATAATGACCCACATACTGTGGAATGCATATTATCATTATATTGAGTCACTTGGCAGGAAACTTTGACATCAGATTTCACATTATTTGTGTAATGATTTCATGGATCTCTCTGCTGTATCATTAAATAAGGTATTTTCATTTTCCAAGGGAGAAAAAATGCATTGACACTGTCAATTTTTGGGCAGTTTCCCAAGTTTAACCACTATTGTATTTATGTGTGCCATTTGGAATAAGAGCTCATTTTTTTGTTCAGGAGGATTTGAAGGAGTTTCACATCTTTGTTTATGGTGTATAACGTTGGGTCATTTGCAGTGGAACCACATCCCTGAAAAATGCACTTGCAATATTTCTGCCAGATGGGAACTTTCCATTAGAAAGGTTATCAGCTTCAGGTAATCTAAATGGGCATGTTTTTCCATCATTTGGACAAAATCCAATATTTTCTCTGCAGGAGTAACCACACAACAGAGATATCAAATTGGGGTGGTCGATCACAAAGAGGCAGAATGCAAAAGGATGGAATTCCAGCTGGCTGAAGATAGGCAAATACCTGGCTGAGACACTGCTGCAAGAGGGATAGAATAGATAAAATATATCCTGTGTTTAACAGCCTGGTGAGAATGGGACATCTGCCTCAGTCAGGACCTCTGCCTGCTGAGCAGCTTGGGTTGATTTTCCTTATCAAAACATGGCTCAGTTTCCAGCTGTGTTTCTCAGTCTCTCTGGCTGATGTTACAACGCCCAATGTAAAATACTTGACTGCATTAATAGTCACAGACACAAATTGTTCAGCTCTTACAGGTGGATTTAATTACTAGATTAGAGAGACATGGTTGAGCAGGTTTTTTTCTTCTGCCCAATAATTATTTAAATTAATAGTGATAGAAAACATTTATGAAAAGTTTGCCAGTATCAGCAAATGAGATTGAGGTTGGAGATAGGAAGTCCCCAGCTAATGGAAGAATTTGTTTTGCTTTCCTTTGTATTGTTTTCAAGTAATATTCTTTGCAAATGTAGTGTAGACAAGTTCATCTTAGCTTTTGTTTTTAGGTGGTGTTACCCTTGTGGGTATTACATGCACCAGGTGGGAGGTGCTTCCCAAAGAAGGAGTTTGTGAGTTACCTGAGTTCTCCTGATGACATTTTTGGGGATGGGCCTTGCTGGCTCCAGTGATCCAATTGCTGTTCCACGCCTAAATGCCTGACCAGCACTGTTATTTAAATAGCAGCCCAAAGCCATCTCCTGCTTTATCAGAGCCACACTCAGTTCTTAGATAAATCAGTGACAAAAGTTGTGTATGAATCTTCCTGCTTTAGCTGCACTCTGCCTCAGCTTTTCTTTTGCTCAGCTGAAAGGTGGACTTTTCCATACTTGTGAATGAGCAGAACATAACTATATTAGTAATTAGCACTGCACTTCATGGGGATTTTCTGCTCTGCCCTGTGCTTTCTGAAGCAAGCTCATGGTCTTTCAGTGAAAGGTGGTGATGGAGCTGCCTGGGACTCAGCCTGCTGGGGGTAATGCTCTTCAATATTTTGTTTAGTATCAGAAATTTTTCTGATCTTATACACAAATAACATGTCCTTTGAATTCCACATGCTATGAATGGTTGACCAGAGTTGCTGTGCAAGATAGACCACAGCATAACTGATTTTTAAACTAAATTCACTTCTACTTTTTTATGTGCAAGTTAACTGACATCTCCACATGCATATATTCTTGTGTGGCATTCATGCATCTCTGGACCACCCTGTTATCACCACCTTTTGTGTTTCCAGTAACTGCTTAGAAAATGTAAATAAGATTAATCACAACCCAGTGTTGCATATGCAAGAGAAGGTGCAGAAGATCCCAGCTTGTGTACTATGATGTATTTATTTATTATCACAGCACATTAAAACAAACAAACAAAACAAGCCCCACTTCACAGCAACAATCCAAAATCAAGAGCAGTTACAGTAATGCTGAGGGCAAGCAAATAATATTTGGAAAAATGCACTGCTTTAGTCTGAGCTCTGGAGATAGAGTGAGGTGTTAACATTTAACCTGCTTCCATCCAGGCTGGGCTGTGTTGCTCTCAGCATGAACAAATAACCTTACCATGCTTCTGACCATCCCCAGGGGCTATAGGTGCGTGTCTTATTCTGAGGAAAAGTAGATTAAAAGAATGTAAAACTGTAAGTGAATGCGAAAGTTGAGAAATGGCAGGATCAAGATTATCTTGTGATACAAGTTGTTTATTTTAGGAGACAACAATACTGGGGATGCAGGAGACACATTGACAGTGAACAGATGGTACCACTGTTAGCCATGGTGGGGTCAGGGCAACTGCTCAGTGCTGCTCTCTAAAAGCAAGCTTCATTTGCTTAATTACACATCACATGACATCACACAGCACCATTACCACAAGACAAACATTGGTCCAATGGGTGGCAATTGTTTGCTGTTCCTCTGCAGTTGTTTTTGGTGTCAAATAGCAGAGACAAAGTTTTGTCTCTGTATTACCCACCCTTACACTGAACACAGAATTATTGACAGGATTTCTGGGATGTCATCACTGGAGCATTTTCAATATTTGCACTTGACATTATTTGGGCTATTACTGATAATGTTAAAGCCCCAAGCAATCCCCACAGGGATGGGGGCATGGAGATCAGAGCTCAGATGGTTAGAATTTCCACTGATATTGACACATGAGGTAAAGTTCCAAAATTACAGTTTTCACATCCCTAATCTGGTAACAATTTGTGTGCTCAGAACAGAGCTGGAAGATGTAGTCCTTGCAAATCAATCTTGCAGTGAGGTTCCCTCTCAATTTTCTCTTTGATTTCCTCAGTTTTGGTTTGTGTATTGACTGCAAAGACAAGCTGGTGTTAAGGTGGCAGAGCCAGGTATCTGTCTTTGCTCCTTCTTTCCTCATTTCCTTCACACTTTTGATTAATTGATACCCCTTAAGTGGCCCTTAGAAGATAATGCTTCATCTTGCTAGGGTGGAGAGTTTTCTGAGACAGAAGCAGCTTTCCTTTTTTGGGAAGCCTACAGTGGATTTTGGAGTTAGAGGCTGAATCAGCAGTGGATGCACCTGCAACTTGCACATCTCAGGAGGTGACTGTGGCCACCATGTCCATGTATAAAGAGAACTGGAGCAGGACAAGATCTTTACCCTTTGTCCCTCTTGCAGTTTCTGGAACTTGCTTTTTGTATTTGTCTCCTTTTGATTACAGTTAAAATCACACTTGATGGGAGAAGAATCCTCTAGCACAGAATTTAGCAGTAATCTTTTTAAAGGCATCTGATTTTGTCCACATAGAGCAATTATGTGCTGACATTAATGTGTGTTTCTCCCTATGCCTCCCATTTCTGACTCATAAGCTTTTTTTATTACAACACTTTATTGCTCTGTGTTCTTTAATCTCCAAGGCAGATTACTTGATAACATCAATTGATTCCTTAGGGTGCTTTTCCCCTTGTGGTTCAATGCCTGAGTTCCTGCCTCAATTCTGACTATGTATATGCTGTCACAGGCAATACAGCCTCAACTTGGGTAATTTTTACTTGATTGAAGTTCTTGACAATTAACACAACCTTCTGATCACTGATTCTGGGTATTGAGAAAAAACAAAACATGTAGAATTAAACTATTGTTAAAGTAAGTGTTTTTTCTCCTCTTTCCCCAGTCTCAGCATGAACCAAACATCTCTCCTTCCCCCTTCCTGGCTTCTTCTTGCCTTGTCTTTGCTGTGGGCTGTGCTCCATCACCCCAGTTCCTTTGGTGCAGCAACAGGGGATGCAGGAGGAGTATAATTATTTGGATTTGTCCTGGCATTTGCCTTTTCACTCAGACACCTCCTAGTTCTGGTTCCTACTCAGTTCAGACTTGCTACAGTGCTGTAACTCCTCCTGACAGGGCAGCAAGGTGACAAAGTCGTGGTTTTGGAGCACATCTTTCAAATCTTTGAAACTTTTGCTCTTTATGTAGAGAATTGAGACTTATTTTCCTGCCTGCTTTGCTTCTCATTCAGGCTTTTCTCAAGTCCATTTGTAATTATACACCACTTGTTACACCACAAAAACTGGTTTGTTTTGCTATGGTCAGCATTCCAAGATCTGTGTGCTTTCCCTGCATACCTTTACACCCTTTTCTTCAAACTAAGGATTCACATGGTCTGTTTCTTTTAAATATAATTGATCCACATTCTCACAGATTTTGCTTAATGAGCATAAATGCAGCCACCTGCATATCTTAGTTTGCCATTTATTATTTGGTAATCAGCACTTTCAGTTTGTCTTCACTTTCTTCTTGGCTTCAGCTCATGTCCAAGTGCTGTGTCAGGGCTGTGTGTCTGATCTGTGTGTGACTCCTCCATCCCTTATAGAATCTGACCAAGTAGTCAGGGAAAATCAATCCTTCCTTCCTTCCTTCCTTCCTTCCTTCCTTCCTTCCTTCCTTCCTTCCTTCCTTCCTTCCTTCCTTCCTTCCTTCCTTCCTTCCTTCCTTCCTTCCTTCCTTCCTTCCTTCCTTCCTTCCTTCCTTCCTTCCTTCCTTCCTTCCTTCCTTCCTTCCTTCCTTCCTTCCTTCCTTCCTTCCTTCCTTCCTTCCTTCCTTCCTTCCTTCCTTCCTTCCTTCCTTCCTGCCTTCCTTCCTTCCTGCCTTCCTTCCTTCCTGCCTGCCTTCCTGCCTTCCTGCCTGCCTGCCTTCCTGCCTTCCTGCCTTCCTGCCTTCCTTCCTTCCTGCCTGCCTGCCTGCCTGCCTGCCTGCCTGCCTGCCTGCCTGCCTGCCTTCCTGCCTGCCTTCCTGCCTTCCTGCCTTCCTGCCTGCCTTCCTGCCTTCCTGCCTTCCTGCCTTCCTGCCTTCCTGCCTTCCTGCCTGCCTGCCTGCCTGCCTGCCTGCCTGCCTGCCTTCCTGCCTTCCTGCCTTCCTGCCTTCCTGCCTGCCTTCCTGCCTGCCTTCCTGCCTTCCTGCCTTCCTGCCTGCCTTCCTGCCTGCCTTCCTGCCTGCCTTCCCTCCCTCCCTCCTTTCCCCTCTCTCTTTTGCTTTACCCTGGCAACTTTCAAGCAGTGATGTTTCTCTATGTCTCCTTTGTCTTGTCCATCCCTCTCTTTTTCTATTTCTCTTCAGTCTAAACTTGGGTATCCCTTTATCAAACTCCTCTTGAAAGCCTGTGATACATGTTTGGTCCATGTTTGAATGTGGTTCCCTACTTTAAACTGATGGGTAGGAGATAAACTTTCAGGTCCATTTATTGACTGAGCTGTTTTTATACAAGCCAAAGATTTTCACAAGTGATACCTGGCATAGAAGGAGTACAGGTGGGCTGGTTCACCTCAGCCAAACTGTGAAAAAGGTTTTGTCCTTTGTGCCTCAAGCAGAAATCCCTGCTTTGGCAGAGGAGATGCTGTTGCCCCAAGTGTGTGCTGTTTGACCCTGCCCCAATATTGATGTTTTGTCCCTAGGTAGCCTGCTCAGCCCATGTGTTTGCACTGGTGAATCCATTAGTGGGCTCCCTGCAGAGATCCCGGTAGTGTGAGTTGGTTTACACAACCCATGACCTATTTTCCAGCCCTGATCGTGCTGCTTTGCCTCAGAAGTCAGATCCACAAGACGTCCCTGTCAGCCTCTTTCCCTGAGGAGTGCTTGCAACGTCTGTTGACCATATTTAATTACTCCTATGGTCAGCATGGGAATAAAAGGATGTGCTGGAAGACTGAATTATTCAACAGTAATTCCTGGTCTCGTAATTCTCACTCTGTCCCTCTCTGCTGCTGTATGCCATTTCTTCTCATTCACAACATCTGTTTTCCTGACTATAATAATTCTTTAATTTGGAGGCAATGGGTAGATTGGATTTACACAAATATGCTCTGATTGACAGATCACTTTGTCTCCTTGTTTCGTGGGATATGAAACTATCACTCTCCTTATTTCTGATCATTGCAGTTTGCCAAAGGGGAAAAGCTGGCAATGAATTTTTCCCCCTTTGTTGATCAGGGAGAGAGTTGTTCTGTGCAGTATTTCTGTTGTGTCATGACCATTTTTCAATATGAGCAAACGCCACAATATTTAAATGTGCTGGAAGGGAAAGAAAAGGGATTCTTAAAATATACGACTTTATTTTCAGTACAGACATAATTTTAAATGTATGAAATATTTGCCCTTTGGAAGGGGGAGGGAGGTGGCTTGGAACCCCTGTATTTTACATTTTTTGCCCTGGTTACAGGTAACATTTTGTCTCTGGCTGTGTTTGCTGAGCTAATGAGGGTGGGGACTGTGCTACTGCAGGCAGTTGCTTTGAGCACTGAGCATTTTGAAGAGATTAGCCCCATTGATATTCCCTTCATCTTTGTTAGAGGGGCATGCTTCCTTCCCTGGAGTGCCAGGAGATGGACAGCTATTTAATAGAGCCAGCCTTTTTCAAGTACAGGCTCTAGTCCTGAATATCCCCATCTCCCTTGCCTGCAGATTTCCCACGTAAAAACAATGTTCTGGAAGCCAGGCTTGCTCCTCATTGGAGCAATATATTGACCTGATAGGGGTTTTTTTGAGGACCTCAGGTTGACTGGGTTATTATCTGACTGGTTAAATGTTATTCTTCAAGGAGAAGCAATGGTTTCAGCAGTTCAGGCAGACAGCCAAAACATGGTGATGAGCAAATTGTTTGTTCCAAGAGTAAATGAAGGGAATGTCCACATGATTTTTGCCATTCTTGTATTAAACTAACAGAAGCTGAAAATTGGAGCTTTATGCATCCCAAGTGGGGCATAACTGATCAAAATTTTGATTCCCCAGCAGCTATCCACAAACTGAATTAAAATGGCTTGCAAGAAGTTGGCTTTTTTTATAATCTCATTTTAACTGGGCACAAGTTTTAAAATAACAGCATCTCATCTCCAGCATTTACTGCTTTTGTAACTTCACCAGGTTCATGGTTTCTATTTTATATTTACTGTTTTTATTAATTCCAGCTCACAGAGTGCTGCAATTAGCACACTCCCCCTTTGAATGTATTTACAGTGATAGAACCCTTTACTTTCACTCAGACTGCACAGCTCCATCCCAAGCCTGGCTTAGATACAAGAGCTTCATCTCCTGATTAACTTACTCCTGCAGACAGGGACAAAGGAGCTCTGAAAGTCATCACAGCCTTTCTTCCATGAAAGCTCCTCTTAAATATCGACAGCTCTCAAGGTCCTGTGTTTTGAGTACAGCATCTGTATGGAAAGATGAATGCCATACTGCATTCATATTAATATTGCTTTAATTTTTATGTGTCCTTCCTATGTTAAATATGGAAGGTGGAATGGACATGGCATTCTCTGCCAAGGACAGGATAGGTCAGGGAATCTGCAAGGGGACAACCATTTGCATCTTTGTTGCTGAAATTAAACATAAGCTCATCAGTAATCAGGAGTCATTAGTTAACTGGGAGCTTTGTGGGCTGACCCAGACTTGTGTTGGGAGTGGAGAAAACACACTTAGGAAAACAAAGAACTGAGGAGTTTTCTTTAAGGAAAACAAACCCTGAGAGAGGAGAAGGAGTCCACAGGGGCTGGGATGCTTTGGAGAAAAATGTAATTCTTGTGGCTGCCTAAGTAACTCGGGTATGCTGTTTCAAACTTAAGGATAATTTAGGGAATTTGGTCTGTTCACCCACTTCTTCTTTTCCCTCTTAAAAAGCAAAGTATTTCATATGTTGTATTAAACCCTGGAGATGAAATGTCAGTTCCATACAAAAAAAATAAAAAATAAAAAATAAAAAATATAAATTTAAAGCTGACCATAACCATCATTTTTCTTATCATTTTTCTTTCTCTTTTGTGGGAGTAAAAACTATGCCAGTCTGTGCTGAGTTTGAATAACACATTTTCAGTAACTCAAAACTTACCCTTTTTAGCAAACTTTCTCTTTTTCCAGTATTCATTTTAAAAGTAACCAAAGTCTAAAAGAGAATTATTCACCTTCAGATACCTGTATTGTGATTACCAAGAAAGTTTTGATTCCTTGAACAGCTCTTCCACTTGGTAAATGGAATATATTCATGAGCTATGTCTTTTGAGAGCTTGGAAAATGGCACCTCTTTTCAAGAAAGAGATCATCTTTGAATTAAAAGTATGCTGTCCTTAGCCTTTTTTTATTTTTATTTCATTGACAAATTGTCACAGGAGCTAAAGTGCGTAATCATCAATAACAAGTGATCCATGGGACTATGCAAAATATATTGATTAACAATATAATCTCCATATAGATGTCCTAGCAGTGCTTGTTATTTTTTATGGGCCAATCTGCTTGCATTTCAAGGGGCAGGTGGAGGAAGGTGAGTGAGACAAAGTTCAGGGCATCTCTGCAGTTGCCTGGCAGCATCTTTGCTGAAAAGGGAAAAATGCTACCAATTTCTCCCACCACAGGATCTGCAGCCTCTTTTTGTCAAGCCTGCATGGGTACAAAGCAAACAGATTTCCTTGAAAGGAATTTGAAGCCTGAGACCAAATCCCCTTTGTCATGAAAGCACGATTTTAATTTGTTTTTAAGGCTGTTCCACTACTAAGAATATTCTGATTTAGATGCCTTTGAGGCATTTAACTTACACTTATGCAGAGCTATTCCTCAGACAAAATTGGATGTAACTTTAGGATTAGATAACTGACCTAGGAATGAGAGAGAGAGAGGGAGTGCAAAGCTTGCATATCCACTTTGTCCAGATGGATATTCACTAGGAAACCTTCAAACTGCTCATAAATATTGCCTGTCCTTTTGTAAAGGCTCCCACCAGCAAGCCCATGGTCATTTCCTGGGCAGAAAGAGTTTTTGTATTGAAACTTTTGGGCAACTAAATAAAGTATTTTATTTCCCTTTCTTTTTCTGGGGCAAAATATTATACATAATGATGAATGGGAAAATAAGCAAGGAAATAAACAACCTCTAATGCCTGACTTGCATATTTGAGCTGTTTGTTTGTTTGGTGTTTTTTTTCCTCTGGAATGAACTTCCTTTATTTCTTTACTTGTTTTTCAACTTGTGAAAATACTTTTTATATAGAGCTGTTATCTCTCTGAGTATCACATGCTCTTGGGGAGTAGGGTAAAATCTACTTACTTTCAGTCTTCCTAAACTAAATTGAGTGAAAACCAGAAATATCTTAATCTTTTTTTCCCCCTGCTAGAACACCAAAGAGGTTGTGATCACAGTGAATTCTTTAATATTGGGTTGATGTCAAACATCATTTCCTTATTTTGACATTTTATATTGCAAGTGAATATGTGTGCAGTACCTGTGACCTGCCTGCAAACACAGAAGAGAAAGAAAAGCAGAGCGTTTCTGGTCTCTTGTGGCAGTGTCCCTGCTCTGGCACTGGGCAGGAGGTGATGCTGAGGGCAAACAGATAAACCCCGAGTGAGGAATGCTGCTGTTTCCCTGTGGATCAGGGCTCCCAGAACTGGGTCCTCATACACTTCAGTGTTCATGGATCTATCCTCTGTTAAACATCTGGTTTGGCACTTCTTTGTATTTCCAGCAGATCCCATAGCCGTGAGGAAGTACCTCCCTGCCTGTGCTTTAAATCTCTTAATGATACGTTCTGATTCTCATACTGTGGGAATTATTGAATAATTGTTCCTTGTTCAACCTGTTCCTGCTGGCACATCTTCCCTGCTCTCTTTGTGGAGCTTTAGAGTCTGTGTCTATTTAATCTCCTGAATACATAAGCCATTCCCCCTCTTTCTTCATTTGCTGCCCTTCTGTAAATCTTACTTTGGGTACTTCTTTTAAAAATGGAGAAGAGCAATGAGTGTGGGATGATGTTTTCAAGATATGCTTAAATCAGAGTTTTAATTAGAGGCCTAAAGGGGTTGTTTGTTGTTTTTTTTTCTTCTCTAGCTTTTGGGTTTTCCCCCAGTCTTAAATCTTGATATTATAACAAGGTGATGTTTTCAAAGAGGTATCTTTAGTGGCTGGGAGATCTCTGTCCTGAATGACAAAGGCTAGTTTACTGTCTGTCACTGGATTAATTAAGAATAATTTTGTTTATTTGAATCATTTAATGTTTCTCAGAATTCACTTTCATGTGCCTTTTTATTATTTTATCCAGCATCTTGAGATTCTTCAATCATTCAGTGAAATGTGCTGTTGTCTTGAAAAACGTGAATAATTTTATATTCTTAGTGCTCACCTTCACGTCCTTTAAGAAAAAGAGATTTTTGATGTGCTGACAAGCACAGGTCCCAGAATAAATGTTCCATTCTTCTGGTGATCTGTATTTTTTCTCACTGTATCCTATTGGAAAAATTCCATTTTTCTCCCTCCCAACTTTGGTCATCAAAATTGTTGGAAATTCAAGTATCTTATGTCAGCCAGATCCTTATCCATCTTATGTCCTGTGCTTCTCAGCACCCTCAAAGAGCCAATTTCTGATCTGTGCTTTGTGCTGTAAAAGCTATGATAACTCCTCACTGTGGTATTGCATTTCCCCATGCATCAGCTCAATCTGTTCCTGATTATACAACTGAGTTTATTGGACCTGTAAATAAGTCCCAGGTACCAGCTGGTGGTTTCTCAGGCTTTTTTCAGAAGTTGCTGTCATATTTATCACCTTTCATTCCTCTACTCCTTGGACCAGGTTAAGCAGCTGCTTCAGGAGCAATTTCAGTTAATTTCATATTTAATGTTTTGTTAAACTCCTGTTTGAATACTTTCTGCTTCTGGCAAATATTTAATCACCTCATTCTGAGATTTTGGACTTGTGTTTCCTGTTAAGAAGCCAAGCCAGCCTGTCCAGGCTGTGTCTCAGGAGTTCCAAAATCAGTCAGCTCTCTGCACTGCTCTGCCTGGTGGGATTGCAGCTGCTTGGTGATGGTTGGAATAATGCACAAGTGCCTTTGGAATCCATCACAGAGGAGAGGGATTTAAGTTATTGCTGTATGGGTCACCTGGCCTACTTTGAATGGCCTCATCCTCAAAGAAATGGATCACAATTCCCACTAAAGGAATGAGTCAGCAATTCCTTCAAAGAAAGACATATGTCTGTATAATAGAAAGTGTTTTGGTTGCTCAGCTGATGTTGGATGTTAAAGTCAGGAGTTAAATTGTTAACACTGTCCTGGGAGTGCAAGGTTCACTGAATTTGAGACTTCTACTCTTCAGTCCATGAAAAAAAGAGAAATTTAAAACATAGCCTGTTAAATCCATTGTCTTCCCTGGCTTCCTTGCCAGAGCTGTAGTAGTGGTAGTTGATAACAGCCTTTTATTCAGGATCATCACTTTCTGTGTTCCAGACTGCAGTCCCAGCTGTCTCCTTAAAACTCTGGTAGACAATTATGTGTATTTGGCCAAACAGGTCTTTCCTTACATCAGTGGAATTAGCCCTCTCCATTTTGTGTCCAGTATTGAGGGGTTTTATTTTCTATTGTGTATTCTTTTTCCTTCAACTCCATGCCCTAGCCAGCCATCCTGAGTGGCATTTGGAATGTACCTGATAGCATAACAGGCATTTATAAGTGACTGAAATGAATGATTAGTATTTTAGCTGTGCTTGCAAGCTAAGTTTAGTCACTGGCACAATTAGGAGTCATTGGCTGATGGACCAGCAAAATAAAGGGCTTCATTTAAGCAGATGAAGCCTCTGAGTCAGACCACAAGCAGGGCAGATCTGTGCCAGTGCTGGCCTCACTCAGCACTGTGGCTCAGGGGGCTCCTCCACCTTCTTCCCTGGGCAGCTACAAGTGCCAGGAATGAGTGAACAACCTGGCTTGAGAAACTCACAGCCTTCCTGTTCCAGCTCCTGCATCTCATGTGGAGTTGCAGGAGGCTGAGACTGGGACTGCTGAGCCTTATGATGCAGGTATTGTGATAGATGTAATGTTCTGCTAATTTTTATTTCTTAATTAGCACATTTATTTGAGGAAATTAGTAGACAACTGATGCTTTATGTGATATTGCAGGCATAATAAACACAAGGTTATTGAGTATAATGAATGCTTCTTCCCTGGCATCTGAGCAAATCATAGGGAAAGGAAATGGGAATGGAAATCAAGAAGAAGAACCAAGCCCATAGAAATTATTAAGCATCACCTCATTCAGAAGCCTTCAGCTAATGAAAAAAAGGTGCCCTCCTGAAATATCCTGAAATATCACAGCCTAAAATCTCATAGGTACACATGATGTTTGGAGAGGAGGCCAACAGTGTTTGCTGGGAAATGCTGAGCATCCTCATGGCATTGTGTACCTTGTGCAGCAGGTTCTCTGTGGCAACCCTGGGCTTTGTGGGCAAGGTGGAGGATGTCTTGAATCTCAGTGTTGGTCCTTTGAATGGAAGAGAAGTCTGAGCCTGTGACCTCCCCTTCTTGAAACTGCAGCATGTTCTGGGTGGCAGTTCTGTAACCCAACCAAGCTAATCCCTGCCAGCAGGCACTGCAGGGCATCTCCTGCCACACTGCAGGGCATCCAGCTGGGAAGATACAGTCTGAACCTGCAGCAGGCTGCTCTGCCTGGTAGGGCTTGGTTAGCTCACTCATCCCAGCTCTGTGAAGTTTTCCAAACACAGCTTCACTGAGAGCCTTGAGTTTAAATCTCTGCATGTGCCTGCTGCTGGCCAAAGGGCTCCTGGGGCTGCCCACTTCAAACTCTTACACTAACCATGGTTCTGGTACATATTTTATAATAATTTCTTTTCATTCCTTGCTCATTTGTTTTCTGTTGTTACTTTCCTTTTGCTGCTGTAAAAGCCCTTCTGTTCTTATATTTGAAGTTCACTTCTGTGATTTGTCCTGATGTTCTCTGCAATTATAAGTTTGAGTAGTACTGTGGTGAATGAATAATTCAGCACATCCAAAACGACACAGACTGGGTTTCTGCATAGCTGAGAGCAAATCATACTTGTAACACACAGCTGACATCCACCTTGTGTACAACTAAGTGTGGATTATGGTCCTGTGGCTCTGCATCCATCCTTTTGCCCTTAACATCCATCTTTGCAGTCTGTTTGGGCTCTTTGGAATGATGTACTAGAGGCAGGATGAGGAGGTTTTATTTCCAGAAATTTTCTTTCTGGAAATGGGCCCATAGGTGTGTGGGGCCAGTCTTTGTGTAAAGATTTGGCAGAGTAGCCATTAGGATCCTGTCCCTGGGAAATGGTAGATCCCATGTCCTGGTTGAATTACTTGTGTGATTCTGTCACCTGTGCTGTGGGCACTGTTGTACCATGTGTGCATGGAATTCACAGTGTCCTGCACTGGACTCCTCTCTTGTGTGACCTGACTTGTTCTTCTCTTGCCTTTGGTGGAGGAGAGGAGAGCTGAATCCTGGTACAGTGTTGCCCATCACCATGGAAACATGCTGGTGGGTACAGCCTCCCCAGAAGAGCAATATAGAATCACTGAATCATGGACTGGTTTGGGTTGGGACCTTAAAGATCATCTCATCCCACCTCCTGCCGTGGCCAGGGGCACCTTCCACTATGCCAGGTTGCTCCAAGCTCTGTCCAACCTGGCCTTGGACACTTCCAGGTATGGGACAGCCACAGCTGCTCTGGGCAACCTGTGCCAGGGCCTCAGCACCCTCACAGGGAAGAATTTCTTTCTAACATCAAATCTAAACCTACTCTCTGTCAGTTTGAACCCTTCCCTCCTTGTCCTGTGACTCCAGTTCCTAACAGAGTCCTTCTCCAGCTTTCCTGTAGCCCCTTCAGATACTGAAAGGTCTCCTGAATAGCCCCAAACACAACCTTCTCTTCTGAACAGCCCCAAATTTCTCACCCTGATTTCACAGAGGAGGTGCTCCAGTCTGGGATTCAAGCATTTCGTGTCTTCTGTAGTCCTGGCCCAACAAAAGTAAAAACACCTTCATATGCTCAGTGATTTAAAAGCAGAAAACACAGCTCAGCCCATCTCCTGCCACATACATAATCAGTTTGGGTATTTCTAAGCAAAACAAATACTTCCAAAGGAGCTATTGCGAACAGATGGACTAACATTCATAAAATAGGCAGTTCCCTCTTTAAAGGTTTTGTTGGGATAAAATGTATTGTTTCTGCTGAGATTTAAACTGCAGTTTGCCTAAATTATTTTTATATTTGCCCATTATATTGTGAGCGTATGAAATGGGCAAAATGTTAAGAATAATTAAGCAAAGTGGTCCTGAATACCCTGACAAGTCTGAAAAATCATAGAGAAAAGAAAGCAGCTATCTATGGAGCTGCCAATTCTACTTATAGAATTTGTTTACATCTACACCTGTTCCCTAAGGAAGAATACATCTGATGTGAAGAATTCCCACCAGATCCCTCAGACATTTTATCATTCAAGAATGCTCTTCCTGTTTGTTCTCTCTCTTTCTTTTATAAGAAACTATAGAATTAATGTTTTCAGTGTGGTCTCATAGAACATTTGCAAGATAAATGTTGGACTTTGCCTTAAAATTAAAAGAGTTTGTTCTCTTCTGATTTCATAATGAATATAAGCAGTTGCAAGCCATGTGCATATACACTCAAAATCTTGTCTCCTATTCATCTTTCCCTTCCCACTTCTTTATTTTCATCTGGAGACCCTCAGACTATCTCTTGTCAAACCTAAGGTATACGTTATTTTTTATCTAATTGATCATGTGGAAAGGCTGCTTGCAGGATGTAAACTTTTTTAATTGTAAAACTCATTTTTAAAAGAGAAAGAGGAATTCAGGAGCTCCAAACTTTGTGTTTCCCTGTGTCCCCCAGGACTCCCAAGAGTTCTGCAAATGTAGAGCTAATGCTGGACATTCCTTGGCTGAGGTGCCATCCTTGGAACTACTCAACAACAATATTGCCTGAATAATGTCAGATATAAGCATGTGGACTTTTTTGATCTTTTTATTAAATCCTGGTATCAAAGTGGATTTACCCACTCTCAAAGATAAGATGGAGGGAGGCCAGCTTTTGAAGATCATTTGCATTTCTTTCATTTGGTGGCCTAATCTTCTTCCTACTCTATTGAACTTTGATAAATTGCTTTAGAATTCTTGGAACAACAAAAAAAAAATCTCTAAAGCGTTCTAACTTCTGATTTAATTATCAAAGTGTAAATTCTTTACATAAACTATAGTGACATGGCAAATAAAAAATAAAATTAGGTCAAGTCAAAAAAGGAGCAAATTAAATTAGCCCCTTCAAAGAAATCTGGACTTGATTGCAAGTTTTGAATTACAGATTTAGAATGAGGGTGTGTTTTCTTCTTGTCAGCTTCTGTGGAACTGAATTCATCTCACTTCCAACAGTGACTTCCCAACCAGCTTTAGTGGTTCAGGTGCTTGAAGAGTGCTGCTCTCTCCCCAGGTAGGTAATTCCATTCTCACCACCAAAACTTTCCCTACTCTTTGGCCTTCCCACCACAGCATTTCCTAGTGGAGACTTTCCATGAACTTCCAGCCTTCATTGCCAAGGTAAAATAAGAATTTTTGTGTCACTTGTAAGGATGAACTTTTTACCTAGTTTTTTATTCTCTTTGTTGTAAACAGTGCCTAGCTGTGTTTTAGAATTTCTTCCCAGACTGGGTTGTCAGGTGTTAGAAGGAGCTGCCAAGGAAGTGTTGGAGTCTCCATCCCTGGTAGTGCTCAAGGATCTCCAGGATGTGGCACTCAGTGCTCTGGGCTGGGTGACAAGGTGGGGTCAGTCACAGGATGACCTTGGAGGGCTTTTCCAACCTTAATAGTTCTGGAATTCTCAGATTTTACACAGATTTCTCTGTATCTCCCTAGGCATTTGGGCATAGTGTTCTTCAGCTGTTTAGCTGTAACAAAATACCTTTACCAACCCATCCAGTGATTCCAGCAATCCAAAGCATGGATTAAAGGGGAGGTTTATATTTAAGAATAGATCACAGCTAAAGAAATTTAGAGTATTATGGGATTCTCTGTCAAGACCTTTGAAGATACCGTCTAAAACACTTTTTAACTGCTTGGCTCTATCAGCTGTGGGGAGTTATCGTCTCTATTTCCAAACAGTTAACAGATAAAGCCTTAAAGGCTTGGAGCAATCTCAATTGTACAGTGAGTCAATTTATGGAGAAAATATCTCTGGGATCAGTAGTTAAAACTTTATTACAGATGGCTCAGATATTGGGCTTGATTTATTTTTTATATCTTCTGTAGTGACATGAGTGAATTGTCTACAGAAAGGCCACATCATACTTATTGCAGAGTAAAGGGCATATTGGAGAGGGAGTTGCTTCTTCATGGGCTCAAACCATTTCTTCCGTTTGCAGCAGAGCAGAGAATACAGAAATAAAAGGAGATTCTTTTTAGGTTGTTGCAACAACTTATCAGCAGTTATTTATGCTTAGGATGTGCTTGAAGACAGTTTATATAAATGTCTTTAGACATGCCAAAGAAAATGATTTCATCTGATGATAGTGTTTGATTTTATTTGATGTCCTCCTAAAACTATCAAGCATTAATTTAAATCAAGCATTAATTTAAATCACGCAAGGCAAGGAGAAGGAAGACCTTAATGATTTTAGTTTGGTTATATCTTAGCAAAGATGCTTAGAACTGAAAATTCCATGCACTTTTGGAAACTGAAAATTTTTATTTTACTGTGAGACACTGAATATTTGCACTAGATATATACCTTAAGGAAAAAAACCCACATATTTTCAAAAATTTCTTAAAATCATATATAAAAGAAGTTCTACAACAATCATCATTTTTTCACATTTCTGTGAGAAGGATGCATGCCATTCTTCTGAGAACACATACTTTATTTTAAATTGAAGTGAATAACACTGTGGAATTATAAGTGGGCTGCAGTGTTTTATTTCTGGTTTTATTTTCATAGTATGTGTAATACAAACCATAATTTAGGATTACATTTTTTGAAGGACAATGTTGCTTTCAAAGTTTTAAGTAATAGTGTAAAATTCATGAAAAAATAAAACCGCAACTGAGGAAATTCTCATTGCTTATACTTTGCTTGTTTGAAATCAGATGAAATTTGTGAAATATTATTGAATTAAAACTGATTAAAATATTACTCCTGTCCACGATGGCATAAACGAGAATTATTGCAGAAATGATTTCTCAAAGTCTTTTCCGGTTTCTCTTGCCATTTGATAGAGTTCCCTTGACTTCTGGATTGCTATAGCTGGGTATCCTTGGATCAAGTCCATTCTCTATCTTGACCTTTTAAAAATATCTGTGCTTTAAAGTTGGTAACATCAGATGCTGCAAGGGAAGGTAGGAAGAAGCTTGCTTGATGATTATGGAGATATCTACCCACTGGATATCCTTGGGGCTGACTGAAGAGCTGATGCATGAAGGTGTATAAGAGATATAATTTTTTAACCAGTTGTATTTTTAGAAAGGAATAAAATGTTTGAATGGCATAATGAGACATTAATGGCCATATCAGTTAATAAAATAAATGCCATGCTGTTATTCATGGTATGTTAAGGGTAAGAATCATTGACATTGTATGCATAAAGCAGACACGAATAATGGCAGAACCTATTAGACTCTAACTTCAAAAATACCCAGCAATTATGAAACTTTAATTAACAATCTTAACTTACACATATATTTACATATTAATGGTCCTAAGTGGTAATTCTAATTGTCTCTCATCATTGCTTCCTTTGACCCTCATTTTTCAAATAAGAAATATGAAATTCCATTAAGTAACATTAATATTATAAAATTAATTTAAGGCAATATATCATCAATTAGCAAACCCTTAACACATCTCACTATTTTCACCTGATGCTTACTTGAAGAAAAGGAAGCTAATTATTTTATGTATGCCTGAATTTGAGGATATCATCATTTGCACACATGATGGAAATTAGAAATAAAGTTTATTTTCTAGCCTGGATCCAGTAAAGCATCAAAATTCATGTTGACTTCTCCAGACTATTCACATGTGGCTGGTGAAGGGCAAAGAGCTCCTCAACACACACAGCCAAGGCCAGTGCCAGCACCTTCTGACTGGGAAACCCTGCACTTCTGGCAGGGCTTATCTTGTACCTGGGATGCTTTGTTTGGGGTCTTTCACTGTAACTAAAGGTTCTCAGAAGGAAACCAGAACTTTCTCCAGGTAATGAATGCATCTAGTTTATCTCTGCACCTTCCCTTATGGAACAGCTCTCCTGATTCATCCTCCTTCGTGGGGAATGACATCCCACGGCTGCTGTGCGTGATGGATCAAGATTAGGAAGCAGCATTTGCATCTGGCCAGTAGGTCTTTAGTCATCAAATTGACAAATGAAGCTAATGTAGAATAATAATGTGTGAACTTGATTCCAAGTACTGAAGTCTAAAATACATTTCAGTCTTACATTTACACAGAGTGGTGCTCTCATAAGGTAAAAAAGAAATTACGAAAGCCATTAAAAACTAAATGCCTCTTATTTGTCATGTCAGCGAGGTGATCATCATTTGTTACAGGACTTTTATGGTTTCTTGGACTGCAAATGTTACTGTTGTCCATAAAAGTGAGAATTATTAGTGTTATTTCTTTAAATGCCAGCCATGTAAATAATGTCCTTTGGGGGTTTTACCTCCTTTTCAAAGGCAATGTGTATTAGTGTTCTTCAAAAAGCATTCCCTTTGTGAGAACTGGTTAATCATAGAATCACAGAAGGGTTTGGATTGGAAGGGGCCTTAAAGATCATCCAGCTCCACCCTCTGCCATGGGCAGGGACACCTTCCACTATCCCAGGTTGCTCCAAGCCATGTCCAGCCTGGCCTTGGACACTTCCAGGGATGGAGCAGCCACAGCTTCACTGGACAACCTGTGCCAGGGCCTCACCACCCTCACTTGGAAGAATTCCTTCCCAATATCCAACCTATACCTCCTCTCTTGCTTTGTTGTCAACTATGGAACATGCTGTAAATATAGTTTGAAGAAAACAGGTATATTTTCTCTCCTCATTTCATACGAATTTCCCCTGGTTATCCATGTAAGGGTCAGACTGGGAGAGCTTTGGGCTCTGTGAGGTGTGTGTGATAGTCTAGTAAGTGTAACCTGGAATGACTTCTGACAGAAGCTTCAAATCTTCATGCTTGCAGGTTGTAAAGATGAGTTACACACAAGCACAGTCGGAGTGCTGGCGTCAATAACAGGCTAACTTGGTGGAGTTTCAAGGTGTAATTAATAAATTCCTGTGTGGAAATTAGCCCTTTCGTATCCTGAGAGGTGTCTGGGAGCTGAGGATGCCACGCTCTCCTGCTCTGCAAGGGTGTGACCGCCCATCCGCCGCTCCATAAACAGCGTCCTTGTGGGCTCTGAGGTTTCTCAGTTCTATTTGTAGAAAGATTTTGGTCTTCCTCTGCTGGATGTTAATTAATTCAGATTCCATTGTCCTTTGAAAAATCTCAGAAGCCTGTTTATGGCTACAATTTAAACTGGCTGTAATCAACAGATTGATTGGTGAAAAGAATATCAGGTAGCAAGATTAGTTCAACCTAATGAGCCAACGGACGGCTGCTGCCAACATGAATGATGGCAACGTGCAGGGAATACAGTAAGGGCAGCAAAGACTTCCTTTATTTTGGAGCATATAACATGTCCAAAACTACCCCTGCTGGGTAGAAAGTTGAGGAAAACCAGAGTCAGACTAAAGGAAGTTTGCTACCAGCTTTTATCTTTACATGCAGATCTAGCCAAAATGAATTACAGTTATCCATTGAAATAGCTCTGGGATACACAACCATCAGAAGAATGGTGTGACTGTCAGTGCAAGGCTCTGCAACATTATTCATAGTGACTTAGAGGCAATTAACCTGACTTCACTCAGCTGAGTTTTCAGGAAGGAAATAAATAGCCCAACTTCAGAGTGAGCTTCTGATTGTTTTTTATATATTGCACATTCACTGTGGGAAGTATTTGCACATTAAAGATAGCTGTAAAACATTAAATTAGGCAAATAGGCTTTATACATGGGGGAAAATTAAAAGTAAATTTAGCCTGTCAAGTCCTAGTCACAGTCCCTTACCTGGATCCTACTGAATCTTTTTGAAACCTTTTGGGGATGCTGTTTCTTTAGCAAAGGGAGCAGTAGGTGCCTCTGTGTCAGACAGGTGAGAAACAGGACCAGAACAGGTAGAGCTGCTGTTCTTTCTCTTCATGGAGAGAGCAAAATCAGGGTCTGGGCGAAAGGAGAGGAGCTGAAGATTTAGGAAAGAAAGCAGGGACCAGCACAGAATCAACAGAATCCACAAAAAGAATTGGGAGAAACATTTCTGTAGGGCAGCGTGGAACTATGTATTGACTTACAGGAAAGCAAAGTAATATAGGGTCTGAAATGGATTGTTTTAGGAAAGGGGACATATTGATTGTGGGGGAGTAGGTAATTGATGCTGGAAGCAGAGAATTTGCATGTACAGCCATAGCATGCCAAAATAAACCATGTTTGTAGGCAACAGCAGGCATTTGGAGTATGCAAATGTGAGTTTGCATATACATGTGCAAGTGTTCTGCACGCAGCAAATCTCTGAGTAAATTTTGCAGGTTCATTTTGTGCCTCTGCTGATACAAAACTCTGTTGAGCAGAGCAAGGCTGGGGAGAGAGCAGTGAGGGGGATCTTTATGGGGCTGAGAACAAGGAACATACTGTAATTATGCTAAAGCCAAGCATTTCTAGCAGGAAATGCAAAGTTATGTTTACTATTAAAAGAGACCCAGGAATGTTAATTTGTGGAAATTAGCAGTTTGAGACATCTAAAAAAATATGTACTGACCTAAAATTCTGCTGTAAAATTCCAATTGAGACATTTTCCTGTTTGGGGCCTCAAATTAGTGGAACTTTTAAAGGTGCTTTTTCTCAGTGTGATGCCACTTCAGTGAAGGAAGTGAGATGCTCAGGCTGCATTTAGAACTTGACAGGAGTGGCCCAGAGCAGAGGGATTATGACACTGAACTTGGCCTCTGCATTTTTCTTTGCTCACAGTTTGAGGGCTGATTATTAACAGTGCTGATTTCTATCTTATAACCTTTACATTTCATTATTTTCTCTATGTTTGAGTATAAAATATTCAATGCAATAGGTTTAAGTATATGAATTAAGAGATAGAGAACTGAGGATGGAACTGCTAGAATTGAACTCTGTCACTATTTTCTCCCTTCATTTGCTTAAGAAAAAAAAAAAAAAAGTAATTCAAATTTTCAATTGAGATACTTAGTTTTCTGTTGGGTAAATCCTCAATCCCCTACATAGCTTTTTGTGGTTTTACCTTAAGGTGAAAAGCAATTTCACTATCAGTCCTTTGTTGAAGTTATTAGCGTTCAAGACCATGAGGTGTATGTTAAGTGCTCTTCAACTTCTCCAGACAGTTATTCCAGGAAATACAGCAAAAGTGGTTTGTGGGGTTTTTTTTTTCTTTTTTAACCATTAAAAAAGAAACATAGACACATTTTTGCTCTTATGTTTCTTTCTGACAGAGTTATCATAATGTCAACTAGGAGAATGACTTCTGCATTTTAGTGGTAAAAACATGGAGTTACTTTCTCTAGAAGGTACTGTCTGAAAGAGCTGAAAGAAAACCGATATCTTGCTTGTAGGAAGACTTAAAAATATGATCATTTATCATGCTATAGATATGGAAATATTCATGTTGGAATAAGTAATAGAAAATTAGTAAGTATAAAAAATGTGTGTATCTTTTTTAATATTCATTTATGGTTTTAAATTTGGAGTTGGATCTATAACCATACGTGACTGGTGCATAATTTTAATTTCTCATCAGTGGAACTTCATTCCTAAGGTATTCCCTGGGCTGGATGGATGCTGTGCTATGTGCTGTGAACAAAGTTAGAAGGCTGCTTTTCCTTTCCCAGTTTGGAAGGGTCAGCTTTCAGCCCTCGGATCCCAGCTGGAGCTCCATGGACAGCTCTGGCAGAAATCCACAGTGCTGTTCTGACACTTCCATCCCTGTTCCTGCCAGGGATGGAGGGTATCTGCTTTGGGAGCCAGACCAGGGAACCACTTGAGAGAAAGAGACCCCACTCTGAGAAATGGAAGTTACTTTTCAGCTGTATCTGTTTCCCACTTCAGCTCTCAGCACAGTCACAGGGATGTTTGAGCTGGCAGAAAGGAGTGGAGCAGCAACGTGTTCCCGGGAGCGGGCAGGAGAGCAGAACCAACACTTGTGTTGGCAGCATGCTTGCTGCTGGGATAAATAAACTGGAAATTACACCATCAGATGTTGGGGAAAGCTTAATCCTGTGCTGCCATCAGCAGCATGTTCTGACAAGAAAGTGAAGTTTAGTGGCTAATTATAACTGTGGGAGGTGATTCTGTCCTCCTGTTCCCTCTGCTCCCCTGGGACCTTGCTGTGTTTCCCTTTTGCCTCCTTTAGCTAGCTGTCTCTGCTCTTACCTGACATCTCAATGAAGTTCAGGGAGCTAATTCTACAGCATGAAGTTGTATCTGAATCTACAAACAAAAAGGTGTGTGCAGAGGGTGTTTATGTTCCTCTACTTTTGGCCCCCTAAGCACAGATGTGGTGTAAGAGACGGGGCAGGAACAGGGGGGTGTAAGGTGGACTGGTTGCTGCCTTGTTGGATGGGCTTAAAGATTATGTTATCTGTATCACCTGACAGCAGCCATAACCAGGGGAAACAATTGAATTGAACATATAAACTGGAAAACCAGATGATGCTAAATTCAGAAATCAACTGTAGGTAAGGCAGGGGTTTCCTGAGGATTTCAATGTGAAGTTTCCCACTGAAATTCTGATGAGCTCCAGCATCTTCTTCCCATAGGCTCTTTTGAAAAGCTGAGATTTAATTCTTTAAGTCTTTTATTATAACTACTGAAAGCTTAATAACACATTATGTTTTTGGCACAAAACTCTGGCCTCCCTAGAGACAAAACTGAGAGTTTAAGTTCTCCAAGGGCAGCATTTACTGTGCTGGCTTTGAAGAATCCATTGGATCTCTTGCATGCTATGAGGCTCAGATGTATTTCAGAAGAAAACTCCACAGCTTTCATTAGAGCAAACCGAGTGTGTTTAGCACTCTTCATGAAATCAGAGTCACACTTTTGCAATAACAAATGCAGGATGTCAATTGGTTTAATGGACAATAAGAGGTAACGCTTTCAATTGTGAGCCTTTAGGAATCCAATTATTTCTATTAGTATGCTTGCATTAAAAAGCCATATTTCAGTGCTGTCCCATGCCTCGATTGTCTTGCTGCCTGTTATCAAACTGAAGCCTTTAAATCTCCTGTTTGCATTTTAATTGGCTTTGGGAATAAGTAGGAAGGGAATAATGGAAAAAAGTGGCAAAACTGAAGTAATGCTTTTGAGAAGCTGGAAGCATATAACACGCATGTAACAGACTCTTCCTCAGTGCCATAAGCCCCTGCTTCTGGTACACTCATGTCTGGGGTGGCTGAATCCTTCTTGTCTTGTCATTTAAATGAGCAGGAAGCTGCTTTTTTAGTTCTGGATGTGCTCTGTGCATGTCTCAGTGCTAATGTCACAGCTGGAGTCTGGAATTACAGTCACTAAGCCCTGCCTGTATTCCAAACCAGCGTGCTAAAGTGGAGAATTTAATTAACATCAAGCCAGAGGACCGGAGGCGACAGCAGAGGGAAGCTGCTGGCAGGGGTGAGGCCATCAGTGCTAAGCAGATTTCCCTGGCTCCTGGGACACTGCTGAGGTGTTAAACCTTCCCCACCAAGGGTTAAACCTCCACCACTGAGGGTTAAACCTTCCCCACCAAGGGTTAAACCTCCACCACTGAGGGTTAAACCTTCCCCACCAAGGGTTAAACCTCCACCACTGAGGGTTAAACCTTCACCACTGAGGGCTAAACCCTCCAGGGTACATGAGTTGAGCCTCCACAATTTTCTTTGTGCCCCCATATAATAAAACAACACTTTGCAGCCTTTGAGCCCCAGCTCATAGCGAATTGACCTTGCAGTATATGGATCATCAATATAGGACCTGAGTTTTCTACACTGATGTGCCCTACAGAAATTTATCCCTCCCCCCCTCCCCCCCCCCACCTTTCATCTACATCCTGATTGCAAAACATAGTGGTGACTATGTTGGATCCTGGCACAGACTTGGATGAATCTGTTAAGTGCAGAATTCCCAGACATGGTGATCCTGTCAGGATACTGTGTTGCTGACAGGGGCATCATGATCATAGATCTTCCTGGAAGGCTGACAGAGACTCAGACCTCATTCACTGTTTGTGTGACCTGGCAATAGAAGAAGTCCCAGGACAGCTCCACTGAGCTGTAGAAGCCAGAGCTTTGTTCTTTCTTTGGGCATCCCTTCCCCTGTGGATATAAAGTCTCATGCAATTCAACATAACAAATTAAACCCAAACTCCTAAATTGAAGTTAATGCTGACTGAGCTGCAGCTGCTTTTCCAAAGTCCCAGATGCTCAAAATGCTTGAGATGGGTGAGTTACTTGGCACTGAGCCTTAAAAACCTTCCAGCAATTTAAGTGTGGGTATGAATGGTTATTGTTTTATTCAGAAGTTACCACTCATGTGGCCAACAGTATAACCAGACTAAATTATTAATTTCTGGATATTCTAATGGAAAGAAGGGAAGGGAATATAATTCAAAGAACTCATTCGGAAACCAAAATGCCATTAGGGCGTGTAGGCTTTCAGTTTGGACTGAGCAAAGTGTAATACATCAGCTCTTTTCTTCCCTCCCTGTCATATTTTGTTCTCAAAGCATGAGTGGGAGGCTCTCCAATTCCAGGTGGAAGGAACAGATTTATGTTATGCTAAAAATAATGAGCTTGTATGGGTTTGTGTGTTGGGTTGAATGGGAGACTTCTGCATCAAATGGTTGTTTATATTCACAGATCTCTGCTGAAAGGGAGAGTTATAGATGAACTGACAAAGAGTCTTCAGATATAATGCACTTTCCTTGGGTTATCCAAGTCTGGGGAGTAGAAGTGAGTGGAGCAAAATACACAGTTATGCTTAGAAAAAGGAAAGCCTGGTGTTGTTCAGGCAGGGGTGGCCAAGTTGGATCACTGGAGGCTCGAAGAATAGGGTGCATGGGGAGCTACTGGCTCCCCACCTCCTGTGGCGGGGTGTTTGTGTGTTCCCTGATGGACTGGGGCTCCTGTCCCCTTTTGCTTTGACAAACGTGGAGAGGGTGTGGAATCCAAACAAAGGCTGGCTGGTCAGCATGAGGGACAACTCTGCTGTGATACACGTTGGATATTGGGAAAAAATTCCTTCACTGAAAGGGTGGTCAAACAATGGAACAGGCTGCCCAGGGAAGTCATGGGGTCATCACTCCTGGAAGTGTTCAAAAACCTTGTACATGTGGTGCTTAAGGAGGTGGTTTAGTGGTGGGCTTGGCAGTGTTGGGTTAAGAGCTGGGCTCAATGATCTCAAGAGGGCTTTTACAACCTAAAGAATTCTATGGTCTGTGTATTAATGCAACAGCTCATGAAATAAATAGAGAAACAGGCAGAGCTTCCTGGCTGATTTGCATAATTTTGATAAGTAGCTTTTGCTTTGCCTCTAAAAGAAATTAACAAGTCCATCCTGCTTTTTAAGTAAATTCAGGATAACTTCAGAATATTGCTAAGTGAATTCCGTAGGAAGAATTTACTTCATTTTACTTATTCATTTGCTGCTGCATGAATATTAGACAGAATAATACTTGAAATCATTTAACAATCTTCTGTTTAGCGCTTGAGTTTATCAGAAAGAATCTATCTGTCATAAATGAACATAAAATTCATTAATGTCTTTTCCTAAAGGAACCAAAATCGGAATTGTATATAAATTGCTTCAAAAGTTTAAATTCACATGCAAAGATATATTTCACATGGCTTAATAAGCCTTGTTTTGTGTTATTTTTAAAATGAGTGGGGTCTTAGGGTGATTTAACTTCATCAAGAATAATTGAACAAATATGTTTTATTCAGATGATGTGTATCTATACAGCTATTAAGTTTTTTGGTTTGCTTTTAAATTTTAAGTGCATCTTACTAGATGTAATTACATCCTTTCTTGCTAGAAATCTCAAGCTGTTATCTTCTTTTTCTTTTTTTTTCTCTCCACTCTATGATTTGCTTTGTTTTCCTCTGCAATAGGAATGGATGACAACAGGTAGCAAACCAGAGAAACATTATTTAAAAAGTGTGAAAAAGAGCACTAAGAAAGGGACTCACACTTATCAGTAAGTGAATAGTAACTCCAAAGGGAAACCTTTCAGGTGGCTTCTTTAATGTTAGCCCTGGTGTTAATGTATGGCTGTGCCCTGCAAATTTTGAATATTCTCTAAGCCATTGTGGGGTCAGAGTGGATTTGGACTCTGAACTTGCAGCTCAGAGTGGTTTCTCTGCTCTATTAATAGTACACAGCAGAAGCTTATCCAGGGCAGGTTACCTCCCCCTAATTCCTTATTCAGGAAGGATGGAAGTTAGCTGGCTAAAAGCACGGAATTAAAAGGTCTGCTGTATATAAAAAGGAAGAAGTGGTGGAAATACCTCAAAACCACCTGCTTAGCTTGTGTGCCACTGCAGCCCCCAGACCTGGCACAGACACTGGTGTCCTGCACTGAGCTGTGCTGTTACCCCTTCCTTTGGCACACAGGTTCCTCCCAAGCCTCTGAAGGCAAAATAAAAGAGATCACTACTTTTTGGGAAAATCCAGCTGAGTTCAGATCCTCCAGCAATCGTAACTCTCTATTAGATTGACTGAGCACCATGCTGGGCTTTTCTCTTACTTTCCACCAATTACGGAGGCTGACAGAAAGCAGAAGAAGAATGCTGCAATAAATAGGAAAGAAAGGGAGGAAAATATTGGCATTTCCCAAGATTTAGGGCACATTCACAGTAAATCCAAAGACTTAATAGGAACCTGACTTTAAGATAAGAAAAACACCAGAATCAGTCTCCAAAGGCAAATAGTTTCTGTAACTTCCTCTTTCTGACAGAAATGCTGGTTCTTCCTGTAATTTGTCTGGAGGTTATTGGTGAATCCTAATCTGTGCAATATGATACAAGCCTTGTCCTTAAATGCTCCATTAACCATTTTTGTGTATTTAAACAAGAATGTATTTTGAATCTCCACAATATTCTTTCATAACCATAATTTTATACAATGCAAATGTGTACCTTAATAGAAAGAAAAGTGGAAAATCATATCGAGAACTGTGAATAAGACTTTTTATCCTAGTTTGTATAGCAAGCTTGAAGGCAAATTTTTATTCTGGTATTTATTAATACAGATAGATTTTGTTCTGCCAGCTGACTTCCCCTTTCCACACTCACTAGTATTAAATATCTCTGTACTGAGTACAGAGGACAGGGAGTTTTATATCTTAAGAATGTTTTTCCTCTATGCTAGCACTTTTCTAGGCTAGATTTCTTAGAGACATTGTGCAGACACAGATTATGGGACACATCAGGGATGGAAACCCCCCAGCTGTGACACTGCAGTTTCTGTCTTTCCACTGTTTTAAATTCTGTTTGTTCTCCTAAAACCTGACTTAATCACAGCCCTTTGCTCTCTATCTTCCCAGAGTGAAGTACCCTTCCTGCAGTTTGATGTATCCCCTAAAAAGCTATTTCTCCTAACAGCCTGTGTCCCTCCCTCAGGCTTGCAGGGATGGGCACACAGATCTCTTAAACTCCCATTTATTTTGAAATCTCTGTGCCTAAAACCAAGATTTCCTCCTGGTGAAGGCCCTTTCTATATACAGGACAACGCATAAGCCCCCGTGGATTTTGGAAACTTTTGAAGTGAGAGAGAAACTGAAATTTTGATCTAAGGCTTGCAACAATCAGCTTGTCGTAATTAGAGGATCCAGCCACAGCATCATTTCAAGGCTCCAGGAGCAGTTCCATCAATTGAATCTGTTGCTGTGCCTGTTTGATGTCAGGGTCTCTGATGGTTTGTGTTATTGGTGTGGGTTTGTACAAGATGGGAATCTGCCTTAACACTGGAGATGCCTTTATTTGAAGTGATCTCTCCAAATGTTGCTTTGGGTTTTTTCCCACGAAGCTGATGTCTTATTTCAATCCAATGTTTTTCTTGTTCTCAAAGACAACCCTAACAGAATCATAAATTGTCTCTACATCAGGGAATACAGAGAATTTTAAAAAATCCCTCTATGTATTGGCCAAGTTTCTCTGTGCCTCTCAATTCTCTGAATTAAACATGAATTAACTCCTCCTAAAATTGAGCTCCCTGAGAACAGTCTCAAATAAATTATTGGAACAGTACCTTCACCATTGGAAATGTATACATCTAACTGAGCAGTGATTGACTAAAACCCCACTTTAAAATCCGTGAAGTTTTCTTTTTTCATTTCATCCTGTTCAGAAAGGGATTAGAGGCTCACTGGAACAGCTCTTGGGATACAGTGCCTGAGGTTTTGGAGCTTCTTGTTTTCTGTTTAGTGAACTCAACACTCCAAAACCAACACCAAAGAATTTTTGCTTTTTACCTGGTGCTTAGAAATCTAAAGTTTCATATCTACCTCTCCCTATGTCCATTTCAACTATAGCACCTGTTTCTATGTGAATGAGGTGTTTGCTTTAGGAAAGAAATTTTACCACATCCATTTCCCCCTGATTACACTGTAAATTGTTCTGCTTTCATAGTAGACAACGTCCAAGATTTTACATATGAAACTGTGTAAGGGTCACCTTGAAGAATGACAGGGAAAGATTTCTCATCACTCTTTCTTCTTCTCTACTAGCTCATACACCATTTTCCTCAGAATTCCCTTGCCTTGAGCATTGTGGGGAAAGTAGGATCATAGAGCAGATCAGGTTGGGTGAACTGCAGGAAGTCTCTAGTCCCCCTCTGCCCAAGGCAGCACCACTGGGGGCTTTGTCCAGCTTCCTCCTGGAAACCTCCCAGCTTGGAGAGAGTGCAGCCAGCCTCTCAGGGCAGCCACTTCCACTGCTCAGCTCTCATTGTGCAAAAGTTTCCTGTTAGCCAGTGTAAACCTCTTTAGTTTCACTTTATTCTTGTTGTTCCTCTATCTCCAAACACCATCCAGCACCTCCCAGAGCACGTACCCCAGCCCCTGGACCATCGTGGTGGCCCTCCACTAAACTCACTGCAGATTATCAACATCTTTTATTTCAAATGTCTGCTTGAATTAAATTGCAATTAAAATTTACTGCTCATTTTGATTTGGTCTTTTTTCCTAAATGTACAACATGTATAAAAAATCCCCAGAAAGCAGGCTTTGAATTTTTTTCCTGAAATTCCTTCAGGTGCAATGAAAATATGTGTTTGTGTACTTTTTTTCTTTACTGCATATAATAGAAAAATTACCTGAAGGATATAATTGCTTAAAAAGACATGAGCATTTCAATCCCTGTAGAACTTATACTAAAACATGTAATAATTTGAAATCTTACAGTGTTTTTCCTCCTGATCTCACCAAGGTTTTAAAACAGTGCACAATGCTACTGCTGTTTTATCCTTGTTCTTCCTGGGAGCTAAAGAGATAACCTCTCATTCTGTTCCAAGGCTTCTTTTAAAATGCAGAGTTGTGCTTTTATTATTTATTGCTGGGTTTTGTCAGTACTTTTGTACACAGTTTATCAGTTAATATAGTGAGTTTGGTTTATTTTTGTAAGAAGGAGTGGGAAGGGGCACTTGTTTACACTTGAGAAAGCACTTGCCAAATGGGGCATGTTATTCATTGGCCTCTATTCAGGGATGGGATAAGGACACCGAAGCAATGCTTAGCTAGCACAGATTGCATCTTCTGAGGCCAGAAGAGCCCCTATAGAAACACAGAAATACTAAAAAATATTAACATTTTTAAAGAGGTCTTGAGGTATCAGGAGATAGGTGACCAGATGTGTATTACAGCATGTGACCAGGTCAGTGTATTACAGACACAAGGGTTTAACCCAGTAGTTCTTCTGCAAAGCATCTAAAAAATTCAGGTGGTGCACCACCGGCATTTAAGGACACCATGAGACTGCAGCTTTTAGAGAACTGAGTTTCTCCAGCTACCAGAGGATGGAGTTGATGATACCTTTATCTAATAAGGCTGAGGAGCTCACTTGGCTGCTGTGTGTAAACTCACACGTGCACTAAGGTCACCATTCAGCCTTTGTGTTTGTAAGGAAGAATTACATTTTGTGTCTCTGAGTGTGTTTGCAGCTGCCCAGCTCCTGATCCAAGTTGGAGCATCCTTTCAGCTCTCCAGAACTTTTCCATACTCCCCTTACTCTGGACATGGCCACATGAGGCTGCTAAAGCTCAGGAAAGTCAGGGTGTCCTGAGCCCACCCTGCTGAGCAGCAAATACTGGGGGAGGTTTCTGATCTCAGAATAATTGATGTTTCCATACATTTTCTTCTGTGTGAAATTTACAGCTAAAGTCAAGCTATCATTGTTGTAGGTAGGAATTCATATGTTGGTTTTGTGATATGCATCCTCTATCTGCTCTTCCTTCTGTTTGAATCCTTATCCCAACATTTGTGACTATATAAAAGAAATTCATTGACTTGGTGACTCCCTTGGGCTCTGTAGTTGATGTTCACACATAGAACAGAAGAGCTCAGAGCTGAGCTGTGATGATAAGTTTGGGATCAGTAGTGAGGTGTGGCAGGTGACATCAAAGCTGGGCTGTGCACAGTGTGAGAGACAGTACCTGACCTGGTGGGCTTCAAAATGTGTCCACAGAGGCATTAGGTGCCCAGTTACCTTTAAGAACCTAAACTGCATTATCTAAGTGAACAATATAGAGGAAGGGTGGTCAGAGAAACAGGTAGAGCTGTCTTGGTCAAGGTTATGCAACAACACAAGCTGGGTGTGTTGACCCGGCCTGGCAGGGTCCTGAGGGGATGAGATCCCATCCTCCTGTTTGTTTGTGCAGGTTACCCTTTTGGGTAAGACAGAAGAATGACAAAGATGGACATGAATTTTGCTTGCTGTGTTTCTCCTTTCCCTCCTTCCACAGTGCCCTATTTTCAGAAGTGCTGAAACAGTCGGGCAGTGCCCAGCTCTCCCTGCGAACTCCTTACAGATTGCTCACACTCAGCCAGGGGACTCAAATGTTTCCCTGTGTTGTGCTTTCTGCAGCTCTTCTCTACAGCAACAGGGCAGGTAATTGTAATGTAAATTATTCCAGTCTGCATTGTAACCCTCTGCAACAACACAAAAAATATGTTTCCAGCTATTCTTCTGTCAGGTATTGATCTGACTTTATCAGAGAAAGATCTCTCTTCTTAACAGTTTAAGAAGCAGGAAGGCCATGAAAGAAAAATTCATTTGGGGCTTTTTACCATCAGAAAGAGTAGGAATTACAGCTGTAAGGGTCAGGATAGTAATGGCCCTCAGACATTTCGAGCTCAGCTTCCCCTCATCAGCTTTGTCTGTAGCATTTGTGTTGTGAATGAAGTACCTGTATCTTTTCCTAGGTCTTCGGAGGTGCAAGCTTCTTCATGTAAGTGAATTTCTAAGGAGAGTCATTTAACTATTGCTGAAAAACGATGCTGAGAAGAGCTGTGGGAGGGAACTTCAGCCCTTTACAGCTCCAAGAACAAAGATCTGTCATGAAGAGTTGTGGTAAAGTTGATCTTGCCTTGAGATGGCAGAAAGAGAGATGACCTCTTAAGCATCCCTCCAGCCCTGAGGATCTGACATGCCCAGTGGCTTTCCAGGAGCTATTGAAAAGACATCTTGAGTCGCTGGATCACTTCAGCTTCCAGAATTCTGGCTGGAGGGCTGCTGCCTTGTATTAATGCTGCCTGGCTCCAGACTCAGCTGCAGCCAGTGGAAGCCTATGATTCATGGCAGCAGATGGAACATGATGTGTTAGTTCTTTTTCTGCAAAAGCAATGACAAATGAGGCCAACGAGATGAGGAGTTCATGTTCACATCATCTTCCCTGAAATTACAGACAAAGCAAAATGCTCGGAAGTGAATCGTGACTACTCTGCAGGGTGATGCTGTTTACCCAGGAGAGGATTGGGAGCCCAGCCCATTAGTCCAGCACTCCCAGAACAGCACTTCCTGAAAGCTGAGCACTGAAGGAGCTGCTGCAGATGCCTTCAGTGCTCCAGAGCTTCTCTTTCTGAGCTGTGCCACCAGGCACAGCTGGATACACCCAACCCAAGTGGGTTCTGCAGCTGCAGCACTTGTGGAGAGGGACAGGAACAGAAAGATTCAACAGAAAGAACTGACAGAAGGAGAGGTTTGCCTGCTACATTCCCATAATGGGTAGTTGTAACAGTGATTTTGCTTTGCAGTCCATTTCCCTTGGTGAGATAACTCCAGAGTTATGCAGAGTTAACTCCTGCAGTGCCTCGGGCCACTCCTGGGCAGGAGGGGCCAGGGCTCAAACAGCTCCATGTCAGCAGTGATGCTGGGCCTGAATCACTGCCAGACCCTTCTTTCCTGCCATGGCAAGAGAGTTCAGATTTTGTTTCCTTACATAGATAGGGAAGGAGTAGACAGTTCCACATGTGCCAGTTCAAATAAACATTCATAATAAACACTTATACTGGCAAACATCCGCTGAGATTTATAACTTGCTCTTAACCTCTCTACAGCTTTCTGCCTTTTCTCCTTGCTGCTGCTTTTTTTTCAACAGTATGTGGAAATGCAGAACAACATCCTCATTGCAGCAGGAGAGTCCTTGAGGCTCGTCAGCCCCATTAAAATCTGGAGACTGCACAGGATCACAACCTGCCAGGCTCCTTTTCTCTCGTCACCTTGTAACTACAGTACATGGCTTGGAAATGGGGTGGAGTAAAAAGCTAATATTTTGACAGAGTAAAAGATGGATGGAGTAAAGGAATTACTCAGCATTTTAAAGATTTGCCTTGCTCTCTCAGGTTTCTGATATATGAAAGCCAAGTTTGGAGTATTTCAGGGTAATTTTAGGCAATATCCATTCATAAGTAGGAAAATAAGGTCAGGACAATTCAATAATTATATCTCTGTAACAGATCAGTGAACACTCACTGCTTAATGGCAAATAAGGCAAAAATTCTTGATAAATCAATGGAAAAGCTAAAATGACAATGTTTAATTGTTGTTAGTAAACACTATTCCATGTCTTTAATTCTGATTATGAGCATCAACAATTGACAAGAATGAATGATGAAAACTAAGCTTTCCTTAAGAGTTTCTAGTAGAGAGAGGCTAAAACTAGAGCACTTAAAATTCATGGTTACATCACCAAAACCTGTATTTGAAATACTGCATCTGAAATATTTTTTGTGAAGCTCCATGCTTGGGTGGGTTTCTTTCCATGCTGTAAAACAAAACTGCACTTGGATTGCAGTCACTAAACCATCAGTGAAGCTGTGGAGCTGGGAATGTCTCAGAGGCTGCTGTGTAACATTTTCTGGTGACATGGGTAACCCTGTCCACTGCCCAGAATGCAGAGCAGCCTCTGTGAGAACAGCAAGTGCCGAGCAAGGGCTCACTTCTGAAAGTCAGACCAAAAAAATTTCACTCTTGTACACTAATATATTCCAGGGCAAGACACAGTTTTGCTGGATTTATATGTGTGGCAGCATTTCTGCTGCAATCAGAAGAAAAATTGTCTTCTTAAAAATTACATTAATACGTAATTATATGACATAATGTCAGGTCGTAAACTTAGTCATTTCTTGTAATGCATGCTTGGATTTTATGAAGGCTTCAAAAAACCTTCACTCAAATATTGTGGGAAATCACATGAAAACAAATGCCAAAATACAAAGAAAATAGGAAAATGGAAAATGCTTGTCTTATTTTAACCAGTTTCTGAGGGGTGGCAGAGGTCTCCCAAGAGAGTTAAAATCCACAGTGCTGCTGGAGATGAAATAGAGTGCAGTGGGGCAGGGCGTGGGCTGCAGTGCCCTTGCCCCAGACAGAGATCTCTGAGATCTGTAAGTTCAGATCAAGGCTTGGCAGGAGAAATGAAGCTCCATCTGTGTTACTGAGCTGGTTTTGGCCTTTAGGAACAGAGAATGGAGAAGAAAAAGGCAGCTCTCCCGGGTGAACATGTTTACTGCTCTGTAACATGTTTACTGCAGGCAAACATGGCAGCTAATCCTTTTTTATAAAACCGGCCTTAAAAATTATTAACTTTTAAAAGACTGGTTTGGAACTTTACTGTCTGAAAAGCTGAAAACTTCATTCTGAGTTCCAGTGTACTGGCCCTTCTCTCCTCATTGGTATTGAATGTTTAACAGAATTTCACTGAGCAGTGATGCTCTCTGCCAGCTTTGCTCTGTGGGGATGGATAAGGAGGGTGTTGAAATCCCTCTCATAGGATCATCTCTCCAGTTCCCAGATGCTCCCCACAGTAAAGAACCACTCTTCCTGCAATATCTCCTTAGGTTCCATCACTCTGCTACGTCCAGCACATCTCCCTGCCCTCAGTTTATAGCAGAAATTTGTATTAATCTCCAGGGTAAGACCTTGCACTTCTTACTGTCATAATTTATGCAATTTTTGTTTCTCCAGTCTTTAGTGCTATCCAGCTCTTCTTGTATTTGATTGGGATCCTTATTAGGATGGTCACTGCCTTCTAACTTTGTGCCATTAATGTTTTATTAGTTTGGTTCTTCTATTTCGTGCCAAGATAACTGATGAAAATGCAAAATAAAATTAATCTTGGGACCAGTACTGAAGGTTTTACATTAATAAGCTTCTCCCCATTTGATCATTTCTCTTTTTCCACATCTTATTTCATCCCCATCAACAAGTTCGTTTGGGGTATTTTTTTGAGTATGTTTTGGTGCTAATTCCAATATTTTTAATAATTTCTTTAAATAAAGATTTTATAAATCCACTCCAAATTGTGTTCAATCTTCCCTGCACCCCAGGATTTCAGGGGTTTTTTAAACTCATAAATGTGTGACAAATGGCTGATTCACTCCTATTCCATTTTTATTTTAGGTAATGTCAAGTATATATGGGTGAAAATGTTATTTCTAAGGTCTGTGCTTTTAAAAACAAAATACAAATCCCTCATTGAAAATAATTTGTTCTCTGTGCTTCCTACAGCAGGATGGCTGAGCCCCTCACTGTGTGATAGTATTGACCTTATAACAAAGTGTTTCTGTTCCAAATACACTTTCAAAGGTGTTTAACCAGCTTATTTCACCTGTTTAACCCAAATACATTCCAGTTCTATTCAAGTAGCTACTGTTTTGATACAAATTTAACTTGTATTTCTGTTTATTATCAGAAAACAATTATAACTGTGGGTTAGTACCTAAGAGTACAGCAAATCTTTAATTTGTACATTCTTTCTCTCATTTTGATCACTTAAGCCTCCTGCATACTCTGTGTTACACAGATTTTGCATAGGTGTAGTTTTTGCTCCTCCACAGCCTTTTTGCTCCAGATGTTGGTTATCTATTTTGACCTGAATTTGGCCTTTAGGGCCAGGCCAGTGTTGCCTTATCTACAAATCCAGGCACAGAGCAATACGTGCAGGCTGAGCAAAGTCTGAGAGCTAAATCCCAGCCTGAGCTTGACTTACCTGTCAGGAGTGCCATAAACCCTCTGGAAGTGCACAGGGGGAGAAGGACTCTCCTTGATTTCAGGTAAATACATCTGATAAAGGAAAAGGAGGAGAGCTTTTATTCTGTTTCATCTCCACAAAAAGATTTGATAGGTGCATACTTTGGTTTTTAGTCTGATAGGACTTTAAGGATATGAGTCTTTGCTGAATCACAGTTTAAAACTCTATTGTGAAGCTTTGATTGGGTTTTCTGAAAATTACAGGTGTTCTCCTGGATAACAGAACTGCAAATAACAGTGACTCTTCAAACCAGAGTAAAATAATAGGTGTCCAGCACTAATTAATGCATTTCCATTAGCAGTCCTGCTAGAAGGTGATGATTAGGGGTTATTTGCATTTAATCAAAAATTGTAATATAATGAAATGTAATACATTTTTCTTTTTGTTGAACTAATGTAAGCTTTATCAATACTGCTGGAATGAATCCTGCACAGGGTATGTTGCATCTATGTTCTGTACTGTTTGTGTCTGTTCAGCTGACCTTCTCATTTGTTACTCTCAGTGCCAGCTACTGCTTTTTCTATTTCAATGAACATTGTTGTTTTTTTTTAACTTGAAATGCCACTGTGTTTTCACTTTAGCAAGAGAATGTCACTGTCTGTGGAGTACGAGCTGTTCAGGGCACTTGCTGGCAATCAGGGGATTAATCATTATTATGCTTTGCTGCTCTCTATAAAATCCTCTCTTTAAAAACATATCTTTGTAGTAAGATGGAGCGTGTAGGTTCAGAAGAGTCACATTGTGTCCCTGAGAACTTGTATTTCAGGTCACTGAAATCCACAGAGCTGAAATTCATGTGCTTGGGGGGCTGGTGCCTGCTCCCTTTTTTGTCTAAAGGATAAAAGAGACAACACTTTGTTCACTTGTGTTTGTTTGCTGAGCTCCTGGCACCGCCAAGCTGTGACTTCCTACAGATCAGGATGGATCCTCTGGGCTGCCCTGGGGAAACATCTTCAACCAGGGACACCTCAGCCATCTTCACTAAATCAGAGTCTGCACACACCTCCCCTTCTTACAGCCTCTGCAAAGCTCATGTTCCATAAATACACAGAATTCCTCTCCTCTGGGGGACAGGGATGCTGTACGACCTTGGACCTTGTGTGGGTTTGCAGAGACAGGTGGGTATGGGTTGGGCAATGGGATCTCACCTTTGGCACGGGGAATACACCTGTGTAAATGTGTAAATGTGTAAATGTGTAAATCCTATGGAGAGTCAAAGCTGTTCTGAACATCCTGTTTCACTCTTCTGGCTCTTGGGGCTGAACCAACCTGTGTTTTCAACATAAAATCACAATGAGGTGCTTCGAAGTAATTTACTGTTCAAAACTGTGTGAGTTCAGCTCACAAGAAACTGATTCACTTTTTTTGCCTTCATATATCTGATTATGATTTTTGTCACAGGGTGCCTTATGTAAGTTATCATTTTTATTATTTACAGTATGCCTATATTATGTTTCTGTGTTGTTCATTAGCTATTTTGACCTGTTCAGAGTTCAGTAACGTATGTAATACATTTCTCTGACATCCGTCTTTCTCACATCTTATTCAGGAAACTTCCTCAGCTCCCTTTAAACACAAAAGCAGGATTAGAATTTTCATTATTTCTAGTGAAAACCCCCCATTTGTTTGCTCATTCCTTATCTTTGTGTGCTGATTAATGTTCACATCTTTGCCCAAAGCCTTATTTTTCAGGTCAGGTAATTTACTTCATGTTCTGTTTATGTTCTCTGCAGTTTCTTGGTATAGATGTTTTGCTCATTTGAGAAAACAGATGAAACCTTATTACGCTTTCAATATGTTTAAGGTCAAACATTAAAAATTCTTTCTATCTGCTCACTTGAGATGAGACACTTGGAGCATTTCTTCGTTCTGCTTTATAGAATCCTGCAAATCTCTGTGAAGGGCACTGTTATAAATCCGTAAATAAACCCCCAAATTCAAAAAGCATCTGCTGGCAGAGCTGAGCTGCAGAGCCTCACCTGTGATTCCCTCCTGGCCTCACAGAGTTTAGAAGACATTGTGCAGGTAACAACTCTCTTTCTAGGACAAGAATTTGCTGTTCCTCTGCCAATCCTCCCCTTCCTTTCCCATCAGAAAACTGGCTTGGATGGAAAATGTCAGCCCTGTCAGAGCCATCCCTTCTCACGTGGGAACTGACTGCTTTGGAGAAGAGGCAGGTTGGCTGGAGATGCAGAGGTGCCTCCTGTCTGTGACAGAGCCAGCAAGAGAAAGAGCTCTGCTGTCCCTTGCAGCACCTGTCAGTCTCTGAGCATCAAAGTAACCCCTTGGCAGGACAGAGTTCCCTCCAGTGCCTCCTGCTCTCCAGGAATCAGGGCATGTGCAAACCAGAGAGGCGCCACTACAAATGGAAAAATACCATGTCTCCAGTTGAGCTTCACTCCTTCATGGTTCTTACAAATGCCCATGACCGTATTTTAGAGAAATGGATTTCTGTTCTCCGTGCAGGTTCCTTGGGGCAATTGATTTGTGCTTTGTAAACACTTTCTCTCTTCCTACATGGCATCCACCAGCACTTTGCTTAGGGAAAAACTGTCCCCATCCTGAAAAGTTACAATCTGAAGTTGTGAACTTGTGTCCTGAGGGTATTCGAGCCGCTTTTAAGCTTGTTTTTGGGGTACACTCAACTGTTTCTTTGAGGATTCTCTGCTGCATCTTTTACTCTTGGTAGTTTCTGTCAGTGTAAAATGCACAGTAATTCCAGGAGGCTTCATTGCTGCATTTTAAAAAATACCCTAAAATCTGTCTTTCACCTGCAGTCTCCATAACTTGACACCCTGCTCACATTCCTCTGACATTCAAAACCCTTGGATGAGGAGAAGGATTTTCCAGTAATGCTGATTTTCCGTCAGACTGGCAGAAATGATACAATATTGCGCTACTTGAAATTTGTTCATCTTCAGAAGATTTATGTAGGAATAAAGTAGTACATTGACCCTGTGTGTTCGTGGAAGCAAGTTTCAACTAGCAAGAAATTTCTTCTCCATGAATAAATCAGAATTTACTTGCTGTCCTTGAAACCAGAGTGTAATGGTTGTGCCTATGCAGTGTCCTGTAACATGACGTGTTTCTTACAGCAGGGCAAACTGGGTATAAAATATCATCACTCTGCTTGACAGCTCTTTGTTTCCCTTTGCAGCAGCACTTGAGAATCTGACAACAGAGAATGAGAACCTTTTAATTTTAATGAAAAACTGACCCAGGTTCTTACTCACAAAGTTATTCATCATGGTAATTTATAGGTCACATCCTACCCACTTAGAAAACCAGGGTATTTGATAGAGCAAGAAAAACTGACTTCAAATCCCCAAGTACTTCAGAGAACTTGTGGTGATAAATGGGTTTTAATTAATTTAAATATAGTTGGAAGATCAGATGAAGCATTATTTTAAAGTGATAGTGGAATAAACTACAGAGATTCGTAATCTCTTCAGAGATTTGTGATCTCTTTATTTGTCATGTCTTCTGACATGATAACATGCAGGGGAGCATTCCTAAAGGATCTCATCACCACAAACACACTACAGACACATTTTATTTCAGAATTGCTAGTAATTTAATGGTTCCTGTCTGGTTCTAGCTTCTGTTCAGCAGGTCACCATTAGAGTTACAAAGACAATTATATCACAGAGCTGCCTGGTGACTCAGAACGGTGCAGTACATATAGACACTCCCTCCAGACATCCTTCTGAGTGTCATCCTCTGGAAACAGAGTGGAATTTTAAGCAAATGTAATGTTTCCATAAGCTCCATGGCACAGACTGCTCAGTGTAAGCTGCCATAACTGTATTAGCAAAGGGTAATTTTACAGGCTCAGCTGTACAATTGCAGTTATATTTTACAGCTGACCTCAACCGTTCTTTAAAATAGCTGTTATCAAAAAAGATTGATTATGTTCCATTTCTAGTGGCTCCTTGTTCTTCCTGCTGACTTCTGAAAGCATGATGGGCTCCTGAACAAGCAATTTGCAATCTTGAATCTGATATTGTGGTCACTGGAGGTCTCGTGTCTCTTCCAATTCCTCTGAAATCCGTGGCCCTGGAGGTTCAGTGAGACAGGTTTGGGCTGTTGACTCCTGATCCAGTCGAGATGCTCGAGGAGGGAAATGCACCCAGAGCCCTGCAGCTGCACTGGTTTGATATTGGATGGTGGCAGCACTCCTTCCTTATGTGCTGCTGCCACAGAAATAACTGCAAGCTTTGGATCTGACCCTGAGGAAGTCCCAGCACTAATCAGCCTAATTAGGCCGCTCTGCATCGGTAAGGTTTGGGTCTGTAGCCCAGTCACTGCACCTTGTGCAATTCAACACCAAGTCAAGGAAGGACCTTTCACCATTGTAGTTTCACCAGTCCCTGAATTTGGATTCTCCCTATTTCCAACAGCTGATTCCTGCATGGTCCTTGCTTTTCTTGGGCAAAGAAAACAGCAAATTTAACTTGGCCCTGCTGCAGAATTTCCTCTCACACAAGTGATTCACTGTCTGCTCCTTTGTGAGATATCTCAGGGACCCACGGAACCTGGACTCAGTCTGGGCCTGGAAATATTACATAGCCCACAGCAAATACAGAAGCAAATTGATGAAGAAATTAGCTAAATCTCTGTGAAAAATATGGAAAAATACTGGGCAGCAGAAAGCTTAGGGAACAAAAGGTCTATCAATTAATTAACATGAAAGCCTGACACATAATTATGACCCTTTTTTATTTTTCTGGAGCTGTTTCTCAACTTTTTTTTTAATCTTGCATATCAAGAATAATCGTTTTAATTCATTTTTACCATGTAAATGTTTTAATAGGGCAAACAAAATATCAGTCTTACCTACAGCTATTTATCTGATGCATATATGATTTTATTTGGCTTCCTTTTATCACATATGGTAGCCTGGGGGGTAGAAAAGAGAAACACTGGCCCAGGAGTGGGAACAGGCAAGGGTGAAATGAATTAGGAGTTTGAAGGGGTTATATTTCCAGTTTTTGACAACACTTTTATTAATGCTAGTGCAGCATAGAGAGCCACTACAAATATGATGGGGAAAATGTGTTCCTTGAAAATATTTGGTAAAATATCCTGAAGGATGCCTTTCAGTGCCACCACAAAATCAAGCACAAAGGTTATTTTAGTAGCTTCCTTTGTTAAATGAAAATAATTTCACAAAAAATAATTCCTCTGAAATGCCAGCCATGAGATAAATTTAATGTATGGATGAGAAATATGCGTGGAATTCAGAACGTTAATTTGCTATTAATTAGCTCCTAAACACAAGTAAGTAGATTTAACTGGCAGTGTGGCTGAGATTTTACTTGTCACTAATGAACAGAACAACTGTGATCAGAGGCAGCGAGCACGGCTCCTCAAATGTTTCATTATGGATCCACAAAAATATGACAGGGGATGGCCATGCATCTGATTTCTAGTTTATTCTTGCTGTTCATGGAAGAATATAATCTAGTTATTTAAATCGTAAATACTGAAAGTAGTTTGTGCCCAAAGGAAGAGAATTTATGGGATGAAATAATTTAGCACAACTGTTACTTCCCTGATTTGTGCAGCTAACTTTGGGGTGTTGCAGTATTTGTCACTTATTCATAGCAGGGAAAAGGTTATTTTATTTGAAAATATTTCTTTGTTCTGTCTCAGGGCAGACATTCTGTGTTTTGAGTGGAACATCACCCAGTCACTGCACAGCCAGTGGTGGGGAAACTGCTGTCACTTCTCCCTCTGGAAGGACAACTCTTGGAGAAATTTGTTGTGGTTTTTACTGTCACATATAGGTAAAACCTTACAAAAGAAAGGCTTTGTAAAATCATGGTTCAGGATAAGTGTAGCTAGCAGCTGGCCTGGGAAGCTGCCATGCAAAAACACCTTGAGAATGCAAAGTTCATTAACATAACAAACTATTCTTGGGTAGAAAAAGAAGTGCACCTGTAATAGCAAGGGATCTGTCCCATGAGAATCAGTAAAAAAGTATGTGAACATTGTCAGAGAGAAAAGTTTTGATTGATGTGTGCACTCACCATTACCAACCAGTGAACTGAGTTCCTGCCCAGCTGGAATGAAACACAGTGCCTTCTGATAACCACATAAATATAAACTGTGTGCAGTAAAGGTGGGGCTGTGGTGGAAGGAGAAACAGGTGCCATTGTCCATCTCTACTATGACATTTTACCTCTGCTGTTTAGAGGGAGGAGGAGAAATAGTTCCAGTTTTGTCTTTCACCCCCAGTGCTGTGCAGACCAAGTTAATGGAATGGCTCTTGATGTAGTGTGAGGAAGGAGTCACCCCCTGAGAAAGCCCTTGGAAGTCAGTGAAAAGTCCCCTGGCATATTTGGCTGTCACTATGTTATTAGGGGAGATAAAAGAGTTAGAAATTAAGGAAGTCCTAACAGTGATCCAGAGGCAAAAATGCTGAGTGGAACTGCCTGAGATCTGTCTCATGGTCACGAGTGCAACTCCAGCAGAAATATTCCACATGGCTCCTGTTGCTTGTGGATTCAGGATAAATATTCTCATAGCCTTTTGTGTGCATTCCTTAATCACCATCTGTAATTATGGTAAGGGAAAAATGGAGACCTGAAATTAGTGTAAAACGTGTAAAATTTAAGACAGATTTCATAAAGAATCCATTGTGGTATCAGCAAAACCAAAATTCAGGCTCCATAAGATAAGAAATACAGAAGTAACTGCACTGCAGAGTAAATTTGGGCCTTGCTAATTAGAATATGGATTCACAATAACAGTTTTGCATTAATCTAACCTTTATCATATTTTGGTAGGAAATGGAGATTTTTAAAATAACAGACAATTACATAGCATAGCTATGTAAAAGGAATATAAAAAGAGAAAAATTATGCTTTTTTCATTTTGGGTACCCTTTTCTGATCTGCTGTGATATTGATGTGCCAATTCACAGCTTTATATCGTACTTCTTCATAAAATAGAGGGGGTTTTTAACATCCCCTGGAAAGCCTAATGGTGAATGTGCATATTTGAAAATAATTGGATTGCTTTATCTTCATATGCAAGTGAGTGAAAACCTGTAGTTTGAATAAGTGGAAACAAATGAACAAGGGAGGATTCCCAGACCTGTGAAATTGTCTGTGTGGATTGCCTACAATTTTGGCACACTGCAATTTTCAAAGATCTGGCGGCGCTTGAAAGGCAGAAAAGTGAAATATGTATGAGCAACGCAAATTGGGAAGCAAACATTGGGTCAGTGTCATTTGGATTGATTCCTTCCCAAAGGACAGGGAGTCACTGCAGATACTACAGGTGAGGTGACCACTCAGGTGGGAAATGTGTGTTTTAACACTTGTGCCACCTTTAGAGCCTGTATGGAAGTGGTCCGGTTTCCAGACATGTGGATTGGCACCAGTTCCTGTCTGTGCAGGGCAGCTCTGGGATGTGGCACATGGCATTGGTGTGCTTTGGATTTCTCTGTACATCACTGCCCTGTACCTCTGATACCCTTTCCTTTCAATGGGGAGTTGTGCAAATAGAAACTCAGTTCAAGATTTGTATGTAAATGTTCTGCTGGTGATGATGGGAGGGTGATTATGGGTATTTTGGAACCTGTGGCCCTGTCTGTGAGTAACAGCCTCAGCATCAATCCTGCTATTTTCAGTGGACCTGCCCTGGTGTTTAAGGACTCAAGAAGGGCATCAGAACTTGTCTTCAGATAAGCAGAAAACATTTCCAAACCCAGGTATCTAGGGCACTTTTTTTTTTTATTTAGCTTTTAAGCATTTATTTTTAGATGGCATGGCTCCACTTGATAGCAGAGTGTGAATCTGAATGTTGTAAAGCAATATAAATGGCCATTAAGTTAGGAAGCACAGTATGACCTTTCTGAAGTATTATGCCAAACATTGTGTTTGCTTTGTGAGCTAAGTGGAACTTTTGGAAGGCTGTTGCTGATGAAAGGCACTGGCTCGCTCTCTGGGGAGAGAGCACATTATTGCAAGATGAATCTGGAGATCTGACAAAAAAACCAAAACAAAGCTGTAAGACAGGGTTAGATTTTAACAGGAAGAAGTTCGGATTGATTACAATGACTTTCGTATGCCTTGTTTTTTCCAGAACACACTGAATGACTTTTTTTTTAAACTTAACTCTCTAGCTTTAAGGGTGTCTTACCAAATCCTGAAAGATTCTGTGAAGGGGCACCATGGGAGAGCGTTTGGCCAAACCTGCCAAGTATTTATGCACCTTCCTTAGAAGTGTTCTGGCATTATTAAACATCAGAGCAGCAATGCCCTGATGCTCAGCCAGTGCTGATGCCCTGGTGTGCTGTGCAGTGCCTGGCAAGGCTGAGGGGCAGCAGCCAGGGCAGGAGGGAAGGACAGGGAGGTGGGAGGAGGTTTAAAAGGAGACATGGATCCTCTGGAGAGCCCAGCCACCATTAGACCAGGGCACAATGACTCTGTGGCCCAGGCTGAGGCAAGAGGAGCTGTTCCAAGCTGCTGAACACTGATTCATTTTATCTGAAATACACCCTGAAAACAGGTTTTGTGTCTTCTGACTAACCCTCATGACTTGTCTCTGCACAGACAAATAGAGGATTCAGGTAATTTCTCGTGCAGAAGTGCTTGATCTTTATGGCTTTGTAAGGGACATCACTGCCAAAAACAAGCAGTGATGAGGAATGGGTGCTGGTCTGTTTGAGGCAGGAAGCATTCCACATCTTGAATTACATTCCCCAGGAAATGGTCATGGTCCCAAAGCTGCCAGAGCTCCAAGAATGTTTGGACAATGCTCTCAGGCACAAGGTGGGATTGTTGGGGCACCTGTGCCAGGGCCAGGGGTTGGACTCCATGATCCTTGTAGGTTTCTTCTAACTCAAGATGCTCTATGATTCTATGAAAGTAAAACTTCAACCTAATTCCAGTCATTGTGTTTACAGTCCCTTCTGTATCTCCTCTGTAGTTTATGTTTCACCTTGGGTCAGTAGGTTTTTTCTTGAAGGGGATACAGTGCCCCAACAGCAGCACTGAGTCCCTGTAGAGTGTCCCATTTTCATCTATACCACAGGTAAATAAGTAGCTTGTAAAAAACCACTTAACTGGCTTTGGATCCTGGCTGTGTTTGATGCATCACGGTTAAATGAAGCAGTTTATGCACTTCCATTGTGACCAATTGGAGTAAACTTAGATAAGATTTATGAACACAGGGCAAGCATTTGTCATTTGCTCCAAAAAGCTGTCCTGGAACAGGTAAATCAAGGATATAACCATCCTGTCTGCAGGAATATGTGGTTCTTAGGCACTGGTTCTTAGGCAGAGCGGTGCATCTCCCTCAGGAGGCACCCTGGCTGTGAAGGTTTGGCACGTGCCTGCACTGCAGAGAGAGTGCTGAACCAACAACTTCAGCTTTTGAGCTGAAGGATGCTCATAACACCTTTCACAGAAGGTGGGAAAACTTAGATTTTTAACTATGTCTGGATTCAAAATCAACTTTTACACTTCAGCTGGCTCAGCACTGTCAGGTGGCTTTGTGAGCTTTTCAGTTCATGCATACATAATACGTGCCCTACAAGTACAATTCAGGCTTAGTTGTATCTGTCCTTGTTGATGAAACTTGCAGACCAGAGGAAAGATTTTAAATCTTTTCATTATTATTTTCCAAAATACTCTTTTTGCCCTACTTAGGTATAAAAGAAGTTTAAGAACGATTGAACTAAGTTCAAAGCTTAACCTTTGTATAACATCCTTTGGATACTTCAAAATACTGTGTTTTTAAAATAAAATCTTGAAAGACAATCATCATTTATCTGCTGCAGAAGACATTACCTCTTCCCCATTATTTTTTTTTTTGGAAAGGTGATGATTTTTCTGTCTGAGTTGGCAGACAAAGCTGGTTAAGCACTGCCAGACAACTAGACAGCTAACAAGCTTTTCACATTAGCAGGCACTCGTGGCATCAAGTAACCTCATATTACACAATCAGTCACCTCAGTGTTTACATAAAGCTGATACCAGGTTACAGGAACATTTGTCCTGCATGTGGGACAAGCATGTTAGAGAGAAATAACAACTTGTGTAGAGCTGTTCCAACTCACAAGCAGCTTTCCTAGGATTTCAGTGTATTACAGTTTACAGGAAACAAACTCTAAGAGAATAGAATTCTCTAAGAGAATAGCTACTTTTCTAATAGCCTTGGCTTAATGACTTTCTCTGCAAAGTGGGATGGAGGCAGGCTTGCTTTTCACATGATGTTGCTGTTGTAAATTGTACATACACTCCTCTTAGTTCCTAAATAAAGCTCTCTCTCTATATTGTCTCAGGCTGGCTTCTGAAATGCATCTTGACAGGTTTTCTCAATCATGTGAATATCACATCATATTTTTTCAATCTCATGAAGCCATTGACTGTACAAAACCAACACCCATGAAAAGGAAGGTGTCTCAGAACTCTAAACTCACACAAATTCATCTTCTAAAAATACCACCTGAGAACAGAATAACTGTGACTGCGAGGTCCCAGAAGGGGCACCAAGCCCTTGACACCTCAGCATGGCCACACTGCCCCAACCCAGCAATGCACCCTGCTCCAGCTCAGCCCAGTAATGGTTTCTCTGGTCTCATGCTGGGTGTCTCTACCCTCCCCTTGCAGCACAGCTCTGTCACTGCTGCTCTCCTGTGTCGATGGGAGCTTTGTGATTTGCAAGCTAATACTGTCTTTGGTGCAGTTTTAGCTGTAGAATGAACCCTTGTTAATGATGATTTCTGAAGCACAATTTTAATGACATTCTTCACTTAGATGATGTAGAGCTTTTCAAAGCACTTAGGAATTATTACTGAAGTCTCAAAATGCATCCTTCGGGTAAGTTTAGTTCCAGCAATTATGCAAGTTGTGAAACAGAAGCATAGGGGTTTAAATAACTTAGCAGAAGTTGTAGGAGAAGTTTCTAGTAATTCTGGATTCTTGGATCCCTGCTGTCTACACAGGATTACAGCTCTCTATCACCCTTGAAGCACTGTCCTTTGTTACTGTCCTTTCTTTAATTTTCAAATGAAACCAATCTTCTAAAAACTGGATTTTACTTCTCTTTTATACTTTCCTGTTAAATTAACCACGTTTTTTCAGATACCATTTAAGATGTAAAGGGCCTTTGTTTCATAACACACCTCTTATTTGCACCATTCCAGTCAAGGCTGCTGCTACTTTTGGTAATGCAAGTACATCAGCCATTCTGTTCTGTGGCAGAATTCTGAACTGTAAAACACATTCTAAATAAGCAAGAGGCTGAAGTAACTGTTTGTGAAAATAAAAAGAATAATTATATGCATTGCCTTAAACAGTTGAACCTGGATCCTCAGGTGGTCTAAATCACCATAGCAACATCAAATTTGGTGAATCTCATTTTGCACAAAGGAGAGATCTATTCTATTCTTCATTTTTTCTTCATCCCTTGAAGACTTCAACAGTTATTTACAGCTTCTCTGTCCTTTGCCTCATCCTCCAACTTCTTGTGCTCCCTTTATTACTTCCTGGATCACGTTCCCAGCAAACTCTCCCAGGGCTCTCCTGTTGTTACAGAGCTTTTTTACAGCTCCAGGTAACAGGCTCTCCTCTCAAAACCAGCTGCCTTTCCTCACACATAACTCCAGAACCCTTCCAGTAACATCACCACTTTCTATTGCTCATACCTGTCCCTTTCAACTCCCTTACAGCAATTTCTTTCCTCTCCTATTCCCTTGCTCCCACATCCCTTCAGCCACCTACCCACACACTTTCTCTTTACTCCCAGCATGATTCGTGATGCTCATGGTTTGTCCTCTTTTCAGCCTGGATGCCTAAGGAAACAAGGTTTATATAATTAGTCCATCTGTCAGGCCCTCTGTGTTTGTCAATCCTCCTTTAATAACCTGGAACCTGTTTGCTAATTGCAGCTAAAGCAGAGGGCTAAAGCAGTGCAGTTTGAGAGGACAAACTCCCTAAGGTTTTGTGAAAACAAGTGTCTGGGGACAGGACAGAGAGTGCCAGTAGTGAATCAAGGAAAGTGGGGCAGAGTTCAGCCCTGGCCATTATATCTGGCAGAAAGTGGCTGTTCAGTAATACCCATTCTGTGCTGGGTGAATGGAATAGGTGGGCAGCTGTGGCAAGGACAAGGCAACAGGAGATACAAATTACCTAAAACAAGATAACCTTAATACCATGGATTGCAGAGGAATGTTTCTCCTTCTTCAAGTTCCAGGTCCTGTTTGATTTCCCTCCATATTTTTTTCCTCTTGCTTTTCCCTTCTCTACCTTCTCTCCTTTCTGAAGGTGTTATCTTTTCTTCCTTTTTCCATCTTTCACCTCTGTGTCCTCATCCTCTCTTCATAAGTTCCTTTTCTCCAAAGGAGTGCCTCAACAGCAATTTCAGTTTTGCCTTTCATCCTGCTCTCCCCCACATACTCTCTTGTTACTGCTAATTATGCTCCCTTCCTGGACTGACACTGCTTCCCAAGAGGAAGGAGAACAGCCGTAATGATTGGTGGCAGCAATGTCTTAACCATCTTCTCAGAGCACAAATACTGTCACAGTGTTTGAAAAGCTACATTAATTGAACACAGATTTGTTCAAGCTGCTCATTGAATGGATTTCCCTTGAGCCTGGCTTGCATTACAGCTTATTTTAGCTATAGACTGAATCCCAACAAAGTTATTCCTCCTGCCAGTGGCCAGCAAACCCCCTTGATCTGAGGGCAGAGGACATGGCCGGGTGAAGGAGGGCAATGTCCTGCTCTGCCCTGGGCTGGCCTCACCTCAAGTATTGTGTGTAGTTTTGGTCACTGCAACCTAAGAAAGATTATTAAGCTGTCAGAGAGCATCCAAAGGAGGCCGTGAGGATGGTGAAGGGCTTTGAGGTGAAGCCATATGAGAAATAGCTGAGGTCACTTGGTTTGTTCAGCTGGAGGAGACTGAGGGGGAGGCTCATTGCAGTTACAGCTTCCTAATGATGGAAGAGAAGGGGCAGACCCTGATCTCTTTAGTGTGGGGACAGGACCTGAGGGAATAGCCTGAAGCTGGGTCAGAGGAGTTAGGTTGGATATTAGGAAAATATCAGTTAGGTTGGATATTAGGAAAAGGTTCTTCCTCCAGAGGGTGGTTGGGAATGGTCACAGCCCCAAGGCTCCCAGAGCTCCAGGAGCATTTGGACAATGGTCTCAGGCATGGGGTGTGACTCCTGGACCATCTGGGCAGGGCCAGGAGTTGTACTCAGTGATCCTTGTGTCCCTCCCAACCCAGAAGATTGTGTGATTGTGTAAGGAAGTTCATCTGCCACTTGCACAGCAGTCTGGGATTTGAAGTGTGCTTGTCCTGAGACCAGGACTGCTAACAGGGCTGGCAGGGTAAGGAGCTGGCATTGCTGCCTGCCAAGGCTGGGACAGCTACCCTGTTCATTTGTGTGTTGGCTCCACTGAGTCTGTGTAGGATTCCTGTGTGTTGTGCACTCTAGACCTTCAAGTGTGCTCCTTCCCTCCTGTATGGACTTGGGATTGGACTAGATGATTTCCAACCCTGATGATTCTGGGATTTTGTGATTCCCTTTGGCTTGTAAGTCATCACCCTTCAGTTCCAGGCTGCCCCTACCGAAGTGGCACTGTGATCCTGGCAGAGGTACCTCACCAAAGCCCCCACCCTTTGGCCACAGCTTCCACTGCTCCACAGGGGTTTGTTAAAATCTAAATACATTGGTAGAGAAGTAACTCAGCAGGTGGAGGTTTCCTAAGTCACAGGACTTTGATCCATGCCCATGTCTGAACACCTTCACTGGGCCGTGTTCAGCTCCAGGAGCTGAAATGATGTTCCTGCCAGGGCTCATTCAGCTGTGGCCTGGCACTCCTTGCAGTGCTGAGCACTCCTTAGGGTGGCCACTGGCATCCTGCAGTGCCACAAAGGCTCAGGACACGTGCAGGCAGTGGGGTAATCTCTGAGTGAGGGACTCCCAGTGCCCAGCTGCCATTCCCAGTTTGCCTCAGCTCTGCAGCTGGAAGCAGAACTGGTACAGTCAGCACTGGCTTGTGTGGTTTTGTTTTATGAATGCAGAGTGGGAGGACCTCAGAGGCACCACACAAGCCCAGCTCCTGATAACATCAGCGTGTCCAGGTTCCCTGCTGTGCTCCAGCACCCTCGGGTCCCTGTGTTGGACAGAACTTGCTGATGCCGTGCTTCAGCCCAGGCTCAGGTGCAGGAAACGCCTGAGATTTGCATTTCATCTCTCTGAATCAGCGCAATTCCCCTAAATACCCTCTTCAGTAAACTCCTAATTGCCAGCAATTTATGCCTTCACCTATTTATTGTAGCTTGCAAAGTTTGCACTAAATTTGGCTTGTGATTTTGTGTTTGCAGCAGTTAAATCATTTATGTTCTGAGAACTTTGAAGAAACATATGCCTTAAAATCAGCAAAGCATTTACTACTTTTGCACACATGGTGAGGTCTATTTTATTTTACTGTGTTACATTACTAAATAACCTTGGTTGTTATTCTTCAAGGTCTCAGTGTGTTGAGCCATTAACAACTATGGAATGTATCTAAACTGCATTTGAGCTGCATAACTACAAGCTAAGGGCTAATCAAAGATCTGTCAGGCTTAACATAAGCATATGGACAGCTCTCCACTACTAATATAGGAAAAAAAACCACTTAATTTGGAATTTTTAGGCAGAGGTCCCCAAGGATGCTTTTACCTAAATGATCTTCAACTTCTACAGTGCACATTGAGACACCAGTGCAGGAGAAAAGGGAACTAAGAGTTATGATAGTCTGAAAGAGAGAATGAGCACATGAATATTTAACCTGTGTATATATATAAAATCAGTACAAGGATAAACAATTTGATGAGTAATAATGCATATATTTAATTCATAGTTTTATCCATTTTTAAAGGAAATGTAAGCAGGTAGAAGCATGACTTTAATTAAAATAGCAAAAGAAGCATTCAGGCCAGTTTATTCTCTGCCAAACTTAGAAACACATGTGACAACTTCTGAAAATTGCAGCTCCTGGAAGAGACAAATCAGAAGAATCTGTGAGGTTTAGCAGGAGTTCTGGTTCCACTGCGGACAGTGGGTTTTTCACAAAGTCTGCAGGATTTGTGGAAATACAATATATTGAACCCTTCACGTGTTGCCAGTGGACAGGCCTTTCATCATCTGAGTAACATCTGTGCCAAAGCTTTGGAAGTTGTCAGCTGTTCTGACACTACTTTTTTGTATTATTAAGATCAAAAAGTGATTAATAAAAAGAGAAATGTGGCACTGCACAGTGGAAAATACATTTTTCTTCTTAGGGTCACTGTCAAGCAGTTTTTCAGGAGGAATGACGCAGTTTAAGAAATTTGAACTTTGAATTCATATTGACTCAGAGGGGATCTGACAAGAAAGAGCTGAAGTTTAAATTTCCTGCAGGTTGATGCAAAACAAAGTCCAGTGTAAGAGCTGAAAACAGCTTCTGAAGAGCAGCAAATTGCTGCATCCCTGCCTCAGGAACAGCCAGGTGGTGTTTGTATCACAGGCTGCAGTTGGAATGGGATCCACACAGGCCTCTACTTTCTTCCTAAGAACCTATGTAAGCCCCAGGATTTATATAACATAAACAGCAGACACGTGCAGTATGGGAGTGAAAGAGGTACAATCTAATATATACCACTGGGATATAATATAGAAAGTATATATATATATATTCAGAAGAGAGAGGCTCAGTGCAAGAACCCCTAGGAGAAGTTATTTGCTAGAATCCAGACAGATTTTGCCATAACATGTTCACCAGCAACTTCTGTATTGTGATTTATTGAGAAGCTCTGTTATTGCTTTTAATTTTGAAAAGCCATCTATAACCTGTGCACAGGAATAAAACTCAAGAAAACCATATGTGCAGGATATTGTTGTTAGTGTCTTATTTTTATGTTTCTTCAAGATGCCTTAAGTGATTTCTCCATTGGTGGGTCTTTATTTTGTGATTATTACAGGCAGCTCTACACTCCAAGTGAATTAAATCCTGTTGTGTTCCTGCTGTTTCTTCAGAAAAGCAGCTGTTTAATGTCTGTCTAGATAAAAAAAAATCATGCAAATATATCAGGTTTTCCCCCTGATATTGCAAATGTTATTATTAATCATTTTCTTGCAGTAATTTTGGAATAGGTAGGTCTAGGAGAAGGATGAAAAAGACAATGTGGTGTTTCACAAAGTAATTGAGGATGGCTGTGCCACGTGTGCAGACTGCAATGGAGGAGGATCAAAGATGTTTGTGTGGGGAGCTGATGAGCTCCCATGATGTTACAGAGGACACTGGGAAATTCAGGCCAGCCAAAGCAGCCCTATCTGCTGTGTCACAGCTAAAGAGAATAATAATGTAATAGTACAAGCTGTCTGCAGCAGCAACCCCCCCTCAGAACTGTCACATTGTCTGGATTTCACTGACATACACTGAATATCCGTGCCGTGTTCTCCTGGTTTCTGTGTTTGGTTTGCCAGCTGTCCCATCGGTGCCACTGAGCAGTGAAGTGACAGGGTTTGGATCACATGTCATTTGTGGGGTAGCTTCGTGGAGCCCCTCTGCAGCTCCCCCTTGGCACTACAAAGGCTGTGCCTGCTGAACAAATGAAAAAAGACTCTCTGTCAAGGTAATACTTTCAGCCCTGTGACTCTGAGTGCTGTTCCCATGTTGCAGCCTTGCAGGCATGTGTGTGATGCACAATAAATCTGGAAATATGAATATGTGGACTAGCTGTTGTTCTGCCAGCACTGACAGCCTGTGCTTGGGGCCACCGTGCACAGGAGCCTGGTGCTGTGTGCAGCTTCAGAGCCACTGGGAGCAGAAACTGGGATTGAACATTCCCAGGTAACTACAGACAGGTTAACTTAGTGCTCTCCCAGTGTATTCTTTCCTAGAGAGAGTGTTAAATGTGCTGTTTGCTGCCAACCAGTTGCAGGTGTGGGAAGTCCTTCCAGAATCAGATGCACAATAACTAAATTTACTTCCCAGCAAAAAAACCAAGCTATCTTTACTCAGACATATTTGCTGGCCTAGGAGATGGGTATGTAGGTACTTAAAGCCAGTAACAGGGGCAGGTGAACGTGAGTTATCCCAGATTCTTCCTGCAATTCTCCAGGAAGATCTCCTGATCGTGATGTTAAAGCCTTTGTGGAAAGGGATAAACAAGTCTCCAGCTCTGTACCATTCTTGCTGGAATCAAGGAGCCACTCTCTCATCAGAGTGATGATTTGTCCTCTGAGGTGCAGCAGGAAATTATTGTGCACCTCTGGTTCTGTGGGGAGGAGGCAGATTGAGGGAGGGTGAGCTGTGTCCTCCAGCCAGGTCTCAGTGGGGAGGCCGTGCCTGTCTGTACCACACGTGTGCATGCAAATGATGGAGACAAACATCTCACCATGCCTGCATATAAATGTGCCGTTTAAAAGTTTTCATATTTTTGTGTCTGAACTTCTCAGGTTCAAATTTTAGAATTCATTGTGTTTGTGGGGTTTTTTTCTCATCCCTAAATTAGCATATCTCTGGTTGTTAGGGAAATGCACGCAGTACTTTGTCGATTGAAGCATTAATTGCCTTAGGCCTTCACACTGTAACAATCTGAATTATTCTTTCATATTCCTTCAGTTCTCCAGCTTAGAAACAGTGAAAGCTGAACTCAGTCAGTGTGCAGGAGAGTTCCTAAGCCCTGGGTTTTATTCCATGAATTAACACAGCTCCTGGGATAAGGGGCCTATATCTTTGCACTCCTCTGAAGGGCTTAGCTCACTATTTGTGGGCCATAAAATAAGCGGCAATAGCGATAATCCATGTCTGACCATTGAGAGGAGCGAATCCAGCGTGCCTCCAAGCAGCCCAGAGCCCATAAATGGGATCATAGAGTGCACATCATCTGCATTTAGTGAGACTGCCTGCACTGAGAATATCGATTATCTTCCACACTCTCCTTCTGGCCTCATAGCTTCATTTCTCCTCTATCAGATGTGTGCCTCAGTAAAGAGAATTCCCTGGGTTTGAAGGGAGTGTGACTGATCCCAGAGCTCAGGGAATACGACTGGATCAACACAAGCAGCTATTTCTGGCAGGAATGGCCCTGAATGGCTGGTTCCTGTGCACTTTGCACCACTTTTCATATATGCTGATCATAAGAACTAGAATAATGTGGCCATTGCTCTATAACAAACATTTTTTTCACCAAAATTCTGAAAAGCTCTTCAGATTATTCCATTACAAGTCTTGGGTTATTTGCTCTACCCTTGGATTACTAGGTATTGTTCATGTTGCATAAGGACTTAAGAATTTCCTGTTGTTACACAGGAGACATCCCTGAGCTATTTTAAAAATTTAAATTTAGTTCCAGAGAAAGGTAGAGAGGACATGGGAGCTTTGCAGAGTGGGGGGTGAAGGGCTGATGCTGGTTTTATGCCTTTCATCTTGATATATTGTGTCAACTGGGCAGAGAAAAACCTTCTGTAAATGAGGGAGAGATTTTTCCTTGGGGCTGGGGGGCTCTCATGTGCAGAAGGGATGAAAACTCAGCAAAGGGAATGAAGGTCAAACTGGTGAAGGTCAGTGTTTGTAGATAGAGATGGAGCTCTCCCCAGCCAGATCATACATAATCCAATGATCTGATAGTGTTGCTGTGATCCAGTTACTGCCTTGGAGCTTCCTTGAATTTGGATGGGCATGTTTCTCTTCACTCTTGGCCAGCTGAATTGCAGGATTCTTTTTTCCCTCCCAGCAAACATAGGTCAATTTGTTTTGCTGGTACTTTTTTAATTATTCACATGCAAGCCAGCTACTTGAACTCCAGTGGAATAAAAAGCTGTATTCCAAAGCAACAGTGCATTAGAAAAATGTCAGCATCATTTTATATTGCTCCAACACTTGGTGTTTAATGAGGAAAATGCTCTAAGTGCACACAAACCCTTGTGGCACACAGGGTACAGATATTTGAGAAATCTGTTTCCATTTTTCAACATTCCAATCCTATGCTGTTCCTCTAAGCAGCAATTTAAGTTAACATAAGTAAAATTGTTACACCTAGAGCTTTTAGAGAAGCAGGCACACACACAAATTATCAGAGGGAAGAGAACAAATTTAGTAAGGTAAAATGACAATTAGGCTTAGCTGGAGTTTACTAAAATGCAGGTTCATTAAAGCCAGTGTAAATAGGAACACTTCCTCTTGGTTTAGGAGCTCTAGAGCTCACCCTTCGAGCTTAGAGCTCATCTAACTTCTGGAAACCAGTGGCAAAGAGGTGTCACCTCTGCTTTGCAGTACTAAAGACACAGAACTCTAGGGATGCTGTAGCCCATACTGAAGAAATCAGATACATGCAGGCTTGACCTTTCAAAGAAAGACATTTAAAGTAATAAACAAGAACATCAGCTGAGGTCACTTGACTTTTGAGATGCGAATTTCAGTTTTCTCACACTGAAAAGCTGTGTCCTATTTTTCTGTGCCATTTTCCTCCCCGGAGAGGTGACATTTGTGTAACTCCAAAGCATGTCTACTGTTGTACAAGGGCTGGAGATCCAGACCAGGATTTTTTGAGCACACCAAGAAAGAGCCCTTGCCTCAGCAGGCAGGTCCTGCTCAGTGCAGAGCTGGGCTGTGACCCATGGCTGCTGTGTCGAGGTAATTCCTGTGCTGAGCCAGGAGCCACATCCCAGCTGCAGCTCTGCCAGGGGCTTGTCACAAACGTTCTTCATGTGGAAAGCAGGAATTTTGCTTCTGGGATATCATTTGTGGAAAAAAGTAAAATAAAAAAAAAAAAAATCCAGTAGCATTGGCTTTGTGGATAATGGGCAGGGAACAATGGGAAAACCTAAGAGAGACAAGTACCTTTTTCTCCCTTTCTCTTCTGCTCATTTTTGCAGTGGAATGAAACGAGGACTGGAGGAAAGTAAAACTGATGAATAGGTGAGAAAAAGAAGGGCACTGCTTTCATTGGGCAGCTGCGTCACACAAGTGTGTCCTCAATGGGAAGACAAAGATCCCTTCCAGGTTATACCAGGTGTAAATCTGACTTCTGTTTCTTACTTTAGGATAATATTTTTTTATTATTATTAAAGATTTATCTTGTCTCCTTTTAGTTTCCAGGAAAATCACCTGCCCAAGAGCACAGTTTTAATGAATCCTCTGTAATTTCATACCCAAGCAATACTTCCACTGATAAATACCAGGGAACTTGTTTGCCTTTGTAAAAGCAGTTCTGGCTGGATTGACTAACATATTGACCGAAAAATATTTTGAAGCTCTGCCTGTTGTTCATCCAGAGTTCCTTTTGCAGAGAGAATAACCCCCTTTTCCAAGCAGTCCTCCACTGACTTCTTTTGTCTTTGAAAATGTTCCCTTTCTCCTCTTGATTGTTATTCAATGCGATCTCACTTGCCTTTTCTCCTTGGGAGCTGCACAAAGACAAATTCTGCCCATAAATTCAAAAGCTTTCTTCATATTAAATGAATTTCACTTAATGCATCTTAGGGAGAAGCATTTAAGCTGTAGAATTGCTGAACTTTATCTTTCTCAGTTTCTTTGTTAGAATGACCTGCCATTCTATTCTTTTGATCATTCAGTAAGTAATTTCCCTGTGATTCCTAACCCTTAATGTTGGGCTCCATTCAGTTTGGGGTTTCTGAGTCCTCATTATTTCCTCCATTAGTAAACGTGGTTTTAAGTAAAAGCATTTCTGTAGGCCTGCCTTGGGTTTTTCTCCTCTTCTTTCCCCTTCTAACTCATGATGCAGCTGCTTTTGCTCTCTCCAAGCCAAAAAATCTAGAATCAGAGCCTTTATTCTTGGTAACCTGTAGAGTAATAAATCACTGATCTCTCTTTCCTGAGTCAGAAAGGGAATTTGGGATTGCAACTCCAGATAGGCAAAAGATGCTGCTGGCTATTGCAGCCTGTGCAGTCAGATACAAAGCATTTAAACTTTTTGGGGTGGAAATGTTTTTCACAGTAATCAGACTGAACATTCAAATGAAAGAAAATAAAAGCTCAACCTTTTTATCTCAGTCCTGTGAAACAAGTTGTGATCATATGCCTACCTCTGGAAGGGAAATGAGTGTGATTAATGAAGCAAATCACACATTTTAACGTGTGTGATAAAACAGTTATTCCAAAGAGAAAACAATATCTTTAGCAATTCAAAATATTGTTATTTGCATCTTTTTTAAATATCTTTTTTCTTTTCATTGCCTTCAAATTCAGGTAGGCTGGCATTTATTACCAAAACATTTCTATTTCATGTCTTTCCCTTCTTATTTGCCTTTCCATCTTCTCTGCATATAATGTCTGTGTCCATCTCTCTCCCTCTCAAATGAAATGCTTTCTGTATTGCAAGTTTTTCTTAAGTCTTCCTGCAGATAAATTAACCAAAGGAGGAAAGTTTGCAGCAATCTTGCCCGATGCTACTTTGGAAGTTAACAGGAATGTACAAAGGGTAAAACACGTCTCTAAATGTTAGATCCATTAACTTACTGACCTTTAGAAAGGTTGGGTGGCAAGTGACTCCTGGTCTGCCTGGCAATTCTCAGTCATTGAAAACTGCCTAAGCACATGTGCAAGTGAAAAGCTGAATGCCTTACTGAGGGTTTCATATTGCACTGAAAATCTGAAAAATCACTGGCTTCAGCTAGCCTGTGAAAGAGGATGGAATGCTTCCCACGCTCTTGGAACAGACTGACCTTTCCTGTGCTTCGTCATTCTCTACTCTTCAGAGGTTGGTTTAGTGGCCTGGTTTTACCTTGACTCCCACTGAAAATCAATTGCTGTCCTAAACCACAGATATTGTGGTGTCATTCTTAAGGCAGCAATCACAAATGGTTTTATTCCTCAAGTGTAAAGTTTCAAGCTCTGTTTAAAAAAATATATATAGCTTTCTTTTTTATTTTTTCTTTTTGGTCCTCACTGTTTCTACTGGAAGGCTGTTTGAAGCCTTCATGAATCTAATGCCTTTCCTTTCTAGGTTACATTTATTCATAATTGGTCAATTCATACTTTCACTTAAATTCTTTCACTTAAAACATCACTTTGTCTCTTGCAGCTTTCATTATCACATCAGACTCATCCTCACTCAGACCTTAGTTTGGATCTGCTACATTACATCTTCCAGGCTCCTCATTTCCTACATCTTCCTCCTGGATTTACCAGCTTTTCCACTTAGACTGAGCTGGTAAACTACAGGTTTACCATTGTTCCAGATGAAGTTGCATGAGGAACTTTGAAAAGAGCATTGATAACTCCTTCACTTGTGTGTGTGTCCCCATTTGAGGCTGGTGAGGCCCTGGCACAGTTTGCCCAGAGAAGCTGTGGATTCTCCATCCCTGGAAGTATTCAAGGCCAGGTTGGGTGGGGCTTTGAGCAACCTGGGATAGTGGGAGCCATGGCAAAGGGTGGAACAAGATGGGCTTTAGAGTCCCTTCCTAACTACTAAACCATTCTATGATTTAGCCTGTGATCAAAGGCATCTTTCTCAGTCTTGGAAGCAGGAGAGGAAGATCATGAGCAGGGAACCCTGGAGTACCATGGGTTGCTCTGAAATCCCTGAAGAGCCATTCTGCAGAGAATTTCTTCAGTGTTTAAGGTTGTCCCTCAATAAATGAGGACAAGAGCTGATCCCTTGCAACATGTTCCTGAGTGGGGAATTCTAATGGTCAGTGCAAAATAAATGAGTTCAGAGTTCAGGAAATACTCTGCAGTAGTTTTCTTGTGCTCCAAAAGGTGAAGTGTTTCTGCCTGGCCTCTGGAGGAGAGGCTGTTCCTTTGTCCAGAATTTATCCCTGTTTGTGTGGGGAGTTTGATTACAATAAATGTGCAGTAAATCTTTAAGATGTCAAGGCACACGAAGGTTTGATCCAAGCAAAAAATGTTTTCTCTTTTAGCTACTTTGATTTCATGAGAATGCTAATTCCACTTTGGCATGTTCTGGGAATCTCTCATTGTCATGCATCTGTCATCTGCTTCTGTCATCTCACCAAGAGTCAATATTAGGATGACCAGTGCTCCCCACTGTGGGATTATCTGTACCAGACATCTGTGATGTGTTTGTATCTCTCAGGAGGAACACTGGGTGTGATGTTGTCACCTCAAGAGTAGACTCATTGATTTAAGAGGGACCTTTCTGTAAAGATTGTTAACTCAGTTTTGCAGGAGCTCAGGACATCAGATCAACAAACCAATATGATTTCACAGAAGCTGTTTATTGCTTACATTATGCACTTATTGATAAATTCTAAAACCACTGTTCATGTGATCATGCATTACTTGATTGGTGCCTCTCTCTTGTTCACCCACTGAGCACGCACTCCTCAGGTTTTGTGATTGATGACAGTCCAGGTGTTTGACTGCCTCTCTTATCTGGCTCTTGTGGTCTTGTTTTCCTGCTTCTCACCTTCTTCTTTCTTATTTTAGAAGAGTTTATGTGTCAGCTGCCTTGACAAATTCCAGAGGGTCTGATGAGAAGCTCTACAGGCAGTTTGGCTGGGGCGCACTGTGGCCCAAGCTGTTCAGATGCATTGCTACACAGTGTGAGTAAAGTAACAAATGTAGCATATTCCTGCAGATGTAACTGGAGTAGCTTTGAATCTCTAAGTTACATCTTTTCAGACCCAGGATATGCAGTATGAATCCAAACTTTCATAGTCTGTGTATCTGTTCACATTTGATTTTTGAAACAGCATTTTCTTCTCTTTCTCTATCCTGTGTGTTCATTTGAGTTCTATGAAAACCCTCCCTGGTACATATCCTGGGTGAAGTAGCAAGAGACAGATCAAAACCCGTGCAGTTAATCCAAATTCAGAATGTCACTGCAGGCTTCTCCAGACCTATCTGATGAATGAATGATGAATGAATATTTCTGAATTGCAGAAATAAAGTTTGCCACACTCCTTTATCAAAACTCTATTGCTTATTTTATACTGTTGGATCTCTTTTATATTTTCATGTCAGCTGTAACTACATTTTCTCAGTGTTTTTCTCTGCTAGGTTTGATTGTTACATTGAATGTGAAGAGATTATTTTGTGGTATGAAGATCAGTCATTTAAGACTGAACTGGTTATTGCTTACAAAAGAAATTTTTCCTGTGAATCATGCATCTTGGAAGAAAGAATAGTATTAAAAGTTATGTCTTTTTGTTAAGAAGCAATTCCAACTTATGTCTGACTTTTCCAAAATTTATCAAATGAACATCAGTGCTAAGTAGTAAAACAGAAATAGCAAAGTAAAATAGGAGTTGCTTCTCTAACTACATTCTATTGTTTAACTACATTTAAACAATTCAGTAGTTTACAAATAATAGCCAATTAGCATTTCAGCTGAGAATCAGGCAAAATATTCCATTAAATCTTTCTGCTTCGTACATCTTTGTTCATCTGTCTGTGAAAGATTCCATCTCAGCAGACTCTAATCATCTGGAAGTTCCTCCCCATGTGGTCTCTGGAGAGATAAAGACCTATTTTTTAAATAATGATTCATCTCATCCCAAAATTGTTTTTAAAAAACCCAAGTATAACCCGTAGGTAGGTCATGTGGGGTGAGATGTACCTCACCTTTGAGATTTGAGACTGGAGGAGTTCTCACATCAGCTTATGAAGATTAAAGGTTTGTTTAAGATGACATACAATATAGATACTTGCATGTTCTGGAGTTTATAGAGTTTCTGGAGCCATGGCTCCCACTATCCCAGGTTGCTCAAAGTCCCACCCAACCTGGCCTTGAATACTTCCAGGGATGGAGAATCCACAGCTTCTCTGGGCAAACTGTGCCAGGGCCTCACCAGCCTCAAATGGGGACACACACACAAGTGAAGGAGTATCAATGTTCTTTTCAAAGTTCCTCATGCAACTTCATCTGGAACACTGTAACCTGTAGTTTACCAGCTCAGTCTAAGTGGAAAAGCTGGTAAATCCAGGAGGAAGATGTAGGAAATGAGGAGCCTGGAAGATGTAATGTAGCAGATCCAAAGTCTTTCATGTTTGCACAGTTTAATCCTGAATTTTTACTTTCAAATTGACATGATGCAATAGCCTGGAAGGAAAAGTCAGGGGGTCTTGTTCCTTCTGGAGAGACTCTTTCATCTTGTCCTGCTTCAGCCTAGCTGTGCTGCTTCTCTGGGCACTGGGAATTGTGCATCCATAAACACAGCAGTGATGCTCCTCCTCCGAAGGCAGCGCTTGGAGCTGCCAGGATGCCACGGCAGGGATGCCAAAGGCTGCACATCATGTTTGGAGATGAGGGAGAGGGAAATAACCTTTAATCCACTGCTGAGGGAACAAAGAGGAGCTGAGGCAGGGAAAGGATGAGCAGGAGGGAAATGAGACAGCAAGTACTCACCAGAAAGGAGTGACTGAGGGCTCTTAGGAGTGCCAAGGCGCGGGGAGGGAGAGCGGGGTTTGGAAAGCAAGCTCGCATCTCATTGTCACCTAAGGAGTGTTCACCTGCAGCACTTCTCATTAGAATGGATGTCCTCTGCAAGCCACTTCTGTTGGGGGAGCAGACTGGATTTATCCATGGCCAGTCCTGCACTTGGAATTAGCCTGTCTGCCTGCATTAATAAAAATAACAGTATTCTTGAGCCCGTTCAGATTCTTATCTAGGCAGTTTATTTTCAGATCCCAGGACTGCTTTAATATGTATCTTAATACAAACCTCTGTTAGTGGTTAACTGGGTGAACCTGGGTTTGATTCAATATCCCCATGATCTCAATCCCAATAGCTTTATTCTATCTCTCCTTTTTTAAAGTGCACCTTCTACTATTAAATACGCAGTCAAAAGAAAATGTGCTAATGCTCTGAACAAAGAAAGCTTTGATTTCATGCTTTAGGAAATCAGTCACATTTTATCATTCTTGCCAGTTGGTGCTTCCACAAACACAACCTGTAGCATTTTATTTCCCTTTTTTTCCTTTTCTTTTCTTTTTGTTTTTTTTTTTTTCTTTTCCTTTGGAGAGCTTTGGAAAGCTTAACTCCCTCACAAACTACCAAATTCCCATTGATCAAAGCAAGAAAAAGGTAAATCCATCTGTATCAATGACAAATGGATTTAAGATACTCTATTTGGGTCCTTTTAAAGTCAATAATCTCTATAAAAGATCTTTCTGACTGGATTTCCAATATTTCCTGTGTCATAGAAGTCTCAAAATAAAGAATCAAAGTATTGTATATAAATATTTATATATCTCCCAAAACTGACAGTGTTTTTATGAGTATCTGTAACCTTCAGGGAAAATATTAACAGGACCAGCTCTCATTTTCCTTGATGGAAGAATAGCTGAAACCCTATTAATTGGCACTAACAGATGGAGCTGCGCTCAGAATGTCACGTTACTTCAGAATTACTCCTCCCTAAAAGTCAGGAATAACAATTAGAACCTTGCAGAATTGGTCCTTTGCTCTTCCCATGTTGCCAGGAGATAGAAAATGGGGGAAAGGGGGCACAGGTGGCACTAAGTATGTGTGATCTGGATTACCATGGTAGTACAGTCTCTTTAAAGTGACTGATTTGCTAAATTGCCTTAACTAAACACAGTGGGGTGACAGCCTAGAATAAATTAATTCTTAATATTTTCTTCTTTTTAAGAGCCAGCAAAGGATAATAAATATATAAATTTTGGACCTAGTGAAAACATATGTGATCCAAGGTCAGTCAGAGTCAAGTGAAAAATAGCTATGAGCAGAATTTGGATTTGGGGAGGATCTGAGAAAGGGAGAATGGTAAAAATTAGAACTTCAAAAAAGCCAATTATTTCTCCCAGAATCTGCTCCATCCCCTTTCAAGTGCAGACTTTTCCCCAAAAGTACATTTAAAGAGTCTGGAGGGCCAGGCAGGGAGGGGAGAGAGCTCACAATACAAAGCTTTCTCCTAAATGCAGTATTTACCCAGAGGCTATTAGAAGACTTTTGAGTAAACTGTATGATTGTACCCTGGCTGAAAAACACAGGAGCCTGTAATTATGCTGTGCTGTATTTATTCACTGATGAATTCTTTTAACTCTTTTTCTTTCCATAGGATATTCTTTATGTATAGGTTGCATGTTTGGGATGCCCTTCATTTTTAACGCTGGTCATAATTCAGCTTTGGAACCACCATATTTATTAGAAAAGTATAGCATATAAAAGCCACCTTTTTGCCTTTGTTCAGCTAAAATAAATAACATATATAATACATATCCATCTCAGTGCTGAATATATTAAGGCACATTCACAATACCCTACTTCCAACATGCAGCTCTATGATTTAACTCTGCTCTGTACTGTTTTTTTATTAAATCAGACACATTGGTGATCTATTTTGCAGTGCAAAATGTGAGCAGTCCCTGCTTACTCTTCATTCTCTGCACACCCTCTGTTCTTTAAGATATTTATTGAAATGGTTGGTGAGGTGCAACAAGCCAGACATAATATTCCCCTTGCCTTTTGTGTGACTATGCTGTAATGAAGAATTAATAACAGAGTCTTGAAGAGTATTAATCATACTTTCACAAGCCAACAGGGAACAATTTAGGAGCAGGAAAAATAATGTAATGGTCCAACTCATAGGCCCATGCAGAAAGTCAGGGAGAAGAGCCTTGGCAAAGGACTTTCCTTCATCTCCGATGTGGGGGAGAATTGGCGCAGCTCATCACGGAGCTGCTCCATCCTCAGCACATCCCTGCCCTCCCGAGTGCCTGCCTCTGCTGGCAGCACTCCTGCCTTTCCTGCACCCCCTGAAAAGCCCTAGGACAGAGGTGAGACTCAGAGGAAACCATCCATGTGCTCCTGTAAGAATAGCACAGGATGGCTGGAAGGGATCTTAAAGCCCATCCAGTCCCACCTCCTGCCATGGACAAGGAGACTTTTCACTATTCCAGATGTTCCAAGCTCCAATGTCCAACCTGCCAGGATATCCTCACTTGATATCTGACAGTCTTCATAAATTCACAGAGAGCAGGGGAAAAAAATCATGTGGCCAGTGAAAATATTTACTTTTTGATCTTTTCAGAGCATCTCCTTACAAATCTTTAGTCTTTTTCATTTTATAGGTCACCTTTTGGGAAATAGACCTGAAATTATATTTCATAATGAAAAGTGGTTTTATGCAAGCCTCTCTTTAAGATTTCTCACCCCGAAGAAATCAGATGCAACATTCTATTCTTTGCTAATTTTTTCTCAGTATTTTTCCAGGTCTGGAAAATCACCTGAAATCCCTTCATTTGGGAGAGCAGTTTCAATTTTGACAAATCAGTGTTTCTAGAGAAAAAAAAATAATTGTGTCAGAGGCAGTGTGACTAGCCAGAGGGCAAAGCTCCCACTAAGGCTGTGCAATACCAGCTTTTCTTGATGTGATAAATCTATGATAACTCTGCAGTAGTTAATATGTTCCATTTCTCCAAAATGCAGGGTCAGAAGCTGACCCCACAGAACATCTTTAATAAAAAATTATAATGATACGAGTATAACCTGTAAAAGAATTAATTTTTTAGAATCTCTTCAAGTATTACACAAAGGGTAATCATGTTAAAAGAACCCTATTAATTAGTCATTGTGTTAAACTGGAAAAGTCTTTATGAAGGAGACTACAGTGTTGCCCTGCAGTCTTGTTCTTTAATCAGGATAAATATCAGGATATATATGTATTTTTAGTATGCTCACTGTTAAGGAACTTTACTAAATCAAGAGTAAATAAAAGTGCTGCACAGAAATCAGTGACAAATGGGATGGGGACTGCTTGTGTGATGATTATTTGGGGGAAAACCTCCCAGTCCTAACCCATGTGGGGGATTCTTGCTGAGCTGAGCCCTGGGGTGCTGTGGCTCAGACCTGCCTTGAGCCAGGTGAACCTGGCAAGGTATTTTCTCCCCATCAGCTGGCAGGAGGGGCTGCTATCCCGAATTCCCTGGAAATATTACTGCAATACATGGACCCAGGTCATTCTTCATACCTGGCAGACACCTAAAAGGGACCCCTTGCCCACCAAAGTGCCACATATGCTGTATGTCCTTGGGAAAAGATTCCAACCCAGTTTCCAGTGACTCCAAGACCTTCAGGACTGCTCTGACTCTTGCTTAAATGCAGTGATCAGGCCATGAGGGTTTTACACCCCGTCTCCTTCCTTGATTCTCCTCTCCAGGAGCACATGAGGCTTCTCCCCAGTTTAACTCTCCAGGGAACACTGAGATGGAAAAGACTGCTTTGGGTTTTTTACCTTTGCTTTAGGGCAGGAGCATCCCTGGTCCCAAGCATGGAAATATATTTTCCGAATGTGCATGCTGGATGTGGATTTTAGATCTTGCAGGCAAAGACTTTGCATGTTGAAAGTGGCAAAGTGCAGAGTGGCTGAATCCAGGCTGAAGGTAAATTCTGCACACAGCTCCTCACAGAATTGCATGAAGGCATGCAAGGAACACCCTGATTGCAACAGTGGCATACTGGGCCTGCTTTCTAACTGCTCCTTATTGTATTAATTCAAAGTTTTTCTCTTACTGGGAAATTAAGTAGCAGGTGTAGTTTAAATGAACTGTAGCAGACTGGGTTTAGTGGTGTGGTAAATAGATTGTGATATTCATTTCCAATTAAAGTTCTTTTGCAAAGATCACTGAAGCACATTCTCATAAATTGAATCACAGTAAACTAATAAACAAATTTCTTTCAGCTTGCTGATGGCAAATTCTTATTTCCTTAATATGTTAGATCACATCATGGTATTAATTATATGATGCATGAGCAACAAAGAAGCAATCATTTATTTAGCAATAATTTTATAATTAGTTTTACTTTGGAATTAGCTTTACAGGTAATTCCATACCTACAGACAAAGAACATTAAGCATTAGAAAAAGGAAATTTCAAGTGAATATTTTTAATGCTTGAGTTCTGTCTATCATCCAAAAATACGAGACACAAAAGTAGCAGCAGTGTTCATCGATAATTAAAGCAAAGGTTGAATTCTGCATCTGTAAACACACTGCTATAGGAGTTTTAAAAAAATTAAGATATTAATAAACCAATCTTAAATGTCAGCAGTATGTTCTCAGCAGACAGAAATGGTGTGACAGTGTATTGGGATCCTACTCTCAGCTACATAAAAATACACTTTGGCGCTGAATAGAACCTGATCATTGATTTTAGGTCCCTGGGGGGATACCAGCTCTTAGACAGGGCTAATAAAAACTGATAAAATAAAGCTCTCACTGTATAATAATGTAATTTCTTGAGATCCTGTCATTATTGCAAGCGTGTGAGATGCCTGTCAGACTGGATTAAGCATCCCCAGAAGGAGCTTTTATAGGCTTCCACTCCATAAACTAAGCTGGGTTTGGGAGGCCAGGCTCTCTTCAATCCCTTTTTAGGCTGGTGTCAGGAGATGGCTTTTGCTGCTGCCATCCAAAGCCCTGAGCTCACACTTGTGTGCTCAGGAGAAGCCCAGCTCTTAGCAAGAGACAGAGGGGACAGAGAAGGATGAAGCTCCTTTTGTATCTTCTATGTAACAGTAATTTGGGAATCTTTCTCCAAACAGACAGCTTTAAATCTGGGCATACTCATTTCTGCAGCCCCCTTCTGGGCACTTATGCACCCACATCATCTTTTCCTTACACTTAAAAGAGAAGCTGCTGCTTTATTGCATTTTGGGATCTTTATTCAGATTTTTCCATCTGCTGTTTATCTTGGGTTTAGTTTATTGCCAATGATTGGCTCCTCATGGTGAATAGTAATGAAATGAATCCTGTAAGGACTCCTCAGGTTCTGCAGAGCTGCCTTGGAGTTTGCAAGTGGAAAGGCTTCCTTTCCTGCCTTAGACAGGCACTGAATTCTGCCTCTGAAAGCTGAAAACCTTGTGGTTGCCTTTGTCTTATTTTTAATACAAAACATGTCTTGAAATTTTTCAGTCAGACCAAAATCTTTTTCAGGCTTAAATATAGTCATTGTGCAAGTGCAGGCTATCCGGAAATCCAGCATTTCTTTTCCTTATGAGACCAGAGCAAGAGATATAAAAGGGAAAGATTTAGGTCAGGTGAAACAGAAAATAAAGTGGCTGGTGACTTTGTGTCACTCACTCGTGTGTCTCCTGCTGTGTCCTTGGGTCCCTGGTGCTCCTTGTGTTTGTCTAAGGTGAACTCTAAGGTACAATCACAGTAATTTTCTCGTTCCTGCGTCCTTGAGCACAGAGCTGCAATTCTCTGGTGATAACAGAGCTTCTGTTCTCCTCAGTGATCTGTCTACAGAAGCCTTCATAAAAGTCATTATTCTGTTTCAGCCACAGCCCTGTGTTGCTGCTGGGGGAAGGGGAAGGGAATACCACAACTTGGATTGTAATCACAATGCAGCTGGGGTCTGGATCTGGATGTGCCAAGATCCCATTGGAGATGGGGAGAGCCCCAGGGCACTGGACAAGTGCAGTTCCAGATGGGCATTGCAAGAGGGAAAATACCTTCCCTCTTCACACCAGAGTCTGCCTTAGCTCCCAGGTCTGTCTTAGGTCTGTTCTGAGCCTTTTCCAGAAGACTCCAGCTGTAATTCTCCCAAAGCAGTGAAATCCCACATTGTCTCCAGGCTGTGGACACCTCTGCTCAGCAGGATCAGCCTGGTCCTTCTGGACACCGAGACAGCTCCAGGAGGTGGCTTCACACACATCCTCTGGAAGAGTCTCTGTGGCAGCTCTGTGTTGAAACTCAGTATTGCCCAGCCACTTTTAGGAAGGAGTGTGAATTGTTCCTCCACAGAGAACATCAGTGTCCCCACCATGTGTCACTGCTTACTGGGTGAACTGGGAAGCATTCAGGAGGCTGGCTGGATTGCATACTTTCTTACATTAAAGTTTGTACAAAGTCCATGGATACATAAAGCTGCACAGTTACGGGATTTACTTAAAGCATACATTTGTTTGTGTGTTTAATCACATGAGATTTCACAGGATAAACAGTGTCACAGAATTGTACATGAGGAGGAATTTACTGATTTATTTCAGGGACCTGAAACAGATTCATACACCATTAGCCATACCTTGGCCACACTGAAGGCAATGAGGGCATTCCCACAAACTTAACAGGGACGAGGATGCCTGCTTGGATCCTTAGGAGAGAGGATAAGACAAATCTCTATATTAATATATTCTCTTCTCAAATACTGAAAATAAAGATCAGAGCTGTAAATTTTTTTTTAAAAAAAAAATATGAATTTGTACTGGAGACACTCATTTATTTTTGCCTGTGAAATAAATATTTTTGATTTATAAAAGCTCAGAATTATTAGCACACAGCACCAGTCTCCCCAGCACTTGCTGTTTTGTCAGGAGGAGAAAAACTCATGCAGTCTCTCTGAAAGTAGAGCACCTCTCGGTAAATCTGTCTATGATCTGTATTAACAGAAGAGCAAGTTTCCTTACTTGCTTCCAGCCCTCCCCAAACCTTTCTTCTTAATTACATTCCTGTATTTCAAAGTTAAGTTCTCTGTGGCCTGAATTAGCATGGAATCCAAGCCACTGGTGGCTAAAATAGAGAGGGAGATACTGCATGTGCTAAAAGCTTCTGTAGGTTCAAATCAGCTGGGTGGAATCACAACAGAAAAATCCAGTGTGGGCTGTTAGATTTTAACAGGGCTGCCCTGGCTGAGGAAAGCTGCTGATGGTCAGGGAGCTGCTCTGAGGAGGGATCACTGCATCCCTGTTTTCACACTCTCTCCCAGATAGGGAGGCTTTAGGTTGAAAGGACCTTTTGCCCCATCTGTGTGACTTCCTTATATTCTTAAGCTTTTATCCACTGTACTCTTCAGATCCCTGCTAAAAATCCCCTTTCTTCTAGAAGGTTTTTTTTTTTAATTCCTTCTTTTCCTTTCTCATCTTACACAGCCTTTGCAAGGATAGTGACATCTTCTATGACTCCAAAGCCTGATGTAAAACTGCGATGTGAAAAGTATTTTTAATTCTTAGAAATATTTCAAAGTACTTGACACACTGTGGAATAGTTGCTGAAATGGAAATGACCTGTGGGGATTTTTATGAATTTAGGCTTCTCTGTTCTCTTGGGTAATTTGAGTGATTCCAGCTTACAGAGAGTTTGAGAACTTCTATCACCAGGTAATGATGTGGTTAACAGAAGATTGGATTTCCTGCAAGAAGCAATTACCTTGATTGATAAGAAAATTTGAGAAAATTCATTCAAGACTTAATGAGATTGACAAGGTCATGGTGGAGCCAGGCATCCACCTTGAATAGATAAGGCTCTGTGTTTAGAAGAAGTAATCCAAAGACAATAAGCTCCTCAAAAAATGGATCATTTTTATCTAGGCTGAGATGATGAATGAAAACATTAGACTTGTGCTTGTGACAGAGAGTCTGGAGTGTGAAGATCAGGGGAGATTCTTCACAAAGTCATTTTATAGCACTACTATTGCTACTGTCCCTTTTATATAGCATTATAAAGAATAGAAAAATGACTTTCAGGGTCTTTGTGGCCTCAAAAAGCATCCCAGACCCAGATCTTACAACTCTGTGAGGTGTTTTGTCTGTCTGGAAAGCTGGAGGTTATAGGAGAAGGGCTATCACTCCTGACTGCCTGCTCATCCCCTTCTGCCCTCAGTGGGGCCTGAGGGCTGCCAGCAGAGCCACAAACACTGCTTAAATTCATCAATCCTGGACTCTTACTTAGCCTGGCTTAGAAAAACTCAGCTATTGCTAAGGTAACTAAGACATTAAGAGGTGGAAATAGCTAAAAAAGGGAGATGATTTATTGTTTCAAACATTTTAGGACTCATTATTGTATTTCTCCATGTGAAATTTCCATTGTGGAGCTGTGGATTTTGTTTTCTGGACAGATTTTTTCATATACTTTAAATATGAATGTTTGAGACCACGTGAAAAATAAAACCTGTGCTTTAGTCCTCATCCTAAATCTAACTATAACTAATCTAACTCTTCTGCTTATTTTTTTCTTGAGGGGCCATAACTCCTGGAACCAACTAATTTAAAAACTTATACCTATATCCCATAATAATTATAATAAATATTATTATTATTAATAATAATTATAATTAGAAGAAGAAGAAGAAGAAGAAAAAGAAAAAGAAAAAGAAAAAGAAAAAGAAAAAGAAAAAGAAAAAGAAAAAGAAAAAGAAAAAGAAGAAGAAGAAGAAGAAGAAGAAGAAGAAGAAGAAGAAGAAGAAGAAGAAGAAGAAGAAGAAGAATTCCTGACTCATTTTCACTGTTCTTTAATATTTACTTATGCACATTGATTCCAACAGACAGCTGCATTTTAAATGCAAGTGGCTTCACCTGTGGAGGTCAGACATCCTTTGGAAGAATTGTATCCTTCTATTTCAGAAGAGTATATTCCCAAGAGTTTATAATTCCTTATATAAGATTTTTAATTTCATCTCTAATAAATCCTGCAGAAGTCTCCTAAAAAGCCTGAACTATACCTTTGGTGAAGCAGTGATTCTATTTTCAGGTTTCAGTAAATAATGTATTGAAACTACTCATACTTTATAAAATTTGTTTGTATTATTATCAGTCAACCTGCATGAAAACACACTTGAAATGCTAATAGATCATCCTACCCTTAGTTTGGAAGAATCTTACTGCACTCTTAATGTTATTAGGGAGATTAAATTATGAGTAGTTCTGCAGTCAATGGACAGGATTCTAACCTAATTTACCAGCTCCAATTCCAGGACATTAGACAAAATGCAGACAGAAAATTTCAAGTGATGTGGAATTGCTTCTTGTGATGTAAATAACCCTTTTTTGACATTTGACTGTTGGCTTTGCATTTCTAATGGAAATGTTTTTTCAGCAATCAGAGTGAAGGGATGTCCTCAGTGAGAGATAAGTTATTTCAGCTGGAGGATATTTTGGAGCAGACTCACATGAGGGGTATGCTTTAGACAGATGCAAGGGCACCTTGCTCCCAGAGCAGTTGGCTCCAGGCCTCCTGGCACATCTTGAGGCTTCTCTCTTGTGTCCAGGGCTGTGTGTTTGCTCCTTTAGGTCAGGTTATGATTGTCAGCATCACTTCTCCTCCTCATCACTTCATGGAAGTTGTACTCCCTTCTCTTACCCCCATTGCTGTTCTGGTCAGCTTGGCCTCAAAATCCAGAAAATCTCTGTTCTGTACAAAAACTCCCTAATTACAGATGGTTACAGAAACAGTGCTGCAGCTGTGCTTCCCCAATGGCAAACATGGGGCTTAACTACAGGTATATTACAGGATCTTAAAGGCTTGATGTGATGAGATTTCCAACATATTCTTAGTGGAGCTCAAAATACTGGAGATCCCCCTTTGCAAGGTGGTGTTGATAATTCTGTTTTCTGCCTCTTGCCTCTTGCTGGATGTCTGCAGAAAGAGTGCAGATACTGCCCCGTGTATCTCACTGTTTCCTGTCCCAACACAGATCCACTCAAAAGTTTCATTTTGAACCTTAAGCCTTCCTGGGACATCATATATCAACACTTTCATTCCTTAAGATTTGATTTGACAATGTTAGCCAGCTTAAAACAGCATATTTCTCAGAGTTCTCAGCTGGAATGAAGGGTGTTGAAGTTTTCTGGGAAGTATTTCTATGCTGTTGGCCCTTCTGTTGTGGCTGTGGTTTCTGGTTATTTAGACTGGGATGCTGAAGGTGCCCAGAGCTTTGGATAAGAAACTTGTGCAAATTGGATCATGCAGAACCCAGCATTTTCTTACCCAAAACTGAGGTATCTTGCAGAGGTCAGTCCTCTTTATTCAGTCATTCCTGGTGCATTCCTTAGGGAGAGCACCTGGGGGGAAAGAATCGGACCAGATCAAGTCAATTTGCCTCTTTTTATTGATGGCAAATCCATGAATCTCCCTGAGCAGGAGATCTGCCTGGGATGGATGCCATGTTCACCCTCAGATCTCTGAGAAAAGCTTCATTCCTTTCTCAGGGCTGAAGAGCAATGTTTTGTGATATTCCTCTTATTGTACAGCCCTTCCCCTGCAGAAGAGGGAAATGGGTCAGGCTGACAAGAGATGTGAAGCCATCAGATCTCCAGGACTTTGCCATGCAGTCATTCAGCTTCGTGTGACACAGATTTAGAGATGTAAATCAAGAGAGAAGCTGGATGCCAGTGAGTGGCTGCCTTGAAAAAAGAGAGTGGAAGCTGTCAAGGAAGTAAATAATAAAGGCAGAGCAGTAACAGGTCTATCTCAATGTGGTGATGCTTAACTTTTCACTTATGGATAGCTTCTTGGAAGCCATTCCTTTGCTGGGAGCCCATAAAAAAATTCACATACTGAGAATTTTTATACTCTTACTTAGAGTGAAATATTTCCTCCTCCCTCTCTGTATGTCCTGTGTGTCTTTCCAACCCTGTGGATCTTTATCCCTGCTGCCCAGCAATTCTCTTGTACATGGAAAAGGTCATTTGTGTTTCTTGCTTTGTGCAGAAGAGGAGAGCTTGTAATGCTGTAATGAAAACACCAGTAGAGAAGAACATTCCCTCTTCCTAAAGGGAAATCAATTTAATTAGCATAAGTCCTCCCTCTTCTGGAGGGAGGAGAGATGTATCTCCCAGGTTTTACAGGGAAAAAAAAAGGACTCAGGAGAGCTGTAAATGATCGTGGGCAGCATGCTGTAAAACAAAGTATTTTGATAAAGTAGGAGGAGGAGACTGATTTGGACTGGGAATTGTTCATGCTGACAGATCAGACTGGCAAAGAGGAACAAGACATTTTCCTTATGTTTGTGTCTGTTAAAGTACTCCAAGGAGAACTTTTACTTCTCCCTCTCTCCTTCATGAAGCAGCTGGTTCCAGGAGTTTAGTATGAACATCATCTTCCAAGACATCATTTCTCATCTTGGTAGAGCTCCTGTTTTCTTGCTCTCCCTTCTCCTCCATCAGTGTTTCCACCAGCTGTCAGTTACAGAGTTAAATTTGGCCTCCAACTAGTTTAGCTGGCTTATGTTTAGTTGGTCCGGGGTTTGGGAGAGGGCAAGACAAGGGTTAATAAACTTGTGCTTCTGCCGCTTGTTTAACCTTTAAATTCAGAACATTATAGGCTGTGAGGGATTTGAAATGAAACTTCCATTCAGATTACAGTGACAGCTTCAACTTGACTTTGCTTTACAAGGATTTAAAATCAAAAGAGTTTCCACTTTTTCGGAAATCATTCAGTGCCCTTTTTTAGCTTAAACCCCAGGGATAATTTTTCATTGTTCTCGCAAGGAACTCTTTTGGCACTGTCAGCCTTGCTAAATTTGTCCTGGCTTTCTAGTTAATGTTTTCTTTACTTTCAAGGACTGCTGCAATCCAGGCTCACCTTTCAGAGGGTTTGTCACAGCAGCTATCAGAGTAACTAAACAGGCATCAAACTAATCTCCTGCATCCGGTGTGATGGCTTATCAATTGACTGGGAATACCTATGGCTTGCCATTACACTGCACAGTATAATACAATTCCAATTAAAATAATTTCTAGGCAAACCCCTTAATATTATATTTTAATTATCATAGTGGCAAGATATTCAGGTTACTGTCCTTTCTTTTTTCCACCAAGTATTTCCAGGAGATATTTTTGTAAAGTGAACCATTTAGCTGAAATGAAAATGGAGTTTAATCTAGACATTTGTGGTAGCAGAGGAGTTGTCATAACACATCAGAGCAATGGTTCATCTGGAGCTGCAAAGGTGCCTTGCCTTTGACAGGAGCCAAGAGCAGATGCTTCAGAAAATGGTTTAAAGCCCCTATAATGGACAATTCAGCAATAATGTGGCAGGGGGGAGCGTGGTTCTGGCCAACCTCAGGCAGGTGCCACTGCCTTATGGCCTGAAGCACGAGGGCTGAAATCCCTTAAATGCTGTAACAGAACGCCTGCCTTGACAGCTCCTAGAATCTTTCAGGGTCATTTATATGTCACACTTCTCATTCCAGTGAGCTCACGGGTTTCTGCTGCTTTCTCTGAACCTTCATTTCCTCAGCATTGTGCTTCTTAATTATTTACCTTGTACATATCTTCCCTGGCCATGTTTTTCTCTCTGTCCCCACGTGGGGTTCATGGCCATTTGAATAAGATACAATCTTCTGTCTGGCAGCTTCCTGCAGAGCCTTTAGAGCACCTGACCAGTCTCTGCAGTGCCCCAGCAGAAGGGAAAGGCACCCACATCCCTCCCCAGCACATCCTGTCACTGACCACAGCAGCTGCTGCCAAGGGACATAAATCCCTTGGGAATGACAGGTCTTGCACAGCCTCCTTGGTCTGCAGCTATCACAGACACAGCTCTTCCCTGAAATATTTGGATGGATGGATCATAGAATCACAGAATGCAATCCAGTTTGGGTTGGAAGGGATCTTAAACATCATTTACTCCCACACCCTATCAACCTGGAAGTAGTAATAGTTCTAAATTCCCTGTGAAACCTCCCACTCTCCCAGTGTGGACACAAAATTTCAAATATCAAATGAGAATCTGGGTTGTGCTTTTGAGGTGTCTTCACAGAGCAGTATTCAGTGACTGACTGGTTTTTATTCTGGTAACTAAATAAATAGATATTGAGGATGCTGGGCAAATTTGTGTATAATCCTGTTTCAAATGCACAAGTTAATGGGAATTTTGAGTGCAAAAGGACACTGAGACCGAGATGAGAACTGTGAGCAAATCTGCCTTGCAGTGATTTTCTCCCAAGTATTCTGCAGCTAGCTTTCTGCTCAGATACAAAGTTACTAAATGTAAAAGAAGGCCAATAGGCACAAACTTGACCTCTCCCTTCTCTTATCTCCTGTGCTGCTTCTGGTGCTGCCCTGGCTGTGCAGCAGCACTTTGCCTTTTTTCCCTTGGGAGGGAGGCCTTGGCTTTCTGATCCATGTCTGTGTGTCTGACAGCTGAGACACACGAGAGAGGGATCAGGGGTGGATTCTCCTCCTCAATTACCCTGGTGTGACCTTGCTGAAGATCAGAATTGTGCTGGTGGAAGAACTGAGTCTCTGCACACAGACATGGGATGGGATGACATCTGCTCATCACTGAGTCCCTGGGATGAGGTCCCAGGCAGAGGGATCCTTCTGGGACAACACATCTGCCAGGTTGAACAGGGTTTGGGGCAACCTGGTACAGTGGGAGGTGTCCCTGGCAATGGCACCAGGTGGAATGAGATGAGCTTAAAGGTCCTTTCCAACCCAAACCCTTCTGGAATCCTATGACTAGATCCTAAAATTAAAGATCCACCCCAAAGATTCATCTCCTCCCCCAGGATGGGCTCAGCATGAGCACTCAATACAGGACTAGAAAAGTTAAATACAGACACTGGTCTTCTTTTGGTTTTGTTTTGGTTTTTTTTGCTATGATAGACATCCAGTAGGGTAACTGCCTAAATAAAAGCTGGGCTTTTTTGCATTAAATTATGCTTTATGCTGGCAATATTAAAATTAAAAGAATGACCCTTTTAAATCTGATCTTAATAGACATCATCTGATGGTTTTACTGATTTCTTTATTACAGTTCTTATCCTGCCACATGAGTTGCTTTTGTTTCTCAGTAATTACTCATGATGAAAACAACATGGTATGCAAATGCTGTGGTAGAAGTGCTAGAAGAAGACTGAGCTTGTTTCAGGCAGCATTTACAGCTATGCTGCCTTTCCTGCCCCTCACCCACCTTGTTCTCAGCTCTTTCCTGGGTCACACTCTATCAGTACAAAAACTGATTATGCCCTACAGGGATTTTTGCATAGCAAGTCTTGCCCCCACTAACTTTTCCTTGAAAAATGAATAGCATAATGTAATTCAAGAAAAGGTCTGTCTTTTGAGTGCAAGCTGCTGCAACTGATGGCAGGATTTCCTGCAATATCAGCAGTTCACTTTTGTGGCCTGTACTTGACCCTAAAGTGATGTTTTCATCCTTCCATCATAAGCAGATAAAAATATTTCTGTTTGCATTGTTTGCTTGAGAAAGGGAAAAAGTGAACAACTTTCTTCATCTTTGCTTTCAAAGACTCCCTTTCTTTTTATTTTAGAAAAGTTTGAGGTTCATCTATTTCTATTCCAGAGAAAGTTTCTTTAATGTTCATTCTGAGGACAGCCAAATCAGAACAGATGCAAATCCAGCTTGCAATGCTGTGCCTGAAGATTTCAATAAAGAGACAACTTTTAGCATGACTAGAACCTCATTATACAGCTTTATACAGCTTTATAAGGTCTGTGTGTTTAGTGGACTGTATATTAGAGGACTGAGAAACTTTTCTATTCAGAAATAGATTATCATTTCAGTTTAGAATAAAAAGGGAATATGTGTTCATTATGTTGGATAAATTGGAGATCTAACTTGCCTGCCAGCAAAGCCACCTTTGCTGGCACTTGACCAGTTGGTGAAATTCAGTCCTGTATGGATTTTTCCTTTCCATTGTGCTCGCAGAAATGCTCAGAGCAATCATAAAGCACTAAGTCAGTTGGTTTCTCTTGATTTATTAAAAAAAACCACAAACCAACCAAGCCATTTTTCAGCTTGCTCTGTTTTTCAAGGCGATTCTTTGAAATTTTTGAACAGCTGATGCAAGAAATCTGAAACTGCCATCATAGCCCCAGTTTGGTAAACTAACATACCCTTCTAGGGGAAAAAAAAATAAAAATGCACACTTAAATTGCAAAAGAAAAGAAAATTAATCAAAATGTTTAACCCCAGCAGTGCCTCTCCATAGCTGCAGTTATAGAGAAATGAACAGAGACTGTACCCCATGACAAAGTGACACAGCATTGCCTCAGAGTCAGGTTGCCAAACCCCCCTGGTTCTGGTTTACTGTCCTGACAGCAAAGGCAATTCCCACCAAACTTGCTTATAATGAAAATACATTCATAAGTACAAACTTATGTACTCCTTAAATTCGTGGCTCTTCCCTGTGAAATTACATTTCACAAAGCAGATGACTCATATCAAGAGCTTTCTTAAGGGCCACTAAGAAACAGATCTGTGCTTCCAAAAAAAATCTGCTTTTTCATTAAGTGTAGTTCAGGAAGCCAATCATTGCCTGCTTCTATCGTTTGCCCATCACAGATGGCAGGAGGCACATTTTGGGACCATTAATAACAGAAGCTGTCAGCAATTCCTTTAATGATAAAACCACGCTACCTCCTCTAGACAGAAAATTCCATGATTTGTGTAGCAAAAACTATTGCTCAGTGATAGGGACATCATCATCATCTGTCATCTCTGCTTGTTTTATTTCTAAGGGAGCTAATCAGGAAACTGGCAGTGCTGTAAACTGCTACTGACCACCAGTTGCCTCCTCAGCAGCAAACACAGTGCAGAGCCAGTGTTTGTTTTCCCTGATCAGTTCCTCTGAAATTCCTCTAAGTGACAGCTCTGCTTCAGTCCGTGGGATTTTAAAGTCCTTGGAGGATGCTGCAGTCATCTTGTTCCTCTGAGTTGGCTCTGGGACATTGTAACTCAGATTTATTTCTTTTAACACCATTCTAGACCTTCCCATTTCACTTGCAAGACTCACAGCGTGGATTCAGCTCTTTCATGGCATGTCCTGGATATAGTTCTGGACCCTTGGATTGTTCATGGATTTCCTAGCTCGTTTTTGATTCTCCATCATCATGCCTGATGCTAATGGGGGAAATGGTTTGTCAGGTAAAGTTTTAATATTTCCCTGACCTCAAGCAGGTCAGTGACATGAACATCAAGGGACTTTGCATATGTTCTCTTTTCATTGCCATGAATCATTGTCAAGGTCATCTGTTTTCAACTTGCTCTGTACCTTGAACTCCTACTGAGTTTGTAAGAAGTACCAGAAAGTGAAGCTTCTCACCTTCCCAAAATTGCACACTTTTCTCCCTGAACTCATGTTTGTCCTGTTTCCCGCTCATGGGCAGCACTGCATGTACAACTCTCTGAACACCCTTAGGAAATAAGGTACAAAAGGTTCTAGCAGGGAGGAGAACATCAATAATGATACCTTGCTTCTTATTTTATAGTTGAAACTCTTTGGTTTGTTTTATATTATTTCCTCTTATCTGAATTTATTTTCCTAGCATGTTTGCTTTTCCAGTTGACATAATATTTTCTTGATTCATATTCCTTAATCCTCTCTCATCTTCCTCTTTATATTCATCTCCCTTTTCCCTATATACAAATATAGGGAAATATATATACAAATATATATATAGTTCTCTTTCCTTTTGTTATTTTGCCATAGTTCAATTCCCTGGCTTTTCTTCTGCTTCCCACCTTTGTGAGGCACTCCTGGCTGTGATCCAGCCCCACTGAGGGACCCCTGTGTGACACCAACACCTGGCAGGGGTGCCAGGGACCAGCCAAGATGGAATAGGAGCACTCCTGGCACGCTGCTGAAAGCCTGCATCGAGGAGAGGGGCTGCCACTGGCATGGATTTGCTGGTGGGATCCAAGGGGAGAATGGAGCTGTCCAGCTGTTAAGAGTCTTTCCTTGCAGCACAGCTGACAGACTTAAGACAAGCCCTAAGGAGCGTGTCTTTGAAATTTAATAACATAAGAAGAAAAAGATTCCACACTTCACTAGCAAATCTAATGCTACACACCGAAAGCATTATGAAACAATTTTTTTTTAATTTGACTTTATTTTTAATTTTTTTTTTAGCAAAGGAAGAGAGCTGGTTTATGAAATTTGATTAAGAATATGGTTTCCACACTGCTTCATTTTAGAAAATCCTGCTGATGGCTGATGTGTGTTTTCCGGCACGCTGTAACTTTTGAAGTGTATTAATTTTCCCTGCTGGGGAAAGTGTCGTTCAAGAAGACTGGGGGAGGAGGTAGGGGGCCTGACATCCTTATTATACTGTCACATAAAGACTGCTTCTTCAGACTCTCGAAGGTCTGTGTCTCTGGAAGAGTGACAGCCTAATAGGTTCTATTCTTAAATTATAAGTATCCTTGATAGTGCACCAAGCAATTTATTTTTAAAATAAAATGTGGAAAAAAAGTTCCACTGATACATAGTTGCAGAAAGTCACCGGGAAAAAGCTGAATAAAATTGAATTTCTCCTATCTTGCAAAAATATAAACACAGAATATTGACATGCTTGTCTCTGAGCACCTGCATCTTCACAGATAGGACCAGATGTAATTACCAGCTTACAATGAATTTCATTCCCATCACAGAATCTGGAGTCAGGAATATCATATGCTCCCAAGCCTGCAAGCAACTGCAATATTTCCAGTGGGAATGATGACTTTTGATGACATGATCCATTGTGGCATGAAATAAGTTCACACTGTTGCTTGTACCTGGGTGAGGCACAAGCAAGATTTAATAACATAGAAATAAATCAAATACGAGCCATATATTTATCCTCCTTTCCAAGATCAGAAATCTGGAGCTCAACAGTAGTGGGAACAGAGAGAGCTGACTTGGAGGACTCGATTTTGGTATTTGCCTCTGATGTCAGAATTTTGGAATCCAGCCATAGGTGAGAATGCAGGGAAAGATTCATGTGTGGATTTCAAAGAGCAACAGATAAGCTGCATAAGCATATGAGAAGCAAAAGCTTGCCTGAGCAGTTCAGCTCAGCAGTGAATTACCTGCTCTGCTAAATGAGTAACTCTTCCTTAGAAGTGTTAGTAAGTCTTCCCAGGATGGCCCCAGACTGTGCAAACGAGGCAACAGAATTGCAGCCCAAATTCAGTCACACACAAACAGGATGAGAAAAGCTCTGTTCTTTGAGCAAGTTGGATATGTTCATAACATTGCCTTAGCTTTCTTTTGTCTTGAAATTGCAGAAGAGATGGGAGAGAAATGGGAATGCTGACACATGAAGTGATGGCAAGAACATATGGCAATCCCATCCACAGTTCATCTCAGGGTATCATTGTGCTTACTTGGGAAGTTGCCTTTCCTAGCTCTGGAAATTCTGCTTAGCTGCTTTTCTAATGCTTAGTACCTATCAGCAGAAATGCAGTTTCTCATTCCACTCCAGAAATGCAAGGCAGTGGGAATTAACCATTGTCTCTGGAGGATTGCCAGCCCTCTGTCCCCCATGGGTGATTCCAGGGACTGTCATTTGGATCTTTCCTTTTCCCTGTGGCACATTCCCTGGGCTGTTCCCAGGCACATGGTTAGCAGAGCACCCTCTGCTTCTGCAAGTGGCTGATTGTATGAGCCATGAACCAGTAACATTTCAGTTTGGCACTACCCTATAGCTCAGACATTCCATAATTCCTCTTCTGCTGCTGCTCACTCCAAATCTTCTTCCATGGTGGTGATTTTCACACAGCAGACAGAGGGAGAAAAGAGGGAAGAAAGGGAAGAGATGGGATGGGTGATCGCAGGATGGACAGCAGCTACACCATTAAAAACACAAAACCAGTAAGCAATGGCATTCCTATTTTCACCAACCATTCTCCCCACCCAGTGAGTCCCACAGACAGCTAAAGAGATTGTACCAAGAATTTGGGGTCCATTTGGGGTTCACCTACACAGAGCTCGCCCTATTCTCCCTCTACTTCCCACCTGGCTGTTTTGAAGCAGTCAGTTGTTCCTCCTCCTACAAACACTTATCATCACCTACTCATTCTTTTTTTTTCCTGTTTCTTTGCTTAATTTTTTTTTTTTTACATCCTTAGGTGTTAAGTGTTCATAGCCACAATGTTGAGGGGCATTCACCAAGAAAAAAAATAGCTGGCTTCATCCAGTAGGGGATTTGTCCCATTGCAGTCTTGTCTCTCTTCTTGCTGTTTCCTGCTCAGCCCCTGTGTAGCCTCAAGTCACTTAATCATGGTTTGCTTTTCTAATATTGCCTGTATTTTGTTAATTTGCTAGTGAAAGAGCAAGCCAAATTAAAACCACATTAATATGAGATGGTTTCAGGTTTTCTATACTTGCCTTTGCTATAAAACCACAGTGAGCTGAAGTTTAAGAAACAACCATTACTATACACAATCAAATCTCTACTCAGGCTGCATTTTTTTTAATTATTTCAAACTTAGCCAGACTTTTAAACAATCTGGAACCAGCTCTCCAGATAAACCTGACTTTGAAACAAGGAAGCTTCTCTCTTTGTGTGGGGCAGATTAGCAAGATGCAGCTAATATCAATAAATAATATAAAGTTGCAGAGGCCATAATCTGTTTTCAGAGCACCTAAAGCTTGCAGCTTGAAGACAGCAAAAAGGGGGCATTGGTTTACCTCAGACAGAGGTGAAGAACAGTTAATCATTTATGCATTCATAATACACCCAGAGAGGCAGTGACTACAATTCCCTCAACAAGGAAATCCTACTTCTCCATTGCTAAGCTTTTCATCTTTGCCACACATAACGATGTTCATTTTCACTAAATAATTAATCCAAATACAGTACAAGTTACCAACGAAATCAAGATTGAAATACAATTGTGCAGAAGACAAATAGGTGTGTGAATTTCATATACAGGCAGTGGAGGATGCTAATAATTTGTAATATGCCTGGGTCTTTCAGGGGAATTAAAGTCTTATTCTACTCATCCTATTGAGGCAGCCAGAGTGATGGGAACTGATCCATGTAGCACAAAGAGAATTTCAAAAGGAGATGTTCTGAGAAGCAGATTCAAGTTCTAATCCTGAATGTGCCATTGACTTCTTCTGTTCATGCAGATCCAATACTCTACCATTTTTGCTGACTTAAGTATTTGAATTATTGATATTTGGGTACTAAGGGAAATGTGATTTTAATTTTTAAGTAGAATCTCTCTTTAGCATCCAAAATAATGGAGTTCAGTCTGTGTGGGCTTCTCTTTGGGTTTTTTTTTTCCTCATTTCCTTAATTGAGAAGGTATTCTATCCTTCTGTCTAAAACTTTACACTTGAGGATTCCACCTCTCTTTAAATGTATTAGTGCATCTCACACAGGCCACCAGCTTTGTGGTGCTGTGCACAGGATGGCTTGATTACAAGCTTCCTCCTTCTGCATCTCAGTTTCTAAATTCCATTTCAAAGTTTTCTGGGAAGCCTTTCTCAATGTTGGTGCTGCACACAAGCCCTTCACCCCCAAAATCTGCAAACAGAAGGAGGAGTTTCCCTGATGCCTTGGTGGGCGTGCATAAGCCAGCCTGTGATCAGTATCCAACAATTCCATTAATTTCATTAGCAAATTAAATCCTGTTGCATTAAATAATTAAGTGGATTAAGTGATGCCCTCCCCAGTTGCTCAGTCACCTCCACATGAGTGTGTTGTAATAAAGTCCTGGATCTGTTGTGTCTCTGGCAACTGATTCTTAGTTAATGCACTCTTGCCATAATTGCTTTTTAATACAGCGGATTAGAAGATTATCTTTAAATTAAACTGTATTTCTAACAATAAAAGGAATCACATGAATTATATGTTAATCAGTAGATTCTAGGAGTTAAATGACTTTCTCATACTAGATATAACAAATACTTCATGTCTTGAAGACCTCAGGTTTAATCAGTAATTTACACATGATCTATTGTGGCATAAAACCAAAATCGTAAGAAACAAACTACTCCAACAGTAGGGATAGAGAAACAGATAATATCAAATTATTTCTAGTCCTCATCATCTGTCTGTTGGAATTCTCATCCTTGTTATCCCAGACATACTAACTCAGGAACAGGGATTTTCCTTAGGAAAAGGATCCTTTTTTGGAACTTCCATTTCTTTTCTACTTGATTACCAGCTGCAAGGCACTGAAGTCCTTTTTTTTTGTTTGTTTGTTTGTTTGTTTGTTTGTTGTCTACGACAGGCCAGTGGTTCATCTTTCCAAGGAAGCACTGCTCATGGAATGGGAATGGGGCAGTTCTTAGTGCACCAGGGGCATTAACCAGAAATATAATTGAGGGCTAGATGCCAAATGGAAACAGCTTTCAGCAGAAGCTGAGACTTTGGTGCCCCAAGTAATTCTGACAGGCTGAGTTGAAAGGCACCAGGATGAGGATGGAGTGAAGGTAAAGGTGGTGGCATGGTGGCTGCCTACAGAGGTGTTGGGCTAAAACTAGAACAATCAGTTTGATACAAGAGGCATTTTTTCCCCTCTCTCTTAACTTCATGACTCATTGCTGACACATCTCTATACCTGTGAATCCTCTGCACTGCCTGTGCTGTTCAAATGTCTGAATTTGCAGTAAGTCACATGAAAGGCTGTTCTCTCAACAGCCATTACCAGGAGCATGAAGAACATTAAACATTATTTCTTACATCAGTGGTTTCAATTGATCTCATTCAAATCTTCTGTGTTTTTGCAGAAAGCATCAATGTTTGGGTTGTAGAGCTTTTGGGTGTAAAGACTGCTGGGTGAATCAGGAAGTGAGACATTGAAAGCTAAACAGGTGGAATGGAGAAGATGAAATACCTGAAGGAGTAAGATGTCTTTGGAGAAAGAAGTTTGAATTGGTGCAGCTGGGGAATGGAGACCATCGAAAGGGGTGTGGTGAGAAGCTAAAGGTGATTCACTACAGACATCTGGGGAGAAGTGCTGAAATGATGTATATCTGGGATGCTTTGATGAAAATGATTGAAGCTGATGCTGAAGCTCCTGACCTGTTTATTGATCACATAAAATATGGAATTCTGGAGAAAGCTCCATCACAAGCCATTTGGGTTATTTGGGATAAGATTGAGGCAGACCAGAAGCCTGGCTTGGAGAGAGTTTTCAGGCTGAGTTTTCCCAAATAATATTTCATTTGAGCTCTGCTTTCATTGCACTCCTTGATTTTACAAGCAGAAATGAGAACAAAGAAACAAACCTTTTAAAACGGAGCTCATCGGACCAGATTTCAGTGTTGGCAGTATTGGCATCTGCTACTGCATTTGTATCTGATGTTAAAATCTTGGGCCTTAGCCAGTGAGCAGCAGTTTATGACCATCCTGGACAGAGTTCAGAGCTATGCTAAGTGGTTCCATTTGAAAGACATTTTTCAATTACAGAAAAACAATTTGGTGAAGAGGTTCTGTTCAGATGTACTTGCTGAAATTCCATTTATGCAGCCTGGCATGTTGCTTTGGTTATATTGTTAAAGCTCTTGTGAAACCAGACCAACTCCCTGCCAAATGTATTACATAAAGAAATCAGAGACTGAGTCTGAATCAAACCTGTGGAGATACATGTACATGGACACACAGAAAGACAGACAGACAGATAAGGAGACTCCAGGACAGGCTGGATGTAAAAGTGGAGCCTGGTTTTTCCCTTCAGTAATTGCTGCAATCAGAAATTCAGTGGAGCATTTCCAGCTTTTGAGAAACTCTAGAACCAGATGGGAGCCCCATTTTAAAGCAAATATCATTTATTGAAGCTGCATCCATTTGCAGCTTTAACTCAAAGATCTGGACTCACAGTGAAAAGAAAGAAAAGACACAACTGTCTAATGGAAATGTCAAATTAATTGAATCATGGTGGTTATTAAAAGTTAATAACAAACATTAACACTATTAGGGAACCATCCATTCACCTGGAGCATACAAATGAAAGAGATCTGTATCCATGGGGATAGAATCACAGGAGTACAAGGTCATATTTAAAGCAAAAGCTCTCCCAGTGTGGAGGAACACATCGTAACCCACAGCTTTCCTTGTACACAAAATGAGATCCTGGGATTCTGCTCTAACATCATTGTTTGAATTCTTTGTGTGCAAATGAAGAAGAAAGACAAAGGATGAAGTTTCATTGGTGAGACATGGCTGATAACCCTGTCCCACCACGGGGCCAAAGCTTTTCTTGGGCAGGGCCTGGGTCTGTGCTGGCCCAAAACACGTGGCACTGAGAGAGTAAGACTTGTGTTCTGACAAGGAAAATTGTGCATTATAATAGGTCAGGTTAATTCCTATAATTCCTCACAGGACTATGTCAAGACAGTATTATTAAGCAACTTACTAATTAAGAATAATACAGAAGACATTAAAAATTTTGTGGAGGATGGAATTTCTAAGTAATTTTCTGTAGCATCATTTTTTGTCTCATCAGCATAGTCATGTAGATGATTTAGTAGTCCAGGAGTTAAAGGAGCCTGGCTGTGTTGATATGCTGGTTAGAAAGCTAAATGACAAGGATTCTATTTGAAAATCATCAAAAGAATATGTAAATCACACACAAAAAAAAAGTTCAAGCCAGTGTTTCAAGTTGGAAATGTGTCAGGAGAAGAGCAGGATTAGTGTAAAGCTGGAAGTGGGGAAAGGATGTGTTATCCTGATGTATGGAAGGATGGATGGATGGATGGATGGATGGATGGATGGATGATGGATGGATGGATGGATGGATGGATGGATGATGGATGGATGGATGGATGATGGATGGATGGATGGATGGATGGATGGATGATGGATGGATGGATGGATGGATGGATGATGGATGGATGGATGGATGGATGGATGGATGATGGATGGATTGATGGATGGATGGATGGATGAATGATGGATGGATGGATGGATGGATGGATGATGGATGGATGGATGGATGATGGATGGATTGATGGATGGATGGATGGATGGATGGATGGATGGATGGATGGATGATGGATGGATGATGGATGGATGGATGATGGATGGATGGATGGATGAATGATGGATGGATGGATGGATGATGGATGGATGGATGGATGATGGATGGATGGATAGATGATGGATGGATGATGGATGATGGATGGATGGATGGATGGATGATGGATGGATGGATGGATGGATGGATGGATGATGGATGGATGGATGGATGATGGATGGATGGATGGATGGATGGATGATGGATGGATGGATGGATGGATGGATGATGGATGGATGGATGATGGATGGATAGATGATGGATGGATGATGGATGGATGGATGGATGATGGATGGATGGATGGATGGATGGATGGATGGATGGATGATGGATGGATGGATGGATGGATGGATGATGGATGGATGGATGATGGATGGATGGATGGATGGATGGATGGATGGATGGACGGATGGATGGCCATGGGACCACCCGAGGCACAGGTAAGAAAGTGAAGAATAAGGAGTGTGAAGTAAAGAAGTGGGCAGATGTAGAAGGACATAGAAGAACCTGGCTAGACTGAGAATAATGTCTGCAGGTAGGTGCTGAGCTTCAGTACAGGAAGAAGGGAAATTATTGCTGGAGAAGGAAAAGTGCTATTAGAGCACAGATTGTGCTTCCAAGGAAAGGGAAAATAGCAAGGTATTCACCAGCTTTTTGGGTAAATCTGGAGGAGCCAGGGAGGTTGCACAAAATTACGTATTTAGATCTGAAAGCTATGCATTGGGATTTGCATTCAATTCTTCTCAGATCTTACAAGCTACAATTACCTGCTATCACTGCAGGTTTGCTAAAATATAAAAGCAATGAGAAAAGATAATACGGTGGTGGAGGAGAACTGCAGTCTTCCTTCTTTTGGAGACCATGACAGCCTAAGTATTAGCCAGAGTCATCCAGCAGATGAGAAAGGTGGATGCCTCTATTTGACAGGGTTGCTTTGGAAACCTGGATTTAAATGAAAAGAATTTAAACTACTTATGCTTATACAGTCCTAGGAAGGGGATGGATTGGACTTACAAAGCCCTACCACCACAATTTTTTGTGTGTAACTGGCTCTGTGAGTATAGGAAAGGGCAAGTAACGTCACTGAGCAATCAGTAAGATTGTAAATGGCAAGTTCAAGGAAAAGGAGCACAGTTCAAGGGGTTCACAGATAGATTTTCTATCTTAATCTAATATATCAGGAACTACTTGGGTCTAGTAGGACATTTTAATTTTGGAAACCGTTGCACGTCATGGGCTTAGGCTTGAAAGAGCAGCTGGTCTGCAAGGTCTGAGACAAACTCATTCAGACTTGACCTATGCTGGCTTCTCAGGAAAGGGATAAATAATCCAGAAAGAATTAAAAATATTGTTGGCTGTGAATAAAAGCAGCAATGTCCCAGTCAGTCCAGGACAGCGAGTGAAACACAATTCATATCTTTCAGACACTTACAGCATAGGAGTCAAAAGCGTTAACCCTGCTGAAAACCTTGGCAGGGAGCACTGCAAGGAGCTTCCTTCAAAGCTCCACAAGTCTGCAAAGTGACTGAAGTACCATACAATTACCTTTGCTGTTTATTTAACTAGCACTTAGCTGTAGTATTACAAGATATTCTGTGTATACTCAAAACCATCAGAGCTGTATTAGCTGGGGATTCCTTTTCAGCATCTCTAGCTCCATGCCATTACCTCACCATAGGTTTTCATTGGATGCTGTCCAGCGGTTCAGCATTAGTGTCATAAATGCTGTGATGACAGACGGCGTTTGTTACCCCGACAGCAGCATCCATTCCAGGCAGGAGCAGCCAGCCCACACTCCCTGCCCAGCTTGGGCCATGCCCAGCTGAGGGGGATTTGGCAGCCCAAGGGGTGATGCTCTGTGTTATCCCCCAAGGTTCACTCGATTCCTTGTGTGATCACAGAGCCAGGAAATCTGCTGCTGCCTTACACCATTCCTAAGGTGCCTTCCAACCCAACCCATTCAGTGATTATTTATGATTTTTTCAAGAATGCCCAGAAGCTCCACTGAACAAGCTGTGTAGGAGTTGCCACCTCGATCAGCCTAAAGAGATGAGCTGAACAAAGTGGTGATTCAGTTTTTGTTGCAGATGGAGAGCTGAGGCACAGGGAAATTAAATGAACTGTGCTGCTGGGCAGCAAGGCACTTATTGGAACTGATCTCCAAACCTGTCCTGCCTCTGCCTCAGCCACAACTCTGTTGATTCTCCAGTAATGCTCTTGCGGGGTGTTCGTGGATTCGTGCAAAAAAAATTTATTAAGTTCCTGCAGCAAATGTTCTTTAGCAATTAAAGCACTAAAGACCTAAATTTTTGTTCTCCTCTCTGTGAGCAGAAACTATTGGAGCATCAATAGAGTCACTTAAAGCTACACAGCATTCATCCATCATTCCTGGTGGCTTACCTGACTCATGCCACCTGGAAGTACATGCTTCTTATCACACTTTTTGTTCTTGGAATGGGGTTTCCTAAATCCATTGCCTATGTGGCTTCTGTGGCACTGTGGCACACAGTGTGACCAACTGGGCTGTTGGTAGCAGCAGAGATGGCTACATCTCAGCAGCACCCTGATCTGAGGGCTATAAAATCTTTTTTATCAGCTCTTCATTTATTTTTCTCTGTATCCAAGCAGAATGCTAGAACAAGAGAGTTTCAAAAGGGCTTATCCCAGGATAATTGTTTGCCCAGGAACACTTAGTTCACTGTCACTGGGAGACAACAGCTGAGCACAAGCAGGATTACAGATGCTCTCATCCCTGTAAAGGGAATGCCATAAACAGTTAAAGACCAGGGACTGTTCTTTTATTTATTTTTTTTTTCCTCTTGTTCTTCTTCTCCCAGTTTCATTTTAATATTGAACTAAAGGAGTTTTGCATTACAGAAAACTCACTGCCCACCAAGCTCATCTGCTCCATGAGTATACCCAAAGACAAAAGGGTCCTGGCACAGAGGGGTTTATTTTAAGCAGCTGAGTTTCACCTACACTTGTCACTGAGTAATTGTTACACCTACTACAGCTACCCTCAAAAAAAAAAAAAAAGTCACAGAAGAAAGTTTAAGAAAACACTATATAAGCTTTGTAAAACATTATAGCTTCGTTTTACGTATAGAACTCCATGGGTTAGTGAGCCAGCTAACCTCTATGATAGATTTATGCCAGCAGCATTTTCTGGCATGGGACTCCAAGGGCATAAAAGTCAGGATTTCACAGTACTGTAAGGCTAATGATTAAAGTATGTGTGATGGTAGTCACAGTAACAGCCCTGCACAGGGAAGCACCCGCTCTTCTCTCAGGTGTTCTGACAGCCTGATATTAAAGACCTGCAAGTGTCAGAAGATGCAGGAAATCAGCTGGCCTCTCTGACAGGTTTTACAGCACAGTGTTTGTGCTGTCAAGGCAGTGAATATGACAATCTGAGGAATGACAGTAATAGGAATGTTTAGTTAAGGGAACAGCTGAACCGAAATGCCACTGTTGACAATAACATGCTTAAGTTAAAGGGAGACTCTTGGAGCTTGTACTTGGAGAAGGTTTTATTAAGCTAAGCCCAGTTTTCTACTTCAGGGGTTTTTGTTTTGTTTTCAGAGTCTTCCTGTGTGTTTGTCTGTCTGGTTTTACTACCATGGTGAAATACTATTTAGTTGTAATGTGGAACAAAGATAAAAGTCTCTCTGCAACACTGCTTCACTTGTATCATTATGATAGTGTAGGCAACATCTGAAGGCTGCACTGATTAAGATTTAAAATCTCCATTTTTTCTATCCTGGAAGTTTTATAAACAGACAAAAAAAAACCCAGCTTGATTTGGGAGAGCTGAAGTTTGATTAAGGGTGGCATTGAGCCCCATCTATGTGACCACCTAAAAATGACATAATTTATTCAAGCTAGCCATGGACTGAACAGAAGGTGGGGATGTGCAGAGCACATTTTATCTCGCTCATCTCTTTCCAGTCACCAGAGAAGATGCCCAGACAGCTACAACAGATGGGACACTGCACAGGCAGGAGGGGAACCTCAGGCTAAGCTGGAGGCACACACAGCACAAGCCAAGCCTGGCTTTCCAGCCACTTCAGCAGGGCTTTAACCCATCCCACATGAGCTTCCATGTCCCAGGAGCATCGTGTAGCAAAGGACTTGGCTTGACAGAAACCAGAATCCACACATTAGATCATGCTCTAAGCTTGAAATAATAATGATAACAAGAAACTAGCTTTAAGGACAGAACGGAAGTGTTTCCTGTTTATTTGCTAGGAAAACCTGATGAGTGTAAAAAGCATTAGGAATCTACAATGTTTAGCCAGAGCTGCTCTGGTCTGGGTTCATAAGGACACTGAACCACTCTTTAAGGAACATATTCAGACTTAGGCAAAACACTTAGGCAGAACATTTTGAGGCAAAGCCTTTACCTTCCCTTAAAAGTGTTTTTTCTCTGAATCAGGAGTTTTCATGACTCTTGCTTAAACTCTGGAAGTAAACTGAAGTTTGGCCTCTAGGTCTGTGTCCCACCTCCATTTCAGGCTTTGATAACCTGAAGCAGTTATTACCTGTGGTGTAAGAACTGGCTCTGGGGGTCAAGAGATTTGTATAAAAAAAAGGAAGTGCTAATTACAGTCCATTCCAATAAGCTTAGAAATATAGCAGAGACAAGTCCATTATCCCAGAGTTAATAGGGTTACAAAATGTTGACAATGCACATGATCTGCTTTGCTATCAAATGCTACTGAAATTATGGATTGTTGCCACAGCATGAGAGTCGCACCAAATGATTAAGACTTGGGTTTAATAGAGGTCATTGCCTATGTAAATCTGGCTTTCAATGGTATTTAAGCCCCTGGATGAATACAGGTGCCTGGGTACATTTGCAGATGCTCTGGTTTACACATCTGCCAGCAGTGCAAGTTAGGGAATTCTCCTTAAAAATGTCTTTGAGGTGCCTGTTCGGAGCTCCTGCGTGGGATTTAGTGGCACCCTGTCCGAGCTGTCTGAGAAGCAGCTGTGGAGCTCCTTCTGTAGCCAGCACACAGAACCAGCCCCTGCTGTCCCACAGAGGCAGGGGAGCTCCTAGGAAAAGGGAGTTTTCCTCCCTGGTAGCTGAAGACAGAGCCTGGATGAACTGAATCCACTCTGAGATGGCAAGGTCAGATGAGATGAATCCCACTCCACATCAAAAAGTGATTACACAATCTGGTCATTCCTTAGATTTAATGGAAAGGATGATGCATATGCTGTCCAAGGGAAAAATAAATCAGTGTTGATATCCCAGTCTCATCTTCTGTAGCACAAGAATATCCATCTTATCACTTGAGAAGGGAAGGAGGATCAGGGAGGCTTTAACTGAACCACTGCAGGCATCTCAAAGTGGGGAAAGGAGAAGGAGCAGAGCATTAACAAGAAGGTTATCTTCTATTCCCTGAATGCTTTTAGACCAGTGTTTCCATTCATCAGAGCTATGTTCCTGCACACCTGGAATTTTTCATCTCTTAACACACTGCTCAACTTCACTGAATTCTTAAAAGTGAGACATACCAATGCCTAAAACACGTACAGCTGCAGCCAAGTAAGAAGTTCAGAGGAAAGCATGGCTTTGCACCCAAATCTGCATTCAGGGACCTCACTTGTAGCAGAAAGTAGAATAATTTTCAATTTGTTGTGACAGAAATTTTGCTGTGACCTAATTTTTCTCAGTTAGCCCATCAGTAAGTACTATTTTTCTTAATGAAAGTTTTTAGTTAATGTAAGTGCAACTCTTGAAACACCAAGAAAACAGCTAATGTGTTATGGAGATAGTGTTACTTGCAGAACAGTACTTGGCATGCTGCTTCAAATATATAGGTTTAACAGAAGAGAAAAGCTTGTTCTTCAGAACAAGATCTGAATGTGAACTGTAACCATGCTCTGGAGCATTTGCCATCACATAAAAAGTCTTTCAGAAAGTTTCTTTGCAAGCAGAGGTTCAGCTTGGCAACTCCTGCAGATAAATTTATGGTGATTTATTCCTTTTTGAAGAGCATTAGATGATACTGATCTTTCCTCTTTTCCTCTGTTGCTTTCTTAAAATGTGACATTTTTGTCATGTTGTTGCCCCGGGCAGCACAAACACAACTGCAGCAGCACCAGTACTGATGTCACCTTCTCAGGAGTTTCTCAGCCAACCTGTTACTGCCCTGCCAGGGTTCCTGGCAGCTCCCCATGGATGCAGTGTCACTCAACACCTCCCCTTCAGTGGTGACTTAAACACCAAATGCTGCCTTTTGGGATTTTTGATTTCGGAACAGCTTGGTGAGCCCGAGGTCCTGCACTTGGTAGCGATCCACGGATTTTTGCCAGGATGGCTTGGTCCTTCCTCATCAGTCTTTTTTTTCCTCAAGGTAGATTCCTTGGAAACACAGACCTACACATGTGCCCACATACAGGTATTCTAGGTAACACTGAAAGCTAGACAAGTGCCTTCCTATTATATGCATAAAAATATTCTGCAGTGACAGACATTTTCATTTCAAAAACCCAGTCCTAGACAAGAAGGTATTTTCCTTTTATTCTCAATATATTATTTTTAATATATTCAACATGCCTCATTTACACATCCAGAAAGGTTTTGACATCTTGAAGACTGTGCTTCAAAAGTTTCTGCTTTAATACTTTTTGCTTTGTTTTGAAACTACTTTGAAAGTCCAAAATGCTGCCAAAAAGGCCAAGTAAAATGTGATATAAACAAGCTCAAGTCCAGCTGAAAGGGAGCTTTAGTTAATGGTCTGGGTCTAGAAATCCTTATAAAAAGGCTTTAAGTTATTTTATATAAAGGATTTTCTTCTATCAGATAAATGCTTTCTTTGCTCTGAGTAACTTTCTGGTGATTTACTGCTTGAAAAAGATTTGGTGAGTTCTGAGATCTGTTTAAGCTCCAGGAATAATCAGCCCCTTCATCTAGGTCACAGTTCCACAGAGTAAGAAGTTAAGGGAAGTCCCCTTTTTCCACCAGCCAAACATTACTCCACACCTTTACTCTTTGGAGGGAAATGCATCACACCACATCCCACTCCACACTCAGTTATCAGCCAGGCCAAATCTCTACATGCAGATTTTGAAAGATGTGAATTGAATTTCTACTAACACATTTCTTGGGTAATTTGAGGTTTTTCTCTGTTCCAGGGGAATTGCTTTCCACCTTTGTAAATGTCTACTGAATAATTTTTTATGAGAAACTTCTCTGCGCTGCCTTTTCCTGTTATAACCTTTAAGTTATAGCAGGATAACTTTATAACTTTAAGGTTATAAGACCTAACTTATAACTTGGGTCTAGGACACCTGCACCAGATGGCTGTACTCAGCCTAAAAAGCTGCCTTTCTGTTTAGGAGGCCTGACTGTTTTTATCCTGCTGAAAGGCAAACAAGAAGTGAGTTTGCTCATTTCCAAGACTTTGCACTGTAAGTCCTTCTTGCAGTAATGACTCTGTGGTGCCCTGATGCTGCCTCATTTGAGCACATGATTGCACTGAGCTGAATGACTTCACATGCATAAGGTGAGTCACAAGCTTAAGTGCACTCTGAGATGAGCTAATTTTCTATAATATGCTTTGCCAAATCTATGTCTATTTAAATACTTCTGAGAAAGGGGAAAGAAAAAAAGTCTCTAGAGAGAATGACAAAAGGATTTTATTTTGGTACCAGTGTATTAAACACCTGTATCAGCAGATTCTTGGACGCCTTCACTCTTTCCCAGCTTGCCTTTTGGAATCCATTACTGAGAATATTTAGTGAATTGCTGCAAGTGAACTACAAACTGCTCAAGATTATTCTTCTATGCCCTGTCCCTTGAAAGATCTAAATAAAGTGTGATGACAAAGGAAGGAGGGGGGCCATCATTATTTCCACAAGAATATTTAGAAGGTTTTACTCACTTTTAAGAATGGAGGACTTACAATAATGTCTAAAAAGTGCATTCCTAAGCAAAACATAGGGTACAAGAAATAGTTGTTATATTTGTTGAAAGCTGTTTATAGAACAATAAAATTGCTCACAATCTAACATATTTTGAAATCAGTTGTCTGGTAAATAACATTCTGCTTATTGTGACAGTAATGAAGAATTTTATCTACAGCCACTGCAATCATAGTTTGCAGCCCTCGTAAATATTCCATTTACTTTTATGTAGGCAATTAACTGTTAGCCAGATTGCTGAAGGGAGGGACTGGGTATTTTTACTTTTCACACCTCACCTGAGAGGTGCCCAATTCCTAGGAGACTCCAGGCTGAGGGATCCTGATGATGATGTAAATGGTTGCAGCTCCAATAATGACAAAATACCTTAATTCAGAGGGAATGTAAACCATTATGGCTGTGCAATTTTTAACATTACCATGAAGAGACATTCCTTTTAAAAAGGGAATGGGAAAGAAAATATGTTTGATGTAATGTGTTATGTAAGGAATTGGTAGCCTTTGGTAAGTAAAGTTCAAAAAAAATCCCACTTATCTTAAAATACATTCCATTGACTAACAATCATGTGTCAAAATTAAGCTAAATTACATTCTGACTATTCTTGAACAGAGTTTAAAAGTTCTGAGTAATGACATTGGTTGAACCATTAATGTAAGTCCTTAAAATATAAGTAGTTTCTTGACACCTTCCACTTTGGGTCGTCTTTCTTTGGAAGAAAACCTACACAACAAAACCAGATGCTGCTCTACATGCATAGGAGAAATCAATGGATGGGATCAATATTCCCTCCACAGGTAATAAATGCTGAGAAGCATTTCTGTCTATCTAAATTGATCCTAGAGAATTCTTTAAATTGGTTCTGATGTGTATAAAAACCATTTCCCTATTGATCAAAGCTTTTCTTGCTTTCTTTCTTTGATATGTTATTTCATCTCTGCCATCAGGAATGGTCTCAGGCTTCTGTATGCAGTTATGATAAACAGAATTTCTTCTATCCACACAAGATTTTTTCTTTTTCATTTAAACCCAGAAATAACTGGGTTTGTCTTTGAAGGTGGATGCTTTGCTTACAGTGAGGCAGTGCAAGTAATTTTTAAATTGGGGAAGTTATCACATCAGAATTATTTGCAAGGAAGTCTAAAGTAATTGCTGTAGTTTTTCTAGAAACAACTGCCCAAATCCTGCTCCTCGACTTCTCTGTTGTCTCTGAGAGGAGGAGCTGCTGGAGCAGAGAGGAGAGGTTTTGATCTGTCACTGTCCTTGTTCTGCCACATTTTTGAGCAGAAGAGTTCACCTGAGCTGCTGAGTCTATGGAAAATGTAACTGGGAGCGAGCAAACAGTGCCAGTTATCAGGAAGAATGTCTCAGCCTGATGTGCCTGGGCAGCTGTGGAGTTTGTGACTTTTGTTACAATACTATTTTATGAGCATTGAAGCTGCTAAACTGCTCCAGAAACACAAAGCACTGATGGGCTAAAACAGGACTTTTCAGAGTATTTGATACTGGAATGTTACAAAATTAGCAAATTAATTTTCCCAAAGAAAAGTTTTATGTTTTAATGGGCATATAAAAAGGCTCACCAGTGAGGAGTGGTGGTGGTGGTTTGCTCCAAAACTGTCACAGTTTCCAGCTGTTTGGACATGTAAAGCAGTATGTAGTGTGGTCCTGGCAAGGTTTCACTCAAAATTCATTGTACAAGGAAGACAGTAATCACGGTTGTGATTTCTGTTAGGCTCTTACGAAATATAAATTGTCAAACTGTCTTTTGACAAGTACAGGTTTTGTTCCTTTTACCCCAAGTAATTTGGATCCATCAACCCAGAAAATTAATCTTGTCTAGTTCTGTCTTCTAAAGAAATGCAGTAACAAATTAGATTGCTTCAACACGCCTGCACTATTTTAAATTTATCCACCGGTTCAAATTAGGAGATGGATTTCATACTGTATTCACAGGAGGGGCTTTGGTTCCTTAGGATTCCTTTGCATAGGTATGCAAAGTTCCTTAGAGATGAGAAAAAGCAGGTTGCTTACTTTTATCTAACACAACTGAGCCTCACTGAATGCGATAACTTTGCTTTTAAACTCACATGTTTAGGTTAGTATGGATACTCCAGTAAATTTGGTGGGATTTTTCCCAGATTCCTGCTTTTGGCATTTTATGGCTACGGCCTTTATCAAGCCTATAACTTTATGTACATTTGAAAAATTTACAATAACAGATTTTTATACAAAATAATTAAACTACCTCCTTCTCCAAAGTGGGGTATGTATCCTAAAAGTAAAAGACAAAAAACAAGCCAAAAAAACCCTAAAATATTACTATCTCTGAGGTACTAAATGATTTTAGGTTTCACCTCTACTCTCAAAACAATGTAGAGATACAGTTTTAGTAGCAGGAATAGTTCTTTTAGAAGGGCATGGATGATTTTTATTGTTTTGAGTACATATGTATTTCCAACCCAAACAACAGCACTGCATTTGTAATTAATCAATGTCCAAAATGAAGAGCACTGCCAGTCCAGAGACAAGAACAGAACTTTTCTCTGTAGGACACTGGGAGTGGAAACCTACAGCAGTACTTAACTCCAGTGCTGGGGAAAAAAAGAGAGCTGAAAGTACAGTGATTCCTCAGAGTAAATTCAGTCTGGTCCAAGCAAAAAGGTGAATGTCCAGAGATTCCAGATTGTGGCTGCCCTGCAGCTCCAAGGTGAGGTGGGATTCAGATAAGCATTTTCATGGAAACCCTGTGTTTCACCATCCCCTGGGGGTAATCTGGGATCTGGCTTGGCTCCACATCTCTCTGTGGATCCCCAAGGACAGACTCAAACCTGAAGTTTACACGTGGAGTAAACACCATCAGCCAAGTACATTTTAATGCACAGAGTTTTCTCTCAGCTAAGCTGTCATCCCTCATAAGGATTCCTTGCACAGAAGTTGTTTGTACCTTTAATTGGCTTTGCTACCTTTCTTTACCTTTTCCAACTCACTGCATCCTTTTTGAAGCAAGTGTCCAGATGGTCAGAGCTTATGTTATTCTAAGGACATAATAGGGGTACATCAGAAAAATTAGTGCTTGTGTTCTAGCAAGGAGCAACAGCAAATCAGCTGTGATTAGTACAAAGGCTGCCAGTGTAGGGTCTCTTTGTGGTGGCAGTGTGCTTTGTCATCACTCCTTGTCTGCCAGGTTGAGGAAGAGGTCTGAGCTCAGGATTGGCATGGGGCCAGCCAGAGCAAAGCTTTACTTTATCTCCCCATGCTGCCAAGTGCACCAACAGATCCAGAGCAGGTTCTGGGAAGCCTTGTGAGCTGGAGATCTAGAGGCTGTGAGATCTAGAGGTCAGAGTCTTGGAAGTTTTGCTTCTTTTAAGCAGGACCTATTAATTTCTATGCAAATCATCCTAACTGCTCGGTTCAGTGAGTTTGCATAGACCAGCCCCACCTGACAATTGGGTCAAAGGTATGAAGAACAACCTCTCCTCAGGCTTTTATCTTCCTCTAGCGTTATATCAAAGTGCCTTTGTTAGTGACAAGGAAGTATCCTTCATTAAAATACAGCTTTGCATCACAATTATGTAGTAGGTTTTGTTTGCTTTCCTAATTGAAGAAAATTTTGAAAGAGCAATAAAACACGATTTGTTCCCTCTTCCCAAAATGAAACATCTCCTTTTGGAAGGAAGAAGGGAGTAAATTTACATTATAATGAGCAAATTGTTATGAGCCCATAGATCAGCGTTGACATAAAGGGTGACGGAAATGAGATGTTGTCGTTTTGTGCATTCCCCCTCGCATGCATCTGCCTGTGCCTCCTGCTGCTACTGAGCCAGGAAGTGCTCATGGTCAGCAATAGTAACACATCCTAGCTCAGGGAAAATGTCCTGTGAAATGAATCGTTCTTCACCAGGGCGGCCATCAAGCGCACCATCATCCTTTCCCTGGTGAGTGCAGGGTTCTACTGCACCTCCTAGCTGGCTGGTTTTCACTGGCCCTCTCTGTTTTCCTCTTGGCTTTGGCATTTCCCAGGACTGTCAGAATACTGGCATGCAGTGGCAGGATGAGTGCTATGGTTTTGCTTCAGGCATGTGACTTACCTAGCAAAGCATGCAGAAAATGCAGGGTGGGGGCCAACCCCTGCTCAACCCAGGGACTAAATGAGCTGAAGCTTTGTCTCAGTTGTCACTCTGTCCTGCCCTTACTTTCTGGAAGTGGAATGCAGCTGTCCAAACCTTTTCTCCTGCCTGTCCCTCTCTGGAACAACTGGGTTCATTAGTGGTTTTGAGAAGCTGGAAGTGACATTAACCCCCTGCCCAGCTGTTGTGGTGTCAGGGCTGCAGGCAAAATGGCATTTGTTTGGCTCCTGGAGAAGTTATCCAGCGATTGCCTGGACAGCCTCACTGCAAGTGCAATCCATATGCAATGCTTCTGTCAGCAAAGACTTGCTGGAGGAGAGTTTATAATAAATATTCACATCTGCTGCTTTGGACACTCTAATCCATCCTACAGATCTTTGCTGTGTCAGGCTTTGTTCTAGATGAAGAAGCTGGGTAGTTATAAAGGTTTGCAAATAGGGCATATTTATCATGGTTAGCTCTACTTCCTAGTTCCCTTTCTTGCACAAATATCCATGACCACACTAAACATAAGTTGTGGTTAAATATTCTCAGTGCATTTGTAAGCTGCTTTAGGTATTTCTTTTGATAAATGGCAAAATGAAGCCATCAGATTCCCATGAGCAGAACAGAGAACACCATTGTTATGACCTGTTTGAATGGAGGGACAATATATTCCCTGGATATATGTACATCACATAGGCACACCCAGGGCCCTGAAGTGTTAAAACTGGGATAAATTCCTCCATGGTCACATCTGTTGGGCAGTATGTTCCCATTGGCTGATTATTGAATAACCTGAGTTACTAAAAATAGAAAAATATCTCCTGTTTTTCATAATCTTCCAAAAAAATTATGACTTTGGTGCCAGACTGACTTTGTCAGTGTCAATAATAATTGAATATTCTGCTGGTGATGTCTTTGCTTTCGGAGAGAAATATCTCAATACATAAGAAGAGCTGTAATCACTTGGAGGGTGTATTGAATTTGCTTCAATGGAAAAAGGTGTTTGACCAAGATCACAACTGAGTACAGTGATCCTGTTGTTGTTAGGGCTACAGCAGCTTTGAAATGAATGTATTGGTTTTTTTGGTACGTGAAACTCATGATTATTATAGTTAATTTCTAAAAGAGAATCTTTATCTGGAGGCTGGGTAAGTAAGAGGCACTTCAAACATATCACTTACCAGCTATTACCTCTGCTTTTATTTAAGTAGGAAGATAACAAACTTATAAACACATTCTGCTGCCTTAAAAGTGTTGAAAACTGAGCCCATTTGATTTGCAAAAAAGCACGTGGAAACTGAGAACTCCTTAGAACCTTTTTTAGGTTTTCTTTTGTTTTTTCTACTGTTAAACCCTGTTCTATACTAAGGATTTAATTATAGTTTTTTTCCATAAGGATATAAGGGAGCCAGCAGTCAGTTCAGTTAGATGCCTGACCTGGAAATTCAGCTGAAAACTCACATCCTCATGTGTGTTAGAGTGGTACACTCTAAAAACAGCAGTGTCAAAAGCATGGTCTGATGTCGGTACCTCCAGGTATTAGGAGAGGATCTACTCCTCTGGTGCTCAGTCTGTGTGTCAGAATGCATCCCTGAATAATTGCATCCAAGTATGAATGATTGTCCTGCTCTGGTCTGCACTGGGGAAGCCCCACCTTGAGTATGGTGTGCAGTTTTGGTCACTGCGACATAAAACAAATAATAAGCTATCAGAGAGCATCCAAAAGGGCAACAAAGATGGTAAAAGGCCTTGAGAGGAAGCTGTGTGAGGAGTGACTGAGGGCACTTGGTCTCTTCAGCTGGAGGAGACTGAGGAGGGACTCACCAGGGTTTGCAACTTCCTTGTGAGGGGGAGTGGAGGGGCAGACACTGATCTCTGCTCTGTGGGGACCAGTGGCAGTACCCGAAGTTGTGTCAGGGTAGATTTAGGTTGGTTATTAGGGAAAGATTCTTCCTCCAGAGGGCGGTTGGGCAGTGGGGCAGGCTCCCCAGGGAATGATCACAGCACCACACCTGACAGAGTTCAAGAAAGGTTTGGACAATACTCTTGGGTACATGGTGTTACCCTTGTGGTCTCCTGTCACAGGGCCAGGGCTTGGACTCCTTGATCCGTGTAGGTCCCTTCCAACTCAGCAGATTCTGTGATTCTGTCACAGTACCCAGACTCCTTGTGAGGAGAACATGAGGTCTCCAGACTGGCCTAATGGCTTCAAAATCCAATCTCATTGTTATTGATCCATCCAACTTTCTGTTGATTTATCACAGGAAATAGGAGTGCACCATGTGTGTCTTTAAAGTCACCACCTCAAAACTTCCAGCGCCGCTCTGTTGTGTAGCCTTTGCCAAGCTCGATGCCTTTGCTGTGTGTTTCAGGTGGCCTGGTGGCTCTGGCCAGCAGCGAGGGCTCGGTGAAGGTTCTGTGTCTGGCCGTGGGCCAGCTGTCCGTCCTGCACGGCCCCGGGGTCGAGGTGCGCTGCGTGCGCTTCCACGGCCAGGACCATCTGCTGTCAGCGGGCATCGATGGCAGGGTTTGCCTCTGGACATGGGCACAGTGACACATGGAGTGGCCCTCATTGCCTCCCACAAGAGCGCTCTGACAACCGGCTTAGAGCTGAATTCATACTTCGTGTTTGCGCTATTCGGGGAATATTCGCCCAAACGGAGCATTATTTGGCATTTTATCCAAATAAACCCCTCGATTTCTCCCTCTTTCTGCTGTCTTGTGTTTTCCCCAACATTAAGAATCTCTCTTTTGGTGGTTTCTGGAGAAACAGCTTTACAATGACGCCTAATGCCAGCGCAGCCGAATTGCAAGGAGATTGATTTTTAATGTAGCGCGGCACGAGCCACAGGAGCCGGGGCGCCCCTTCCCCGGCGCAGCCGCCTGTGGGAAGATGAGGCGAAGTTTCCACAATGCGGCCATGGGGGATGTTTTCCCGGACACCGCCGGGGCAGCGGCGATGAGCCGGAGCTGGAGAGCGCGGAGGGGCTGAAGGAAGCTCCAACGCGCGGATCCGAGGGGAGCCGGGCTGAGGGGAGCTCCAGCCGGTGGAACTGAGGGACAGCGGGGCCGAGGGGAACCGGGCTGAGGGGAGCCGGGCTGCCGGTGGATCTGAGGGAGAGCGGGGCCGAGAGGATCTGGGCTGAGGGGAAACGGGCTGAGGGGACCCGGGCTGAGGGGAGCTCCAGCCGGTGGATCTGAGGGAGAGCGAGGCCGAGAGGAGCTGGGCTGAAGGGAACTGGGCTGAGGGGAGCCAGGCTGAAGGGAGCTCCAGCCGGTGGATCTGAGGGAGAGCGGGGCCGAGAGGAGCCGGCTGAGGGGAGCCAGGCTGAGGGGAGCTCCAGCCGGTGGACCTGAGGGGAGCCGGGCTGAAGGGAGTCGGACTGCCGGGAGCTCCAGCGAGTGGATGTGACGGGAGGCGGTGAATCTGAGGGGAACCGGCAGGTCTGAGGAGAACCGTCGCCCCAGCCAGCGGCAGGCGGAGCAGCGGCCGAGGCGGGGGCGCCCCGCCCCTGCATTATTTTTTGGGTTTAACCCCCTGGCTCTTCTCTCTTTTATTTTTTTTTTTTTTTCTACCACCACCCCCCTAAAAACAAAATTAATCCCAGTAAGGGCAGGCAGGGAGCGCGGAGCTGCGCGGCGCGGGCATGGCCGGCGCCCCGGCCAGGGAGTCCCCGGAGGGGCGCGGGGGCTGCCCGCCCGCCGGGCGCGGGGCTCCTGCGCCCGCCCTCCCCCGCCTGCCTCCCGCCTAACCCGCGATCGCTCCCCCCCTTCCCCCGCCGAGGCGAAGCTGGAGCCGCAGGAGATCCGCCGGGCACAGGGAGGGGACAGGGATGGGTTGTTTTCTCTCCCCCGCCCGCCCCGAGACCTAAGGAGATGCAGCCCAAGTTCGCCGCGATGACTCTGCTGCTGGCACCGGGGCTTCTCCGCGGCATCGCAGCCTCCGGACCGCCTGAATCCTGCTCCTTCTGAATCGTCGGCGCCGGGTTAAAGCTCAGTTCTCATGTTGTGGTTGCTGGGCTGCCGCGCTCCCGTTTTGCGATGGGAGGTGGAGGAAAAGGGATTGTCCGTGAGTCAACACCGAAAACGTGATTAGGAGGAACTGCTTTAACTAATCTGTTTCTAACCTTTCAGTCAATGTTGGCCTGTGACCCCTCTCAGCTTTCACATCCAGCCTGATCAGGTAGGTGTGAATTATTCACTTGGGGCGAGGGAAGGCGGATGGAAACGTTTCAGAGACTTACCTACGATCCTGGCCTCTCTCAGGATGAGAAATTATGAGAAAGTTCAAGCTGTAAACTAATTCTGAGCCAAGCAGCATTTGTTTACTTGTTGAAATGTGTCCGTGCAAGACGTCTGCAGTCTGTCTGATTTCCAGGATCGAGCCGAGTGCCTGTGAGTTGCTGTGGGACATCTCAGCTGCTGTGGCAAAATACAATGCTCTTATTTGTGGTCTGGGGAGAACTTTATATACATATATGTATACACACACATTTGTTCTGAGGGCTTCCTCATCAGACTCCAGCAGATTCTCACAATTGTTTCACATTTCGTCAGATATTAATTACTCTGTTTGCTGCTCTTTTTTTCCCCCCTAAATGCCCACAAATCTGCAGTGTTGCAACCTACCTGTAGCGTTAGGTGGGGAGACTCTGCTCTCTAGATATGTAAAGCAGCCGTATCTGCATGAATCGCTGGATTTCCTAGCAGCATGTTACAGTAGTTATTGCTGATACGAGTAACAGGAGGGTGCATAGTCCTTGTGATGGAAACACAGCTCGTACTTCAATTAAGAAGATATCTTTTCGAATTTGATAAATCTTGTGCAATATCCGGTGTCTCCCTCTGTTGTGGCTTTGGAAAAACTGCTTGGTCAACAGGATCCTTTAGCTGCTTCTCTGGGACTAAAGCTTTCTCCTCCTGCTACTGTTTTTTTGCTTCAGTTAAGGAAGAATTAATTGTTGAACATCTGCAGTCCACCAAAAATTTCAGTATATAAAAATGTCTCCCCGTGGGGCGGAGGGGAGTACGTGTTTGCCCGTGTGTGTAGGTTAATGCATGTTTGTGTAGACGCCGTGTGCCTGTGTGTGCATGCTCTGGGAATGGAGGAAAGAAGGAATCACACACACACACACCCCAGCAGTCCTTTTTTTTTTTTTTTTTTGGTTTGTGCTAGCATCTACCTCCGTAGTTCTGCAGTCCGTGTAGTGCTGATATTTCATCTCATTTAAAAGTTTTCTGTAATACTTTGCCCAGATTTAAAGAGGGGTGAGAAACCAGTTTGCTGCTGGGGTTGCACTGGCTGCTGGCTGGTTTGCGGGCAGGTTGGTGGCAGTGATGTGGCACTGTGGGCAGCCAGAAGAGCTCCCAAGACGCCGGCACGGAGCCTTCGCCTGGCGCCGACTCTCCCGAGGGTCCCTCAGAGCCCCTCTCCCTCCCGGGGCTCGTCCCTCACTCCACCACTTCAGCGCAGCTCACCGGAGGTCGGGACGTGCTGCATCGCTCCCAAAGTTTTAGAAAGGCTCCAGCTTAATCACGCCGACACATTTCAGCGGCTCCATGCATTACACAGGCATTTAAACCTCCTGCGCTCCACGGGGTTTTTTTGCTGGGAATTACTGAAATGCTGAATAATGGAGAAGGTGAATTGCGTCTTTGCTTCTGTCAGGGTTAGACGTACCTGCTGCAGGCTGGGCAGTGTTGGTAGCCCAGGCAGTCCCTCTTCAGAAATGCTGTAAATAAGATTCTGTACTATTCCACCTCTCACAGCCCAAGTTTAACCCAGCACCATCTTTTAGATCAGACACAGATCTGACAACAGATGATGTTTAACTCCCTTTTCAGCTCAGGTTTCCCACCTCAGTTTAATGAGATGGGCTGTGCTCCATACGTAAGCACCAAGGGACAGCGGCCACCACAGGAGGTTTAGACCATTCTTAAACTTGGCTTCAAAACCCTCCAAGCTGCCCATCACCATGCGATTTCAGGCAGCTGGTTTAATGTCTGTTGCATCCAAAAACTCAACTGCAAAAATGAGGAAAGTAAAAATTAGATGATTCTGTGACCCACCATTCCTTCAGAGATACTTTATGGTCATATGCTTCCAGGCACGTGTGTCTAATTAAGACATTTCACATGCTTTATGTTGTCTTTACCAATAATTAAGAAGAGGTTTAATTCAAATGAAACACTGATAGTTATCTGTGCTGTTTAAAAACTTGCATTTATTCTTCAGTGCTGGTTAAAACAATGACTTCTGTAAGTCAATATTCCTTGAAGTTTGAGGTTTTTCTCACTTGAAATTGTTTGTTTCCAGACCACAACACTGGTCTCCCTATGGAAGCAACTGTTTGTATTTGGCTTTGAGGTCCCATGGAGAAGCCGAGGAGGGGGATGGCTCTTCATATCCATGAAGCCTGGATACTTCTGTTTGTGCTCCCTGGTTTGGTCACTCCAGCTGCCATCAATCATGAAGACTACCCCGCTGATGAAGGGGACCAGACCTCCAGCAATGACAATCTGATCTTTGATGATTACCGGGGGAAGGGCTGTGTGGATGACAGTGGCTTTGTGTACAAACTGGGAGAACGTTTTTTCCCAGGCCATTCCAACTGTCCCTGTGTCTGTACTGAGGATGGACCTGTTTGTGATCAACCAGAATGCCCTAAAATCCACCCAAAGTGCACAAAAGTGGAACACAATGGATGCTGTCCAGAATGCAAAGAAGTGAAAAACTTTTGTGAATATCATGGGAAAAATTACAAAATCTTGGAGGAATTTAAGGTATGGAACCCTTTCTTCAGTATTTCATATTATTATGCTTGAGGAATTGTATTTTTATTGGGAGCTCTCAAAGGCACTCGGTATTTGCTTACTGCCACTGATGAATGCTGAAGCTGAAGTTGTTTTTAGCTGTGATACAGGTCTGGCTCATATAAAAGCTGTCACCTCCCCCTTATGTGCACTTCCAGAAGGCCAGTGGTCAGTCAAAAGCCCCAGTGGGAACTGCCAGCCCTCTGCACCTGCCTCCTTTGCTCATAGCATGGATCCATAGCATGGATCATGCTGGACTACCAAGGGTGGGTAAGCCAGTACTGAGAGCTTTTGAGCAAAAATCTGATGGCATGGTGCTGAGAGTTGTTACTCCTAACTGTTTGAGCATGCAAATGAGTAGATGGTAAACTCTATTTATTTTGTTTTTTCATTTCAACTGTGATAAGGCTGTCTAGAATGGAAAAGATGAACTCCTAGATGGATGAGCATCTCAAGCAATGAGAAGCGTGGGGTTTCACTGTAATGGTTGAGTTAATGTAAGGAATGTCATAAAGAAATCCTGAAATACATCTTAAAAACGAGACGGCATTTTCCAAAATCACTACACAACCTGCAGTTCTCATTCTAATGAGTTTGATCATGAGCTTTCAATTCTGCTAAGAAAAACAGCATTTCACAATGAAGAACAGGGACTGTGAAAGCTGTAGGTACACAAGTTTGTTTTTTCCAGGTCACGTGGCATTAAGAGTTGAACCTCCATAATTCACAACAGCCTGTAACTCTTCATGGCTGTGTGCCTGATCTTATTATACACTTGGCCAGTTTATTGTCTTTCCTGCAAGGAAAATCATTTCATATAGGTCTGTGTACTTCACCAGTTCTCAGTAACATAGATGGCAGTTCCCTTTTTCACAGAAATCATCATTTTCAGGGAAGGTAGCAGTTAGTAGTTCCTTTCTTCTGTCGCGTGTGGTGTATGTTTATCTTTTTCTGTCCATCTGAAACTGCAGTCACTGAGTCTGGGCAAGACAGTTTAATGCCACAAGCATAAGGGAAAGCAGATGTATGAGGAACATCTCCTTGAGGGCCACCCTGATCAACCTGCTCTGCTTTACTGAGGGATGTGAGGATGCTGATCTTGTGAACTGCCCAGATAAGTTTCTTCTTGCCCTGGGAAGGCTTGGCCCAAGGTCATCCCCTGATCACGCTTCAGTGGTCCCATTTTGACTGCTGTGTTGTCAGGTGGTGAGATATCCCACCTAGGTGATCAGGTTTTCATGTGAGAGGCATAAGATCTCATTTTTAGGAAGCAGAAATTTGTAAGGACTCTTTGAAGAGATTTCAGTGGGAGAGATAGATCTTGTCATTCAAGTATCTCTTGCGTGTGAATTAAGTGGAAAAGCAGTAATCTCTTTTCCTGAAAGAAGTAATTTCATCCTGATAACAGCTTAAACTCTAGGAAAACAGAATACAGGAGAGAAAGGCTGTTGGAGAGAGTTAGGAGCCATCTGGTTCATTGCTTGCTGTATTCAAACACTTGGGCTGTTGTGTGGAAAGCAAAGTTCCAGTACCCTCTGAGAAGCACAAAATAGATGGTGTCACGCCACTCTGACACACAGTAACCTTCTGTCCAGGACTAATGTGAGATCCCTTCACACTTAATTTAGCTAACACTCAAACTTTTGACCTAGAGCTGTGTTTTGCTGAAAGCTCAATATGTTGTGGAATAGGGCAGAAACCATTGTCTTGGAAATCTCTGTGTTTACCTAGAATAAACAGTGGATTGCTTTTTTCCTCAGAGTACTGTAGGAGAATCAGACAATGGAAGATCACTGTTTTGTTGGAGGGGAAAAAAAGCAGCACCTGTGAACTATGACTTTGTAAATTCTGTAGGAAAGACAGAACTTCAAGATTCAGGAAGCTGCTGCTCTGAAGTCTCAACTTTATGAGGCATCCAAGCATTTTGTTGTTTATTTCAACAGAATAAAGATTTTACCTGCTATCTCTGCAGATGAAATCCTGAGCAGTTCATAGATTTTACAGGCTCTGAGCTCTGCTTCTCCCTCATCCTGTTGAATTTACAAGGTCTGCAAACTTTCTCACATCCACTGCACACACACTGAAGTCAAAGACGAGAGGCTGTTCTGACTCAAACCAGGCTGCTTTCAGTGGAAACAGAGGCACTGTTTTATGTGGTCTCAGAACCCTTTCACCCACTTGATTTACTTTTGCTGGTATGTAGATTCCAAATCGTCATCTATAGAAGTGCTTGTCACTGCTGAGTTTCAGCTGAAATTAGCCTCTATTTAAAAATCTTTTGCAAGTGTGTGTCTGTGTGTGTGTGCCAGGACTGACTCATCTTGTGGAAATTTCAGCTGCCTGATCTTTCACAAATTGGGATTAATTTTTTTCTCTTGGATTTTTTTTTTTTCCCCTAGGATATCAATATCTATGAGAGGTTTCCAGTTGGGTGAATTTTCTTGTATTGTTTCTAGATATTTTTCTCAGGTTTGGGATGAGAAATCCAAATGTGATTTAACCTTTTTTCTTATCACTGGCAGTAACTGTGGTGCTCTCAGGATAAAGGAGTAGTTACAAAGGCCCATTTCTTGAATATTTAGCTTTTTTCTAGTGAACAGATCTTGTACATCTGATTTTTTGAGTCATAATAGGCACAAAATACAAACATGCCAACAAGCCACGTAGCTTAGACAGCTGTCCAAATATTTATCCTTGTGTCCCTCAATCATTAACATGTACAACTGAAATGCTAAACTGTAGTTCTGTTATAAATTCAAACCCATTGAGAGTTTTTTTGTATCCTTTTGTAAAATTTTGTGTCTTTGACAGATGGCTTAGTAACCCCATGCAGCATCTTCATAGCACCTTCATCTCTTTTGGGTCCTGGGGGATGTTGGTGGGTTTGGGGCCACAGCTGCCCATACAGAGGCTGTCTCACTCCTTGGTTTCAGAGGGATTTACTCCCAGCCATGGCTGAGGCTGTGGTTCCACCTGGAAACCCCTGCAGAAAAGGACAGCACAGTGTCTCAAATGATAACCATGATCTGATTCAAATATGTCTGAGTACAGATTGATGCCTGGTGGCCAGGATTGTGATACCTGTGGAACAGGAGAGAGGGCAGGTCTGGGGGGATTTACTGGGATCCATCTTTCTCTTTCCCATCTTGTTTTCTGCTTTTCTCTTTGTTGGACTAGAATGTGGTCTCTCAGGTCCCCACTGGCCCCTCTCAGAGCAGGGGTGAAGGCAGCTGTGGTGGCTGCAGGGAAGGTGTGAAGGATGCTGGAAGTCTCAGGCTGTTTTCTCCTGAGGGATCTGGCAGGGGTCACTTGGCAGCTGCTTTTTCTCTCACACATCATCCTTGCTTTGATTTCAGTCCTGGAGGTTAAGGTCTGAGTCCCAAGTGCTCTGTGCTCGCGTGTAGGAGCAGAGATCTTTCAGGGAGGTCGTTAAGCCTTCTCTTTCTTCTCAGAGACAGAAAACAAGCAAATGGAGATTGCTCTTGGTTATTGTAAGTACACATGGTTGTGTTTTAAATGAATGTCCTCAGCCAGCAGCTGATGTAAAGTTAAGGAGACAGTGTTCTGCCAGCGTGAGGGATGTTCATTGGCAGCTGACAGAGAAATCCTGCAAATGTCACTGAGGCAACAGTGTCCCTAAGTGCTGATTAGTTTTTGTTCTCTTGCATGACTTGCTGACAGAAAAGCACACACCTTTGAGAAATGGAATTATGGCGTGGTTATGGTGTGTTTGTAGCCACAGTGAGGAGCCACTGGAAGAGGATTGGGTTGTCAGTTTGGGAGGTCTGTTATCATCTCTGAACTTCCTAGGTCTCTCATCAGCCAGCCAGAGACACATCCAGAATAGCCTTCTGCAGACCTCTGGATATGTATCAAAATGCCATTGCCGAGAGATAAATGATCAGTTCACAAGAGATTGTCAAGCTGACATCTTGAAATATTCTCTTCATTTTAGACTGACAGGCAGGGACTGCTCCCTGTCCCTGAAGGAGGGTGAGCACGGTGCCATCCTCCAAGGCAGTGGCAGAATTTCCTAAGCAGTGACATTAAAATTTCTGTGTTAGCCTGCCAGAATGCTGGGTGAGTTATCCTTTGGGTGGGAGCACAAGAGGTTCTGGCCTTCCTGATGACGTTCAAGTGAGAAGAGCAGCTTCAACCTGCAGTTGTGACCTCGAGCTTGGAAAACACTCTGGACATTTTTTGGGTGCTCTTCAGAAAGGCTGTTCTCCTTTCTGCCAAGCACAGAGCTGCAATTTCTTCTAGTCATTGGCTCTGCCAGTGCTTATCCTCTGCTGCTGCCTTTATTTGCCTATCCTTCCCAATGTCTGCTCCATTTCTTGGTCCTCTCCCCTTCCACCTTTGCTCCTCCCAAACCTATCCTCACTGAAAAAGCCCCTAGGTGATGCCCAACTATTTGTCCCTTGCATCAGCACAAGTGTGGAGAGGTGGTAAAACAAACCTTGCTCTTGCCCTTTTCCTCTAGACTGGAAAAAAACAAAAAAAACAACCCAACAAAAAAAGCAAGAAAGGTGAAATTTTTCCTTCCGGGGTAAAGCTTTTGCTGACTTGAAAAAAGCCAGGATTTCATTGCTAAAATAATACTTTATTTTTCTTTCCCCTGTTCCCTGCCTCTATATCTTAAGTTCATCGCTTTGTTTAGTCCACGAATCACCTGTAGTCCTTCAGTGAAGGTTTTTGTATCTTGCTGACATTATGTATTCTTGAACAGTGCTTTGCACAGTAGGGACACAGCTCTAGCAGGGCTCTTCAGGGTGTAATCAGAACCCAAAATATATGAGGGACTGTGTAAGCGTAGCATTATCATACACTAATTATCAGCTCATTATGGAAACCTTTCCTTCAGAATAGTGGCATCTCCTTCTCCTTTGTTAATGCTCTTTAAAATGTTTTATTAATGCAATTACCTGAATTTAACTGAACAAAGCAAGGCCTCTCATCAAAAGGCACATGCAGGCAGGTATGCAGCTGCTATCTCAGCAGCTCTCAGTCCCTGAAAAGCAGTGTGTCCATCCTGATGCTGGAGAAAAGGAAGCAGTGAAACCAAAAAGTGATTCCCCACCCCCAGAACTGTGCCAGAAATAGAAATTCAGTGGTGTAAACAACAGCCCAGCTCAGACCACCAGGTACCCAGCCTAGGAGTGCAAGCTTATCAAATATGAATGGAGCACTTGGGATGCTGCAGAGTGTTACTGGTGGGGTGGTGCTCTTAGGTGAGAAACGAGAGTGGCAGCCCTGGCTGGAGAGGGCCAGCATGGGTTCCCCCATTTTAATATTGGCATTTTTGTCTCCAAGATGTGTGCAGCAGGCTTTTTTTTTTTTTCTACTATGACTCAAACAAGTGGGACTTTTTTTTCTCCCTTCCTCTCCTTGTGTGTTCTGCAATTTCACATATGGCTAGAAAATCATAATACAAAAGAAATTTCAATAATGTGCCTGTGCTTTAATAAAAGGAGCCATGAACAATGCCAGCTCTGAAGATAGCATACAGCCGTTGAAATCAGACAGGGGAAACAGAACATCAGTCAGATGGAAAAGTATGATTTATTATCTCCCTCCTGGCAAAATTACAGTGACAATGTCTATGCAAAGGAATCTAAAATTACTGACTTACTGTATTTCTGTCATAATTTGTACCAAGAAAACATACTAAAATAGATAGGCCTGTCACATATTGATCTATAGTGAAAACTATTTTTAAAATTATGTTATGTACTTAGCTACTGATTCTGTAACATATATATCACATTATGCACAAATATATTATTACAATAGGTGAAAGAAGGTGGGCTTTATTCAGAATTTGGCTAAAAAAATCCATGGAATTGTCTTCCCTGGAGCACATTAATAGATGGGAGGCCCCAAAAGCTGAGAACTCAGTGGTTCTGGCTGTGCCACACACAAACTGTCTCAGAGCTCCCCACTGAAATGGATGAGACCCAAAACCTGAGCATCCCTCCAATTCAGAATCAGTGGGAACTGAGCACAAGCCCCCAGTTTTAGTCGTGGTGCAGCAGCCCAGTGCAGAACTCGGCCTGTACATGCAATCCCAAGGGATTGGTATTTTTCCAGTAAATATGACACAAGAATTAATGTGTGCCCAACATTTGTACTGCCAGAGCTGGGGCTGGCCTTTCAGTTACTCAGTCCAGGAAGCAGCCCACCAGCTCTGCTTGCTTCCAGAATTGGGACTGTCCAGGGAGCAGCTGAAGGAGAGGGGATATCTCTGCACAGCTGGAGGAGAAACTCTGGAACTTCCCCTGCTCTTCTTCCATGGCTGCTGGAGCCTTGCTGCTAAGAAAATGGAATATGTAGTACATGCAGGTGTTACCAGCTCCTTCCAAGAGAGGTAGAATCGAGTCTGAGGCTTTATTGTTGTGCCAGACAATGCTCAGTGGGGCCAAGGAGAGAACTGCTCATCCCTTGGCTCTCCCAAGCTGCTCATCTCTGTCACCCAGGCTGTTTCTGTGGGGCTTGTGAGCAGGAGGTCTTCAGGTCATCAGGTTAGGAAGAAGGATGTCATCCTTAGAAGCATTCACAGCTCATTAGGGAGAAGGTTTTTTTAGGAAACTATTTCCTGCCAGAGTGAGGGGAAGTACAGGTATGTGTTTGTTGCCACTGGAGTGTGCTCTATGCAGAATTGCATTCATTAAAAAAATGCTCAATCAGCCAATTATTCTAGTTACTGTCTTAAGAGCTATAATTGGGTAAGTTATGTAGTGACAATGTTCAGTCTAGTTGCAAAATAAGGATACATGAGCCATCCTTACTCTGTTCTGTGGTAATATTAGAGGTAATTCTTTGGGAATTACAGTAAAATTAGTATGCTTGGAGAAGCAGTAGGGTTTGAAACAGCTCCTGAAAGCAGGCAATCTCAGTCTGTTAACTGTGGTCATCCCAGTCAGCAAAACCTTTCTGACTGAGGGTTAGCTCAGTGTGCTCCCTGTGTAAGCACCCCAGTGTATTCTCTCATCACAGATAAGCCATTCAAACCCGTTCTCAGTTCACAACCTTCCCAGCCTGTGCTCATAACCAAACCATGACATCCCCTGAGGGATGCAAACCTCCCAGACACTGCTGGCAACTGCAGAAGGAATGGGACAAGTCCACATCTCTTCCCTGGTGATGTCTGGTTGCATTATACCGACCTCTGTAATAGAAATTCAGTGGTTTATCCATACAGGGAGCTTCTCCCATCTCTCAGTGTGGACAAAGCAGGAAACAGCAGACTCAGGTACCACAAAAACATGTGTAAAAGGGATCACCTTTCTGACCAGGTCCTCTGTTCCTCTGTCCCTGCTCCAGGAGGCTTTCTCCTAGAGATGGCTCCTTCATTGTAAAAGCCAGCCAGGAGGGAATGGAGAGCACAGAGCTGCCAGCTGGGCTCACTTTCCCTGCTGACATTCAAAGGAGCTTAACGAATGTGAAGCACACACAGACATTTTGTCTGTGTCCGAACAGGGCTGCACTTCACACGTTGGAGCCACGGACCTATCTGTCGTGTCTGTAACCTTTCAGAAGGAGTCCCCTTCCCTGGGCACTGGACATGTCTGAACTAAAAAACTATTGTAATCAAGTCATAAAAACTATCACCAAAGTAAGAGAGAGCTCCAGTCCCCTCAGCCCCAGGGTAGGTGAGGTGCAACTATTGTAAGGAATAAAGTGAGACATATATCAAAGCAAAGAGAGCGTTCTCACAGAAGTGCAAAGTCATGCTTTTACAGAAAGCTTTGCTACAGCTCTCGGGAGAGAAAAGCAACCACGAGACTGCAGATACACAGCTCTGGTGGAAAAGGGGCCAGGACTCAGCTCAAGGTTGTCTCTCTCATCAGCTAATGGAGGAGTCGCTCTTCAGATCCAGACAGGGTTCCAGGAGCCTTTTAAAATCATCAAATTACGTGGCACAGAGCAAATCTATGAGTACAAAGCTCCTAAAGCCATCCCAACCCTGACTCATCAGATGTGGGCCCAGGATTCCCAGGATGAGGCACATCTTCTGTGCCTCTCACCTGCCCTACGGATCTGCAGGGATCCCCAGGAATCTTTAAAAAAGAATGGCAAGGATAATGTTTCTGATTATGGACAGGCATGGCCTGGGAATGAGGGGAGGAGAGGATTACATGACCTGGAGCCATTAGAGCATCCTTGTGCATTTCCACCTCCAGAATCCAAGCCTGGTCACCAGCACGCTGGAAAGACTCTTACATTAGCAATGTTTGTGTGTGTGTGTTGAGGGCTCCCTTAAAAACAGCATGTGCTTCTGCTGCTTCTTGAAAGCCAGGTCCTTGGTTCAGCCAATCTGCAGCATGGTACAAGCATTTTTCAATTTTTGCATGGCAAAGTTGATTTGTATTGCTCGTGCTCCATATAAGTAGGATACAGCTCCAATTTTTTCACTGCAGATAAATTATCTAATGACTTAGTAGTTTTTTGCTGTTGCAAAGTCATTTGCAACCTGATGGTGTTTTCAGTGAGCGTGCTTGTCCATAATTACTCAACACATTGTTTATTTGAGCAGCTTTCCACCTATGGAAAAACTAAGTGGTTACAGGTTCTGTAATGTAATTGATATTGTATCTCCACTAGCTAGCTGGCTGGATGATTTTTATTTTATTAAGTAAGTGACAAAAGTGAGAGAAATTTTTGCCCTTTGCGGGATTTTGTGTTGGCATATACAAAAGAGCCATTTACCAAACTTTTAACACAAATTAGATGGTTATTTATGCACTGCTAATAGTGAAAGCCAAATAAGCAGCTTGAAAGAGATTGGGGCAGGTTTCAGTCTCACTTTTAGGTGGGACTTGTTCACCAGTTCCTTCTCCACAAATTTGGCGCCTGCAAAATTTCTCAGCTGAAAGCTCTGAATTTTCCTGCAATCTTCTACTAATCTGCCTGAGATCACAGGCAATTTCAATAACAATGAAAATTATTCTAATTTCTTCTCCAGGAGTATCTCTGGTAAATGCTATCCCAGTTCCTTTTTTATTTCTCTCCCCTGGTTTATGACTTCTCACCTCAGCCATAATGCGGAAGCCATTTTTGCCTCTGAATTTATTCATCAGGTCCTTTCAAACTTTCTTCCCTTTCTTGCTTCCTGACAATAAATTCCCCACCTGAAACTAGCTACAGAGATAATTTCCATCAGAATTGCCACTGTCCTTAGCATCATTAAAAGTTACAGCTCCTCTTAAGATGTAGGTGCCCAATTTGACAGATGTCACTCTGCATCACTCTGCTTTTCCTGCTGTTTTGTCTGTGTTGAGCAGGATGCCATCAGTCCAGCCTGTCTGAGGGAAGAGGCTGAATGGGATTATCTCTGTGAGTCTCTTGAAATCTGAAAGAGGAAGGGATCGACAGCAGTGATGGTTTTCAGGTTTCCTTTTCTTGGAGCCCAGCACTTGGAGGGTATGGGACACATTCAGACCTGTAGGTGGGAGGTGCATGTGGATACAGCTTGTGGATCTGAATCAATGGCAGGGTGTGCAGAAGAGCCAGGTGAGAATCACTGCATCCCAAACCACCTTGGCATCAGCAGAAATGCAAAGCATGGCACTTCCTTTTTAAGGGGTTGGCACTTCTGATGTGTTCTCAAGGGGGGAGAAAGTATTTCAGCTCCATGTTCAGTAAAACTGCCATGGAGAGCATTTTTCCCCTTTGCAGTATCGTCTAGAAGAGGAACATCCTTACACACCTCATCCTTTTTTAGTGTTTGAAGAAGGAGCTGGGAGTTGAAATGCCTGATTTTGGTTTGCAGTGGTACTGAGAGTCCCAGTATCTCTTCTCCCTTTTCTCTGATGTGATGGCTCCTTGGGTTTCCCCAGAGCTCAGAAAACAAGCCCACTGGCTTAGTTTTGTGCTCATACCTCTCTTCATGTTCCAGTCAATCAAGCAGATTTCTCCAGTTGTTCTGGCCGTGTTGTAAATTCACCTGTTCGACTCTGAAGAGCACCACAGGCCCCAATAAGACATACTCAGTTCAGTGGAAATACTTGGATTGTCTTCCAGTGACTTGGACAGCCCCTGCACGATGATCAGCAGGTTCATTCTAACATGATTAGATGGTTGCAAACACTTATTTTGCTCCCCAAAAGAAAAGTCAAGTATTCCTGATACGATAGCTGTGAAGAGTCTGTGTTGCTCTGCACCTGTCTGGTAGGAGCTGATAAATCCTGATAACTGGATCTCAGGCTTTGAGCAGCCTGGCTCCAGCAAAGCTGTAAATCATTTTCCATGAGGCTGAAAACCCAGGTACAAAGAAAATGCCACACAATTCAAAGCCTTTACTTGCAAAAGTGAGGAGAGGTCCAAAGTGTTAGGAAATGTCTTTGCTAAACATCCTTGAAGGAGCTGACATCTAAATTCATGGAGTAGAAGGTCTCCAGGAGTAACAGGTCTCTGTAAAAAGTCAGTTTTAATAATGTAAGATCCACTGGCTCTTGAAATACTCAGGTGCCAAATAGCACTTCAGTCTTGTAAGGCAGCTTGGAAAATGAGCAGCATTTTCCCAGCTCCTTGTGGGGCATGAATCTCAAACCCTGAATCTGAGCAAAGCCAGCTGGAAGAATCCAAACTGATCGCAGGGAACTGTGAACAAGCTTTAAAACTTGAGACGTCTCCTGAGCTGGGGGACTTGGGAACTTGTTAGCCTGGTGAGCGTGGCAGCAGAGCAAAAAGTGAAGAAAATGGCTTCTTATTGACTGACAGAACAAACAGGTGAAGAAAAAAATATCAGTCAGATGTCATCTTCAGGGTTTTTTGTTTGTCCTAGGTAAATCACTCCCTCTCCAGCTCTCCAGAGCTGGTGGTGTCAAAAGCATCAAAGAGTGATTGATGAGCAGACAAGACAGAGAAATCCTGACTGTAGGCAGGCAAGAGGAGGGCTGCAAAATGATGTTTCATAGATACAGATATGCTTCCTCCATTCACTCAGGGAGAACATTCCCTACTTGGTGATGATGTGGGAAAGCTTTTCCCGTGTTTGGGGCAGCAGAGGGGTGGCTTAGGTGCTGTAGCTCTGGCCAAGACATGAGCTAAGGGAGAAACACGGAGATGAGGTTCAGTAAGTGAACCTCAACAAGAACCTCTCTTCAACAAGAGAATTCCTATGATTAAATGAAATGACTGAGGTGCTCCTTGTAAGATCTTGCTTAAAATCTTGAGGTTTTATGTGTCAGTTATTGGTGTGATTGTACCAGCTGCCATGGTCTAAAAAAATGTTTGATTCAGATGTCTTCAGCTGTAGAAAAGCATGAAAGAGTAGATTTAAACAGTCTGAGTTCTGAATTCAGATTTCCATTTTCTTCTCTCTACCTCCCCCTTAGGTTTGGGAATAATCAGTTTTGTTGGCTGTTGCCTATAGAATTGTTTGATCGTGTGATGTCTCTGGCTGTCCATCAGTCCTTATAGAGGACTTGAGGGCCTGCTCACAAAATAGACCTCTCAGAGGTATGAAATTTCTTTGGGTTTTTGGAACCTCACAGCTGACTAAAGAAGGACCCACGTGGTTCCCAACCCTGTAAGAGAGGAGTAGCTGGGTGATGTTAGCAGTCATAATTCCTACCTGTGCTGGCATTTGCTTCCAAAAAGAGGGTGAAAGCAGTGGGGAGCTGGTGTGTGTGTGTGTGTGAGAGTGAAGATTAGGAGGTGGGGCACCTGTATCCTGTTTGGTTTCCCAGTTTCCCCTGCTCAGGGCGTAGCTTGTTTTTCATTCTGTTTCCTTTGCTGCCTTTTTCATGTGTTTGTTTATATCGTCTATCAAGTTTATCATTATGTGCTCGCGCACATAAAATCTTTATTAGCCGTGTGAATTTTCTATTCTCTGTTCTAATTTTCCTTCCTTCTTGCATTGTTAACAAACTCTGCTGATTGCAGATGTTTCCCATTTGACTGCACCTGAGACTCAGGTTTTTCAGCCACGCAACAGAAGGAGCGCTGGCTCCTTCCTCCGGCCATCCTGAGGAGTGTGATGGGGCCATCCCACACAGAGGCAGGGGCTGAACCTGGGCTCACAGACCTCCTTGAGACCAGTAGAACAGGAGAGAAACAGAAATTGGGTTGTGATTTTAGGGGTGGTTATGAATGGGTTGTGCTGCTTGGAACTATTTGAAGTGACTGGCTGAAGGAGAGGGGAATTAGGGTCTGTGCAGAGACTGAGGAGGTCCTTTGTGCTCCGTGTCCCATTTCAGCTGCTGTTAAAAGCCCTTGAATGGTGGATAGATGTTGGCCATGCCTGCTTCCCACCAGCTTGGCTTGACTTGGCCCCTACACTGACAACATCCAAGAACACATCACCCCACTGGCTCTCACCCCCCTCAGAAGTGGAGATGGGGTAAAAAGAATTTCAGTGCTTTGCACTGGTTTGGCCAAGTCAAACTGCTCTACTGACTGATGCCTTCTACAGAAGGGCCCAATTTGCTCCTGATAGAGCCATTTCTGAAATCATACTGAGCAGTAGAGAACCATGGAATGGTGCAGATGTGTATCCATGTTGTGGCTGGGCATCCTGAGCACCCTTTCCTTCTGGGCAGTGGTCAGAAGAATGCTTCTTCACCAACATCTCTTGATATCCTGCCTAATAAATCCTTCCCTAGAGAGTTTTCTAAAAGATTGTTCTGCCTTAGACACGGGAGTGAATAAATCACCAACTTTTGTGATCCTTTGATCTTAACACTCTTACCAGAACATCAGTTTAAGGGACACAGATAAAGCATTTGCACTGTCCATGTGGGACAGTGTCCTCTCTACTTCCTACTCCAGAAAACCCCCTGTATTTTTTCAGTGTCCTTCAGCAGGGATGAGAGTTCCTTTTCTGGAACTGTTGTTTGAACTTCAATGGCTACAAAAGTGTAAACCACCCCTCTTTCATGGGGGAAAAATCTTTAAATCAGGAATCAGGAAACAAAACTTCAGGACGTCCTCTGCTGGTTCCTTGTTCTTCACTGGCTCCCAGTTTGTCATTTTGCTGCTTGGTCTTTCTGCTGCCTGTACCAATAGATAGAGGACTTTTTGGCCAGTGTCCCAGAATTGTTCCACAAGAAGGGGAGCACCAGGGAAAGCAATAGCTCAGATTCAGAGCCTGCAGACGACAGTTTCGGAATGCTCAATGGGCAGGGATTTGCAGATCGGATCCCAAAGCACATCCCACAGCGGATGGCACCAAGGCTCTCATACACCAAGTGGACAGGAGGGCTGGAGTCCTCCAGGATAAGTGGCACTGAAAAGTGACCAGAATGGTCAGATGGAGGAAGATCTTGGTGACAAGACCAAGTGGCTTGACCTTAATACAGCAGCGAGGAGGAGGTGACAGGGAAGGGTCTGGTTCATGCCAAAGCAGCCTTTTATTTGGTGGCTGCTCACTCTGTTCTGCCAGGGTGTGCTTTCCCTCTCTAATTGTGTGCAGCTCTTCCCACTTGGGAAGCTGCTCCCAGCGTCAGGCAACATCCTGGTTTATTACAGTGTCATTTTCAGGGTGCACCACCAAGGTTGAGGCGGAAGATGTGTGTGTCATGTCTCGTTTGCTCAGCTGCAGAGTCATTCAGGGGCAGCTTCCGCTTGGGCTGATCCTCTTTGAGCTGTGGATTGGGCTGCAGCCCTGGAAAAGCATCACATATTTCTTAGCATTGCAGCCACTGGAGTAGTGAGGATGGGTACAATCACTGGAGGAGATGTCAGTGAAAGCTTCCACAAATCACAAGATCTAGTTCTACTGCTCCATATAATTAGTGATTAAAATGAGTAAAAACAAAGCAGCAATTTTCTTATTGATCCCTCAGCAAATAGTTCTGTCTGTTTGCTTCTGTATTGTTTCTTCTTATTAAATAGCCTTGAATAAGAAATGTCAGTCAAATGAATTTAGATTCCTGGTGCTTCAGACAGAAATCAAAGCAGGATTGAAAGAGGAACGATAATTAGAGAGAGGAATTCCACCTCCACACACTTCTTCCCTTGCTCAAGGAGTGCTGATTTTATCTAAATTGCCAAAGCCGTGAGCAAATGAGAGGTGATGGGAATTATAGACTGCAGATGCTGAGACAAAGCAAGGGAAGCTTTAATTAGTGCATTTTAAAGCAGAAATGAATTTCCTAGGAATAAATTATTCGACTGAATACACATGGAGTTTCTTAGAGGTGAACTGAAGAGCTTTTTACACACCAGAAACAGGGCTCACAGGTTGCATCTGTCTTGTAGTAATGAGTGACCCATCACTGGGGTCTGAAATACATCAAGATGAATCCTTCTTTATTTGCATCCCACTTTATCTTTTAATACTGAGGAATATTTTTTTTAATATTGAGGAATTCCCACAGCTGCAGGTTCACATAAAGCAGAATGTTTTCCCAATACCACATTTACTCATTGAAATGTTGGTGATGGATGCTGAGAAACTGGGAGTTACATATCGAACCTACTGGTACTGAAAGGAAGTTATTTTCATTTCAATTCTCCTCTTATTCTCCTTCCTTAGCTCTGTTGCCATGCTTTCGTGACACTTGCACACACATAAGTCACTGGGAACCTTAAAACACGAACCTTTCTATGTTTTCAGCAGATTTTCACAGCTTTTTAAAGGTTGAGACAGTAACAACTCTGTGCAGTTTGGAGGTGGATAGAGCTTCCTGGCTGAATTGATGGTGCTGAAACAAAACCATTCAGCTGGGTGCTTTAATCCTGAATTCCCTAACTCAGCAGAATTACTCAGTCTCTTAATTATTTACGTATTTTATGTGAGCCTGTTGCACACAAACCTTGTTGAAGCAAGCAGGAGAGGGGCCAGGCTGAGATCTCATGGTTGTGTTACGGGAGTGCTCACAGACCCCTGATGCAGGTGCTGCACAAACATGGAATAAAATGGGTTTGGCCCTCCAAGAGCGACACTGTTCACCTCTGCCCTGAAAAGCAGGAGTGAAAACACCCCAGGAGGCTGGGGGATGGACAGGCAGCATCTTTCCAACAGCTTGGGGGTGGCTGGCAGTGCTGGTCTACATGAGAGATGAGAGAGGCTGGGGGATGGACAGGCAGCACCTTTCCAACAGCTTGGGGGTGGCTGGCAGTGCTGGTCTACATGAGAGATGGGTATGGCCTGGAAAATCAGCCTGTCCTCCCTTCCTGGAATGAAGGGTCACCACTCATGACCTTCCACAGATCCTGCTCTTCTTCTGGCCACGTGTGTAAGGTAAAACATACAGGTAGAGCAAGGTACACCCTCGAGGCTTCAGCTCAGTGTTTTTGGCAAAGGGACCTAAAGTCCTGAAAGACCCCGCACTCTTTGTGGGAAAACAAGGCTGAAGCTCGCTGGTTTTTCTGATGCTGTGGTTGCCTGTTTCAGCTGTTGCTCTTTTGTGCCAGAGGTTAACTTGTATCACCCATGATGAATGACTCAGTCAAGGGGTATTGAACGCTGATGTGTTTATCTTGTGGCAAGATGGGAATGTTGCAAACTTGTGAGCTGCGGGAGGCAATGGGCTAATTTGAGATTTGTTCCTAGCCCTCGCCATGCGAATGGTGTCGCTGCGAGCCCAGCAATGAAGTTCACTGTGTTGTAGCAGACTGCGCAGTCCCCGAGTGTGTCAACCCAGTCTATGAACCAGAGCAGTGTTGTCCTGTCTGCAAAAATGGTAAGAAAGAACTGTGTTGGCTTTAACAGAGATATAAAGGAAACATTTGATTGAAATGCTGTTACTGAGGTTTGCTTCCATCGGCACAGGCTGGTGTTTGGGCTGGTCCTTCTCCTGGTGCTTCACTTATGGGGTGAAAGTTAAAACTGCCCTTCCTGGCCTGTGTCTTCTCCTTGAAGCAGATGGAATGGCTGGCTTAACAAAGCTTTTGTAGGATTGAGTCCTGATATCAGTGATTGTTGTTTCATTTCTTTGGTTTTTTTTCTCAAAATTAGTCCAACAGAGAATCAAATACATGAGAAAAGAGAGGGTCTTTGTCCCTACATTAAGAAACCAATGGTTATTATCTAAGGCCAAGGGAAAAGTCAGCAAAATCAATGGCAGAACTTTTCCTGTGGCCAGTAAGGCACCCACCAAGCCGAGAACATTGTTAGTTGGGTACTGGAGTCTGTGTGTAGCACTGGCCCTCATTGTCCTGCTGAGGTGATTTCATGAATTAGAGTCTGATTCATCAACACTTTCAAGAAATGTTTTGGAACGACTGAAAGTACCTATTTGGAAAATAAATCTGTTTCCAAAAAGGTCTCCCCGGTCTTGTACCACAGCCTGTACTCACATACATCTCTGAAAAAGCACCTTCCTCCTAATGTAGATGTGAAGACAGATTAAAAGGTAAGGCAGCTGCACATAAACCTTTTCACAGCTTTCTAAACATGTAAGAAATGGCCACTTGGATTCGGCTCCTTGTGTTTAGAATTCACTATCCGTATATATTTGCTCTTACATACATCACCGCTGCTGGGTAAGAGTAATGGCTGCTTTTGTACCTAAATGAAAATGTTGGTAAAGAAAATAACATTTTCAACACATTTTCTGCACTGTAAGACAGAGTAAAGGCAGAGAGTTGGAAACATAAAATACTTTAACTGAAGGAACTTGAAAAATTAATGAAAAATTAAAAAATGTTTGGAAAATTATGCCATAAATATTACTTGAAATCCTATGGTTTGTATCTGTATTTCTGTTTAAAAATATTTTGTCAGATTTTCACTGAGTTTTGTGTTTCTGTTGGAAAGCAGAAAATGTTCACAGGAAATCTTGTTGGTTTGTTTTTATTGCTGGAGTTCAGAGGAGAGGTTTGTTACCCAGCTCTGTGCACCATCTTTGTGTACATTTGTGTTTGGGTGTGAGGTTTCTTATCACACTCAACAAGACTGGTGCCATGGGTTGGTGACTCAGGGGTACCACAGGCTGTCACCAGGCTTGTCACTGAGCTCAGACCCATTCACACCCCAGCAAACACCTCTGGAGCATGTGTGGGCTCTGTGTTCCCATTGTGTGTAGGGCACCATCCCAAATCCCCTCATTTACAGTGGCAGCACATCCCATCCGGTTTGCGTCGCATGAATCCAACCTGTGAGCATCCCTGAGGCTTCCCAGCAGTGCAAGCTCAGAGGGGCCTTCACACAGGCCCAGGAGATGCTGGATTTCCCTCCCAACCCTTCACCACCATGACCATTTCCCCCAGGAGCCACGCTCCCCCTTCGGGGGTTGGAAAGGGAAAGGGAAAGGGAAAGGGAAAGGGAAAGGGAAAGGGAAAGGGAAAGGGAAAGGGAAAGGGAAAGGGAAAGGGAAAGGGAAAGGGAAAGGGAAAGGGAAAGGGAAAGGGAAAGAGCAGCTTCTGTTGGTGGGGACAAGGACAGGAGGACAGAATGAAGACCAGCTGTGTGCTGAATGGACTGTGGGACACAGTGAAGTGATTGGAACCCTCATGGGGAAGCCAGGACGCTTCATCCATGGTTTTACCAAATCTCCACTCCTCTTTTCGATCATCTGGTGGGGATAAACAAAGTTCTGCAGCTGAAACCTATTTTAGGCCTGGATGTACTTCTCACCATCCCCTTCAGAGCAGCCTGGATGCCTTGGGGAATCCTGTTCTCTGGGGCTTGCAGCACAGCTCAGCCAGCAGAGGGTCGAGGCTGTTCTCTGGGATGGAGGAGCATCTCTGCGTGGGGGTGCCATGGGGGGAGCTGAACCCCTCCTGGTGTCCCAGCCTGGCTGTAGTGATGGAGACCCCTCAGCTGGAAGGGCTTTCTGCTCCTCCTGCTGCTGCTGGGGCTGACTGGCTTACAGTTGGCCCAAGCTGGCAGTTTTGGCTGTGTCCTTCACAAATGTAATGAAGTGATTCCCACAGTGACAGAAATTAGCAGGCACCAAGGCAGTCCCTGTGTCACGGGGAGTCTGATGATCAGAGTTTGTTACTGCTCCTGGACGTGGCTGAATGTGGCACACACTGTTCACCTTTCTCTTACAGTTTGGGAGATTCAAGTGGAAGTAGCAGCCATTCCTGTGTCTCTTCCCATCTGAATCCCTCTGACACATCCTAATGAATGAGGAGCACAGTGTTCTCAGCTCTGTGTTCATCTTGAGACCAAAATTGTGTCTTTCAGCTCTCCACTTCAGCCAATCAATTAAAGCTCAGTTTCACAAATGCATGAAGATAACACAAGCTGACAGACCCACTTAAATGACTGAAACACCCCTTTTTAAATTTATTTGTTTTTTTCCTTTCATTCAGTAGCTTTTGTTTTCTGCCAAAGGGTTGAAGACACAATGCCATGTTCTGGTCATAATTTCAGACTGACAAACAGAAGAGCTCAAGGTATACAGTTGCTGGGTGGGGGGAAGTAATTTCTGTGGTGCAAATCCTCAATTCAAAAGCCATCCCTTAAAATTTTGGTAAGGAAAATCCTTATTTAAGGTAAAACACAGCTCTGCATCATTTCCTGCACTCTGCTAGGGGCATGGCTGGTCTGCTTTTTTAGCTGTTGCTGCTATTAATGAGAGAATAATTCTCTTTCCATACAGTCAGGTAGATTTTCATAACCTTATTAATTACATCCCACCAAGGGCAGAAGTTCTGTGATTCAGTGAGCACTGGCACAGGTTTCCCAGAGAAGCTGTGGCTGCCCCATCCCAGGAAGTGCCCAAGGCCACGTTGGACAGGGCTTGGAGCACCCTGGGATAGTGGGAAGTGTCCCTGACCATGGCTGGGGGTGGAAGGGGATGGTCTTTAAGATCCCTTCCAACCCAAACCAGTCTGGAATTCTGTGATTCTGTGATAATGCAAAAATCTGTTGATTCTAACATTTCTGGCCTGAAGATTCATAGAAAGCCAATAGCGATTTCTCTCCCATCATTTAAGAGCAGTCTGAACAAATGGCTTTGGAGATTTGTTCCTTCTTGGCCAAAGAAATGAGACTGTTACCTCGTACCTCACTAATCACAGCAGCTCATTCAAGGCAGGCTGTTCCTGGCAGGGGATGCCACTTTCCACACGGAGCATGTGGACTTCACTGGGAGGCTCTCATTTGGGGGTAAGGCAGGCAGAGGACATTTTCTCCTTCATGTCCTATCATCCAGTTTGTCAGAGTGGATTTTAAGGGCGATGGCTCCAGGTGCTGTGCAGCATTTCTGTCACAGAGATGAAAGGTCACTGGATTTCACGTTTCCTGGTAGTGACAGACTGCAGAATTATGGCCCCGAGTTTTTATTTCCAGTCCCTGTGACTTCTCCAGACGAAAGTGTGTCACTGCTGTTAACTCTCTCCTCTGCAGGATCTCAAAGTGGCCTGTCACTGTTAGAGTCCAGTCCATGCCACCATCGCTGTCCCTCCTGCCCCAGGTCCTGCAGTTCTGTGAGAACATCCACCCACTCCTCCTATGCCACAGCCTTTCCAAGCAGAAATTCCCAGCGAGGTCTGCATGCTCCCATGGCCAGGGCTTAGAGAGGTGCCTGTGTGGTGTTCCTGGGCCCTTCTCTCCTCACCCTGTGCTCCTCATTCATTCATTCCCAGACCTCTGCTTGTCCCTCCTCATAAACCCATCCACTGCAGTGCACAAAAGGAGAAATTCACTGTGTTTCATTTTCTTGAGAGACGAACAAAACAAATACTATAAATTTTTGGGTTGGGGTCTGGTTTTGCCTCTAATTTAATTTTTGTTGTCACCAATCCTCAACAAAAGAATTTGTTACCCAATGAGCCAGATAAAAGCTAACATGTCCACAGTGAAATATTTCCTGGCAAGTGTGCTTACACAGCCTGGGCTTCTGGAGACATTCGTGATGGAATACTGGGCATCAGGAAGACATTTCGTAGATAATCTGTCACTGAGTCTTTAATTAAAGTTTTAAATTATCGCAGTTGATACAGATTTCCAAGTAAAGAGGCTGATCTTGCCATCCACACACAAGTAAAAGATCCCTTTGACCTTCAACAGATTTTACATTGGTAAAATAGAATGTCTTCAGGCAAGGCTCTTGTGGGTATTTATTATAATGTCCTATAAATATTAATAAATCCCTGCAAATGTCTTCATATTTGAGGGCATGAGCGCAAAAGTGAGTAAATAGTAATTTATTTCTGTGCATATAAACTCACGTTTTACCTAAGCTTCTCTCTTAATTTACTGAAATATAAACTTGCTGCTCATTATTTCTCTGTTGGAGTTAATTTGAAATAAGCGTTCTGCACCCAGCCTGATCCTGCTGTAACACAGTGTGTCTTGCTGAGGAACCCCCCAAGGATTTTCCCAGCCCGTTGAAGCCTTTCCTTTGGCAAACAAATCCGTGTTACACTTGTCCCTGGGCGAGCTGTGCATGTCTCTGTGTAGGATAACACCCGGGGGCAGACCTTTGAGGCTGCCTTTTCTCAGTGAGTGCTATGAAGAAATGCATTTTGTCCGAGTGGGAGATGTTTGGGACTCCCAGGGGTGTCCCTTTGGAAAAGCTGTGCTGTGGACAGTGGGGCAGTTGGTGTGTGGACATGGGCCAGGCTGTTCCCGTCCTGCCCAGCCAGTTCAGAAGTGGTTCATGAACTTCATTTCCATTCCCAAAGTAAGCAGGGCAGGAACGTCCGGACGCCGCGGAAAGAGGCGCTGGCAGTGCAGTCAGGGAGCAGCGCTCTTCCTTCCCAACCAGGGACAGCCAAACCCCTGCCCAGGTACTGCCCTGGGAGGGCAGTGGGATCCATCCTCTTTGCAAAACCCTTTGGGATTTTGCAGGACAAAAGGCTCCATCTCAATGTAAATCCTTTTAGGTGAAGGTGATGGATTAACGGTGCGTGTTGGTAACCAGTACTGACAAAAACCCTTCCCCACGTGGTCTCTGTTGTTTCAAATTATCGCTGTCTTGAAAAGTGCCGAGGTTTTAATGTGGAATTATCCAGTGCTGGTGCTTTATTGCATAAATGTAGCTTGTTATTTATCTGCAAGATGTGGATCGCTGAAGCTCCAGGTCATTGTTTTGGAAAGCTTCTGCTTCCAACTTGATCAATGACAAAAAAATCAAGGAAGCATGGAAAAAAAAATTACTAAAAGTTTGAGAAAAAAAAGGGAAGTATTTGGGAACAGGATGTTTTGTCTGCCATTTGATTATATACAACTGTTGGAGGATAAAGGCGACACAGAAAATGTGGCAAGAGGATGAGAGAAGACTTCATTTACTTTGTGGAAAACAGTGATTTGGAGCCATGGGGAGATCCCTTTAGAGAAAAAAACAAAAAACAAAAAAAACCAACAACTAAATAAAATTCCTCTTCTAATTTATTTCAGAAATTCCTGAAATGGCCAGATTTTAAGATTGCACTTAAACCCCCTTCAGTCACAGTCTATGCAATGTGCTGGTTGGTTGTGCAGATGCAAGGGAATGTGCCCAGCCAAGGAGAAGAAGTGCTCCCCACGCCGGATTTTGCTGGACTCCACCATCCTCTCCCCAGGTCCTGGCAGCTGAAGGCAGTAGCGTAGCATAGCCCACGTCACCCTGCATGGTTGGGAGTTACTAATGGCAGCCAACTTTTGGGGCACTTGGTCACCCCCACAGCCACCACCCCCTCTGGGTGTCAGCCCAAGGGGCCATGGGAAGGATTGGATAATGTCCTTTGAGATGACCAGAGTGTGAACTGTGGTGCCCTTTTAGCTCAATTAAAGCAGTGATTTCATTATCAACAGAGGAAAGAAAGGATTGATTTGCAAGTTGGTAGAAGATACAAGACTGAAAATGAGGAGGTGTATTTGGGCCAGGCAGACACCAACCTGACAAAACACTTCAGTGCTCGCTTTACTGTTCCTTGAGAAGTCATTTCCCTGAAACTGATTTTCAGTGGAGCTTGTCCATCTGACCACTTCATGAAGATGCTGAACTTGCTGGTGAGTATTGGACACAAAAGCATCTGTCAAGAGCTAGATCCTCCATTGCTTTGGAAATCTTCAGCACTTGGATTATCCAGATGTTTAAACGCCCTGCTGACTCAAGGTTGATCTGCTCCCCATGGTCAGAGCTGTTGGAAGAGGCCTCCATAACAGTGAAGAGCTTTGGAAAAATTAAACCTTCCAAAATTAGGCATCCTGGTGTTGGACAGCATCAGGGAAGGCTGAGTTGAATCTGCTACCTCGTGAAGTTTGAAAGTGAGACTGAGAGCAATGAGGGAGAGGAAAAGGCTTTAGAGAACAAGAAAAGCCCTGAAGTGAGCAGTGCTTAATGTGAATAAGTTCATCCCACAGCTCAGTGCTCACACAAAGCCGGGGTGCTGGGCTGTGCAGTGACAGGGACGCTGCTGGAAGAGCTCCATTCCCAGGGAGCTGCAGCAGGACAGCAGCCCCTGAACGTGGCATGTTCACCTGCACAGGTCACCCGCTTCTTCCCGAGCCTCTGTGTGCTCTGCCTCTGCCCAGCAAGCAAGAAAGGGATAATTCACAAACTAAACACGACAGGAAAAGGCTCTGCCTGACTGCTGAAGGCCAGGCAGGAGCTGAAAGCGGCTACCCCAGGTCCTAACCACGCTTCCACCACAGCAGAGTTCAGATGAATGTAAAAGGCACCCTGAAGAGAAGGGTCAGGGAGGATCATGAGAAGCCATGTGTGGGATGGAACCAGCTCCAAAGCTCTCTTTCAGTGGACACGGCTCTCAGAGATGTGGGAAACACGTTACCTGCTCTCCATTACTCTTCAAACTCTGAAATACTCATGGAGAAGCTTTTGCTCATAATGATTGTTCCCCTTTGGGAAAATGTTGCTGAAGTTTGTGTGCACTGGCCTGTGAGAGTGGTGGTTCAAGATCCACTACCATCATGATAGTGTCTTGTAGAGAAGGGGTGGGTGAGGGGTTTTTTGGAGGGGAAGAGTTCCTAGATTCTGTTTGGGAAGCTGGGTTCCCTTGCAGAACGCAAGGAGCCTGGGCAGTACTGAAATTAAAGCAGGCACTGTGTTGCTGTTCCCCACCTGATTCTTGGTGTGACTTTAAAATGCCAAAAGTGACTTCATGATCCAATGACATTGCTGTAAACCATTTTGCTGCAAGAGAAGCTTAAAGCCAAATCCTGTGTCTGTGTCACTTGGTGTAAAACACAGCATTGTTTTACTCTGATTTACTCCAGCTGAGGGAGGATCTGACCTGCTGATAGCTCTGGGTGGCTCAGAGGCACATTGCAGGAGGCTGGGGTGCTTTGCATGGTCAGGGTTTCTGAAGGGATTAGAGAGGGTTTGCTTTGGCTGCTCTAGAAGGTTGGGATTATGAAGCATATCTGTACGAGGAGAGCGGCAGACACTGTCTTCATGTATTTCTAATTTGATGAATGTTTAATGCTTCTTTATTGGAGCCTACACATATGTAGAGGACTTGAAGAAGGGGTTGACTTATGTCAAATAATTTATGTTTGAGCTACTCCTTTTATATGAAATGCAGACTTTACAGAGCAAAGAGACTGTAATGAAAATATGAATTAAAGATTAGAGCTAAGCAAGTCTGAGAACACTTAGAATTAAGAAAGATGCTAACAAGTTTTCTCCTGCTTCCTTCCCTTCCCTCCACCTTTCCTACAGCTCCATCCCCTCTCCTTTGGCAAGGTGCTGCATTTCAAGGCAGCCTTCTGTCCCTCCCACATGGGTACAGCTCTGTGAAGGACAGCAGGCAGTGATCTCAGCCTGGCTGTTACTATGTGGTCATACACTACCCCAGCCTGTCACCTGCCAACTCACCCATCACTTTGGCTGGAGAGATAAAGAAGTGGGTTGAAGGTGTGTTTTTCTTCATCTCTCTCCCTGATTTGCTGGTGAAGTGCATCAGCTGGGCAGAACAAAACTGAGTGCAGTTTTGGTGGAGCCGATTGCCAGAGGGACCCTCAGTTTGGTCAGTACAGCCAGGTGAGGGTGCAAGGACACCGTGGGTGGGTGGCAGTGGTGCTGCTGTGACAGGGGTGGAGCTGTGCTGCCTGTGGCAGGTTCCTGTGGGAACAGGAGAGGCTGGGACAGTGCCAGCCATCACATAATTCCCTGTTGTGCAAGGTGCTCTGCTGTCCACAAACATCAGCATCCATTTCCCTCCACCCCTTGTCCCCCCCATGGCTCTCAGCTGCCTCGCTTTGTGCTCTGGCTTTGCACATGTGCCTTCAGCTGTCAGGGCAGGTCACCAGGCCCAGCACCAGGGCACTGCTCCCGCAGCACGAGGCTTCCCTTGGCTCCATCCCCGCAGCACAGGCTGCAAAAGAGCTTGGCTGGTGCAGGGGTTCCTTTCTTGCTCTCCTTGTTCATGTTTTGAAAACCCTTCTGCAGTGTTGATCAGAATTACTGCCCAAGACTGAAGAGCTTAGGCTTGGTCATGAGCAAATAAAAGCCCGGTGAGAATGAGGAGAGGATGTTGATTCCTTTGCTGTGGCTGGGGGGGTTGGCCTGGGTCAGTTCTTTGCAGCTCTGGCCTTGTTGATGCAGCTCAAGGAAAGAGGAGATGCCCATGGGAATCTACCAGCACTTTGTAATGGGAGGTGGGCTCCAGGATGTCCATATTCCACTTGTACCCAATTATAATCCCCTCAAGGAACTCACTGAGGAGTTCAAAGAAAAAGGAGTCAGTACAGACCAGTACCACAATTGGTGCAAACTGTTGTAACTCATTCTACATTAGCTAAGCCACAACCTGTCCTGGTTACAAATGTCTTGTGCCAGGTAGTGCTGGTAGGGAAGCAGTTTGTTAGAATAAATGGAGCAGGAGCTGATGATCCAAAAAGAGGAGTGTTGGTGTCCTGCCCAGGGATCTGTTGAGAGCAGTGGGTCTGTTTGAAGATGAGCACACAAAGTTCTCCCCAGGCTGTCAAAGTTCCGACTTTTTTCCACTGCAGCTGCCTGGAAGTACTTGAAGAAGATGGGAATATGTTGGTCAGAAGATGCTGACTCACTGAAACCTCCCTGGGAAAAGGGCCAATTACAGCAAACTCGCTGTTTGTACGTTAAAAAGCTTGGGGAAAAAAGTGGAAGTGATGAGATGACCCATTTAATGCTTTCAGAACAAACTCTGGGAGGATAAAGGGGGTGACATGGTTTTAGATCTAGATCTTTATTTTGTACTTTGGAATATTTCAATGAGGAAGACAGAAACAAAGGGGCTTTTTGCCCTATTGATTATTTCACACAGCCTGCTCTGATTTTTACTGAAAGCAGAAAGTGTTTGTACCTTTGACTTTCCCTCCCCAGGTGAGTGGGAGAGGAACAGGAGAAATAGCTCTGACTGTGATGGGAAATGTCCTTCCTGCTTGGATCTCCCTCTCACCTGGGTAAGTAACCAGGTCCAGGGTTGACAGAAGCTGACAAGAAAAATGGAAAGGGACTATTTACAAATGTAAACTGGAGTGACAGGACAAGGGGGAATGGCTTCACACTGACAGAGAGTAGGTTCAGACCTCTGGAAGAAATTCTTCCCTGGCACAGACTGCCCAGAGAAGCCGTGGCTGCCCCATCCCTGGAAGCTCTCACCACGTACAGACAGGGCTACAACACCCAGGCAGAGACTGATGCCCCCCCTAACACCCACCTGTGCTACAAGGAAAGCAGCAAGAGGGAATTTCTGGTTACTTTTCAAGCTGTGCCAAACGAAAAAGGAAATGTATTATTACAGGCAACTTCAAACTGTAATTATTAAATTGTAAATTAAATGGGAAACTGTGATAAAAAATGAAAACCTGCCCATGATAGTAACAATTAGATATATTTGCTGTGTTTTACACAGAAACCACTTTTTGTCTTGGCTACATCATGCCCCCCCAGAGAGTGAATTCTGTGATCCACTTCCTCAGGCTGGTTTCCTGGATGCCTTGCTCCTAGGGAAACATCCATGTTTTGTGTGCAGCTGAGGATCTGCCACCTCTCTCATTCAACCTAACAGCTCAACAGTGAAGGTTTCACGTGCAAAAAAAGAGTCAGGGCAGTTCCTGTGCCTCTGTAAGCCCCTCCTTGGACAGTTCCACCCAGACTTGAGAGACAGCCCTGCCCAAATGGTTATTTGGGTTTCCTAGTTGGAGCAGCCCCTGAAATAAAGGTGCCTACTTTCATTTACAGATTTAGCCTAACTCATATCTATGGATCTAAAGGCTAGAGGAGAGCTGCTGAAAGAGGAGTGGCCTCCACAGAAGCCCCCAGCAAAAAACACCCAGAACTTTCCTCGCTGCTCTGTTGTGTGCATAGCACTTTTAGAGTTGGCACTGCCCCTTCTCCTGTGCTTGTTCTCTCCCTCTCAGGGAAGTGCTGCCTGTGCTCTCCCTCTTGGCTTCATGTGCCCAAGCTCCTGTTCTAGCCAGGGGTTAGAGTAGCCAGACATGAGAGGAGAGGAGAGCATCAGCTGATGAAGAGCAGTGGCTTGGCAGGTTCTCATGGGGTGCTGACAGGCACCATCAGACTGCCCAGGCTGGGCTCTTCCACCCATGGATGCACCAGAGTTCCAAAGCCCTGCCTGAAAGCTTTTCCTTGCTGGAATAGGGGTTGCCAGACGTGAAGCTGAGGCTCAAAGTGCATCAAGAAAATGTGTGGGTTTTGTTGTTCCAACTGCAGTTTTGGCACAGCGTGCCCTGGTACGGGAAGTGTTGGCACAGGGAAGTCTGCAGTAACCCAGGGATTGCATGGGATCATTGAATGTTGGCTCTGAGGTGGGGCCAACCCAATGGCTCTCATCTCTGTGTGCATTAATAGGTCACAGCCATGGGGGTCAGCAAGACATCACTGACTTCCTGTTTTCCACTAATCTGTTGGGCAAAAATAATTCAATCAAATCCCCCACATAAACTCATCATGTCACAAACAGTGGTCACACACTACCCCAGCCTGTCACTTGCCAACTCACCCATCACTTTGGCTGGAGAGATAAAAAAGTGGGTTGAAGGTGTGTTTTTCTTCATCTCTCTCCCTAATTTGCTGGTGAAGTGCATCAGCTGGGCAGAACAAAAATGAGTGCAGTTTTGGTGGAGCCGATTGCCAGAGGGACTCTCAGTTTGGTGCAGTACAGCCAGGTGAGGGTGCAAGGACACCGTGGGTGGGTGGCAGTGAGGTGGAAGTGGCAGGGGCCTGGCACCTGGCAGCACCAAGTAGGAACCCTGACAAATGCCACGGGTACAGCATTCCAGAAATGTGTCCCACGTGCTGCAGTGTCTCCTCGTGCACTTCACCACACGGTGGCTGGGTTTCTGCATTTCTCAGCTGAATCAGGCTGCTGTGTCAAGGATTTCAGCAGTGCACCCCAGGAGGGGATCTCTGGGGCAGGGCAACATCCATCAGCACACACAAATCATCACAGAACGGTTTGGGTTGGAAGCATCCTTAAAAATAATCCAGTTCCATCCCCTGCCATGGGCAGGGATGCAGTAGCAATGTGCCACGTTGCTGCTTTGACTTAAGGCAGGCAGGCAGGCCACGTGTTAGGGGTGACATTTTCCTCCTTCTAGCGTCTCCAGTCTGTGCCAGACATGTATTTGTGCCCCTCATGCCATCCTGTCCCTAGCATTTCACAAGACCTGTCCTAATTTTTCTCAAAAAATTTGCCAGCTGAGAAATAAATAAAGGTGAGAGTGTTTATTCCCTTAGTTTGGCAATCACTTCATGGCCCAGAGAGGAAGGAGGCAAAGTAAGAATCAGGGAGGGGATCTGTTTCAGAGGCACTGGGACAATGCTGCCATCAAAACTCATTTCTGTGGCTTTCTTCTGGGGCTAAAACTCTGAGACAGAAAGAAGCCAACAGCGTAACTTCTGCCTCTGGCAGGTTTTCCTCTTCCGAGGCCAGCTGTGCTTATGTTTGGAGTGCTTTGCTCTTTGTGGCAGTTTTGGCTATTGATGCCATAGGTACAAGGGACCATCTGGAAATCTGCTGCCAGCTTTAGCAAGTGCTAACAGGGAGTTATGTTTGCTGGGCCCACGTTTGCTTGCTGGCTGCAGCAGCTCTGTGTTCAGCACATTTGGGATCCCCCCTGTACCCCAACAAGGCAGACTCTGGATCCAGCCCTGTGTCAGGGCACACACAAAGCCTCCAAGCCTCCCCAGGAATTCCCACCCTCCTTCACTTGCAGGGTTTGGAGTGGTTCTAGCTTTTGGGGTGTTGGTTTTCCCATCTTTTTTTACCTCCTGTGGCTGTTGAGCACAGCTTTTGTTTTATGTGTTCAGGAGTACAGGAGTGTGTTTCATTTTCCAGATTAGAATATGCTCAGAGGTATAATCAGGTCCTTCCACAGTATTTAATTATCCATAATTAAAGGCATCTACACAAAGCAGCAGATTTTCAAAGACTATTCCTGTGTTACATTGCTAATGAATTAAGTAATTAATTGGCATTGAAAAAATACAATAGGAAACATCAATCTTTTAAAGTAAAGCATTTTTTAGGGGTTTTACAAAATCATTAACTCATATCAGGTCAGTAGCTGTTCTAATGTCTAAATCCCCCTTCTGGCTTTAAAAAAAATTTCTAAGGCAGAAAATGAATGCAGGGAAAACAAGGCAGGGAATACTAGCTGAGGAGTGTGGGAACACTCAGAAATGGGGAATTTTTGGAAGTCATTGTCCATCATTTTGCCACCCTGTCCCACAGTTCCTTCCCTCTGCCAGTAAGACGTGAACCAATTCCCATCACACTTGAGAAGGCAGTTTGCAGCCTCAAACCTTCCTGTGGCTGCAAGTCAAATACAGTTTTCTGCTGGGTTTAGTTTGAATATCCTGCATCCCCTGATGAGTCCCCAGTGCCTCTGTGCCTCAGTTTACCCAGTGCACTTCCCTGTCCCACAGGAAGGTGGGAGGATAACGAGTTGTGAGCCGTTCAGATCCTGTGGTGCCACTGAGACCAGAGGGTGAGCAAGAATTTCATCCAGGAATTAAGTAATGAAAACAGACTGCAGAGAAGGGTAACAAAGCATTTGGGAAGTTTGGGCAGGAGGGATGCAGAATCACCATCATTTTTCCGCAGCCTTTCATCATTCCCAGCTGCTACCTCACGGAATAACTGTCCTGTCCCAGCACACCAGCACAATATCACACCTGCCAGAGTATAAAGGCCACATGCACTGTGGTTATGCCTTTTGTGGTGACATCCAGAGTTATGGGCAAAGGAAAGAACCTTGCTTTTTTCATTGGGTGATTTCATTAAATGCAATTGTTCCCATGCTAAACCAGTACCGCTCATTTTACTTCTTGCATGGCACCATCTGAAAGCATCCTGGAAATGTCATGGATACTGTTAAACTCAGGTAGTGAAAGAGCATGGGAAGAGCAAAACCTGGGACAAAACATGGATTACAGCTGCTTCTGTAGCTGCTGGAGAAATCAAGACAGATCCAGGCAGAAGTGTTTAGGGGCCTGTTTATTCCAGAAGCACCAACCTCTGCTTGTTTCTTCTGTCCATCAGACCGAGGTGTGCCTGGCCTTGCAGTGCCTTGGTCTCCCCATGTGTGTCCTCAAGATCTATCCACTCCTCCTGCCCTTCCCCTCCCATTCCCTCCTCCTCCTGTTTCCTCAGGAGATGCAGATTTTGGCACAGCAGTGCCATGTCCTGTCTCTCTAACACCAGGTTTAATGGTTGGGGTGGGGTCAGGGAAGATGTTTTCCTCATTTTCCTTTTCTGTGCCACAGGCAGGTAATTAAATCCCCCCACATAAACTAAGAAATATTGTTCCTGCCATTGTGGTTATTCCATTTCTACAGATAATCAATCACTTGTATGGATTTGCATAGAAATGGGAGCTTTGCCACTGCAGCCCATCCTAAATTTATAGGGATGAAAACAGGCAGATCCAAAGGCTGATACTGTTAAACAGCCCACAGAAGATGCATCCTTGGACTGGAGGAGGAACCTCTGCTGACTTTAACTTTTAACATTAATTTCCCCTTTCACATGGGTCTTCTACCTGCCCATGGCCATCATTTCTGTGTCCATCATCACAGAGGTCAGGAGGCTGGGGATAGTGGTGGAGACTGTGGAGGCCAGGGAGCTGGGAATGGTGGTAAAGGCAGCAGGAGATGGCTCATGCTCAAAGTCAGCAGCAGAAAACCTAAAACTCAAACACAAGCCAAGAGAAGGAAGAAATGGTTTCCACAGCAGGTCCTTCCTTACATGGAAAGTTTTATCTTTGCTTTGAAATCCCATTTCTAACACAAGCCCACACTCAAAACCAGCATCAGAAAAACCTGTCACCAGGTGGGAAGTGCAAGTGAGACCCTGCTGGTGCCCTCCAAGCATCACGCTCATGCCATGATGGCAGAAGAGCCTGAGGGCATTTTTCCATCAATTGTGCCCATCCCACAGGGTTCTGGACTGCAGTGGTGCTGTTTTCCAGACAGGAGCTGGAGGCTGATCCCAAGCACGTGGTTCCCCACAGCTCAGGAAACTCCTGTTGTGCTGGGGTGGGTTTGCAGCATTCCACTGCTAAAGGAACAACTCAGACAAATGTATAGCAATCCTGGCTCTTCCCTCCTACATTTTTTTTTGCTCCTATTTGATAGAAAATGAGCCCAGTCATAGTTTCAATTTCATTTATGACTGATCTGAAAAAATCCCCTCACCCCATAAAACATTGCACAGTTGTAGTGACCAAGTTAGATTCAATTCTGGCTTTATATTGAGTTGACATGAAGCCAGCTCTCTTCCATACATCATCTGTGATTGCAGTTAAGCATGAAATACTGTTTTAATTCTTACACCAAATGTGGGATTTTTTTTCTGAAGAAAAAAAGACATAAAAATGTTAAAGTGGGCCATAAAAATCATTATATTTTCACATGAAGCGCAACCAAGAGGCGAATAAGTTGCGTAAAAGCTCACAAGACCCAGGGGAAAAGTCCTGCTTGTTATTCTCTTATTGTTAACCTTTGCCTTTGAGTGGAGACACCTGGGCAGGGACCACAGGCCTGGTGCTTTGGCATCCAGGGGCTCTCTGGGCCCTTACTTCCCTAGATCAGGGTGTCCTCCCACACCTGCATGGACCAAGAGCTGTGGCTGCCTGTGGGAGCTGCTGCTCCCTGCCAGTGTCCCAGTGTCCCTGGGAGCTGCCCAGACCACTGCAGGATGAACATCCAGCCAAGCCCTTGGATGAGTTTGTTTCTTGGCATCCCAGTTCCTTCCTTGGGAATTACTGGCTACAAGGGCACAGTCACTGGGACATGCATTGTTCCTGGCACCTGAGCCAGTGAGCTGAGGGCAGCACAAACACCACAGCACAATATGCATGCATTTGTATTTGTTTTTTCCTTCACTTAAAGGTTTAGTGTCTGGAAAGTCCAACTTTTCCTCTCTTTGGCTGTTGATTTTACTGGTAACATTGTTAGCTGATGCAGTAGTTTAATGGTAGTTCTATTAATTGATTTCCTTTAAATTAATCTATTTGATACCGACTCAAAAAACCCCACCTCACCTCATGCTATGATTGAACGATTGAAAACATGAATATACCTTCAGTGCTGTTGGAATTCATTTTGGGAAGTATGTATGTGGACAGCTAAGCCTGTTACTTACATGAAAGGTTAAAATTACCTCAGAGTAGCTTTCATTGCCCACAATTACAATCTACCTGTTTTTTTAAAAAAAAAAATAAAAAAAAAAATCTATAGTATTCTCCCAAAGCTTTATGCTGTCTGCAAAATGATTTTTAAGAGCTAATCCTGTTTGTTTTCTCAGGTAAAGTTGAAATACACATTTCTCCCTTAATAGGTGGTTACTGCTGGCTTTGAGGTGTTACAGTTTTCCTTCTCCAGCCCAGAGTGTGTTCAGTAAAGCCTGGTTCAGAAAATCTGCTTTGGATGCACAGCTCCTGCCCATGCAATGCTGGGCCCTTTGCCTTTGCAGGTTTTTTTACCATACACTAAACTTTTCAGTGCTGATCAAGGTATTTGCACACATAGACCCTTTTCAAATGAAGAGGAATTTGATATATAAATCCCATAGGTGACTTTGAAAATACCAGCCTGCATTTTACACTAAAAGGAGGGGGGAAAACCCTGGATTTACAGATGTGTCTGAAACACTGGGAGTTGCTCTTCTGCTGTCTGGGAGCTGATCCATGTGCTGGCTCCTCCAGCCAGGTGAAACCTCCTCAGTTTCACTTCAAGGGTGCCCCTGTTGGGGTGTATGAGTCAGCAGAGTGAATAAGGTTATATAATAAAGGGTTATGAATTTGCTGCCTATTAATTTGCACTGCAGCAATGCCTAACCCTGCTGGCAGCATTCCCTAACCCATAACTGGGCTAGAAACCCAGTCAAACAGGCAGACTGGGGCTGGAGGCTTTGCAGGGAGCTCCAAGTGCACTTGGATATGCTCCCAACTTTGATTTTGGTGCACATGGGATCAGAAACAGAGGGGCTGTGTGCACAGGATGGAGGGAAATGTCCATATGGGGAGGCAGCTGTGGGTGCCTCACTAAAGCAGTGGGAAGTGTACTCCTTGCATTATTTTCTTTGGTGTGCCCAGATCATGAGCTTTGCTCCACCATCTCCAAGCTGCCTTCCTCGAGTGAGCTGTGCCAAAGGTCTGACCGAGAGCTCTGCTGCCCTGGCACGGGCAGTGCTCAGAGAGGCACAGGTTGGACATGACCATCCAGAAATCAGCAGACACTGGAAGCTGTGACTGCTCCATCCCTGGAAGTATCTATGGTCAGGCTGGCTGGGGCTTGGAGCAGCCTGGTCCAGCAGAGGTATCCCTGCCCATGGCAGAGGGTAGAGGTGGATGAGCTTTAAGGTCCTTTCCAACCCAAACCATTCTGGGATTCTGTGCTCAGCCTTGGGCTTGGTCCCCTGCTGTCCAGCTCATCCCACAAGCCCTGCAGATGAAGAGTGCAGTGGGGCTCCACCATTTTCAGCTGGTGCATTTTAGCTGTGGAAGGGACACTGTCTTTATTTGTCTTGGTGAGGGATGGTGTCCAGCACGTCCGTGGAGATGGGAGCCCATGGACGTCACCGCTGCCAAACAGACGCCTTTGAAATTGCACCCATAGATCTTCCCTGCACCGAAACGTCCCTGCTCCAGTATTTAGTGATGCCTGAAGTTACGTCTCCACATCACATTAAGTAACTGTGCTATCAATAAGGAGGAGTAATGTGGTGTATTCCCTTCTGGATGTCTCCCTGTCCCTCATTTGTTTGCTGCTGCTGATTAAGATGGATAACGAGCCATCAGTATTTTTCTAACTGCAGTGCAAAGCAGTGAGGCCTAAATCAGTCTCTGTCACTGGGTGCCAGCTCACAATTTAGGGAACCTGAGCAGGGCCCCTGCATTCACTGGGCTCCAAGGCAGCAGAGACTTGGGACTGTCTGAGCAAAGCCTGGATGATGTGACCATCTCAGTGTGTGGAGAGGCAGGAGGGGATGTGGGGCTACCAGGAGGTCCCTGTCAGGCATCTTCAGGCACCCAGTAATGTGAATTATGGCTGGAAAGATCTCTCCTGTAAATAGGCAGTACTTGGGAAGGGCTGTTAACACTGTCTTGTGAGCAGTGAAAAATGCAGGAAGGATGGAAAAGAGCTGCAGATCAGCTTCAGAGGAGAGTAATTCTTTGGGGCAGTGGTGTGCACGATTGAAGGCTCATGGATGTCTGGAAGGTACCTCCAGATGGCTCCAGGAGCTGTTAGCCAGAGCCAGCAGGGTTTGACAACAAATGAAAACAGAAAAGGCTCTGATTTTGAAACATTTTACAGAACAGAGTGAAACTGAGACCATTTATAGGAGGTGCCATCTCTCCCTGGGTGTCTGGACAGGGCAGCAGAGGGAGACTGAAGCTTCCATCTTGGGGTCACCTCGAGGAGGAGACACTTCTTACCACACCTGGGAGCCACAGAGAGACAGGACAAGGGGGAATGGGGTTAAACTGACAGAGGCCAAGAATTCCTTTTTGGATTTTAAAATATCAACAACAATCCAAAAACGGGGAATAGAGCAATTCCTGAGCTTTTGAATGGCTTGGAAGGGTGCTGGGGCCACCACTGGCTCACTGAGGGAGGTTTAATTTGTGGCACTCAGGCTGGCATGGGTTGGTAGATTCAGTTCTTAGAGCCTCCTGAAAATGGAGCAGAATACAGATTTTATTGAGGGGGCAGATGCATTGATACAGTCTGTGCATCACAGGAGAGCTCACTGCTGCCTGAGAGCGTGAGCAGGCTGAGAAGAGGCTTCCTGACTTGATGGTGATCAGGATGATGACCTGAAGCAGTTCCATTTCCAACCCTGCAGGAGTCTCTGTGCAGGTTGAGGGGTTGGGTGATGATGGACTTTGGAGTCCAGGGGGTTCTTTTCTCCTGGTGTTTGTACTGGGAGGAGCTGTGTCCTCTGTAGCCTGAAGGACATGGCCATCACCTGCAGGAGCAGGGATCAGAGCTGGGCATTACTGGGATGGGAACTCACTGGTCCACATCCTGGGATCATGGCAGCCACAGGGAACAGTCCCAGTGCACCCGCAGGCTTCAGCCATGCTCCGAGCCAGGATCTCCAGCTCTGGCCTCCTCCTAACACAAGAAAGCTCAAGGGTTGTTTTCTTTGGGTGGGGTTTTCAGCTGCCCCTGCAGAGAATCACCAAATTTAATTTTCAGCAAGGCAAAGCTCAGCATCACCAGCTGATTTCTTTATGTCTCACCTCCGGCTTTGCCCACTGCCCCTCCTTCCCCGAGAGAGAGGGGCTGGCACTCTCCATACCAGGCAGTGGAAACAAGACTTCTTCCCTCCCCAACTCCTTTATTAAAACAGCAAATTGAGCTCTTTTCTTGCAATCTGAAGTGATCACATAAATAGCACTGGCAGAGCTAAATGAACATTTGAAAAGATCCTGCAGGATCAGCAGAGAGGAGTGGTGTTAACCTCCAGAAACTGAGGCCATCATTAAAAACAAGATGCTGTTTTCCTTCCCTTCTGAGCACAGAGTTCAGCCCGGACATGGAAAAAGTCCCAAGATGCAGGCAAGAGCAATTTCTTTTCTCTGTGACAGAGCCTGGGGATTCTGCTGTGTTTTTCCTCTTTTTCTGTTGGAGATCCACGAGCATCCTTGTGTGGATTCCAAGTGTCGTCCTCATTTGGTCGCTGCTTTGAAAGGAGCGTGCTGGAGACTGCACAGCTTGTGGTGTGGGATGGTCACGGTGAAGCCTGGGAGAAGCCTGGGAGAAGCCTGTTTTGTGGAGACATGCAGAGGAAAACCTGCCTTCACACTGCCAACAGCAAACCCCATGCCCAGTTGTGTTCATGGTTGAGCTCCAAAAGCAAAGTCATCGAGCTTCATTCAGCCGCGTGAGCGTCCAGGGGGATGTTTCAGGATGTATCCATTCCTAAATACTGTCAGGAAACACCAGTTTTCCATTTATCCCTTGCAACTTCAATTGTGGGGCACACCACTTGGGACCCTGAGGGATGGCTGCTGAATTGAGCTGCTGTTTAACAGCTGTCTTAACTAGGCAGATAAGCAAAGCCATCAGCACCTCTCTCCTTGATGGAATCCATTGACTGAACAAGCTAAAATCTCTTGGAGTAAGTTTTATTGTTTCCTAAAGGGATGGGGAGGCTCTCAAAGAACATATTTTACTGAGGGGAAACTACCACTCTTGCTGGAAGCAGAGGTTGCACAATGAGAAGTTCTGGTGGAGATGAGCTTTGTCTGGGGTAAGATGCTATTCAGGGCACATCTGAATATCACAGTTGGCCTGAAGTGATCTGTGCTTGCTGTTTGATTAACATTTGATTTCCTTTTATTGCTTCTCTGCACACACAAAGCTAAATTCAGAGCTGCTGAAAGCCAGGGGCAGAGCTGCAGAGTTCAGTAAAACCCATCTGAGGAGTCACAGGGAGCTGGGGGGACACTGCTGTTGGCACCAAGTGGCCAAGTGGCTCCAAGGCATCAGCTCATGGTGCTGGAGAGAGCCTGGCCCCTGAATTCCCTCTGGAACAGGGGTGCAGTGCAGCAGGGTCATCACCCAAGTACCTGATCTTCAGCAGATGGTTGCAGAATTTTCCATCATTCTCCCCAAACAACAAACCAAATATGATTTTTTTTACATCTCTCCCATCAAACCAGCATCTGAATGTCCCCAATACATCTCCATAAAAATCTTCACAGCTGTTCTAGCAAACAGCCTGGAGTGCTGCAGGCTTTTATGAGTATTAACTATGTTAAGCAAAGCAAATCTTACTATTGCACTGTCTGTGGGAGCAGCAAACTTCTCCCATCAGTCTCCCTGAGCGAGGAAAAAGGGTGATTAGTGTCCTGTTATCATCACAGTCGTGGTTTAAGATGCTTTTACCAAGAGCAGGATGACAGCCCTTGCCCAAAGCAGCTTCTTGTTTTGCTGCTGTTATCATAAGTAACCTGATGTGCTTGACATGTCATCAAATATTTCTGAGTAGTGTCGTCCTTTGAATAATAATTAAAACCCCCAGACTGCTGTTGTGTGTCATTCTCTGTTTCGGCATGGATTTGGCAGACCTTGGTCTCATCCCGTTCCTCCTCAGCAGCGCTGGGTTGAGGCCCTGAGCTTTTGAAATATTGGGAGGGAAAAAGAATATTAGAGAATTTAAAAGATTCTGTTGAGCTCTGCTGCAGAGAAAAAAAACCAGACTTGATTTCTTGCTGTGGACTCTTGGTTGTGGCTTTAAAGGCTGCAGCACCTCCAAGGCCTGTGGCACAGCCATGCAGATCCCCAGGTGCTGGAGGTTATCTCCACCACTGGCTGCTCTATAAATCCCAAAGGTTCTGGAAAACTCCCTGGTGACTTGTGCCATGGCAAAGAAAATTCTGCTTATGGCTGGAGCATATTTTCACCAAACCTGCAGCAGTGCAGGGTCCCTCTCTGAGTGCCTCTTCCTCATGCCTTCACCATGGGTGCCATGCTTGCTGCATCCCAGTTTGGACAAACAGGATCCAGTTTTCCAGTGTGAAGGTGGGAGAAGTTTAAATGGGAAAATAAAAAATAAAAAAGTGGAGGGGTGGAGGCTGGCTGATAGTGATTGTGCTGTAAAACTGGATTTCAGGCAATGGGGATTGAAGTTGAATTATCACAAATGCAGTGTGGAAATTTTGCCTTCCGTTAGGAATCCATGTCTCTGTAAGGGATGGGGATAGCAGCAGGAGAGGGAGGATGCAATAAAGCTCCATCCAGATCACTGTACTGAGCAAAAGAAGCCATTTCACTCAGGCAGTGCAGAGAGGGCTATTTTGAGAGAGTGCTGGGAAAGGAAAGGCCCAGAGCAGTGGCAGTGTTGGCCCAAATTAAAAGTAGTAAAGTCTGTCAGGAGAGAGGCAGAACATCCCACAGGAGGGCAGATGGCAGTGGAGCCCCGGGTCACGTTTGCCTCCATTTTGCTAAAAGCCAAGAAGGAAGAAAACAAACCCAATTGCTGTGATTTTCCCCTCAGTTCAGCCTCTGACTACAGCTCGTTCCTTGGGTGTGCCCAGGTGTCCCTGGCCAGCCCAGGGATGCTCGGTGCTGCTCCAGCCAGGCCTGGTTTGGCAGTCCCTGTGATTTATCTGGCAGGGCTGGCATTTCCCCCCTTTGCCTTACCCAGACCCTTTGGGGCAGGGCAGTATCCCAAGGATTTTCTGTGTGACACAGAGATGCTTGCCAGGTCCTTCCAGGCTCAACAGGTGCCGGGGATCAGAGGGGCAGATCATTAGTGTTTAATTACAGAGGGGCAGATCATTAGCATTTAATTACAGATTTGCAGAGTTGTCCCTTGGCTGGGGCAGGGACGTTGTTGTGCTGCTGTCCCCAGAATTAGGGATCCCTTCTCCAGTGGGGACCACAGAGGCGCAGGTGATGTTTTTAGCACATCCCCCTCATCCATCTCCTCTTTTCTTCAGTTTGCTTTCTGCTCCTCCCTGGCCTAGGGCATTAATGAGGGGTATTTACTGATTATTTTATTTCCACGTGGCCCCCTGGGGAAGTTCAGGATGGAGAAGAGACCTGGGGCTGCTGCTGGGAGGAGGAAGGGCAGTCAAGGAAGGGACAGACAAGCAGGATGAATTAAAAATAAGCTTTTTCCCAGTTTGGCAGCACCACATCAGCCAGTCCCAACAACATCACCCTTGGGTGACCATGATCCCTGCACCACTGGGGTGCCAGAGTCCCATGAGGGAGGTGTTGGGAACCCAGAGTCTGTCTGGGAGGCAAAGCTGACTCACCTGTGAGTGAGCAAACCTGCTGGCTTCCCTCACTGCCAGCCTCCCACCTGTTCCCAGCCTGCAGAATGGGCTGGCAGTGCTGTAAATCCAGAAAAAGCTGTGTCTGGAGACATGTGTGGGTGTGGAGGCAGCACTGGCCTCTCAAATGTGGTGCTTAATAGGCAGGGCAACAAGAGGGAAGATGATCTTTCCCTTCCCTTGCCACTTTAATCACCAGAGGAAGATTTTGTTTATATTACAATGAAAAGGAGTTATTTTGCTCTGGGAGTGCAGAGCAGGCTGTTGTGTGGAGGCTGCTCACCCTGGGCATCCCAGACATCAACAGGCACTCAGAGCATCCCACTAACGTGCCATCCCAGGCACTGATTCCAGCTTCAGATACAGCTAGCTGCACTTATTGGAATTTCCATGGCATTTGAACCCTGGACATTTATCAGCAGCAAATGACCTGACTGTGATGCCCATGCTGGGTCTAACACACCCCCACCCACGAGGCTCCAGGAAACAGGGAATTAAACCAGTGGTGAAGAGCACAGGCAGTGGCACAGCCAGCACAGGCACTCAAAGGCTCTGGAAAAGTCTGACAACTTCAGTGGGTTGACAGAGATGTTGGAATCACAGCCTTTCCAACCAGGATGGGGTCTTCCAGACAGATGCCAGTTTGGGAAATCTTGAGCTCGTGACCAAAATAGATTTTTTCATGATATCTTTGACCTCATGCCTGCAAGGAAAAACACAGATACCATGTGTGCATTTGCAGAGTTTGGCTGTTCTGTTCATGCTCTTGGCTGGTAGCTCCTGGCTTTAAAGCTCTTTGCAGTTTGTAGTGGCTGAGGGTTGGAGGGGCTCTTTGGAGCTGGTCCAGCTCAAAGCCCAGCTCACAGCAGCCTTAAAACATCCCTACTCACAGGGCTCCTGCAGTGCCTGCAGCTCTGTCACCAGTGCTCTGGCTCAGCAAGTGCAGTGGAATCTGTTTGGAGTAAAAGCCGGCTCCTTCCTGGAGTCCTGATGGAATTCACATGCTGGCTCAGCCAAGGAGGAGGCAGTGCTGCAGTCTGCCTTCCCAGGGCCTGCCCATGGAGAAGCAGCAGCCCTGGGGAACACCTTGTCACCCCAAATGCTGTGCAGGAGCCATCCAAGGCGTCTTTCTCCAGCCTGATGAAGACGGATGTGAAATGTTGCTGTAGAGCTGTGTTTGAAGGGGCCTTTAATGAAGCTGGGAGGGTGCTGAAACACAAGTAACACTCAGACACCCTGAATTGTCTGGATAAGCCCAGCCCTGCCAGAACTTGTGGCTTGTTCAACAAAGGGTCCCGAGGAACACCTCAGTGAAGTCAGGGCACTCATGAATAGTTCTCTGAGACTATAAAACATGGGACCCTGGCACTGGGCTGGCTACAGCTCAGCCTGTAACCCTCATAAGAGACCCTGTTTCCCTTTCCCAGCCTTAAGCCCAAGACTTAAGGAACAACTTGCCCATAATTTCATGTCTGTACATGCTCTCACCTTTGGAATGCACCTCATGCACTGGAGACATAGATTAAAACTGGTGGCCAGTCAAGGAGTGACATTTCAGAGCAGCACTCGAGCCACAAAACACTTTTCAAAATGTCTTTATGCTTCTCCAATGCCACCAGTGTGACTGCCTTGAATTTTCTGTGTGTGCTGCTGGCTCTGACATTAATTCCTGGCACTAGGCAGTGCAGCAGTAAGAGGGGAAGAGAAGAGAGCTTGCAGAGGGACAGATGGGAAGGGGATATTTGTGGGGCTTTTATGAGGAGGAGGAAGTGTTTTAAGATCCCTTCCAACCCAACCATTCCATGACTAGGAAATAAGATCTTTGCTGATTTGCTGCTCAGCTTTGATACTGTGGAATAAAGAAGGAAAAAAATTTAAAAAATAAATAAAAAGACCCAAAGAAATAATAAGCAGATTAAAGGAATTACCCTTGAGGAAAAATACACAGATTTTTATCAGAAAGTTATTTGAGAGGTGATGCAATAAATAATTTTTGGTTAATAGCTCCAAGCTGGTGAGGGTCCTTGGGGTTACCTGGTGTGGGAGCATGGCTGCCAATGGCTGTAGGGGATGGATTGGCTCTGGTCCCTGCAGGCTCATCAGGCTGGAGCAGAGAAGGCTGAGCTGTGTCCTCATGGTCTTGTCCATCCTGCAGCCAAAATTTAAGGAGAAAGAAGTACTGAATTAGTGGTCAGCTGAGTAGAAAAAGCTGAGTGCCAATGCCATTTGTTCCTGGGGCTGGGTACAGAAACAGAGAGGAAAGTTTCAAAGCCTTTTATTTTTCCTTTAGTGCCCGAGGGCGACCAAAAAATGAGAGAAGGGATTGCTGTGGGTGCAAGGCTCGGTACCCACATGGCCAGAGCACAGCAAGGGGCTGGCGCTGGATCCTGCCTGTCCCAGGCTTAGAGCAGAGCTGCTGTCCCCAGCCCAAGCACGGAGTGTTTATCCTGTTATCCTCGTGTGTCTCCGCAGGTCCCAACTGCTTTGCGGGCACCACGATAATCCCCGCGGGCATCGAGGTGAAGGTGGACGACTGCAACATTTGCCACTGCCACAACGGGGACTGGTGGAAGCCGGCACAGTGCTCCAAGCGCGAGTGCCAGGGCAAGCAGGCTCTGTAGCAGCGCCCCCGGCCAACAACCCGCTCATGGTGATGGTGATGATGGTGATGATGGTGATGAAGGAACGGCTTCGACCTCCCGCCGGCTGCAGCAGGGTCAGCAGCAAGCCCTGCGAGGGTGCCACACGAGCAGAGATCGGTACCTGTGGGGAAGGAAGGGTCTCCCCTGCAGCTCCTGTCCCGCTTTACACACTCCCTAGCCGGTGTGCAGGTGTGTGCTGTGCTGTGGGAATCACCAGGGCTCGCTAGGGACGCGCTGCTGGGACTGGGGAGGACAGCAGGAAAACAGCCCTCGCACCTTCCCGGCCCAGTGATGCCTCCGAGGTGCCAATCCATTCACTGCTCTCACTTTCTACAGTGTGGATCATGGGGTTTTTCACATTTATTTATTTGAAGGTTTTTTGCTATTGTGATGATTTTTTTTTAAGTCTCTTCCTAAGCTGGGATCGTCGGGACAATACAGCTGTGAGTGGAGCAATAGATGGAGCATTTTTATTGTCTGTAAGCGCAGGTGGCACTAAGGACAGGAGAGAGGCAGAAATTAAAAGGGATTGGGGGGGTGGGGGGTGGTAAAAAAAAAACCCAACTGGAATGTAACCTGCAGCAGGACTGAGGTAGATGCACAGGTATAGACCGGACAGCCAAGACACGAAGCTGTATCTGTGTTACACTTTCTCCACTGAGTGGGGACAATAAAGTCGAAGACACCTACACAGTCACCGTGCCCTTGATGGGAGCGGAGCCCACAGCAGCTGCATGGGCAGCCAACCACAAGGTGCTCCATGAAAACAACATCTTCCCTGGCTTGTCTGGGTGGGATTCCTGGCTGGAGCATCAGTGGGGGAGCAGAGTGAAGAGGATCCCACCTGTTCCTGGTTCCTGGGCTGAGCATGTGCTCACCTGCCTTGTCCCATCCTGAGGCTGCTCTCGCTGGAGCCCAGGGCAGTGTTTCATTGCCTTCAGCGACAGCAGGTCACAATTACCATATGGGATCACCCCACTCTGGAGGTTTCCAGGAATGTCCCACAGCTGTGGCAGCACTAAACTGGCTCAGCTGGCAGGTAAGACCCTTTGCTACAGTGGGAGGGAGCTGCCCTGGCTCTCCTTGGGAGCATCCACAGTGCCAGGGATAAAGCAAGCCATGGTGCAGCAGGGCTGGGCTGGGCTCCTGGGAAGGTTCCCTGGGGAAAGCAGCTGCTTTCTGTGCCTGCCTGCCAGGAGCAGAGGTCCCCAGCAGCCAGGGGTCCCCGTCGGGCTTTCCAGCACTGGGACCTTCTGCTTTCTCAGGCTGCAGCTTCCAGGCGATTCTGTGAGAGAAAAGTCACCAATGTCATCTCCCTGCCCTGAGGCCTGCCCAGCTGAGCACAGGGGCCTTTCCCATCACTGTCCACGCTTGGTTCCCTTTTTGGTCAGTGCCGTGGGGGTGGTGGTGCTCACTTTGTTCAGAGTTCAGACTCCAGTCCAGCACCTGCTCTCGACAGTGACGGCAGCAAATCCTCCCCACAGCATCCTCACCGAAGCAGATCAGCACATCAGGCTCCGTTTATACACACTTTTGCCTTTATACTTTTATTTCTTCCCCGTTTTGGTGTTTTCCTGGAGGGCAGGGGTGGGAGGAGCACTTAGCACAGCAACTGCTGTCCTGTGGCTGAGCACTGGCTCCCTGCAGGCCGAGCTGGTACCATTTGAGACGTCGATGCCACATTTCCTTGTAAGCTGTTGCCTGTCAATGACTATCCAGTTTCAAAACTTTCAAACAATAGTGTGCCTGAAACTAGTGAGAAAAAAAAAAAAATCTGTACAAATGGGAGGGAAGGGTCCTAGAAATAATATTTGATGTGTAAAAGAGTATATTATTAAAAAATTATTTTGTTAAATATAAAAGTGTGTGAACCAGCAAAAAAACCCCAGAATTATATATTTGTGGTGTATTTTACTCTGCTAATCATCAGCCATGAGAACCCCATGGATGGGATGGGTTGCTCAGGAAGTGTCTCAGCAGTAACTCAGGAAACCAGTTTTGCTTTGCCAAACCAGGATTGCAGTTTGTGGAACTGCCATGAACCAACACAGCTCCCAGGCTCTCACTTTAACCCCTGTCTGCTTTTTTATTACTTTCACTGGTGCCATTTTATATTTTATGTCATTTCCAGAACATGGAAATTTGCTTTCAGTTCACAAACTCCATTTGGTACCTCCAGATGCATCATTATTTACACTGATTAGTAGTTACTCTAATTAATTACAGCTTAATTACTGTAGTTAATGTTTGTACAGTGCTTGGAACAAGTACAGCACTATACGTGCCACATATTATTATTTTCTTTGTTATTAATTAAGCACCATCTCCATTCCATGCTGTGCTACTTCATTATTTCCCAAGGAGTCACAGTAGCGCCCTTATTCCCACCCAGGAGTACTTTTCTCCCAGCTGCCAGTGGGATTGGCATGGGAAGAGCAGGGGGATTGCTAAAGAATGTGGGGATGCTCAAGATTTTGCCCTTCACTCTTCCACAGCACTGTGGGGAAAAAAAAAAAAAAGGAAAAAAAGGCAGGTGGAGAAGGACCCCTTGACCCCAAGGATTCTGCCCAGGGAGCTGGAGCATGCTCTGGGTCACGTGAGGGAAAGCCCTGCAGATCCCATCAGGGATGTGTCTGCAAGGTCTCTGTAGCTCAGGTTGTAGAAGGGAATCTGATTCCCCCAAACCCAGCAGTGTCACAGTCCCACTGAGGGGTCCCACAGCTCTCCCCAAGCACCAGGGCATCAGTGGGACAAGGTCTGGGACCACAGGGAGAAGTGAAGGGCACCAATCATTTTCTAGGAAAACTTGCACTGTTTGTGTGGCAGAGTTGCCAGTTCCAGGTGGGCAGTGTCTCCACAGCACTGGGCAGGCCAGGGTGGATCCAGAAATGAAATCCCATCAGGCATTCTCCTGTGTACAGAGGAGAGTACACTACAGAATTCCATCCTCATCCCAATATCCTTACTTTTTTTTTTCTTAATGTTGTAGTTCATTTTTTTCTTTAATTAATCACAGCTCTGGGCCAGCCAGACCCATTAACTACTCTTCTCATTTAGACCTTTCAGAGATGCAGTTGCAGATGCAATTTAATTTGTTGACCCGTGATCGATAGCAATTAATACCATCCCTTTAATCTTGTTGAAAGGTTCATCTTAGGCTTCCAGAGGCTGCCAGCTGAAGGGAAAGGTGCCTGGTACATATGTTATCAGATGGGGGAGCACAACCTCCTCTGTGGGCACTGTCCTCCCCGTGCCCCCAGGCTGGCACTCTTGAAAATACAACAGGTATTTGTGGGAGATGGAGAAGAGAAGGTGGATAAAAGCGAAGGGAAGATGCTGAGGGGTAAAGAAGAGCAGGAGGCTTGGTAGGGCAGAGAGTAGGGGAAGGTAGAGTTGATGGGTTGGAAAAATGAGGGGAGATAGAAAGAGTACAGCCTAGCAGATGTGGCTGGAAAAGGGAGTCAAGTCATTCTGGCGAATGACTTGAACTGGAGCAAAAGAGCAGGTCAGAGAGTGGACAGCTCAGAGGCAACACCTTCAGCAGGAGCAACAGTGAAGCTTGCAGAAAAAACAGACCCAGAGTCAGGAAAAGTCCTTCCTCTTAGTGTTCTTACACCCAAACCTCACTGCTGTGATGCCATCTTTTGGCCCCCAAATGCAGCAGCTGTGTACAGCTCCCTCCTCCTCCTCCTCCTCCTAGCAGTGGGAAAGCCCATCCCAGGAGCATCACCTCGCCCTGTCCTCATTAATATGCCATTAGTCAAAATTGTTTTATAATTACAGGATTACTTCCTGCACACCCCAGGGGGAATGACTCAGCTCCAAAGCACAGCAGGGCAATGTCTTTCTCCCCCAGGAAGCTGCAAAGCACGCTCCAAACTAGGCTAAGCCTGGGAAAATCCCAAACTTTGGGTACTCTCCATCCTACCAGTGCTCCTGAGGCAGCAGCATGCAGTGGCTTCAGTGGCACACAGTGACACGAGTGCCCTGGTGACCATCCCCAGCCATCTGTCCTGGCTGCCAGATCCACTGCAGCAACCCCTGTCCAGCCACAGCTCTGCCAGAGGTAAAAGCAAAGAGCAAATCCCAGGATTCCAGCACAGCAAGAGCAATAAAGTGTTTCTCTTTGGTGGTTGTTAAAGGGGAAAGAGGGCCCATGTGGATACAGGGCAAATGAATGCCCTTTACATAGCAAAAGGACATGGGTTTGCAACAGCAAGTCAATAGAGAAAATGAAAAATTTATCAAAAATCCACCTTCCTTGTGGTGTGGAAGCTTAGCTTTTAAAAAACAGGGGATGGAAGGCATGGAGAGGAATTGCCTGTATTTATATATTTAGGATCATAGAATGGTTTGAGTTGGAACCTTTCAAGGGCCATCTAATATACTATATGGATTTATTTGTACTTGCAGGTAGTCTATCTTTTTTTATTTTTTTCTTAAAAGAAAGTATTTTTTTACCATGATTAAGTCCAGTACCCAAAAGAGCTCTGCTCTGAGAAGATGCCAGGTCATGCCCCCAGTCAGCCACAAAGGGTAATTATGCACTAGGAAATTGGAAAGAAAGACAAAACCCAACCCAAAAGCCAAGCAAGGCTCCTTTGGGATGGCACAGAACGAGATGGTGTCACTGACTGGTCTCATCCATGGGGGCAGGTGATGGTTGCACCCATCTGCAGACATGGCCTCATCTTTTGGGCAGGCAGCTGGGTCTTAGCCATGGGTGCTCAGGAGACAGACAAAGCCTCTCTTTTCTCAGGAGTTCATGTCCTCTGACTATGCTGGCTCCCCTGGAGCCACTATTTCACAGACTCATGGTGTGGGCTGGAAGGGATCTTAGAAATCATCCTATTCCACCCCCTGCCATGGGCAGGGACACCTTCCACTGTCCCAGGCTGCTCCAAGCCCCCATGTCCAAGCTGGCCTTGGACACTTCCAGGGATGCAGGGGCAGCCACAGCTTCTCTGGGCACCCTGTGCCAGGGCCTGCCCACCCTCACAGGGAAGAGATATCTGCATTTAATTAATTAATTATTTCAATTAGTTATCTGCATCCCTGTGAGCTGGTATTTTCTTGGCACTGGGCTTCCCACAAAAGAAGGCAAGGGTGTGGGTATGGCAGCACCAAGTGACGCTCTCAGGACACCCTTCCCAACACAGCCTTCCCAGTCCTCAGCTCGTGGGGCAGCCCTGGAGCTGTGCCCTGTGCCTGACCCTTTCTGCCCATCACACCATGCTGCTGGCCCAACCAGCAGGTGAGAGGAGCCTTTCTGATGCTGCCATCAGATACAGGAGATGGTGATCTGGGGAAAGGACAGGGAGAGAGGCTCAGCAAGTGTGAGCAGTTAGACTTGTTTCAGGGGGACAAAGCAGGATTTCAGTAATAATTAATGCCACTATTAAAGATCCTCATTTAGACTGTAAGGCATCTGGCACTGGGAAGGACACAATGAAGGTACTTTCGGTCATTAAACACACACAATGTTCCATGCTGCTGTTGTCTTGACAGTGATAACCCATGAAAGCTTGAAGAGAAACCACCAGCCCGTTCTCCCTCCCAGTTTGCATAGGGATTATCCTGTTACCCCTATGGATTGTCTCTTCAGGTATTCCAGCACTGCCTTGGCTCTGTGTTTGGAGAAACAGCCAAAATCCAAGTCTGGGGAGTCTGGGAAAAAAAGTCTTGTGAATCTGGAAGGCAAAACTCCAAGGAAGCAGGTGAAAAAGGGGGCTCACCAGGCTAAATTGTCCTTCCAAATGATGTGTGATGATCACAGACTCACAGAATAATCTGGGTTGGAAGGGACCTTTAAAGTCCATCTAATCCAACCCCCTGCAATGAGCAGGGACACTTCCCATTAGACCAAGCTGCTCAAAGCTCCATCCAGCCTGGCCTTGAATGTTTCCAGGGCTGAGGCATCCTCCACCTCTCTGGGCAACCCCTGCCAGGGCCTCACCACCCTCACTGCAAAAACCATCTTCCTTATACCCAGTATAAACTGACCCACCTTCAGTGTGAAACCATCACCCCTTGTGCAACAGGGTGAGATGATGAGTGGACACTGCAGACAGGAGCATCCCACCAGCAGCAGGCTCTGTCTTTTGCAGCCTCAGGGCCTACCCTGGAGGACTTTGGGAAAAGCTGCAATAAAGCCAGGGTGAGGAGTTCAGCTGAGGTGCTGAGAAATGTGGCCTGGAGTGTTTGTACCATCCCCAACAGTGCCACCAAGATCTTGGCTAATAAACCAAGTTTAATAAAATCAGTTTGGTTTCAGAGAGAGGGAGCAGTGATTGTTGCTCTTTTCATTACTTACCTGACTTGGTGGATGCACCCTCTGCCTTGCCCAAACACTTTCCTGGACTTCTAGGGCCCAACTCTCTTCCTATAATCTGGCTGTGTTTGCCTTTTCTCTTTTTTTCTTTTTTTTTCATAAGGACAAAAGCTTTGGGAAAGGGAAGAGATAAAAATGTGAGGAACTTGCTCTCCTGCAAATGATCCACTCCCATACACGCTGAAAGGCTCATTTTGCAGTCCATTAAGCTCAAGTTAATGCAGGTAGAGCATGTCTGGCATTGAGAGGATGGTAAAGGTTTCGGGGTTTAATTTTACTCAGATGGAAAATCCTATACATTCCTGGCTGGTGTTGGCACTTCTGCAGCACAGCAAACAGGCCCCGCAGGAAGCATGAGGCCAAGGTTAAAGCACTTCTAAGTCAAGATACTGTGATACCCAAAGAAGCAATTTCCCATTGTATTGCGAATCTTCTCGCACTTTATTGGCATGAATTGAAGCCACGAGCCAAAGGGGTGTGTGGGGACCCATTGGAGCTGCAGATGGCTTTAAATTCCCCCTAACTTTCCCTGGATTCAAGGTTATCCTCCCGGCTTGGCCAAGGGCCTGCGCACTTGGGCTAATTGCATTTCCAAACAAACAGCACTGCCCCTCCCTGCCCCGCCAGCGTGAAGGGAAAGCAAATGGAGACGTGCCTGGAAAATAAAGTGTGTTTGTTACCGTGCTCTGAAGCTCCATGGGATATTTAAGCCCTCCTAAAAGAAAAATCCTAAATCCCACTGCTTTTGTCGGCGGCAGAGTGGAAAACAATGAATGGAAGGAGGTGCAGGTGCCTCAGGCAAGGGAGCAGGAGGCAGGGAAAGACAATCCTTAAAATCATGGCACAGGTGCCATGAGACTGTGGGGCTCCCTGCCTGCTCCCCTTGGTGCTTCTGAGATGATCCAAGGTTTGTCTCCACCCAGCTGGAGCACGGGGACCAAATCACCATTTACATTTACTCTCTTGCATCCTTCTGGATTTGAGAGTGGATTTCCTAGGCCAAAACTCCCCCAGTATTTGTATGCTACCCGTGAGTGTGACGCCTTCTAGCAGAAATACGGGAAGTTTCTTCTGTGAAATCACATTAAGAGCAGAAATCAGAAAGTCCCAAATGGAAGACAAGATCCTGCAGGTTAGTTCAGCATAGAAATAGAAGTTTAGGTGGATGCACACCTGAATTCCTGATCACTGAAGCATCCTCTGAAAGAGTTACCCCAGCAAGGGAAGTGTCACTGCCCAGGCTTGGCCTGTTGCACCTCTAACCCTGAGCAGGGCACAGAGAGGCTTTGAGAAATCCACCCACACCAGACTTGTTCTGTCATTTTGTCAGATGTGCTCTCCAAGCAGTATTACCCAATCATGGCACTTGGCCTTACATTTGAGACTAACAACACTCTTCTGATAAAAAAACACCAGTAGAACATAACACATAGCAAAGATTCTGCTACCTCCATGTGCAGGGGCCACCAGTGCTGGAGGAAAGCCTTGAGGCATCACAGCCTATGAAAAGAGAAACCAAGCAGTTAGAAAATGTGAAAAGAAATAAACATGAAAACAACTCAGCCACATTCCCTTCAAACATACAAATTTGGACCAGAACCTGCTCCCGGAGAAGATGCAGGGGTCAAAACTGGCCTCATGAGAAGATGCTACATCCAGCACCAAGAAGAGCAGGAATCTCTCCCCATTCCCAAGACATGATCTTAAAATCTTCATTCCCCACAGGAAATTATTCCCATGGCAGGAGGCCACTCCATCTGATTTTCTCCTATCTGTTTGGTGATAAATGTATATTAATCCACTGCCAGATAATCTGCACCACTCTGACCCTGGAAACCTGGGCCTTTTCCAGGAAGAAGTGACCTTGGTTCTTTTGCAGGTGTTCTTTGGATGCACTGAGTAATAATACCAAAGTGACAAAGGCTGGAAATGCAGTATTGGGATAGATCATGCCAAAACCCAGGACAATTCAGTGACATTAAATTAGTGCAAAGACTCAAATTCCTAAAGCAGAGCCTATAGCTATTCCTAAAGCTGATATAAAGGTGATGCAACTATCAATGCAAGCTGTTATGAGTTTTATTCTTGCTATTTTTTATTAACCAATTTTTCATCTTTGCCCTCCTGTGGAAATACTGCACGATAAAGGGCGAGGGCTCGCTCACCTGCAAAACAAGAGCTTTATGGCCTGGCCTGAAATAGATCATTTGCAACGACAAGTGCTATTAATAAAGTTGGGGGCTAGGAAATCACAGGGAGCTGTGTTTCATATCACTGCAAGAGAACTAACTTTGTGGAGGAAAATGAAATGTTAACCAAAAAAGCCATTTCCAAGAGAAATAGTCCCTCTGTACATCATCAAACTAATAAAAGTTACATGCAGTCATGTAACAGAAGGAAATTCTTCCTTCTCCTGGTCACAAATCATTTTAACCCCATTTCTTTGTGTTCTCGGGTTCAGAACACAATTGCAGGCTTCTGTCAGCTTTGTTGGTGAATTTATGCAGCTCTTTACTGCTCACCTATTTCTCATCTCGGTCTTTTTCATTAGTGAATCACAGAAGCATTAATTAACTTTTAAGAAGCAGATAGCAGGTTTGTTTTTTCTTCTGTGGATAACTGAATCAAAGATGGGCCTGAGCTGTTCAGTTCTAAGTGGAAATCCAGAAATGGAGAGCAGCTACAATTCCAGGTTGTGCTTTAGCCAGCAGGAAACATTTTAGTATAAAATTTTACATAAAAAGAAGGGACCTAAAGAAGCATCCATTTGCAGAATAGGCCCAGCCTTTACCAGCTCTCCTGCAGATGCTTTACAAGCTAATTTTTTTGTGGAAAATAAAACCTACTGCAGTGACTGAAGAGGAACACAACACTTTGGAAAACCTGACTGAAGGGATCAGGTTGCTGGCAGCCTTGGCAGCAAATGGTAAGGAAAATCTGGAGATGGGGGCTGCTCTTTGCTCTTGGTGACTGAGGAGTGAAAGAGCTCTGGCATGGACAGCTGTGGTCTGCACAGCTTCAGAATTTGGGGAATGGAATGACCTAGCTTGGACTTTAAAGCCCAACTCATTCCACCCCCTGCCATGGGCAGGGACACTTTCCACCATCCCAGGTTGCTCCAAGCCCTGTCCAACCTGGTCTTGGACACTTGCAAGGATCCAGGGGCAGCCACAGCTTCTCAGGGCCTCATCAGAGAATCATTTCTTCCTGACTCTAATCTAAACCTGCCCTCCGTCAGTTTGAAGCCATCACCCCTTGTCCTATCACCTGATGCCAGTAAATGGCTTGTGCAGAAGGAGTTTGAATGTTCAGGGTGAACAGCTGTATTTTATGGGCTCATATAAAAATTCCATTCATTATTATTGAAACAGTAAACACTGTAGGCTCAGCACTTCTGAAAGGTTTGTGGCGTTTTCAAGATGGGCATCCTGAACTGAGGTGGAGGAAACCAAAGCAGCCAAAGTACTTTGATGTGATTAACTCCAGGGCTCAGGCATGGGCTGGAGCCTGGGTGCCACAGGATCCTGACCTCGATGCCAGCCACCAGGATGTCAGAAAATGTAACAGAATCACACAACCATTTTGGTTGGAAAGAACCTCTGAGACCATCAAGTCCAACCTGTGACCAATCCCTAAAAACAGTGGAGAGCTCCTTCAGGTGGAACAGACCTCTGCCTTCTCACCAGGCAAACCCTTTGATGGCCCTGCTGAGGCACAAATCCCTGAGTGTGTGCCACCTCTCCCCACATGAATTGTTACTGCAGTCACGGATCTCAAGTGTCCCCTGAAGGCACATGGTTCAATATTTATAACCACTTAATAAACACATGAGAAATGGCACAAGTACAGCCCTACATAATCTGTGTGCAATGATCCTTGGTGACAAAGTTTAAGTGACCAAATCCTTTCCCAGGTCTAATGATATTTTGGTCTAGTAAGCCAGTGATATATCTCATATGGCAAAAATAAAGCACTCATGCATAAAATTAATACAGTAAGCTCTGAAGTCATAAAGCTTTCAGTCTGTGATATATGAGATGAGAAAATGACCAACATGTAATTCAAGCTCTCCTGGCACCTTATTCCTGACAGGGTGTAGGGTCACCTGGGCATTGCATGATCAATCCAGGCTGTTCCAGAAGGATATGAATTGTTAACCAACCAGTTCTGGGACCCATCTGGGTGATGTGCATAAAATGGCCCCAGAGGACACAGGTGGTAGGTTCTCCTCATGGAGGTCAGATGTTTCTGTTCTTTCCAAACCTGCATGAGAAAACTTCCAGCAAATTGCTTCCATCCATTTTGTTCCCCTCATTCCTGTCAGAAGGGCTCATGATGTGACAAAAGGCATTTGGTCCAAGTCTCCCTGCTCAGTTAGCTGGGCCTCTTTCTAGGAAAGCTTCCCAATCAAACAGCAGAAACACAATTCCCACATTAGCCTCCAATAAAATTGGGAACAAACTCCTAGAAGTCCTCAAAAAGGATGACAGCAACATGCACAAGCAGCCTATGCCACACACTGCTCCCAGAAACACCACCTTATTTTTCACTCCTGTGGAAGCACAAACCAGCCATCCCAGGACTGTGGCAGAGCTGCTGTTTCTCTGAGGGGCTGGACCACAGTTCTGGGCTTGTGTGCTCTGGGAGACTCCCCTCTCACAAACTGCACAGCCCTCCAGAAACTCCTGCAGTGTCCTGGCCTTCTGTCCCTGTGGGAACTACTGTTCAGGGAAACTCCCTCAATCACCTCGAGAAAGTGAGGAACCATCCAGAAAGTGAGAGCAGGGGGTGAGAATCACCCAGCAGTGCCATGAGTCTGCAGCATGAGGGAGGGCATTGCCACTGCAAAACCTGTTCCATGCAACACCTGAAGCTCAGGAGAGCAGGGCACACAGGTGCAAACACAAAACCCTCCGTAAAGATATCAAAGAATCACCATAGAATTGTTTGGGTTGAAAGGGACCTTAAGGATTGTCTTGTTCCACCCCCTGTCATGGGTGGGGACACCTTCCCCTATCCCAGGTTGCTCCAAGCCTCGTGCAAACTGGCCTTGGGCACTTCCAGGGATGGGGAATCCACAGCTCTCTGGGCAGCACAATTACACTCAGTAGTGACAAATATTACTCTCTGCAGGTGTGTTGTGCACCTGACTGCAGCAACTCAGGGATGAGAAATGTAGCCCCTGTATGAGCACAGACACTGCCTGTGGGTGCAGCATGGACCCCACACAAGGACATGCTGCAGACTCCATCATTCTGCAATCCAGCCCATGTTTCAACCAGGAAAATAATTATCCTTTGCATGTGAGACGATCAAAGAGATTAAAAGAAATCTCCAGCTCCTCAATCAGGAACGCTGCCAAGCTATCGAATCAATAGGTTGTTAGATACTTGAAGTATGGGATCATGTGAAAGCTATCAAATGATTTCTTTGTTAATAAACTGCTACAGTAATTACCATTAGAATAGGAATGGAAAGATATGGATCAGAAATGGAACACTGTGAATGGTTTCTCATTAAGTGAAATTAAAGCCCGTGGGATTTATTTTTTTTTTCTTTTCTTTTGGCCACGATTCTGCTCCGTTTGAACTCGCATGCCCAGAGCTGCTCATGCACCCTGCTTTGTACGTCCCCATTTCACATCAAAATCTTCATGTTGCTGAGCCTTCAGTAGAGATTTTTGGTTTTTTGGTCTACCTGCTGTCCCCCAGCAGCAAAGGGGGACAGGGAGTGGGGCTGCAGTCAGTGCAGCAGAGGCTGTCTCTGCCACTCCTTCCTGTGAGGGCTCCCAGCAGCTTCTCCTGCTCCCAAAACCTTGCTGTGCAAAGCCAATACACAGAGACAGGAGGCATTACAGCATCACCACCCAAATTACTGACTTTCAAAGGTCTGCTGTGCTAAAACATAAGGTTTCAGTTAAAGAATGTGGCAAGCTCCTCAAATCATAAACACATCAGGAGGCAAAACAAATAGGCAGCCCACCTCCAGCCCTCCCACTTGCCACTTGGGATCGTTAGAGTAATAGATTTTTTTCACTGGAACAGCTTGACCTTGTCTAAAATGCAGGTCAGAGAATGCAGTGAGATACTCACAGGGTTCAGCTTCACTCTAATTAGTGGGACAGAAATTGTCATGCTGGCTTCGGGGGGAGGAGGGAGAAAACCACTTGCTGCAGCTGGAGGAACAGTCAGCTGTCAAAGCCAGCTGAGCTGCCCACACAACCATCCCAACTTCCCTGACATCCCTCCTCCTCCTTTACCCTGCCCATAGCTGAGAGACCACACAGAAGGAGGAGATGCCAAGCAAGAAATCCTGAGCAGGTCTCAAAAACCTCATCTTTTTAAGAGGAAGAGAAAGGTTGTGGAGGCTGGAAAACACCTGAATGGTATAATTCAACATCCACAAATCCCACTTTACCCACAGTGTTTAGACAGGACAATAATTTCAAGTGCTTCCAGACCCTTTCCAGACCTAATGTATTTAATGAAATTGGTTGTCTTCTACTAGCACATAAAGAAGGGGGGAAAGAGGACTAATGGATGTACATTAACCTTTTGGTACCAGATTTCCCGATACTAGCTACTAATGCAAAATGCATTAGAGGGAAACATCTGGGAACCTGGAGTGTGGAACTGCTCTCATGCAGGGATCCCTATAAGGCTAAAATTCTGAGGTGGGCACAGCAGGGACTCATGCAAAGGTGGTTAAAAGTGCAAGATGATCAAAGAGAGCTCTCCAGTCTGCTTTGGGAAGGGATACCTTGCAAAACAGGCTCTGGAGAGGTGAGGATTCAGAGAGTGAGCTTTGCAGCTGCCTCCTTAGCATGGGAATTTCATTGCTCATCCCAAGAGCAGAGCCTTGAAGCCCCTGTATAAAAACTCTTCCACTGCCACACGAATGCTGATGGGCAGTGCCAACACATGAGCTCCTTCCCAAGTTCTTGTGCTGGCTTGAGCAGCACCAAAACAATGATTTCCTTCCTCCAGCAGGTACAAAATTATCTTTAAGATTATCTCTTTGAAGATGAAAGAAATACCAGGAGCAGCCTGGACACAGTGTGAAGCACAAATAGAAAAGGTGAAAGTGACCATGGCAATGAAAAGACAGAACAGCCTCAAATGCCTTTATTTGAGGGTTTTTTCACTTGCTGTGTGTTCTACTTTGAAACTTTAAGACTTCAGTGCTTTTCTTTCAGTGATGTGAAGAGAAAGGGGAAAGAATAAGACCAGAAGTGAATGTATAATACACAAAGACAGTTGAAATAGTTACATTAATGTGCACTAATTACATGGGGCCCTGTTAGGAGGAAATAAAAGCAAGGTTATAGGCTTTTCCTTTGGATTTGGCAAATGTAGATGGAATGCAACAAGACCAAATCAAATCCTGACCCTTTTCTCCCCCCACATTCTCTGCCTGTTGGTGGGAATCTTTTCAATGGCCGCAGAGATTGGTAAAAGCCTGAGTGTCCCACATTGGTGCAGGGTAGGCACAAACACCCAGCTTTGGGCAAGTCTGCTGTCCTGCTGATGGCTGGGACACCACATCTGTAGCTTCCAAGAGCCAAGCCTGGGCAGGGACAGGCTACTGAGCCCCAGACACTGCAGCAGCTGATAATTCTGTGTAGGCAGTTCCTCCATCTCTCCTTATTGAGTCCAGGTTGCTTTCTTCAAGCACTCTGAAAGGCCACTAAAGGCCTGGAAAACCCCCTAATGTTTATTCCAGGCTCCTCCCAGATGTTTTCACCACACCTTGTGCAACAGGTACACAGCAAGCAAAGAACCAGAGGCCAGAAACCTTGTACTGTGAGTGGACTGATCTGAGGAGAACATCTGCCTCCGATTTTGCAGTTAAACAAAACCGTGACTTCAATTTAATAAAAGCCTTCTGCCTACAACCACAGATAAAATTGTTCAAGCTTGGCTGGGTTTAAATCCAGAACCTGGCACCCCTTCAGAAGCACGTTAGTGAGCTTAGGGTAGAAAATTTTCCCATTCTGACAGAAGCAGCTGCTGGGACTCAACTGCTGAGAGCAGGAATGAAGCATTGCATCGGGCACAGGCTCCAGAAGCAAAGCACACAGGGGTCAGGGGCAGTATCTGCATTAATAATAATACTGTTTGTAAGGCCTTTAGAAACTGTGCATGCCACTAAGAGTAGCTGGTTTGAATCCAGCCATGGCAGTGACCCTGGCTTTACACAGCCAACCTGAGGGCACGTGAAGGAGTTCAACCTGGAGCACAGCCTGACTCCTTTGCCCTCTCCCAATCCTATTATCTCCTGCTCTCCTAAAACCAGCCTGGGGACACAGCCAGGCTAAGCATATGGCATTCCCTTGCTGCACAAGGGAAGAAAAAGATCCAGCACTGCAGACTTATTGAATTAAACATTATTGTGGCTAATGCAATCAATAAAGCATTGATTGCATTATCCGTATTAATATTTAATTCAATTAAAAAGCTCACAACTTTTCTTTTTTAAATGTTCCTTCAGATCTTTTATGCTGCAGAATTAAAGTTTGCTAGAGCATGAATTCCAGCTAGACCCAAACTATAGCTGATCTGGGTTTCTCCTGGCATTAGCTACTCAAAGCAGAGCAGGAAAAACCACTTCCCTGGTCAGGCTGCCAGCAGCACCCAGCACAAACCCTGCAGAGAGACTGGGACTCCCCCTCAGGGGATGGGCAAGCACACAGCTGTGTATGGCAATCCAAAAACCTCAGTTCAGAAGCCTCCCTATTGCAACTGAGCCCCCAGAGGAGGCAGCTTCCTCCCACCAAAGAGTCTGGCTCTTCTGAGAATTAGCAGTTCACAGGAAATTAACCCAGCCCCACACTAGCTAAAGAATGAAGTACATTTTTATCAGTTCAGCAAGCTGAGCAAGACAGCCAGCTTAGCTTCTGCTTCACATTCCATTTCTAATCCCTATTTTAACCCTGTTGTCACTGGGTACCTGTTTTACAGCGGGGCTTGAGAAGGGAAGCCCAGCCCTGGTGCAGCCCCCGTGGCATCACTGCTCTGCTGGACAGAGCCACTCCTGCTGCAGCGACTGTCACTGAGCAGCCACAGCCCCGAGGGGAGCTCAGGGCTCTAAAGCTGGGCTTTGCCAGCCCTGCTCAACAGGGAAGGAGCCTCCCTGCCTCTGGAACACCCTTGGACATGCAGGGCAGGCGCTGTAAGGCAGCCAAGGGCGGTGCTGCTCCCTAACTCCTCCCAGGCGTGGGGCAGAGCTCTTCCCACCCCCGCTGGAGCCAGACATCCCAACCCCGGCTGCAGGACAAGCCCTGGGGAGCGGCCACCCCGGGCCTCGGCATCTCAGAGCAGGGAATGACAGCGGGGTCTCACACGCAGCGGGAGCTGACGGCTCTCTGCTGCTTCATCAGACCAGACCTCCGGCCGGGAATTAAATTGAAGCACACAAAGTGCATCTTCTCCATAGGAAAAAAATAAACAAAGGTGGGGAGGCTTCCTCCCCTTCTTCCAGCTGATTACACACAAAATGTTCTTCTGCCTTCAAGGGCAATTTAACACTAGTTAAACTATCGTTAATTTAAATCAAATAAGTCTGAAAAGATAGAACATGCTGCTCTGCTGTTAAAAACAACTGAATCTTCATTTGTTCCATTGAGAGAGATGCTGCTGCCATTTCCATACCAATACCATCCAGCTGTCCAAAGACCTCTTGCTGTAGTTTTTAAGCTGGTATTTAAACCTGCTTTGTTGGCTCTTTAAACACAAAGCAGTTTCCTTAAATATCAAAGATTCAAACCTTTCCATCAAAATGCTTATGGGAGTAAAGGCAGAAAAAGGACATGGGGCCAAGCTGATTAATACCAATGAATGTGACATCACATCCACCCATTTCCAGGTGCTCTGCCAGCACCGAAATACAAAACAGCCTAAGGAGGAAAAAGGAAAAGCTTTGTTCTGCTGTGTTTCACAGAGTTGAACTCAACAAGATGCCAAGATGCTGCTACCCAGACTTTGCTGGCAGTTCAGCCAGTGGACAGGGCAGGCCAGGCCAGAACTGCTCCTGCCCAGCAGCTCTGTCAGCACCGCAGGGCTGCCAGTGAGGAGCTGATGTTTGCCTTCCCTCTGCCATCCTGGCAGCAAAGCCAGCCCCCAGGAGCTGGAAGCAGCACAGCAAGCACAAGCAGGGACACCAGATGATCCCTGTGTTTATACACTTCCCCCAAATAACCCACACCAACATGCTGCTTTACACCAGGCCACAGCTTCCATGCAGCCAGCCTTGTCCTGAGCAGAATGCAGAAATTTCAGCCAAGATGCAGTTCTGCTGGAAGACTGCCACACAAAATAACTGCTCCAGAATAAGTTTCGTCTTAAGACACTGGACCTATGGAGGAAATAGAACCAGCTTCAATCCCCTGCCTAGAATTATTCCTTTCCTTGAATTAATTCCCTTCACTCATTCACTCCTTCAGTGAGCCTTGCCCAGGCTGATCAGGCATAACCATGTTGGGTCAGGTTCAACCTCAGCTCACAGCTCGGGACAGAGCAGAAGAAAAGGGCTGCATCCCCCTAAAGGCTGTGTAGGTGCCAACTGGATGAAGCACTTGCTGACATCCTTGTTACCAGAGATGCAGCTTTGGACACTCCCATGCTTGTTACCATTGCAAGAGGGCTGTGAGACAACAGAGCCACAGAATGCCATTTCTGATTTGAGAGCAAAAGCAGCTACTGCTGTTTGGTACTACTTGGTTGCCTGTTGTTCCTCTGAACCATCTGCAGAAATATTGAAACATCTCTCAAAAAGATCTCACAGTATTTACTAAAAATGTTATCTTCTCTGAACTATTAGGGGTGTTAAACTGATGTTATGGAAGGGAAGAGGTGTCCCAGATGAACTAATTAATAAAGAGAAACAGATCATTTTCAAGAAAATATGATTGAAAATCACTAACCTGAAGAACTTCTTCCCTGTGAGTGTGGTGAGGCCCTGGCACAGGTTCCCCAGAGAAGCTGTGGCTGCCCCTGGATCCCTGGAAGTGTCCAAGGCCAGCTTGGAGCAACCTGAGCTAGTGGAAGATGTTCCTGCCCATGGCAGGGGGTGGAATGAAATGACCTTTAGGATCCCTTCCAACCCAAGCCATTCTGTGATACACAGTATTTTTCATCGAGATCAATAAAAATATCTATAATCCTGAATGGAAGTCTTGGAATTCTATCTCTTCATGTGAGGTAATGACCACTAGATGATCTCTAAGGTCCCTTCCAACACAAACCATTCTGTATTTCTATGAAACACCCCAATCATGAGTGCACTTTAAGTACATGCAGGTTAGCAGGAGAACACTAATAAAAATTCATGTTACAGCTGAAGTTCTTTATTAACCTTTAATAGATTTTCTTTGATAAACTCATCTACTCACTGCTTCTGACTAAGCCAGGCTACTATGGCTATCAGGACAAGAAGTTTCTCAACACTTCTGAAATACCTTTTCCATTTGCAGCCTGCTTCCTTGTACTTTCCTTTAGTGTACCCTGGTTTTTAGACTAGAATAGACAGTGAGAAATGATCCCTACACACTCCTTACGTTGCCTCAGGAGTTTAGAGCCTTGCTTTCAGGAGCCAAACTCCATCCAATGGATTAAGGGACCTGATTTCTTGATTTTTGCTCACTACAAAGCTCTTCTATCAAGTGTGATCTCTGTGCTTTCAACAATGAGCAAGAGTAAATTAAGGAGGGTCTGTGTCACTGACCTCTAAGTTTTGTGTACTTGCAGTGCTTCAGTAGTGTTTGGCACCTGCTGTAGCTCTGGTATCAACATCTACCATGAGGCTCTTCAAGGCTACAGCAACATAAGCTCTGAATTCCTGCAGAGACCTGAAGCAGATGGACCAGAGTTAATTTTGGGTAAGGGTCTCTCCTCAGTGTGACAGGGAGTGATTCTTAATGTGACTGGAGAGAAACACTGCTTGATAACACAACTGTTTTCAAGGGAAAAAGGATGAGGTTCAGACCACAGCTTAAAAAACCCCAAAGTGTTCATGGCAATTTTCTGAGTCTCTTTGTGTCTGCCAAGGAACAATGGCTCTTAAAGTCTGTAAAGTGCTGTCTCTGCTTTAGGATATAGAGCAGGATTACTGATGGGTCCAATTTCTACCTGGTAGGGTGCAGAAAAGCTCCATTCTTAAGAATTTTGCAGAGATTCACTGCCACTTTTGCAAAGAACACAGCATTAGGAATATTGATGTGCTATGAAATGCCAAGTTAAAATGTGCTATAACTGTTAAGACAAATGCCCAAGCCCACACAGTATTGACTGGGTACCTCATTCTCTGCCAGCATTTATCTGTGCAAAACCCCAAACCACATTAATCCCATAGGCTGTTCCACTTATTAATGAGCCCTGCATTTAGTGAAGAGCAATGAGTCAGTCTCGCATAAATGGTAAGACTAAGATCCTCCAGCTACTCAAATCTAGCAGATGCTATTGAAAACTGTAGCTGTTCTACCTGTTCTGTATAGTTCTAAGGGTTCTACAGGGCACAGGACCTCCAGCAGCAATGGTTACAAAGAGCAGCTCTCCTCTGCAAAAGCAGCTCTTGGTGTGGGTACACCATCTTCACAGCTGTACTGAGCTCACAGAAAAATGTTTTCATTCACCTGTTGAGATATGTATGGGATATGCACTTATTCTGCAGCAATTCATGCAACAGATGTTCCAAACTTACTGCACACAAAAAACTTTCATTATTACAAACAATACAAAATCAAACAACTTGTGTACTAGCCCCCAACCATCATTCTTATTGTATATTATTCCAAGACACCACTTTTCAATTACAAATTCACAAGCTAAGATACAAAACATTACATAAGAGCAACAGAGTGAGGGTGTAAGATTCTGACAATAACTTAATGAGCCATTATGAGAAATATTGTAACAAATATGAAATAATCAAATATTGATCCAGTGTAGCCAGCTGTTTAGGTACAACTGTGTGAAGTGAAGCACAATTCTTTTGTGATCACTGTTTATTTTTTTCTTTAAAGTAGCCATGAGATCAACATCCAAATTTACAAAAATATTTATTATATTAAATAAGGATCTCAGTGCTTAAAAGCCTTCAAAAAATAGAACTGAATTCTAGTCACATGTTTACAAGTATGAATGATACAGAACTGAGTAAAGCATCACTCTTTTTACAAAAAAAGTAAATTTTAGACTAAGATTTTTAAATACAGTGTTCTCAAAAGTGTCTGCTTCCAGATGAATTCAGGCCATTTATTTAACTCTGATTTCTACAAGACTTATCCCACGCCAAGAATTTTCAGCTAAATTCAGTTTTAAGAAGTTATAATAAATGTCACATGGCACCTGACATGTCTGCACAAGTTCAAATACAAGGAGTTCTTTTTTAAAAGATATACAAATTCTGGCCTGGGAAATCTTGATAAATTTAGTAGATCCTTATCAGTGGATATTAAACACAACACAAATGTGGTCATGCTCAATTGCCTACAAAGGGCTGGTTCAAATCAAGAAAGCAAAAGGTTTCATTTGGCAAAATCCCAGTTACAAAATGTCAGTGATTATTTATTAAGCATTTATTAAGTTCAATGCAAAAATAAAGCATATTAAATAAGCCAAGGCACACTTTTCAATCCTCTCCTCCACTGTACCTTCATTTATTCCAACATATCAGCCACCTTTAGTAACTCACTTAAATGCTCAAAGCTCTCCTGAATCCAAAACAGAAATCACAGCTTCAGAGCAGCTTGCCAGAGCATCCCAGCTGCCCACGATTTTCCCATTTTACAGCCTTGCTCTTGGGATGCTGCCCTTTTTGATATTCACTTCACAGGCAGAAGCTGAAATGACATCACACAGTCTATGAGCCAGCTGGAGGGGGCCATCCACACCTTGCCCTGCCGAATTTTCTCTGGCTGGAATTTGGAAGCCACGTCATAGATGACATACTGAGTGCAGAGCCTCTGGTCAGAGGTGGGCTCTGCATGGTAGGCCACAGTGTTGATGGTCTGTGTCACGTCACTGTCTGGTTTGGGCTGCCTAACCAGGACCTGGCCGCCCCCTGCTTTCACCAGCTCCAGCAGATCACTCTTCTGGTGCTTTTTGAAAGGTCCCAAAAAATAGAAGTAGCATCCATCAAATAACTTAGGCAGCTGTGTGGAAGAAAAAAAAACAAAAGCATGCATGGATACAGGACTTCACAACTGAACAGAGAAGAAAAAATGGAAAGGAATAATCAGAGCATACAAAACCCCTACAATTTAAAACAACCACCACTGGGAAACTAGAACAGTAACTTAACATGCAAGGTTCTCAGGGTAAGTATGCAACTGAGAAAAAAGCTTGTTTATGTGGCAAATTCTTGCTTCTGTTGAAATACTTTCCAGCACAACAGGGTTTGAACTATGAGTTAGGAATAATTACAACTACTGTTACAATGCAGTTAATAAATTCTCCAGTGTAATCCAGCGAGTAACCAGGAATTAACCCAGTTAAAAGTAAAAAAGGCCCTGAATGGAAACAAATAGCAATAAAACCATTTTTCTTTCAGAGCTATGTTCTAAAGCTGAGCAGAGGCTGAAGCACATCACTTCCTGTCCCATCAGGTGTGATACAGACAGTGCAATAGTGCTCCCCTGACAAGGTTACAGCAACATCTCCACTAATGGAGAAAAGTGACAGCTTTATGGGTGTTCACGGCTCTTTGGATCACCTTGCACATAATCAAATTTCCTGTACAAGACCACATTAAAATTTTACATCTGCACCTTTGCGTGTGGCAAAGGGCAGAGCTGCCCAGCCCCAGGTCATTAATCCAGGCTGTGTGGAGCAGTAAAACTCACCAGCTGCTCCCGGTTGAGCCGCCCTCGCCGGGGGCCACCTTGGACTTCGTACTTCTCTTCTTGTTCTCGAACTGAGCTCCGCAGACAGGCTCGTACCCCTACAAAAACCAAAGTAAGAGAGGCAAAAATTAGACACCCCAGGCTTTAAGAGAGGCTTGCATGTCATTTTAGGGACTAAGGAGCTGTGCTAAGATAAAATTATTACAATGCAAGACATCACATTCACACAGCATCGAAGCTTGTGTGCTTTAGCAATTTGCTTTTAAAACCCGAAAAAAATTTACAACAGCGCCTGAAGATGCAAGTGAGATGGTGAGAAGCAATATCACACTAAAATCAGTGCTATAAACAGCAGGAATTATTAGCTCTTCCTCTTACCCTCTAAAGGTCAAGCACTTAATGTCAAATGTCAAACTGCTGATCGCTGGGAAGCTCAAAGCCAGCGTGCGGAGCCAACACTGCAGTTATGAAATGGACACAATTGCCTGATAAAGAGCAATTACAAGGCAAGCACAAAGCTGCTTCTGAGCAGCTAGGGCCTCAAAGAACATATCAGATGGGATTTCAAGGTCTCCAGGATCAGCATGAACTGCAGATTTATGCTGGGGTTTAACAGTGGCATTCGTTTCTGTTAGCACTGCTGCATAATGAGATTGTCTTTTAGAGTCAACATGTTTTTACCTTGTTTTAAGGCCAGTTATTTTTTCCAATGGAGAAAGCACTGCTGGTAATTGCTAACGTCCATAAAATGTACTGCCTGACCTCACTCCAGGGAGAGGAATTGCTGTGGTCACCCATTCAAGGATGGAACATTTTGCCTGCATGTACATTGCAGTCATTAATAAGAATTACCCAGGAAAAAGTTTGCAAAGCTGATTTTGAAAAGGGTTCCACCAGGAGGATTTACAATGTGGCCAAGGCTGTAACTTTTATAGCACCTCACTCCTTGCGCCGTGTTTCTAACTTATTTGCACCGGGAAAATAGGAAACCCTCAGTATATAAAAACTATAAACTCAACAAAATCAAAAGAGAATTGTGGGGGGTTGACCCTAAAAAGGAAGAAAGCCCAAGGCTATGAAGAGAAATACCACTGACAAAGGCACTTGGATGCCATGGCAGTAAGTAGCCAATGCATAGGAATATCTACTCTGAAGAGATCTTGAAAGAAATTCGCAGTAATTTGCTGTCAGTACATACAAACTCACAAAATGCAATGGAAATTCACATTTTAGGTAGTAGAAGTCCTTCAATGTGCTTACATCAGAAAAGATAAGTCCCTACAGAAAATTACAACTGGCTGAACACTGCAGCAAATATCTCCCTCCCTGTACAAGTATCAGATTGATTATTTGCACTCGTTCATTCCTTCAAGGAAAATTAATGTGAACTAGAAGGGCAAACCTAGTCATGGATTTTCCAGAAAGGCAACTTACATATTCATTATTGATAACAGTAATGAATACTGATAACTTAATTTCAGTACTCGTAACTCAGAAATAAATCTAAAAGCTATTTCACATTTTATTTATTTATTTTAAATCACCACCATTCAACAAGACTTCCTGTGTCAGTGTGCCTCTAACTTACACTGCTATTCTTTCCCTCCAAGGAAATGCAGATATTAATGGGTGCCACTTACAATAAAGGAAGAAGCCTTATCTAATCTTAAGAATGGAACTGTCCATTCATTAAGAGCATGTTTTATTTCAATCTACCATCAAAAGCTTGATTTCAAGGACTTTCACTACAGAGATGAGGTTTTTATACAATAAGTACATCACAAATTGAGCATCCAGCGCCAGCATCAGTAAATGAAGCAAATGTGATACAAAAGTAATAAAAAATTGAATGAATACAAAAGACTACAATGTCTTCCTGAAGTGCTACATGCCTGGAAAAAAAAAAACAAAGAAAAAAGAAAAAAGAAGGCAGGGAAGTGACTAAAGTTGGTGGAGTGTTGATGTCACAGAATTCAAAATCAGTGAGGTCTGTCTTGCACACACACATCAGTCCATTTCACACTGCCAGGTGCTCCAAGGAGCCTGAAAGCCTCAGAGTTCCTTGTCACACGTAATTACAATCCTCCAAGAGGGCCACAAGAGAGGCTCATCCACCTGTGTCCTGTTCTCACAAGGCACACCAGGCAGACATCTGTTTCCTGCAGAAACTGGAAACATGCAAACAGCCAAGTGTCTGCATGATCAGCATTCTCATTAATTTCAACTTTTCTCTCCCATCTAGAAACAGGCCAGATCTGTGTCTCAACAAGCTGTGTTTGCCACTCAGCATAAAAAGCCAAGAATATAAATTCTCAGTGCCCAGGTATTTTCCTTCAATACAAATATTTTAAGAGGCAACAGTTAGGCCTAAACACACACACCTTCATGGAGCAACAGACCCCTCTGAGTTTTTTTGGTGATGGAAAATTAGTACATTTTCAGTTAGTGAACATATTTTTCATACAAAGATCTAGAAGGAGAAGTTGCTCTGACACAAGGGTGTCAGCAGCAGCCAGTGTTTGTGGAAGGTGCTTACAACACTGAGGGGAGCAGGCAAGGATTATCTATCCATGGAAGAATTCCTGACTAGAAGAAAAGTAAAATAATGGAAGTTATGGAGACCAGTATGGCTCTTTAACTGCAGATTTTGTCCAGACTGATTTGTTGCCAAGTGGCTCCTTTCTCTTCTATGACTCCTTTCTCTTCTATGACTCCTGCATGCTACACAGTTTTATTAAAGAATTGAAGTCGTCAAATATCAGAACAAGAAAAGAAACAAAAGGGAAACATGCTCCTGTTCTCCTATTTGAGATAAAATGACAGAGGGCTCAAGCTGTTTAATTCAATATTCATTTTTCTAAACAAAAGGTTCTTTTCCTGCTCTTTTTCCCCCCCTCTCCACACAAAGCTTAGTGTCAAGCCACCATTTGCTTCTAGATCTCAAAATCTCCATTATCATTTTCAGGTGCAGAGTACCCTAATGGATGCAATAGCCCAAGTGAGGTTCTCAAAGACAGCATAATCAGCTCTGGTTGTGTTATGGTGTCATTTGGAAGCAGCAGGAATGTACAAGTTTTACCATTCCTCCAGGAGATGGTACAACCACCACAATATAATCTTGTGCTAGAAACAGTAATACCCCAATTTCACACTTAAAAGTAGGGATGCAACAGCACACTGCAGGCCCTTCCAACCTGGTGGGTTGTTTTTTTTCTGCTAGGGATTTTATTTCCTGTGAAAATTGAGCGTTGAGTCCATTCAGTATAGCCCAGGTCTTTTCCTTCAGAAGCATTATAAATTTTAAAGCTGCTAACGTGTAAAAGTGGCTGCATAACAACACAGTTCCCTTTTAATGGTCTCTTCATCCAACTCAATCTCATCCTGATTAAGAGGACATATAAAAGGAAATAAAACTCCATACTTTACTCAGAGGTCTATCAGCTACTTTTACAAGAACTTTTCCAGAAGCTCTTTTGACCTTACATTGCTTAAGTCAAAATCTCCCTTTGATTTCAAACAGGAGTCATGTTTAACTGACTCCCCAAACTCCTGTTATCAGACTCTCACTTCTTTAGCACTATACTGAAAAAACTCCAGTGAGTACCTGATGCCAAGGCACTGGTCAAATGAATGGACTGAAAAAGAGAATTTCTATTATCCTAACTTAAAAAGTGACCAGGATGCCATCTCCATTGTGAAACTCGGACAGCTGAAGTACTTATGTAAAAAAATGTTCAAAACAGGATTGAATCTCAGGAGGACAAAGACAGCCCTAAAGGAGTTTTCTGAAAATGGAAGGGAACCTAAACTTACTTTTGAGAAGACACCTGTAATTTCAGGAGAAGGCACTGAGTTGTGTTGTTTTCCTCCACACATTAGCAGTCTGTGCACTGTTGACCAGCAAGCCTGACTAAAAATTGAGTCTGTTCTGTTCTAAAACCATTCAACTTGCTCAGGGTCTCAGCCAATCTTGATTTATTCCTTAATACCACTGCCAATAAGAGCTGTGGGCCATCTAAATTTGAGGCTGTTAAGGTTTGTCAATGTTCTCTTCCTTGGAAGAGAAGAGGGTGATTATTACAACGACATGTTAATGGCCCTTCAGTTTAATCTCAGTAGCTGGATCAATCACCCATGAAAGGGCAAGAGTTATATGAAGGCAGGTGGCATTTCAATTATCATGGAGCAGAGCTGCCTTGCAGTGCCAAGGTCAGTGTGAAAGCACTGATGGATAAAGCTGGCCTACCACACCGTTGTGGGGCCAGATCCCATGGGCACAGCAGTCACACAGAGTTCTGCCCTGGAAATACAGAATATCACAAGCTCCAGAGCCTCTTAAAGAGCTGAATTCACACTTGCAGGTTTTAGATATAAACAAGGTCATTTGCACCAAATTTTAGCAAAACTCAAGCTTTCATTAAAGTCCCTAAAAAACATGGCAGACAGAAGTTTTAGTTTAATGCATCTACATTTAGCTTGGTGCCACCACACTTGGCAAGCAGAGCACTGCTCATTTTTTTTCCCCTGATTAACAATATCAGTAAAGCATCACTACTTACACTGATCCTGATTACCTCACTGAGCAGCTGCCCCTGCCTTCTCACCTTTGAGATCTAAGGAGCAAGCAGGTTAACAGGGTGTCCACTCTAACTGACCTTTGATACAAGTGCAGCTGCTACTACTGGAAATAAAAGAAATCATTATTTGCAAAATTTAAGATCAGAGCCCTCTAATCCTTATTCATGTAAGTCTCATTGGTTTGTAATGGAACTAACTGCATCAGCAAAAACAATTTGAAGAGAATGAAGTACCAAAAAAATAAAAACCTGGTTGGCAAGAACAAGTTGTAATCACCCACAGATACCCAGGGGTATCTATCTGTAACTCAATTAGCCTTAGTGGAGTTTTGTTGGATTTGCATTAATAAAGCAAAGAGCAAGGGTTAGTCCCAAAAATCTCTCAGAAGGGCCAGGAGTAATTTAGGAATACATAATAGCAACAAAGATGATGACATGGACTACATGTCCATGATCTAGTAGAGACAGCAACTGATACTTGCTCAGTTCAGTCTGCACTGGGTTTTAAAACTTAAATGCAGATTGAGTAAATCCTGGTGGGGTTTTTTTTCCTAGAAAAGGAAGAAATTTGGACTGAGAGAAAGTTTTATGGGAATTTGGCATAGCTGGCTTCAATTTGTTTTCACAAACAGCATTATTGGCCTCTGCTACAGCAAAGCATTTTTACACTGTGTCTTATATGCTTATAAAGTGACATCAGACTCCAGATTTCCAAGGAGTGAGGTAGAGAACTCATTGGTGAAACAAGAGCAGTCTGTTTTCTTATCACATGCAAACGACACAAGATCTGCAGAGACTGAAGTGCATCTGCTGAAGCATGGTAAGTTTACAAGTTAATGCAGGTGGTATTTATTGAACACTATGGAACAGATGCTTAGGAAGTCCTGAAATATTCCCAGAAGCTGGGAACATGTGATTTGAAAATTATTCCTTCACTTGGAGGCCCAGGTATCTTCTTTGGAAAAAAAAAATAACACTGCTGGCCACAGCTGTTTTCTAGAGTGATCAAAGTGACTGGAGGTAGCCCTTCCTAAGGTCAGGTTAAATTCCCTCAGGAGTGTTCATCCTCTGGATCCCATCACAGGCTTTTTAATGAGTGAGGCTGTATTTCCCATCTTCTTCCTTACAAAGAGCTTGATGGAATGTTTTCTTCAAACTAGAAGCAAGCTAGAACAAAGGACTCTACAAGTATGAAAAACTGAGTACTGGATGACACAGTTCCCAAGGTTTCTTTTTCTTCTAGACCTTATTTCAAGTCAACCCACTTCCAATCTCTGCAGACACCACACTGAAGAGATTTTCACACCCATTTTCTGCTCTGCAAAGCCCAGGAGCTTCACATTGTAAAATTGTGAGCTCCTTTCCAGCAGGTGTAGACACTGTGGGAGTGCAGAAGTTCAGTCTCTGCTGGTTTGAAGCACTGCCCTCAGCTGCACACCCAATACAACCAGAATCTGCACTTTGCAGAGTTCCAAAGCCTCTCAGAGCTACGAGTCCTTTTGTAGGAGGCAGCTGAAATAAGTTTCCAAGTGCAAAAAGAGCATGAAACTCCAGTCATCAAAAGTTTTGGGTGTTTCAGGGAGGGAGGGCTCTGCTGAGAATCAGCCAGTTACCCAAAAGATGTTTATGCATGAAAGAGAGAAGTCCAGCCTCAGGAGCAGTCAGGTCAAGCAAGCCTTGCACTCCTCTGCTCTAACAGCCTAAACAAGGATGAGAATAGAAAATTCAGAAAGATGTTTTCACCTTGATATGTCAGTCATGCAGTCCCCTAGCTCTTCCAGTCAACTCCCTGTTGTTGTGAGTCCCCACAGGAAAAGCAGTTTTTTCTGCCTCCTTATAATGATCAGAGCTGAATCATTGCTGCTGCTCCAGGTAAGCAAAGCAGAGGAAGGAATGAGCAATCAGATGCTTAGAATTCTGCCAGACACTTCACTGCCAGGACTGACACCAGCTTGTTTCAATGCATATCATTACTGAGATCATTTTTCATTCCCTGCTTTAACAGATGACAATAACTTGAAGAAAAAAAACAAGCTGAAAAGCTATTAAAGACTTCTGCTGGTTTTAATTAAACTGTTCTATGCTCCACATAAAGCTTAGAGGAAATACAGTGATACTTGAATCTTTGTCTCAGCCCACTTGCAGAAGGATAATGACTCGCCACTTTGTGCCCTATTACCATCCCAGAAATAATAAAGGCAATAAAATAATGAAACCAGTGAAAGATACGGCCAAGGGCAAGGAGCACTGTGGCAACACTGCCTCAGTTCAATTCCATGCTGCCTTGGAAGTGGATGTACTGCAGACAGTGTGTTAAATACAGAAAAGGTGGGAAAGCAACTCGTAACATGAAATTTTTCTTCTCTGAAAATCTAATATTGCGCAGTGGTGGTATCTTGTCATCCTAACCTTCCACCTGAAGACATAATGGAACCCCAAAATTGAGGATACATACTTCAATCTTGGCCCTCCAACACTGAGCTCAAACTCTGCTGGAAAATTCCACATTACCTCTCTACCAAAATGAATGAATTCTGGATCAGTATGGACACATGGAAACAGGAGTATTGTAGAATCACCCAAAAGAAGGAAACTGCTTTTTATGAGAGAAAGACTCACAGCTTGCTGTAGCACAAGAGTTAACATAAGAGATTCCCAAATTAAATACTGTTTTTGCAAGCTTGTGATGTTTTTTAAGAAATGGTATAATATGTAGGCTATAAATACAACTTTAGGGATAAAAGTGAAATGCAGCTTACATTGTAAAAAAAATTCAAACACTCCCTTATGCATAGTCAGCATTTCATTAAGTGCCTCACTGAGCTTTGTTTTTTCAAATATTTTAGTGAATTTTTTCAACATGAATTCACTTTAAGTGAATGGATTAGAACAGTGAACCATAAACAACTTCTTAAATTTATTATATAACCAGAACATGCACATAACTTTTGAAAGTTTATTTGCATCACATTTAAGGAAACTCATCCAAATACAAGTCAAATAGCCACGATAAATGGAAATGAAAAAGAAAAGCAAGGACCTCTTTTTCCTAGACAAATGTTCCATCAGCAGGAGTCCCATTATTTGTTATAACAATCTTTAACTTGTAATGACTCTGAAGAAGACTGATAACAGACTGGTGGGAACAGATGGAGTGGTGCTGTTAATTATAGGCACTTAGCTGCATCAGACCCCATGAGTTATTGCTAACATTTCCCACTAGGGAGGAGAATCACTCGCTTTTAAGTAGTATGTTGCTTACTAAGCTGGGAGCATTAGCAGTCAGGATTGCACTAATCAGTACCAACAACATAAAGTAAAACTCAACTGTGAAAAAAACCCATAAACATATTCCCTGAATAACCCCTGGACTATTTAATTTATTTTTTTTTCTTCTCCAATCACTTCTAAATATGAAAGCTCTTCCATGAAGATTTAAATTTAGGTCTCACTAATGAAATCTCCCTCAGAAGTTTTCTAAGCATCTGACTAGCAGGAAGATGAAATGAAATAAAGGATGTAGGATAGAATGTGTGCAAACCTCTCAGGCTGAGTGAAGCCAAGAACCTGCCAAGGGATTCACCACAGAAATATGGTCTTCAGTCTTAAATAAAAAAAAAAACATGGAACCAACTGGAAGCCAAATGAAACTCTAAGTCCAGTATTCAACCTGATGCCATGTTTTAGTTTGCAGCTTCTGAGGCTTTGCAGTGTCTCCATAAGCATTAGGAAAATCCAGACCATTAAAGAATCCTTATGTTCTGACATTTAGTCACACAGTAGAAAACTGGAATGAAATCTGTCTGTAAGTTTTCCATGGGTAATTAGCTCATTTGTGTGTACTTATTAGCTAAAAGGGACTTAGCCATAAAGGTCAAGGGGAAAAAGATGGGTTTTGCAGCTACTGTGAAAGCAGATACTAAGAAATACATCAAAATTTAGGGCCTAAGAACAGCTGTATAAAAAAGCATGCACTGCATAAACACCAATTACAGACTGCATGAAACATGACTTGCATGCTAACTTGGGTTAGAAGTTACAACCTTCAGTGGATCTGAGCTTGTAAGTAAACATAAGCTCACTTCTCACAGGCCTTGAGCACACATCCCAAGCAAGCCAGTCTCCTCTCAATTTCAATGCAAACTGCTCATAAAAAAAATCCTAGAATTCAATAAAATCTTTCCTTCTCTCCCAGGGTATCTTCCATAATCTTCTGAATCAGTCTTAATGTAGCAATGAAGAAACTCACTCCCTACTGATACTTAGGCTATGACCTTACCAACACACCTAACAATGAAATGCACTCATTTTCCAAATAAGTAGTAGTTATATTTCATTCAATACATTCAATTAAATTTCCAATCATTCATCAGATTTGAAAACAATCCCCTGTACTTTGTGTCACAAACACATTAGCATTGATATTAGGGCAGCTCTTGAAAAAAAACAACTTTTCTCTGTAATCCCATCTACAATTTCTGGTTAAAAACCCAAAGGAGCCCCACATATTTAATACTTACATTCAAACTTGAGGACCCAACATCCAGTCAGAACAGCCATCATGCATTTGACAGTAGTTGGCATTGGAACATCAGGGATAATAAGGTGAGTTACTAGGAGAAAGATTAGATCAGTAAAACTAAAAGCACAGAAAAATCAGCACCATGCCTGGCTGAAAAGCAATCAATCATTATTTAAAGAATAAACAGACTATAATAATTTATCAACCAATCTTTCCAGCACAAGGCAGTGATTTTTGAGACTATGATCCGAGTTAGTGGAAGAGCTATTAGAAATTTTGTGGTTTTCAACTTACACTTCCTGTGAAAAAGGTTTTATAGTTCTACACTAACACTTAAATCTTCAACTGAGGCTCCAGTTTATAGGACAGCATTTTTTTCCAATTCTTTTAGAGTTATATTTTAACTCTGACAGGAATCTTACTACTGGATCTCACTGCTTTAATTCAAAGCTAACAGAACTCCACTCAAAATTCTGGAGTAGTAATCCAGAAGTGAAAGATGGTAGGGGGAAATTACCTTAGCATTTTGTTCATGAGCACTCCAAAGGAAAAACTAAGAGGAGGGATTAAGGTAATGTCCCCATCCTCAAAAAGGGGAAAAGAACTCCAGCAAACCTCATAATCTGGGTTCACCAATCTTAATGAAGAATAAAGTCTGAAGGCAGAGAAGCCATGTAAGCTTTCAGTCAATACCATGCTCTTTTCTTGAGGCACCATCTGCCCGAAGTTCACTTCTGGAGAGTAAAAACTTTACAGGATGTCTCACACAAGCACAGACCTTAAAGTTGGTAAAAGATGGGTAAAGAGAAGAGGTCTCTGAGGAGACTTTGGGATTTTAAATAACAGACAATAAACTGCCAAACTGTGGCTCCCCCAGAAACTTCCTGCCTTGATAGCCACTCAAGCTTTATATGTGTTTACATGCAAAAAACCATCACTCCACTATAGCTACAACTCAAGGATTTCAGAAGCTGCACTTCCCAGGAGCAATAAAAAGCCCTGCTGCAGGTAGTATCTTAAACAATAAAGTGCAGAACTGGAGTTACTTATATTCGGACAGAGACATTTCAACAAGACTCCGTACCTCTGCTGTTAAATTCAGTGCACCTCTGGGCCTTCAGGACTGCTGCTAATTTGCTCAGCAATTTCTCCTGCTCTGCACCAAGACTGCTCCCCAGTATGCCAAGGGGTCCATTTCTTGGCTGGCTGGAGCTCAGTGCCTGCATGAACAGAAAATTCTGCAATGAGCTGAATATTTGGGAACATAAGGAAAGCAACTTACTAGACAGGTTTTCAAGAATATAATTTTGTATCATTTTGGAACACAGTTCATGACAAGCTTCATGGACAGGGTCCATGAATAAATCTCCATGTAACAAACCAGCTCCACAGGAAAAAAAGCTTCACATTAGAGGTACTTAATTTAGTTTATGTAAGGTACTAAAATACCTCATGGATCAGTTTTTCTTCCTTGCCCTCTTTGTTGCTTTTTAAAGACACTGGGGTGCACACATAGAATTGTTTGAACACTGTGTAAACAGCCTGGCAGCTTGCAGTGTTGAACAAGAATAAAAATCCCAATTAAGCAGTAAAATCTCCTACTTTTAGCTAAGTATTAACAACAGATGTGGTACTGGGTAACTCACAGAATTAATAACTGCATGTCCTTTTAGTAAAAGTCCCTAATACTTAAACATTAGTTGCTTACAGGGCAAAATGGGATTTTTGATGTGGGTAGTATTAATGCAAAGTAAGAGGAGCTTTGTAGAGCCAAGGGAGGGATACTTCAGCTCCTGGATTTTCCTAAATACTCCAGATTCCATAGCACAGACACGGTTTTGAGATCCAGTTACCCCACAGCCTCAGGCTCTGGATCAAGTCATCCATGTGAGCCATTAACCATCCCCTGGCACACACTCACCCCAAAGCAGATGCAAATACCAAAAATGGTTTGTTTGGCACAGAAGAGCTGCATATTGTATTTGCTGCAGGTGGAAGGAACAGCCACATTAGTCCTGGTTTAGCTGCAACAGTTTACTTTTGGCCCCTGGGTACCCTGTGCCCTCAATGAGGAGGGATCATTGCAGGCTGAACAGGCTGGAGTAGATATGGGCTGCTTCTATCAGCCAGGTCAGCTTAATCCTCATGCATTAGGAAGCACAAAGCATTTCATTAAAGCAGTAACTTGTTAGGTCTGAGTACCTGATTCTGGTTACAAGTCCTGAGAAGTCTTTGTCCAAAGCAGGAGGAAAACAAAAACCCCAAAACAACCTCCCAAAACCTATTTTCTACTGCTGAGCTGATATTTTCATTGTTGGACAAGGGATGATAGTAGAACAGCCTTTTAAATGCACAGAAAAAGCACCTGGAACAAAGACTGCTGCTGCTTGCAGACAGTTTGGAAAGTAGAACAAATTTAGATATGCAGAAAAACAACATCAATAGCAAAGTTCAAGCAGTGATACTTGAGGAATAACACAGGCTTGTTCTCCTATAATAACGCCACAGTACAAGAAACATCTTTTGTCTTCCCAGATAAAGGTGTAACACAGAACTTCATAGCTTGTCAGTGTTCCATATACATCCTAGAAACACTGTCCAAGACAGCTTCCCAGCCTATTTTAAATCTCCCTGTAAAGCCGGTGATGCACTGTACTTACATCCAAGCCTTCAATATTTAAAGGAAGAACTCACGGCTTGTTGTTTTGTTAAAAAGCAAAACACAAAAACAAACCCACACAGACATTTACCTCAGAGGGCTGGTTAAGTGAAAATGATTCATTCTTCACTGGTAACATTAGCACAGATTTCATCTTTTGGCTTTCTGCATAGTCCACAGGTCGCAGACCAAATATATTACTGGCAAAACAAGCACAGATGGGTTTAAGTAAATAAAATGTGACTTGATTCTTAAATAACCGAGCATATTAGCTGGGTAGGTTTCCCTCCCACTTTCTTATTAATATGTAATTTCAGCTAAAAGCACAAAGCTTCAAGTAAGAATTGCATCCAAGACAGATGGATACTGAATTACAAGCTGCTGCGTTCAGCTGAGGAGCAAGGCATATTCAGAGCAGAATGTTCAGTTAAATAAACCACAGTCCTTGTTAAACTATTTCAAGATGCACTTTGCTATCATTTGCAAGACCCAGAAATTTCAGCTTTAATCTTTCATTGCAGTCATATAACCAAGCAATGTATTTTTGGCTTATCCATTTGCCATAAAAGAAATGCCAGAAGACTCTCCATAGTGTATTAAACATGGGAGCTTGATGTGGTTGTGCTTTTATGGGGAAAGCTATCTGCTTCCTACTTGGGAGCCACAGCTCCCTTGCACTTCCAAAATCCTAGTATGCATCTCGTTTTCCCTCAGTGTACTGGTCCACAGTACACATTATAGCTAATTGAGTCAGATTTTAGTTGGTTTGCCAATTTTGTTGAAAGCTATTGAATGTAGGTGGCACCTCATAGTTATTAGTTGTGCTTCCAGACTGATTTCCTCTTTTAGCACTCCTCAGACAGAAGTGATTGCTATAAACACATCAAGCTCAGCCATGGCATCAATTTCCTCTTCACACAACTTTGCTGCTGCAGGACAGTAGTGAGGGGAGGAAAGCCTGAAACTGCTGAACAGGTATCATTGCCATTAGCAAACAGGAGCCTCTGCCAGCACTCTGGGGAAATATTCTGCCTGCTTTGCCCTTTGTGAGAATAATGGCTGTTGTAGCTGATCCTCTTCTGCCCATCTCACGCAGTTCTGGCTCTCCAAAGGCATAATAAAAGCTCGTTATGGAGGGGAAGCTTGTCATGAGAACAAAGCCCTGACTCAGTGTCTGAAACCTGGCAAGCTTAGTCATCAAACAATGAAACATTTAAAGAGGTCACAAAACCACTGCAGCTTTGAAGAGCTCTCTCTTGGCCACACATTCCTGTGCAAAGCAGGAATCCAGGAAGCTTTACAGGGAATTCCACATAAAGCCATAACCCAATCCAGCCCAAAGAGCAGCTCAAATTATCAAGTCTCCACTCTGACTTAACTGGGAGGCTTTGGCCAGCGCTGAACTGAAAGACATATCTGACCCCAGCACCCTTCTTTGCCCCTGGCTGAGCCCTGCTCACTAACACAGCCCCTGGGGAAAACAACAATCCTTAAAAATCCCCCACAGAAGAGTCCAGGATGGTATTTTACACTATTACCAATCCCAAGCTTTTCTGTGCTACTAATGAGCACAGTGCAGGCATAATACAAACTCTGCAGACTGAAAGATAATTGGTTAAATCTCTGCCCAGGCCTGGCAGTTGCAGCCCATTAAATATTGTCATGCTGTTCCTGCTTTGTCATGCATCATCAGGGTAGCTCTTGCCCTTTCTTTAAATAAGGCCAATATTCAACTCAAACTGCTGCAAGATAAAGTTCCTTTGAACAATGCATCCAGAGACAGGGGGGAAATGTATATACATATCATCAAACACCCCAAAAATCACCTTTAGATTAGCTGGCTGACCTTTCACTCTGAGCTAAGCAGAGGGAAGAAATCCCTGCATGTCACTAGTAGAGATTTGGGAGTGCTTTTCCCTCCAAAAGCACAGTGAGGTTCTTGACTGTTGGAAAAAAATCATGAATGTTTACCATAGAAAAAGACATAGACCATCCCAGATAAATATAGAACATTTTTTGCCGATTAAACTGTACAAATACGAGCTCCAGCTCCTCTTTCTGTACTCACAATTTTTTCCTACAGTTTTAAACTTCTTTCAGTTCCTTCTTACTTGAGTATTGTGAATAACAAAGGGCTCTTTATTGCATGTTAAAGTGGCATAGTTAAATTGTGACAAACTTTGGAGCTGAGGTCTGAAAAAGGAACACCAGCACAAGAGATGGTTTAAGAGTTTAGAATATTTTCAACTAAGCAGATTGTTGAGCTTAAGGAGAGTGAGAAAATGTAGCTGAAACAGGAGAAAAGAGGGTTTACATAGTAAAAACCAATACAAGAACACATGCAAACGACAGATTCTCAAGTTGGAAAGTGTTGTAATTTACTTTTCAAAGAGAAAGGATGAAAACTACTTGTACTTTTTTAGTAAGGCAGAGGAATGGGAACCAGAAGCTTTAGGGAAATGGTGCTCATATCCATCTTTATCCAACCCAGCTGAACAAGGGAAATCACCCACCTTGATCAAAGATGAGTTTTAATCCAATATTCAAAACTGAATTAGACATGCACATTACATCCATCCTAACACACAAACAGTGTTTTCAGAAATACCAATAACTCTGTGTGCTCCTCCTACAAATCTGGGTTTGCTGGGAATGAGTCCAGTGCACATGATAAGTCCCACACTCAGCAGGAAGACACAATTGTTTCTGCTAGAGAGAAATTAGCAATTTGTTTAAGCTGGAATACAAGGTCCCCAAGGCATCCTCCTTTCTACCAGAATTCAAATATGCTTTCTGGAAGTTTTTATTTAAACATTCCAGAGTCGGATGTACCCTTGGGTGCAAGCAGCCTTCTATTAGCCAATCCTCAAGGTACTGAATAGTCAGTAGGGGGCTGTTACATCCAGAACAAATCCAATCCAAGAGCAGGATGGCTGTGCTGAGAACAAAGAGGAGCCCAGTGAAGAGCAACTCAATCAAATCTGAGTATGACTTTCCATGAAATGACATAATACTTTGTAATTCTTTGTAATCAGGACTTTTGAGCTGCTCCACCAATCATGTTTTGCCCCAGCCCCACAAAAGAGTTCAGTAGTGAAAGGAAATGCTGCAGCCAGGTCTCAGCACACTACCAACTAACTCCCACGTGGAAATATGACTGGCTCAGGGCTCTCCAGGCAGCACATGGATTTTGAGAATGTGCTAAGTAGAAACCTTTCCTGAACCTGACAGAGGGAAGAAAACCTAATCTGTGTAGCCAGAAACACCATCTGAGATATCCAAAGAGAGCCAGGATTTTAATTAACCTACAGTCAGCAGGAAGTTCAACACACTGTCTTACACTTAGGCAGCAAAGACCTGCACTATCTTGACTCAGGATAAGGAGACAAAATTAAATCAGTGTCATGGGTCTAATGCCTCCTGGAATAACTGCAGGTTATAATAATTTTTGTCCCTGTGCCATTCATAATTGCAGACCATGGTCTACCCCTAAGCATTCCCACAGGTTTGTTCAGAGTCAGATTCGCAAATCCTACACCTAAAAAAATAGAGCAAGACAACAGTTTTTACTAATGCTAAACTTATTGTGCATGAAGAACTGGAAAGACAGCCCATTTGAGTGAAAGCATTTAGGAAGTACTGTGAAATTGCAAATGCACAGATCTAATTTTTCAAATCACTTGGCTTGCTGTGAAGCAAAGAAAAAAGGCAAAATTCAAGCAGGTTGAAAAAAGCCATAAAAATAAAAATTAGTTATGTGCAGGAGATTAACGTAAAAAAATTAACAGGACCACTAGGACAATTAATAGGTCCACTGGTCCATATAATATTTTTCATTTGTAGTTTGTATCTCTCCCAGTCAGTGAAAACTTCAATGAAGTTGTGGACAACTGAAGTGCCACAACTATTAAATCTCACCGATTTCCAAAAAAGAAATTTTGCCAAGGAATAAGGAAATCCCAGGATTAATTTCTGGCAAAAGAGGAAGCCCTCATCAGTTCTTGTTTGGTCCAGAAGATATGTGGCTGCTTCCTGTTACATAGAGCCATTTCTTAATGCACTACAAGTTAACATGAAAGGAGAAAAAAAAAAGTGCCTGAAAAGCATTTAGAGCGTGCCCACTCCATGGGTTTGTGAATATCTGATATCTAAATCTTAAATGGCAAAGTCTCAGCTCTTTGGATATGGTTGTACCTCACCCAACTGAGGTCTCTCAGCTGTAGTTGCTTCCAGATAGATCCTACATCCCTCCACACCCCAGTGGGTCTCACCTGCCTTTGGACCTGCTGGCAGTCAATACTGCACACCTTTAAAATAAATTTCACCTGGCACAACTGAGTATCAATCTCTTCAAAACTACTGCTCTAAGCAGGCTGTTCAACACAAGCTCTGTTTTCATTCCAGTAGATTAACTCTTCAACACACAAGGGACATTAAGACACAAAACTGAGTTAATGCTACTGTTAAGACAGCAGCAAGACATCAGTCACTTCTGTGAGGTTTCATGCCATATATTTCATGGTGTCCCAAGTAACATTTGAATGCATTTGTCATGTTCACATTTTACTTAGTTTAGATAAAGTAGAACACTTAAGTAACCACAGCAAAACAATCAAACTTTCCTCTGCACTCCTGTGAGATAAAGAAGAATCACTTTGTCCCACCGTATTAAGGAGGGCCCTCTCCTTGGCTGAAATTTAATTCATTGCAAGCCTGAAGAGTCTGCAAAACGACTAAAAAGGGTTTTATACACCAAAGAGGGGAAAAAAAAAGTGAACTAAAATTAGACCAATTTATCCGTTTGACAAAATTGGTTCGGTGTAGTCTTAGCTCACACACTGCACACCTCTCAAGTTATGGCACTTAAGAAAATAAGCCTTGGAGATGCAAGTTCTACTCATCACTGCTTCGATTTCTACTGTAAAGAACCTAAAATAATAATGTGAAGGTGAGCATTAAGTACAAAGAGACCAATTATAACTAGCCATCATGAAATGAACTATAATTGCACCATTTTAAGTGATCAGCCTGTTCTCATCTCGTTTTTAAAACTGTGGTCTGCTGGTTTCAGGGATCTAGGGAAAAAAGTCACTGAAGAAAAATAAGCTTCTTATCAGATGTGACTCCATTCTAAGGGAACCTGCATCCACTAGGAAAAAAATTAACCTATATGCAAGAAGGTTCAAGTCCACTTACCTAGACAAATCCAACCACTGCTTAATTAGGACTACAACTGGCAGAGGCAGTGGCTCCAAAAACACCCTGTTAAGATTTGCAAAGCCATGATCCAGGGAAAGATCACTGGAATTTACTGGGGCACAGGAGGGAAGGGAGGCACAAGTCTCAAGACACACTGCTCTTGTTTCTATCGTTTCTTGGCAGTATTTGGAAGAGGTCAGGAGAGCAAGCCTGAACACTTTGCTTGTATATCTATTTCTCTGTGGCTGGGATGCTCTCTGTAAAAATAAGGGAGGGGAAACCCCAACCCTGTTCCATCATCAGTGCAATTGCAACACACACAGTGGCATTTCAGCCAGAGATAGAGAGCCTATGAAAGATCTGGAAGCCTCAGATATTCCAGGAGGGATGGACAGGACTGAATTTGTGCCACAGCACCCAGACAAATCACACAAAGATTAACGGCAGCTGAATTTGTTCTCAGAGATTTTAACTGAACATTATCTACATTGAGTGAAAAGTTAAAGCAGGGCTTAAGGTTTGCATAAATCTCCCCTTCCCTGATTAAAAAGCTGCTGTTTCAACACAGTCAAGTTTGCTCATGTAGAATGAGCTGAAAGAGGTTCAGCTTGACCTCTGTTTGTGAGCACATGCAGCAGAGACCAAGGCTAACAGGATCCCTGCAGAGTCCACAGCTGGCTTTTGGAGGCTGGGCTGTGCAAACCCACCAGAGCTGAAACCCTGCCACAACCTCACAGCAAAGCTGTGCTGTGCTTGCAAACACCAAACACGTGCTAAGTGTGACACAACCAGTTCCTCATATTCAAGAGGTTTGAAAATCTCTGAAGTTGTCAGCTTTTCCAGGTGCACCAGTCCTTGCTGCTCAAGAACAAAGTGAAGATGAACAACTGATCCTTATTTAACTTTTTCATGCTGAAGTCTTGAAAGCTTTTCGCTTTGTTTTGGCTTTGTCTTGTTGTTTTTTAAACTCAAATGTATTCAAGATTAAGACTTTATGAAAACCCTATGCTTTCCCACAAAGCACCTTAATTCTGTAAGCTTCGAGAGCGTGAATACTGAGAGCTGAAGTGATTAAAGTGAACTTATTTATACTTCTTCATGTAGCTGCCAAGGAAACTTGTATCATGCTAGACTTCATCCTGTTGTGTTTCTATACACAATCACACACCCCTATTAACAGCTTGCACTGGACTCAAATTTATACACACAGGCCCTGGCACAACAACAGTACAACAACTAAAGTTACATTTAATGCCTGGAATATTAACAGGCTGCAGGGTTATTCACAGACTGAAAGATTCTTTAGCACGTCCTATGCACAAAAGCCAAGATCTCCAGAAGACCTAACTGTATAGAAGAGTCAACTGAAAATATTACTTACCTCCTTTTTTTAATTAAAACGTGTACTAAGGATTAGTGCTTTGATCCAGAAAGGCAAAAATGAAAATTCCAAATCTCTGCCTGCGTCTATGTCATTTGTGGAAACAGAAGAGACTGGAGCAAAATGCCTTCTGCTAGCAAGTAGTGTAGCAAAAGACAAAAAACAGCTGTAGCAGTTCAAAATCATCTAGCTCAGCATCTTAGAGCTGACAGCAGCTATAAGAAGATGCCAAGAGGAAAGTGTAAGATTCGGGTGAGCATATGTTGTTACTTTCCTCATACAGTCTCCAGTACTCCAGTTATCTGTGATTCAGGCATCCTCAGAAAAGCTTAGGAAAATGCCAAATGGAAAGGAAACACCAACCTGGAAAAGGACACATATAACACCCACCCCCTCACTTGATATAAACCCCATTTATCACTAGCTGTGCTTCATATTCACTCCACATCCCCCCTGGCTGCTGCAGTCCCCGTGTACTCACACTGCATCCCGGGAGGCGCCGTGCAGGAGCAGCAGCTCCACGATGGCCACGTGCCCGTTCCTGGCGGCGTCGTGCAGCGGGGAGTCGTTCTGGTAGCCCGTGGTGTTCACCAGCGCCCGGTGCTGCAGCAGCAGCTGCACCACCTCGCTGTGCCCGTGGTTACACGCCTCGTGCTGGGTGGGAAAAGGCACGGGGGGAAACTCAGGTGAGGCAGAAATCACAGAGGGACTCCTCCTGCGGCAGCTCATTGGCTTTCAAGTACTCCATGGATAGCCAGGGAAGATGATGCAAGGATACTGTATCGGGTTCCTGACAGGAATTAACCTGGGAACCCAGCACTGACAAAAAGCCCTGAGAAGAACTGAACAAAGGCCAACTGTGTGCAAATTACACCACAGGGAACAAAACCCTCCAGATTACACTCTATCAGGAGCATTCTACAGGAGAGGAAGAAGTCAAGGTTGAAAAGAACCTTTTGTTTATTTTCTGTAATTCAATCAAGCAATTTTTTCACTTCACTACTTGATATATTTCCAAACCACTGAGGACACGAGGAACCCATTAAATACAAACATTGTTTGGAACAGATCTTTTTCGAGTTATCCTAGCTGTATTTTCTGCATTTGCAGAGTCACAGGCTGATTGACTTCGTGGCCTGCCCTACAACCCAGCAAAGGAGAATGACACCTGGGCAGGTCACTGGCTGCTGATGAATTCTTTAAACCTTGTTTATCATCACTTCTTCACGTTGCATAATTCTCTGGCACCTGAATGTGAGTGAACTAAAATATCAGAGAGGAAAGGAGGGATGAGTGAAATCTGATTAGAAGACAGATGACAGAAAGAAGCCTTCAACACTCACCAGTGGTGTCCAGCCAGCATTATCTTTGACATTGGGATCTGCCCCATTTTTTAACAGCTGCTCCACAGCTGCTAAGTCACCCTACATGGGAAAAAAAAAGAATTATGAAAAAGTAATGAAGAAAATACAGACATACAACACCAGTTTGAGAGATGCCCAATTATAAATGTACCTGCAATAAAAATGTAATGATATAAGCTTTCCATGTAGATATTGTCAGGATAACAAAAGCTTAATTGATCTGGAGACCACAGTTAATTATTGTTGCTCACTTAGAACCACCCACACATTTTACAGAAATACATGTATCTGGATAAAAACCATGCATGTAAGAAAATTAATTCAAAATAAATGGAAAAGTCTGCACTAATTGCAATCTGTCCACTACAGTCAAACTTCAAGGATTAATGTCAGGAACATTTATTGAGAATTTCCTTGTCCAGACTGGATTTTTTTCAACCTAATCTAAACAAACTGGCTGAAAACATCGCTGAAATAAATTAATAAGCCTGACAAGCTTCTAGAAATTGCTTTTCCACAAAAGGAAAAGAGTTTTATTTAACACTGCAATTACTGCTTTATATTGAATCTCACTGACACTCTGACAGTTACCTACCAAAACAGTTTTAATTCACTTTTTGGAAAAATGCTGTATTCGGCTTTCATGTAAGCAAGGAGGTGTGCAAAGGGTGGAAATTGATGCAGAGGCTACGGAAAAGAGGCTGAATAGACATGAGGCAAAGGAAGCAAGAGGGCAGAATTTGTGAATCAGAGGTTTTGACACCCTGAAAAGCAAAGTTGGTAATAAGATTGGAGCATGTCCAGGTGCAGCTATAAATAGGTAAGGAGAAGGCGCCTGTGGAGGCTGAGGCAAGGAGATCTCTGCAGTGCAGGCTTCAATTCTTATTACTTTAGGCAAAATAAAGTGTTTCAAGACAATTGCTGACACTTAGCCTGCACCAGGGTACTGTGATCCCAAATGAAGAGACTATTAATATACAAACTGGTATGTAGCTCTAGCCAAGGCCAAATATACAAAATAAAACAAAGATCTGAAGGAGAGAAACTTAATCCATGATATACATATCAAGTTCAATGCCTTTAAGGAGTGGAAAGTCAAGGAATTTCTAGGTGCTACTCACAGCATGTCTTAGAAAATGTGAGAGAACACTGTATTAAGCTTTAAATACAATAAGAACAAACTTAATCTGATTTTGTTACCAAAAAACTCTTTGAAAAAACAAAGCAGCTTTAATCTTTACTCTTTAAGTTAGAAAAAATATTAAAACAGACTGCTCTGCAAAAATAAATCCAGCAAGCAACAATTGTAAACTCAAAATTCACTGAAATAATGCTGAGACTCACTGGCTTTATAACCATCAAGCAAATTAACACATCAGAGATAAATTTCATGCGTTATATTCACAACCTGGATATCCCAGCAAAATGTTACCTTTCCAAGCAATTAAAGGATTCTAGCAGCAGCATATTCTTCATGGTTGCAAGGTAACAGACATACATCAAACCTATTCAGAGGCAGCCAAGACAGCGCTCAGCATTAAGATCCTTCCAGATAGAGAGAACACACAATTATCTATAATGAGCGAGAGCTGAGCTTATCATTTAAAGTTCAGTTTGCAAACATGTACTGCAAAGGGTTTGACATTTCAGGAGTACTGCTTTAAAGCAGGAAGCACAGCTAATAATTTGTGTGGGCATCAGATACTATCACAGCTTTTCAGATCAGTTGTGTGAGCACTGATTTGTAAAACATCACTGTGGCTTCATCAAAGGAAATGCTGCTGGTGTGGACACCAGGACTGACAACATCCCCTGACTTAAATCCAGGCCCACGTCAAAATTAGAAAATTGGTGTTTTGCAGCTTACAGAAGATAAATATTGTCATCATGTCATCTGTAAATGGAACCTGCTCCCTACAACCGGCACGGAGCACTGAGAGTGACAGCAAGGAGGGAAAGCTGTCATGAGCTGCTGCAGTGACTGGATGGGCGCTGCCGATCAGCATTACAAAAGAGATGTTAACAAAACACAGCCAGGAGAATGGTCTTTTGTGTCCTCAGAGGCTCTTCAGTCAGCCGGCATAACTTATACATTTAGCTAAAAAAAGCAGAAGACTAAATTTCAAGTGGCAGACCATTGTTTTATCAAGTCCCTCCTACAAGCAGGACCACAATCACAGAATCATTTTGGTTGGAAAAGACCTATAAGATCATCAGATCCTACCACAGGTGCCTCTGATATTTGCCTGGATCTTCCAGAGGCTGGTAACAGGTTTAGATTACAAGCCAAGTAACTGTGATCCAAGAGTAAAAAAAAAAAAGTGGTTTAGTTATTTTTTACATTAATCATTTCTATCAAAGTTGATGGAATTACTAACATTTATAAGCTAATAAATGCTTTGCTAAACTCTAAACAAGAGTAAGGACCATGTAGGTGCAAATCCCAGCCACAAATCTGACAATTCCATGTCTTCCCCCCACAAGAGCGCAGAAGAAACTACACCTATTAGTATGGAATGACTAATTCCAACATGCTGCATCAAGATGTGCTTTGACTAATGCTGAAATTAATTTTGTACATTTAGTTCCTTGAGTATATTTGATGCAGCAGGAAAATCACCATTTTTCACTTAAAAGCCATAACCAGGGGACACAAGGAGAGACCCTCTTAGTCTGCAGCAACAGAGGGGAAATGTTAAGTGGAGACACTTCTTGTTCAGAAAGGGAACACCAGGTAGAAAAATACTCCTACCATTAAGAATTCACAGGCAGGTGTTTATTTTGAAATCTAATTATCAATGAAGGATTACATCCAGCTCTTGAAGAGGCAGGAGCTAGTGCAGAATGCAGAATGATCCATTCGGAACAAACAAAGCTCAGGACATTTTATGCTCATAAGAAAGCTCAGCTGTAGTGACAAGGCAGCAAAACCACGGGTTTGCTCTTCCTCAGCACCGCAGCTCCCGGGAGCAGGGGAAACCAGAAAAGCAGGAAAGGCACTGGGGCCCTCTGTTGGCAGAGCTGGAGCCGGCAGTAGATCAGACAGAGAAGAGCATTTACACGGCTTTAGCACTTGCTCCTCCCAAGGAAATTTAGTTCCTGCAGCCACGGTTGGCATAAGCCCAGAAAATCATCTCTACTTGGCTTACACAAGGATGTTGGAGTTGTTCTTTTTCTTTTCCCTTAAGTCCTGAGTTTAATACATATGGTTAAGAACTTCAAGTGCTCTTTCAGTCCTGTTTCACAGGGTTGTTTTTTTTTTTCCATTTTACCCTTTACAATTTCCAGTAATCAAAGTATTTTTCACTGAAAAGTCAAATTACTAAATAAATGAAAGTGTATTATACCAGAAAAAATATTCTACCAGCTAAAGAGATTGATCCAAAGAGTTAGGACAGTACATGATGATGAAGCTAAAAACCTGCACCCCTTCAACTAAATACTGCTTCCTTTATTTAAAAATTTAATCAAGCAACTTCAATCTTAAGGTCAAATAAATGAAACAAAAAACAAAAACCCCTTTCAAACACGATGCCATTTGCTTGTTTGAGCTGTGGGGGAACTAGATTATTTACAACTCATAAATGATCAAGGAGGACAAATATGAACTAAAGAGCTTACAGGAATTGTCAACTCTTTCCAGGATCCTGCAAGTTTCTCACCTCAAAATCATTCAAATGAATTCCCTATACAGCAGACCATTACCTAATAACAAGAAGCTATGCCTAACCTTAATAAAGGGAAAACATGCAGGAAGTTACCCAACCTCAAAAACATTACAAGTAACAACCAAGCATTATCAAAAAAGAAATAGTAATTTGTTTCCAGGCTTCCAAATCAGCGCTTGAGAAGATGGACTGCTTTGACTCATGGCCAGTTTCCAAGTCTGCAAGTCTTGCACTTGAAACCCACTGCACTATTTCATATTTGCCTTGACCTCTTTTTTCCAGGAGGGAAGACGTTCTTCTGTGACCCATCTCTCAGATCCAGCACCAAAAGCAAGGAAGTGCACAGCTGCCTAGGTCAGACAGCTGAAAACAAGATTTAAAAGCCATCCTGATGTTTGCCATCACGTGCTCACAAAATCGCAACATTTCTCTGCTCTCCCTCCAGATGTGTTTTTAACTGGTAACAAAGCGATAAAAGGAGCACTCTCACAGGCTCAGAAGGAATTATCTCACTGTTATTTTACTGTGTTAATTATAATAACCATGAAGAGCCCAGCACAGCAGGCTAGCCACAAGTGAAGCTTTTCTGTGAGCCCTCTTGAGAGTGCAAGGAGGGAAAGCCATCATGAGCTGTCAAAACTAAAGGGTCCCTGGAACAGGAGGTAAACCAAACCTGGTAAAACAAAACTGGTGCAAATACACCATTCTCTCTCTCTTCAAACTCACTCGATGCTCTGCATAAAAGCAAATTTCTCTTTCCTCAGAGCAGGGACAACTCCTCATTTCCTTCTAACTGGAAGCATCACAAGCCTTCTCCCAGCTATTTCCCATCCACTCACTGTAACAGTGCATCTGCTGCCAAGGTCCTCTGTTACCCTCTCGTGTTGCAGCTCGCTGTCCCTCTCCCTGGAATCCATAGTGGCAAAATTCCACTGTGCTCTGCCCCATCACCTCCCTCAGCAGAGCAGGAGAAGCACAGGCAGCACTCAGACCTGAAATGCAGTGCCAAGGAACTGGGTGGGAACAGCAGATTTAGGACTCCCCTTTAACTCGTTAAGTTGTGCTCTGCTCTGACTTAACTGCCATGGAAGAACAGGTCCAGAGAACAATTTGTTCTCTTAGTGTGAAAAATTCCCATATGGAAGGGCTGATGATGGGGCAATTTCCCCATCAACAATTCTAAACTAGTTTAGAATATCTGGAGTTGAACAGGCCACATTTTGGATTTTAACTGAGATTTTCACCTTTAATGACTGTGAAGATAAACATGACTACTTCACGTTTATTTTCATTTAAGTTTCACTCAGCATTAAGTTCATCCACATTAGAACCTTTCTTGAGAACTATATTGATTTCAGTGAAATAATAACTAGTAGTAGTAAATGGGACAACCTCTCAGAATCATTAGAAACAGCACAACACCCTTACTTTTCATGTCTGCTAAAGTTGTTTATGATCCCTTAAATAAGAAAAAAGGGGGAGTTCAATTAGCTTTAATTAAATTCTGGGTATTAGACCCTAACTGCTAATGAAAATAATACAGACTTGTTTTTATAATTAATGAAGTCACAGAGAATTAGACTTCATTTTACTTTGGGGGAGGGTGGCAGCTACGAGTCTGTTTCCATTTACACACATGGAAAAACATTACTGGCTGCGAAAACAAGAAGAAAAAAAAATTGCCCATAAAACAAAACTAGAAGAGAAATGCTTCTTTCACAAAAAAAAAAAAAAATCAGAACTAATTTGAAGGGAAAAAACCAAACCAACCAAACCAAAACCAACAAATCTAAAGGCCGCATTGAGAATATAAATATAAAACCTGGTATTTTCAAGACCAGTTTGAGAAAATACTTTTATCAGTTCATACAGGGTTCCTGCAAGTCGAAAGATCATAACCAAGGGATCGCTTTCCTTGTGTTTAGTTCCTATTCAAAGCAAACTTTGGGATCACCCTGAAGCTCTACCTTGCTACATAAGCCTTTGCTAATGAGCCTCTCAATGAATATGGAGCTGCTGGATAAAAACCACAGCAGAACTAATGAGGAACAGAAGCCATTTCCCACTTTAGCTCAATAATTATAAACATCAAAAGATAACACCAAAAGGAACTCACACACAGGACTGAAAAAGCCCATCCCACTTCCCACACTCCAGCTGGAAGTCAGCTTTTTTTTTTGGCTGTACCAACGCCAATAAGAAGTGCCAGCAACACCACTGAACTTCAATAATCAAAACATGTTTATCCTTTTTGTCTACAGCATGAACTGTTTAGTTTTCCCTCATTTATCTTCAAAATGCTTTGCAATGAAAAACCACTTTATTGGCATATCACCAATACGCCAATATTCCAACAAGATGCAGGGATGTTGTTTCCTTAGATGAAATACCCACGTTCCAAAGAAGCATCAGGCATATTGCTGGAAACCATACCTGTGTGAAAACTTGTCAAGGCAGATTCATTTTTTTCAGAGCCAGTCAGTCATGACCGTATTCATTACAAATCCCCAGAAAATCACAGAAGGGTAATTTGTAAACAGCGTTTTAATAAAGAAGAATATGCGGGACTTATGACAAGAGCCACCAAGAGATCTCTCCTTCAAAGCTCTTGAGTCCTGTGAGGACAATGTTTCATTTTCTCCCCCCTAATTCCATATTAATGACATCAAATACGAGATCTGAACTAAACTCAGCTGACACTTGCATTTAAAAAGGTCTCGTGCAGCAGGAGTGGCTTATTAGAATACCTTTGAAAGAGGACGCAGTTATTTATCAAGAACAGCCTCTGTCTCACCAGACAGAAGTGGTGTATAAATGTCAGGTGCTTATAGAGGAATCAATTCTTCCAGTATATGCAGTTTATTAACCACACAGCTTTTGTATTTCATGATTTAGCCCAAAGTACATTTAAATTGCCAGGTTACAAACTCTTTGAAGTGACCTCCCAGAAGGGAGCTGCCACTAATGCATCTGATGAGTGGGACATGTTTTACCCAGTTTTACAAAGAAATAACAGCAAAGCCAGGAAGTTTACCACACCAGGAACTGGTTAAGATATTAACAGCATAATGAGTGATAGCTGTCATTCCAAGAATAATATTGATCGCATATAAAGCTGAGAACCACCCAACTCTGTCCCTTCCCTCCAGAGCATAGGGCTCAGCATGGGAATCACAGGGTGGTGCAGCACCTCATTCCCACTGAGCCAACAATTGCAGCAGGTGGTGGACCTCAACACTTACAAAATAATGTTTCACATAGCTATCTTTATATACATAACTCAGATCTTGTCCTGGCTGAGTTACCAGCTCAGACTGAACCGATCAAGGTCACTCAGTGAGACCTGAAATACTTCCTAAACTCCTTATGACTAATCAGAGACAGCCTTCTGGCACACAAGGGCAAAACATTTAAATGCTTATCACTTTCTAGAACTCACAGGTATAACTGACACTGTAACACTTTGAGTTTCCAAGTACTATCATCTTTGATCATTCAAACAGTCATTTCTTTATGAAATCAGAGAATCAGGTTGGAAACTTCCCAATAAACCTAGAAGAAAAAGATCACAAAATGAGCTTTCCCTCCCCAAAACAGGCTATTCTGAAATAACTGGCTTCCAGAATATTTTTAAAACAACTTTTTCTTTTTAAACTTCTGCTTAAAGCCGAACTAGAAGGTGATGGTCCTACCTTGATGGAAGCCACATGGAGCAAAGTCTCTCCCTTGTGATTTCTTCTGGCAATTGTATTGCCACCAGGGGATTTCAGCACAGCAGGACTGAGCAGTGCTGCTACCTGACCACAAGACTTAGAGGTGGGTGGAGTAGAGGGAGATTCTGAAAGTGAAGGGCTGTTTATGGCTTGAAGGGCTGCAGATCTTCTTGTCTTCATTCCAGTGGGAGTGAGTTTGGATGCGGAGGAGGAAATCTGAACTGGTGTCTGTTCAGTGGCTGGGCAGATGGGGGAGCCCTGCAGTGACTCCTCTAAGCCATCGGCCTGCCTGCCTGCCTTCCCAGGAACGCCCCTCTCACTTCTCCTTGCTCTTTTGGGCTGAGGAGTGCCCTGAAATCCGGATTGCTCCCTCCCACGTTTCGAAGGCGTAGCTTCATTTCCTATTGACAGCAGCATCTCTGCAGCACAATATTTTTCCTTGCTATCTCTTGCAGAGCACACAAACTCATCGTTATCTTTTTTCTCTGGGGATTCTACCTGTGGTAGAACTTCCCCATCTTCTGTATTACTGCTGGAGACAGCTTCCTTTAGAGATTCCTGCTGAGGTCTTTCTTCAGGACTCTCTGGTTCCTGAGTGCACAGCACTACTGGCTGACTGCAGATGGTCACACACTTTTCCCTGGGAGTCTTCTTCTCGGCTCTTTTCTGCTCAGGTTTCTCTAAGCTCCAGTCCTTGTTAATGTCTGCTAGATGTTTCTTCTTCATCTTCCTAATCTGCCTCTGGGTTGGTCTTTTTCTTGGCTTGGACGGAGTTTCATGAGGAGGGGAAGGAAAGAAATCATAAACAGAAGATGTGCCTTGACCAAGGTCGTTGCTTTTAGTCTCAGCTTGACTTCTGTTCACAATGCATCGAATCTTCCTGCTTCTTGGGCTGAACCACATTTTTATCTGCTCCTTCTTGCTCTTTTTTCCCAAGTCTGAGTCAGTTGGTGTGGATGTATCTTCTGCTGAATCTAAGTGGATGAGGAAAAAGTAAAAATAATTATGAAGTACTCTTCAGAACCTCACAAAGCAAAAAAAAAAAATAAATCTCAACAACTAGAGGAATTGATGAAGTGTTACTAAATACAATCTGTGAGTGCCTTCATTCCTTCTGAGAAGACACACATAGTGACTTGAAAAGCCCTGGAAAGGTCACACGCCACTCTGGAGCTCAGAAATCAGTGCAGCTACAGCTATCCATCAGGCAAGTCAGCATCCTGGCAGAGAAATTCCTTCAGCAGTCTGGGTTCACAACACAGCAAGTGCACAGAAGAAGTCTGAGCAGGTCAGAAAACGACAGAAGTTGGTTTTCTCACTGAGTTTTCCTTAGAAATAAGTTTAACAAAGAGGCATGTGCATACACGAAAGAGCAGAGAAACAATTTTCTAAAGAGATATTACAGTTCATCCAAAGATGAAAAGGAAAAATAGCTGTAAGCAAGCAAAAACAATATCCTCATAAAAATGTCAAATATTCCTGAGAAATTTTGGCTGATTCCACAGATATAGCAGATGAACCAGAGAATATATAGAAAATCTGTAAGCAATTGTGTCCTGTCATTTGATCCTTTACCCCTGGGTAGTAAATAATTTCAAGGCAGCTAAGCATTTTGATGATCTCAAACATTTCTTTAAAAATATGCAGTGGAGCAATTTTATAAATCACATCCTACAGCACATTACAAATCAATGACCAGGATGACGGAGGAATATCCTGTACTCCCAGCACATGAAATAACACTTGAGAACAAGGACTGAGGACATAAATACTGTCCTCAATGGCTTAAGAATAAATTAAGGAGTATAAAGTGACCTCAGAGTTAGATACTAATTTAATTTGACAGGTTTTTTGACACAAAAGAACTATAGCAGATAATTTACCAATTTCTTCATTCTGAACTGGTATTATTTTAGGTTATTTGGACAAGTCCTCCAAAGTAAATGCACAATTCATTCTTTCTGTTGCCTCAAACCTCAGGGACTACCACTCACAAAAGTCTTGGCTATTTACAGCAATCAAACAGAAAACCGGTATGAAATTTGTTTTGTGTTTTTCTTAAGCAGCACTAAGACCAAGATTAGAAGGAAGGGAGGATTTTAAGCATTCTTGAAATAAACTATATGAAGTCTCAATTATTAAAAGTGACAGACGCTCACTGCAACAATCTATCACTTTCACTTCAGTGCATTAACTTTCTATGGCTAATTTATTATCTCCATACCTTCCCTTTTACTTTTGGTGTTAGTAACTACAGCCCCTTTTTCACAGCAAGCTGGGATAAAGTCACAGCAGCAGACACACTGGTTCCAATCCCTTAGTCACAAAAAAAGTGCATTTGAAACTCCACTTAAAAGAGAACTGCATAGTAATTCAACACTAAAACAGACATTCACAGTTGTCTTTTAAAACTATATTGCAAAGTTAAATGTTTCCTTAATCTTGATTTCAATTACCCTACTTACCCCTCGAATTAAATCCTGTTACATATTAGATTTAGCTAGAGGAATATCTAAGCCATCAGACCAAAAGTGTCATTAAGAATACAGCTTAAGGCTAGTTAATCATTTAGGCATCTAAAGATAGTCATCAAGTACAGAACTGCAGCTATTTGGTTTTCCTCTAAGGCTGGGCTTGTTGCAAACAAGAAAAAAAGCACTGAAATTGAGACTGAAATCTCAAAACTAGCTAGACTTGAGATCATATCCATTCTCATTCTGACAATAACATCTAAAAAAAGGAAGAACATGATTGCAAGCAGATGCAAAATATAAAACACAAGTTACTATTTACTCATTTTTCCTTCAGTGTTTACACAAACTAGCAGATCTCCTTGAAAAATATTTACCTTGCTAAAACTATCAGTCATCCCCCAAGTAAAAAGAAAGAATGAAATCGGCTTGCAGAAGTAATTTGTGCAACAATTTTATGATAGCCAGAATTCTTTTTGATGTGTATAGCACAGCAAGACTTTAAAGTCCAAGTGACAAATTCAATCAAAGGCACTGTCCTTCAGAAGTATGATCTAAAGCAGCAGAACACAATGAAGCATTTACACTGGATGTACCACTTCTGGCAGCAGGAAAGCCTGTGAAAAATCCACCACGAGGCTTCCTGATCTGTTCATTATTGGTTGCTCAGCAGGGACTTACTAGTCAGGTTATTAGAAACCTGCTGAAAATATAACATGCCGAATAAATACATCCCCAGGAGGGTTTTGCCTCACCTGCAAGGACTTGAGGTGTAACAGAGTATGTTGCATCTTCTAGGACAGGGAGGCACTCATGGGACATGATTAAAAGATATATCCTGACAAAGAGACCCACCCAAAGACCAGCCCTGCACACCCAGGGAAGGAAACAGCTTTTCCTGGCTTTTCTTAGACTCTGCCACCCCTTCCTCCATTTCCAAATTTTACAAGGTAGGGAGCCAAAGCAATTTGGACAAATGGCCAATCTACCCTCCTTGAAAATCAAATCTTTTGATGGACCCAGAGCTGTGAGAGAGAGAAAGAAAGAGGGGAGATCCAGTGCCAAGAAGCTGAAAGGAAGTTCTTATGATTTAATAAGTAAATGTTAATTTATATAAAGAAGGTATTATCTGGTGGCTAAGTTCATTCAGTTAAAGTACCTTCAGAGAAAATTGCTCACAATAAAATCAATCCCCATGAATTCTCTGCTGTCTCTGAGTTTGAAGCCAGAGCTTGGATCTCAATATGATTGAAAAAAATTACTATTATGATTTTGATTTAATCATCTTTTTAATACTAAGTGTCCTCCCAAAAACTTTCAGAGAGGCATTTGGACAAGGTAAATCATGCCCTACTAATCCTAGATTTTAAGCATCTACAACAGCATAAAGAGCATCCACAACAACAGTATTAGAACCAGCCTACAATAAATGCAGTAAATTTAGTGTCAATTACCTATTAAACACAACATTCAGATACACAATGTAGTAACTGAATTATTTCTAATTTAGAGCTATTTGCACATAATAAGCCCAAGTTTTCCAGTGCTCACATTATTAATAGAGTTGGAATTCTTAAGTGTTAAAAGGGTTGAGAGTACACAAAAATACCAGGAGATAGTCAGTGCCTTGCAACTGGAGCTCCCATCTCCAAGTTCTGCTGTAGTGCAACAGCAGACTAGTGGAGGGAGGAAAAAAAAAGGAACAATTAGACAATGTGGTTTAGCTATCATTAATCTGCATCAAAGGAATATAATGATGCACATTGTGTGCCTTTCAAATTATTCTCTATTACGGGTTTCAGAACAGAAGTTGAGAAAGCTCTGTGACAAACTAGTCCCTTATTAAAAATCAAAGGCAAGAGCTTTGGTACCATCTGTGCAACATTAGTGCCTTCACTGAAGAATGATTATTTTGAAAGTTAAGTGTTCAACATCAAGGGGGAAAGGGAGAAATTCCAGCTATTCAAAACTTCATCTTTAGATATTATGAAAAATGCCACATGAAATGCAATCTGATCTGTTACAACAGGAGTTCTACATCCAGTAAATGTGAAACAAAGTCATGATACTATAAAAGGCTGATTGAATGTTGATCTTGCTGAGTGTCCACCAGCATCAGCACGAGCTTAGGGAGCTTTGACCAACACCTGCAAGGCGTAGCTCTGCATGGGAAGAGGGGAGGAAGGTTTTTGATGTGTAAGACTGAAGCAGACTGCTACAAAAAACAAGGTAAAATCAACTAGAAATGGTTGGTGACAGTCCTGAAAATTTACAGCAATCTCTTCTTTTTAAAGAACATTACATAGAAAAGTCTCAGTATTTAAAACTTCTTTCAAAATCATCACTATAAATCAACAAATCTATAGTGTTTTATGCACACTATGCCCATAATTCAGCAAGTCCTCAGGAATTACCCACCTGTGAAGCCCATCAGCCCACCAACATCACTTCCCAAGATGTCTTGGACACTGCAACACTACAGCTGAAGAGCTGGAGCTGCAGACATCCTACCTGTGGTGCCTGCCAGCCAGCTTCCCTTTAGGAAGGTACAGCACAGGGCAGCCAAAAGGTCAGGCACCTCTCCTCACCTTGCCATGGACTCAGCATATAAAACCTCTAAAAAGTGAATTAATTTGGAAGCTCAGCATTTCCTACCTCCAGCTTGAATTTTTCACCTATAATTTGTGTTTTCCAGACAGTTTCAGGCTTGTTGTTTGTCAATTCATCTTTAGTCACCCCAGGAGTGCCATTTAATGTGTTTCCCTCTAATTCAAAAGGAAAGTATTAGCTGTTTTGTACAGTCTTTCCTGAATTATTTGCTGCTGCTTCTTACAATGCACATGCTGTTTGGCAGAAGCTATTTTTATCCCAATGGAATATAAAGTGAGATCTCTCTCATGTCTGCTGTGGAACCTCAGGGTACAAGGATTTTTGTATTTGAAATACTCAGTGTGAGCTTAACCCTATCCTTTTCAGTCACAGCAGTTCTGTGGGGATTTTTAGAGGAAAAACACACAACTCACTGCATGCACTAGCACTGTCAGAGACTAAAAAAATTACTAGTAGGATGCACTTAGAAATTTCAGTGTCAACAAAGATCTTCAACAAGATTTAAGAGAAGCCACAACTGCCTCAAAACAAGGCATACACAGCAAATATGCAAAAGAGACATAAAAAAAATATATGGAAATATTTTTTTCAACTGCTTCTTTTCCTTTCCTGCACTGAAAGATTGATTTTTCGGTCTATTTCTTTTACTGGAACCTGAAGTACAATTTCTGACCTTCTAACACAAAGGAAGAAAATATTGTTGACAGAAGTACAGTGCTGTAAGAACATGAAAGCATGTCCTTAACAAAAGAGAACCTGTGATTCTCCAAACTCAAACATATTTCACTTTGGATACATTAAGTTCAAGGCAGAACTTAATGTATCCAGACATCTATGGGAGGTGAGGGATTTGCCTGAGATAAGGGACAAAACATCCTGAAGAATTTGCTCTCAAAATCTCTACAGCTACAATATCCTGTGATTTTCAACCTTTTTTTTTTTTTCCCCCAACACAATTCGTTGTTCTTAGAGGTGTGCTCATTTACTTACAAATTCAAGTCATTCCTGACAGTGAACTATTACCAGCTCAGGAGGATTTTCTCCTAACCTCAGTATCACACATCCAAGAGGCCACTGTGCTAATCCTTAGCACACTGCAAAGATTACACCTGACAGAAAGGCATCTCCCAAATCATTTCATATAAAACACTCTTGTAAACTTCTATTTTGTGTCTGCTTTCAGGTCAGAACGAGGGATGATAAAAAGAACATTTAGTTCTACGGCCTAGCTACACCATGCAAACTTTAATTTAGAAGAACTATGGGATTCAATGTACTATTCAATTTTTAGTACAGTTAAATAGCAGACCAACTTTTAAGAGTTAATCCACCTCTAAGAGTTCTCCAAAATATCTAAACAGTGTCAATAACGCTACCATGCTGTATTTTAAATGTTTTATTTATAGCATCGCAAATAGTGCCTCTCAAAATGATTCTCTTCCAAGTGTGCTTTTAAAAGCCTTCATCACTTAAAATGTTTCCCTCAAATCCTATTTAAGCCATCATCTGTTTTGTATGCTCCAGGAGATTTAACCACCATAGGATTTTATACCTATATAAAATGTATTCCTTTACACTCAGACACGGGCTTCCAGCCTCATCACTTAAAATCCATTTTGGTGTCGATAAAGAGCTATTCTATAAATGAATGAAGGTGCTGATGGGATTAGACATAGAAAAAGAATCCTTAACTTAGACAAACATATTAGGAAGCAACAATGAAGGAAGAATTACCTATTCTGTATCTGACAACTAAATGAATGTTTTCTAAAACTTGGTATTGCATAAATGCTCGCTCCTCTCTGAGCTTGCAGAAGAAACACACCATCACCTACGCTTATTTCACTACAGTTTTTCCTACTTTGACAAACAACCTAAAATTTGATAGAGATGAATTCCCAGACTATGTTCTCTGCCATCTTCTAGCACAATCAGCAATGACAAAACTTCACTGCAGCAGACTAGCTGATTGTTAGAGACCAGAAAATAAATGAGTTAAGACTTGCTTCCTTTCTCCTTTTTAGGGAAGGAGCGTAGATAATTTTTCCCATGTGCAAAAACCATGAACTGAAAATTACTGGGACAGCAGGCACGACTCAGTGCACAGAAACCCAGAGGCAAGAGAAGATATGCATTAATTCTTTAATAGGGCCCCCCCTAATACAATGCAGAACACACTGGGGCTCCCGTAAGACACGACAACCTGTGCCCCTGCCTTGTGCCATGTGACTCAGCAATCTCTCCCACTTTCATCTAATTTTGGAAGCCGGATTCTAATGAATTATGGACTAACCCGCTCACGCAGATTTCTCAGTAAAACAGATTCAAAGAACGAGCAATCCATACAGACAGTTCTCTTCAAATCAAATTTTCCAAACACGATTTGGAACAGCCTCTCGGAATTTTAAGCAGTGTTGCACTGCTCGTTCCCTGTAAAGCCTGTGAGATGAAACGGGGCAGCCTGGACTCTGCAGCCACCAGGGAGCCAGGTGAGTCTCACCTGAGGTGCCCAGGAGCTGCCGCAGCTTGCTGCAGAGCTGGATCATGTCATCCAGCTGCTGGTTGATCTGTGCATCCTGCACCCAGGCTGGCATGTGGCACACGGGGCACTCGCTGCCAACACAGTCACCCACACAGGACCTGGAAGGCAAAGGGAAAACCCATTATCCAGTGGAAGTTATCAACTGTTCCACAGAGAATCTCTTATTCTAGCATTGACAAAGCACCGCTGTAAAGCCCATACGAGTTGGTCACAAATGCAACACAGGACATATTTATCATGGCAAGTGACAAGCTGAACATAATTTAGCACCCCACCTGCACAGCCTTGTCAGGACAGTCATGAGAAACACAGCGCCCTGCATGCTGACCCAAATTTTCAAAAGCTCTACTGCTGTTTGAGCCCAGGTAACAATTAGGTTTGACAGTTAAAACTACACATTCTTTTACACCTGCTATTCTGCAGCCTTCCATTTTTAAATAAGTGCCAGAAAGCCAACCCATAGTAAACTACAATTTCTGCTTTTTTTTTTCCTAGTTAAAATTTGCTTGACACTGTGAAGAAGTTTCACCAGTGTGAACATTTCTCTGTATGAAGTCCCACAAAGATATCTACACACTCAGAGTATTTTATCACTGCTCTCTTTCACAGCATTTATATCAGATCATCGTGGTGGGACAGGTGGGGAAACAGATTTACTCAGTAATACTACTCTCCCCAAATCAGCCTAAAATCTTTTATTCTTTTGATTATGCCAGTGAGAAGACCTTCTGAGTTGCCATCTGAACTGCAACATTCGAGGGCCGTTGCTTCATCTTTTCTCCAATCTATCCTATTAAATAGAAGTTATAGCTCCACACAGCCAAGGCTGAACCAATTTCAGCAGTCTCAGTTACCTGACCACTGCTCATGTAAAAATTGCTCCTAGGTGTGTTTTGTGCTTTAAACAGGCAGAGGCCATTGTGGCTGAGGCACTCCTGTGTCTGGGAGATTGAAGCCCAGCTCTTGGCTCCAACATATCCTAGATGACATTTGACAAATCACTTGGAGCAAAGGGAAGGGCCAGCCAGGTCTCCTTCCCTAGGGAAGCTGGCCTCAGGCTTCCCAGCCCAGTAAATGGCACTGCAAAGGACATAAAGAGTGACTTTCATACCACAACATCTCTTAATTATGTGCAGCTGATGGGGTTTGGTAATGACTGCAGGTAACCTAGGACAGCTACCCCGACAAAACTGCAGAAACCAATCTTGGTAAATATCCCTGTCCATAACAAAACCATGGTGAGGGAGCACCGCTTGTTTTATGTGTGACCTGAGTACTGCAGCTCATTCCTTTCAGATCTTTCACTCCATTATTACAGAAGGTAGCTCCAGCCACTCACCCCAATCCTCCCCAGGTGCGTTAAGAAATGTCTGTCTTCAGCAGTGGACCAGAATCAGTTCACAACACTTAAACTTGACAGAAATTAAATGTAACAGAACTTCAAATTACCAGAATGTAAACCTAATATCACTTAAATGTAACAAAACTCAAATCAGAGTTGGGAATGTCCCTTTAAAACTTCCAGATGCAACAGAACTTAACTAATTTTGAGCATTACAAAAGAGGTACTGGAAATTTGTCATACAACAATTAAACATCAATGAAAAACATGCAGGCAAACAACTGAGTTACACCTGAAATAGCAGCAACCTGGACTTGCTGGAGAGATTATAAAGGTGAGGCGAACACGTTGTGATTTTATGTAATTTAGTGTTGAGAACAGCTCGTGGTAACTGCAAATACCTAATTTTCTTTTAAAGAAATTAATCTGAGTTTCCTTAGGTTTATTTTTAAAAAGAGCCACTGGCCAAGATTCAGTCATGAAAGGACAGATGAAATTGCTGATAAAAGGTCAGGCATACAAGAGAGAAAAGATCAGGCACAAGATAACTCAGATAATAGCAAATAAATTCCTTTTTCTGGAGCAAGAAATAGCTGTTAATGAGTGCTTAAGACCCCTGTTAGCTATTCTTTCCAGTCCCATTAATACCAACTGCACTGTCCTCTTGATGTTTGGAAAATTTTTCTTTAAAAACCCCACAGAACTTACAGTGGGTGATTTAAATCTATCACCTAGAATACACAGGGGTTATCCAAAATAAAACCTCAAGGCCTTAGATGCCCAAGAGCTAAACAACTATATTTATTAAGCCACATGTTCACATTTATATGAAAATTTTACAAGTTTCTGGGGGTTATTTTACAAAATCATCTGTAGGTAGGTTGTATAAATGAAATAAATAATTTAAAGAATTCCTTCAAACAGCAGAATCATAGAATGGTTCCAGTTGGGAGAGACCTTAAAGCCCATCTGATTCCACCCCCTGACATGGGCAGGGACACCTTCCACTATCCCAGCCCAAGCCTGGCCTTGGACACTTGCAGGGATGGGGCAACCAAAGCTTCTCTGGACAACCTGTGCCAGGGCCTCATCCCCTCTCACTGGGAAGAATTTCTTCCTAATATCCAGTGTAAACCTGCTCTCCTTCAGTGTGAAGCCATTCCCCCTAGTCTTGTCCCTATGTGTTTTGTAAAATGTCCCTTTTCAAGAATCTTCTACATCAGTTAATGGCCACAGCTGGGAAAGGACACGTGTCTGGAGAGAAAAAAATCCACACATCTTTTAGTTCATGCATACTGGAGGTAGAGATGCTGAGGGCATCTGTCCCATAATCAGTTACTCCTTAAAAAGCCAATAAACATTCTACTTGTATTTTACCTTTCAGGCCTTCAGCACTGTAAATTCCTATTAGAAAAGTGCACCTGAAGATAGGGGAGTGGATATACCATCGATGAAGGAGGAGTGTTTCCTCAGCTTTTACTGACGTAGTGACTATAGCTTAACTTGAAGCAAAGCTGAGAATCTATGCTGGTTTACAAGCAGGGGTTAGGCAGTATCCCTCTTCTTCACCCAAAAAAAGGCAGGATTTTATCAGACTGCCTACACCTGTGCTGTGCAGAGAAACTCTTAAGATAGGCTGCAGACCTTTTAGCTCCCTGTGTTTGCAGGTGCATGCCATGAAGAGTATACATAAGTATACACAGTATATATACATAATATACATACATAGGGCAGCCAAAAGGTTCCACCACCTCACCCAAAGGCAGTTCTGGGGCACAAACATTTCAGCCTCTACCTGTATTGACAATTCAGCGAGTTGTCCTATGACAGGTGACGCGACCACCACCTCAGAAGTGCCTCACTGGCAGAATGTTTCTAAATTAAGTCAGTTTTTTGAAGCACTCAGATTATTTGGCCAACAAAGGTACACCTGCCTATGCCAACGTGTTTGGACGCATGTGAAAACAGGAACAGCCACAGAAGCAGCTCTGAAGGAGCAAAGTCTTGGTAGAAGGCCAAACCAACAACAAGCACCACACAACCCTCTGGGGCAGAGGAAAACCCCCTTGGAAACAGGAAATGCGTTCCCAAGCTGCTCTTTTTTCCTTAAGTGAAGGAGAAAGAGAAAGGAGTTGAGAATGATGAGAACTCCAAGTTGTTTTGGAGTTCTACCCCACTACAAGGGCACAATTCCCTCCATCAGACTGTGGGCTCCCTTCACAGCTGGCCGGCATCCTGACGCCTGAACCAGCACTCCTGCATGGGACGCACAGGGGAACAGCAGCTGCCGCTTTCCTCTCCCCCTCAGAAGGGCCAGAAGGCACCAGCGGTGCCCACGTCCCTGTCCTTTCTCCACAGCACGGCGGCGGGCGGCCGAGCCCCGGTACTTACAGGCAGAAGACGTGCTCGCACTGCCCCAGGGACACGGGCTCCCGCAGGACGCCGGCGCTGTGGGCAGAGCAAGGAGAAACTTTTTAACACGCGTGGCCACACGGTAGGGGCCGTGAGGGGAAACGGCGGGGAGGGAAAGGGGGAAGGAGGACATCCATTACCAGCGGGAGCAGCTCAGCGCCTTCTCCAGCCGGCCCAGCGCGGCGCGGGTGTGGGACCAGGGGTGCCCGGGCGGCGCCATGGAGGGGGCGCGGGGGCGGAGGGGACTACCCGGGGCCGGCTGGTTGCCCGAGCGTCCGCGCAGCGCCTCCCTCATCGCTTCCCTCACAGCGGCTCCCTCAGCAGCTCCGATCTCAGCGCTTCCCGCCGCCGCTCCGAATCCCCCGCCCGCCGCCACTGCGCAGGCGCGGGGGCCGCGCGCGCGCTGCCCGCCCTCAGCGTTTCCCGCTCTCCGGGAGCGGGGCGGGGCCACCCTGAGGGGACGGCTGGGGAAATGGCGGAGAGTTCAAAAGCGAGGGGTTATTTAGGGTTTGGCAGGAAAGTTAGTGCTAACGTCTTCACCTGCGACTCGATGGGTGGGAGTCTTCAGTAATTATAGGGAAAATAGGCTGTTGATGTCTTCAGGAACGACTAGGTCCGAAAAAATGCCTTGACACTTGAGGAAAAATCGGTCTTCTCGTTTGTTATAGGACCCAGACAGTTTAAACTTCTGAACTTTAGTGTAATAGGAGAAATGGGTCCGCACAAGTCTCTAAGTCTATTGCAGAACCCAGAGCGTCTGAACTTCCGAGCTTCAGGGACAAATGACGATAGATGTTCAAGCAGCCTGAAGCCATTTCTTCTTGTCCCATCCCTTGTCCCCTGTGAGCAGAGCCCGAATCCCCCCGGCTGTCTCCTCCTGTAGGAGCTGTGCAGAGCCAGAAGGGCCCCCTGAGCCTCCTTTGCTCCAGGCTGAGCCCCTTTCCCAGCTCCCTCAGCCGCTCCTGGGGCTCCAGCCCCTTCCCCAGCTCCGCTACTTTTCTTTTGACCTGCTCCAGCCCCTCAATGTCCGTCTTGTCCTGAAGTCAGACACAACACTTGAGGTGCAGCCTCACCAGTGGCCAGCACTGAGGAAAAATCACTTCCCTGGTCCTGTGGCCACGCTATTCCTGATACAGGCCCCGTGCCATTGGCCTTCTTGCCTACCTGGGCTCAGTTTCAGCTACTGCCTCTGGTACTTCCAGGGCCTTTCCAGCCCTTCTGCCCCAGCCTGGATGTTGGAATCTGAAATAAAGCCTGAGTCCCTCAGAGAGAGAAAAGAACTAAAATATATTAAACCACAGAGGTATGAAGTAAGAGTGTAGGTTTTAGTTTTAAGTAAGTAGCAATATAGCTTAAATGCCTTAAGAGTCTGTGTTAGCTAGTGAAAAGCCCTAAGGCCTAGTTTAAAGTTCAGTAATGATACCCTTCACAGATTCAACTTAACTCTAGACACAATGAAAATATAGTTTGCATTCTTAGATAGAAAAGATAGGACTAGTCACGTAAACAGATTATATGGAAGATTTAGATAAGTACTGACAATGCTTTTGCATGTTAGAATTAAGCTTAGATTGGTGTAGGAAGAATGTTTTAGAATCGTGTTTTTAGCTGATTGGATGATTTACAACTTTAATCCCCTGTATTGGGAAACACACACCCCCACAAAGAAGAGCAGCAGCACCATAGTCATCATCACATCTGAAGAAGAACTGCTCCAACTGCTTCTGCTGCTGCTGCCCAGACCACCGGGCCTTTATACCAAAAGCTTTTAGCATGGACTTTAATTCTCTGCACTCTTTGCCTTCGAGACTGATGCATTCATACAATAAACATCTTTATAGCAACCAACAACTGCTCATCTCCTCAAAGACCCAGAGACCCTCATGAACAACTTGACTCCTGGAGCTGCAGGGTTATTGTGGCCAAAGTGCAGGACCCACTTGGCCTTCTTCAACCTCATACTGTTGGCTCAGCCCGTCTGGATAGCACAACAGAGTCCAAATTGATCACACACCCAAACCTGATGCTCCTGTGTACGTATTTCCAGTGTTTGTGTATCCATAACAAGCATGTCTAACACAGCATGAATATCTCCTGCCCAGACGGGGCCTGAGACAGCTGGGTGGACGTGGCACAGCACCTGCCCTGTGCCAATGCCTTTCCCCTTTAAACAGTCCATTTGCTTTTCTCTCTTTTCCCCATTCCTCAGCTTCCTCTGGCAGAGGCACTACACCAGTCACCATTATTTCAGGTTTCCAGGGTGGTTTTCCCCTCAGCCTGTGTGTCCTGCAGCACCCCAAGCCACAGCCCGATCTCTCACTTCTGCAGGTTGGTGTGTTTTATGCAGTACCTGCACAGAGATGCAGCCCCCGCCATCCCTCTACAGCATAATTACTGGAGCACATAAAGCAGTTATAGCAGGAATTTATCACTTTCAGGTAGAAATACTCCTGGCCAAGTAAAAGATAGAGCAGGAATGCCAGGAGCAATTTATAACGGGCTTACTGACATTTCACGTGGAGAAGCTCCGCCAGTGAATAAGCATCAAGCCATAAATCTCAGAGAAAACATGATTAAAGCCAGCCAGTTATTCTTTGAGGGAACTTCATCATAAAAGGACATGGCGGCATGGAGCTGCAAAATTCAGTTTGCGACAGTCGTGGAGAACAGCCATCAGAGGGGTGTCCCAGCCTTACCTTATCTAGACAGAAGGAGTTCTACTTAAATGTGTGTTCAATCAGGGCTGGAAGTATTTCTTAGTAAGTTATTCATGTCTTCCAAGAGGGAGGTTCTCCAGTTTTCAAGTGTCACACTCCTCTGCTTTCACAGCTTGTTCACTCTGTGGCTCCTGAACACCGGAGATTGTCTAAATTGTGAATTTTATAATATTTTTTTTTCTTTATTTAGGGAAGGCTAAATATTTTATCTTTTTTACTAATATGAGCCAGAGGTGCAGGGAAGTGTGTTCCACACAGGACGTGGAATTGTGAAATCTCTCAGCGCTTTGGATCTGAGAGCGTTTCCTGCTGTCGTCTGGGGCAAAGCTGCCACATCACAGCGAGAAGCAGCATCACGCTCTCTGCATTCATGGTCACTCCCAATCCCTGTCCGTGAGAGAGGACTCCATGGAGGGACTGAGAGGTCAAACAGCAGCCTGTGCAGGTGACACACAAGTCCTCAGAAGCAGGGCCGGGGTGGATGCCAGCCCGCCGAGCCTCGCTCGCCTCGTTTCTCTGCGTGCAGAGCAGGGCTGTTTGCTGCAGGAGCTGCATCAGCGCGCTGGGATCCAGCTGTGAAAAGTGTGGCTGTGGCTGTGTAATGGGCTGTTGTTTCCTGGTGCTCAGGGAAGCCCCGCTGCGTTAATAACACGGAGCGCTGTCCCCTCTGCCGACAGCCCGGCACCCCCGGCGGCGCTGGGGAGAGAACAGCAGCCACGGAGGCGAGAGTGGAAGCGCAACAAAAACAACTTGGTGTAACAAAGCGCACCTTGTAAGGGACACGTGTCGGATGATGCGGGCAGCAGGTGGGCTCGGATGTGTGTCTGACGGGATCTGAGTGCAACGAGCTGCTTCAGGGCTCAGCATCCTCCTTTCCTGTCTTGGGGGAGGAAAAGGGGCAGGCAAGAGGCACGCTGCCCAAAGAGGAGCTTGTCCCCAAGCCCTGCAAGCTGGCACGTCCTTGGTGCCTCTTCCCATCCTGTGTGCATGCACCAACACAGCTGGATACAGGAGGGGATGACAGCAAGGGACACATCGACACACTCACTCTTTCCTTGGGCTGCAGGGGTGGAGCTCAAAAACCAGGATAAACTCACAAAATAAGCTAAGCCTGACATTTTTTTCCTTAAGAATGAAGAGGTGGCAGGTGAAACCTTAACATCCTACTCCCTGTTACTTAGCTCATCCTGTGCTCCAACAACCCAGCTCCCAGCATCTCCCAGTGCACCAGGGATCCTGAAAGATGGCAAAAGGCTTCACTTCTGAGATGAAACTTTAACGCAATTTGAAGCATTCGGAGCAGGTTACAAATAATACTTGATCCACAGATCTCTTGAGCCAACCTGGCATTTATGTTCACAAAATATGAGATGCTGATATATACTGTATAGCCCAGTAAACCAGACAAGTGCCTCCTTTTCCTTTCCTCCAGCTGAAATATGTTTAGTGTCTCTCTCGATAAATCCACAGATGCAATAGTTTCCATTGTGCTGAGACATTATATGGGAATTTACAAACATTTACAACTCAGTTAAACTGAGGCAAAGCACTGCCCTGGGCAGCCTGCATCTAACAAATACTTGTGTTCAAGAAAGATGTAAAAGTCACGAATGATTCATTCTCCTTAATTTTATAAAGGTTAAGGAGCTGGCGCTCTTGGAAATCTAAGAAATGTCTTCTTCAGCAGTGAATTACTGCAACCAATTGGACAGTCAGAGGCAAAAAAAAAAAAAAGGTGGGGGGGAAATAGAGGAAAGCAAGAAATATATCTTTAAAGTTGGTTTATGCAGTATTTAAAGTACAAGTAAAGCCATTCCAGGCAGTATAAGGCCTACACACTTTAAAATAAATTTGTTGCATGACAGAAAGCCAGTGAAAGGGTTTCAGCAGTGGTGTGATATAGTGAGGCAGCAGCGTTTGGTGCGTGCATGAATCAGCGGCTCTGTACCCTGCTGAGGCAATGCTCATCCTCACCGTGCTGGCCTGGAAATGGGATTTCCAAACAGTGCTGAGCTCCAGAGCCAGACCTGCACTGAAGGATGGCTCGGCTCCCTGGCTGAAGAGGAAGGTAAAATATCTTCACCTACTTTGTGCTTCATTTCAAAGCATTGCCCATCTGGTAAAGACCTTTTTATGGAAATACACCGCTACCTGATATTTTATTAATTTAGTGAAGTTCCCCAGCTGTTTTTCAACAAACATACAATTATTATATGATTTATCCTGTAACAGGAAGGAGCGTGCAGAGGGAAGCAGTTCCATTGAGTCTCGTAAATCAGTTGTTTTCCTAGGGGTTAAAAGAGCCAAAGCTCCTTGAAGAGGGGATCCCTCTGCTCTCATCCACCTTAACACAGAGAACATCCTGAAACCACTGTGCCTTGCCAGGAAAGGGTGCCCAGCTCGACGTGCTGAGCACCCACAGCAAGCAACAGGATGGATCCTCTTCATCAGAAGACTGCAGGAAAAACTGGAGGAGGCACAGCCTCATCTTTGAATCCCCTCTCTCCCCAAATGTCTGAATCACAGGTTTTAACAGGCTTCATTTGTTCCTCAGGCCACCCCTCTGGGGCCAATTTTGCTCCTGACCCAAAGCCCTGTGAGCTCACCGTGGTCGCAGAGGCAGCGTGGGCTGCAGCGCTGGTTTGACAGACATCAGGCTGCTGAGATCATTCAGTGCAGTAATTGATTAGGGCTGTTAGACTACCAAGTTCTAAAATTTCAAATATTGAGGGATTTGATCCCCGAAAGGAAATAATAATAATAATAATAATAATAATAATAATAATAAAAAAAGTCTATTACACTTTCAGACTAAGCAGCACAGTCAGCATTGCGTTACACGGCGTTAAATTATTCCTCGAGTCTCGATAGCAGGAACATCTGCTGGTGTTAGACATGGCATTTTTAATTAAAGGCAGCAGCAGAGAAGCCTGTGGTTCATTGGTTCTGCTTTCACCGTGCGAATTGCTAAATCCAAGGAGCACTTGTACAAAAGATTTGGTCAGAGCACAAGCTCTGGGCCCAGCAGTGCAGAAGCACAAGTGGAAAAGCAACAGAGGTGACAGGTAATTTCCACCTGCCCATCACCCAGCAGGAGAGCTCTGTCAATGCCCACACGGGTCAAAACTGTGGGGGATTTGACAAAATTTAAATTACCCTCTGATGTGACCAGAAAAGGGATTTCCTGCAGAAAGGCAAGTAACAGAGAACAGCAAAGCACGAGAAAACCTTGTGCCCAGCTGGGAACCACGTTCACACCTTTGCTGCAGTAGCTGCTGATGCTCCCCTGCTCCAATGCTGGGTTGCATGGATAGATGGCACAGATCCTCCCTACCAAGTGGTACCCCCGGAGTTTCAACTTCCAAAGGAAAAAAGGCTTGAACAGGGAAGAATTTGCATCTCACACAGCTGCCCTCCAAGAACTCTGGCTCTAATCAGGTCAAGCAAGACCAAAAATGCCCATCGCTTCTGGGGTTTGAGGGATTTCAGCAAGGCTGGAAAATGCCCAAAGCCCCCAGCAGTGCAGATATATCCAAGACAGAGACACCCAAAAAACATCCTTGCCCTCTTCTACTTGCCACCTAACCTGCGTCAGGCTAGGCAGTCTGCTTTGATGGGACCCAGCCTTTCTTCAATAAAATCTGAATTTAAATCTGCAAAATGCCAGGTCCTGACCCAGCTGGGCAGATGGGCAGAGATGAGGAGCAGAGGGGAGTTCTTGTCTCGAGCTATGGATGTCAGAAATGTCAGCGCCATGGACACGTGTGGCTGCCTTCTCGTTGGCGCCGAGGGGGCCAGGATTTCCCTCGGCGAGCCCCACAGATGGTGTTTGTTTGCTCAGCCACCATAAGAAAGGAAAATATTTGGTGCAATCTGCTAGCAGACAGAGACAGACATATGGTCGGTGCGAGGCGAGCCTGGATGCTCGGGAAAACACAGTCAAGGCTCTGCAGAGGCTTTTAGATGTTGGATTGCCCTTCAGCTTGAGTGGGAGACAAGTCCAAGGAAACCGCAGGTGAAGCTGGGTGCAGGTTTTGTACTGCTGTAGCTCGAACCCTCTTATTAGCCCCCCTCTAATTAATCTTGTTATCCTATCCCTATTGTGCTAGAGTTATTATAATTAACCCAGTTTTAATTTATGCAAACCTCAGCTCTGGCTCAGCGCTTAGAGAGATTCACCCTGGTTTGATGTCTGTTCATCTGGCACACACAAAACACAGGTTAAAAATGACAGAAACCATTAAAGGCAATTACTTGCATTTTTTGACCCGGTGGAGTGCAAGTTCAGGTCCAGCATTGCTTTTGTTCTTTTTACCTGTGACTGTTTTTAAATGTAACATTGCAGCTGCAAGCCTAAGGGAAATCTTTGGACCACCCCAAAAAAATCAAATCCTTTTTATTTCCCTTCCAGTTACATTTTATAAATGCAAACCATAATTGTTTCCCAGATATCAAGGCCTATTTCATAATCAGGACTAACCTCCAGCCAAAGCAGCACTGGTGACCTCCATGAGGTCAGTCAGGGATCTCCACACCTTCACTCAGGGCTCAGCACCTCCAGTTCCACCAGGATAAAGCAGATAACTTTATCCTTTATAACTTTGACATCAGGACTGTGAGTGCTGCACTAACTTTGGGAAGAAATTTGCTGTGATTTCTTAACAACAAACCTGCCTCACTTTAAAAAATTCAAGTTTTTTTTTTGGAGGTGGAGTAGACACACTCCACTTTGCCTGAATGCTCGAGGGCAGAGAAAGATGCCCAAGCACCAAGATGAGGATCCCTGGGCAGTGAAGCTGTGTCACCACCAAATTTAGAAATGATCTGTAGAGAGGGATGGGGTCAATCTGGCATGAGCTCCACACCCAAAACACCAAGCACAGTCCTGTTGGTGCCCTGCCAGCCTTGCTCTGGTGCATGAGTGTCTCAGCCGCACCTTTTAGCTTGAATAAAGTCAAATCAGGGGGAAAAAATAATACATCAGCTGGCATTTCTGGAGAATATGAAATATGTGGGTAATGCTCCCTTAATTTAAAATTAAATGCTCCTTCCCTGCTAAGCCTTCCTTCCAAAGGGAGGAGCAGCAGGCTCCAGCATCCCACAAAACCCATGCCTGGTGCTTTTTAAATGTGAAAGCTGGAGTTGAGGTGCAGACAAAAAAATAAGGAAACCCGTGGAGCTACTGCAGAGATCCATGGATGCAGTGCAGTAACTGGGAAGTGTCACCACTGTGCCCTGCACTGGGGCTGGAGGGAGAGCTGGGGGTGGTGAAACAGGTCCAAGACCTCCTGGTCTTGCTTTTGCCCTGGGTGCTGATTTACTGTATCAGCACAAGAAAGATTTTGGGCAGCAGCTTGGTCTGAACTGTTTGCAATCCCACACGTGCAGAGCTCCCAGAACACTTTCCTGACTTGCTTCCTAGCTGGAGGAAACTAAGGAACAAAAGCCACAGCACACCTGTATGGGTTTACAAGTAAAGTTATGTATTCTGTAAACAGGTGAGGATATTCTTTTTTCCATACTAATCCATACTAAATCCAAATTAACATGATAGCGGCTCCTGATGATTTATGTTGTTATAGTAAATAACAGCAACTGCACGGCACTTAGCTGATGATTAATGATCCTTATTTACAGTGTGTTCAGCTCAGGTCTGCAGTTTACACTTGCAAACATCAAAGGAGAGTTCAGCTTTCCTTCTCTCCTCTATTTTGAGGCCACGTTGTAAATCCTGTACCAACAGCCTCGACAGCTGCATTTTAATCCACAAATAGGATTGCCATAAACTTCCAGAAGAAACAGAGGTCTGACCCGTGAGCCGTGGGGGCTGTTTCCCCCTGGCCTGGGAGCAGGTCTGGCTTCTCCAGCCTCTGCAGGGAAGAGGGCCAAACCGGGACAGTGGATGACACCACCTCCCCTGTGGGTTAGCAGGGTCTGTCACTCAAATGTGCCATGCTGCAAGCACAACCCCTGGTTTTGTGCTCTGCTTCTCCTGTAATCCCTCCTCTTGATCCAGCTGAGGGAAGCAGGATGGTTTGTGAGCTCCTGTGCCCTCCCAGAGCCCAGTGCACATCCCCAGCCCTGCACCCGGACTGTCCCATCCTGCCGCTGCGACTCCCCAGCCCCGAGCCATCCAAACCCTTTGGACAGGCTCCTTTTTCCTGCCCCCCTCTGCAAACAGGCCCACGGGGACAGGAAAGCCCTAGCACAGACCTTCCTGTTTTCACTAGATTGGTGCTGAGCACCTCTGCATGTCACAGCCTGGGTGGATGGGAAAACAGCTTCCCACATCCTAAGGTGATTTCAAGGACTTGGATAACCACTTGGGCTGGAGAGCTCCCTTACACAGCCCAAGCCAGCTCCCCCACCAATTCCTGCTTAAACCAGAGCTCAAGAATGCCAAGGGGGCTGGGAGGGAAGTACAACACAGCAGCTTTGATTTATCAGGATGAGGCTGGTGAGTAATACAGAAATTTAGCAGTCCAGGGGGGACACTTGCCTCTCCCATTTCACTTGATGGGAGAAGTGGTGCTGTATTATTCACAGGGGCACTATATTAGCATCATATATGAGCTGATTTCAAGCTCTGAAATCACCCCGTGTAGGATATTCACAGTGGAATAATGACCTCTTAGAACATCAGGACTCTCCAAGGGAGCTGTGAAGGTTTCTTGCTCTCACAGGTCACTGACATTCACCCAGTGGTGACATTTTCCTGTAGGCTGGCAGAGTTACGTGGTTCTGGCACACGGGATTTCCAGCACGGTTGAAATATGAACTCGGTCTGAAGCTGCATCCCTCTGCTCTCCTGCCTCCACTGTCAGCAAAGGCAGGGCAGCAGGCACGGAGCAAAACATCCCGTTCCTCCTCAAACATCTCCATCCCCTGCAGGCATCTGGGGGCCCAGCCCTAGCTCTTTAAAGGTTGCACATGCTTGTACACTGCCTGGCCTTCAGCCCAAATCCTCCCTGTGCAGGTCCCCACTTCTGCAGCGTCACGGTATTCCCTAATCCTGCCTGATTTCACACATCCCTGTTTATAACCCACCCCTGAGGAGCAGGAGGGTCCCTCAAATGGGCAGCCAGAGTGGTTTATAACAAAATCCTGGGCCCCAGTACGTTCACACAGGGCGTTATCGCAGCGTGAGCACCAGCCCTGGAGGAATTGCTCCCTTTGCGGCGCTGTGCTCCTCGGAGAGGCTTTAATAATTTCTAGGAAGGCTCTGGAGGCTCATAAAAAAAAATGAATAAAGGAGTCAATGGCTCTCTTCCTCTTTACAGCAAGCTCAGAGCTGCCCTTGTCTGGCTGATTAGGTATGGCTCCGATTCTCCGGGTTCCTGGAGCAGAACGGATTCGGCAGCGCCGCAGCTGCTTTGCAGTGATGGATGGGAATGATTAGAATTGTTAATCTGATTAAACCTATGCTCTCAACTTTTGCTCGTTTTGCTGACATTGAAGGTACTTAAAGAAACACTTGAGGAAGAGCAAGTGAAGATGGATGAAGCAGCAGCTTCCGTGCACCTCTCAGAATAGATCCCAGGGCTCCATGTGATGCAAGCTGATGTGAGTTTGCATTAAAAAGGGGTACCTGGGTTATCGACACACGCCAGCCCTCAGGCTTTGTGGCACAATGGGCAAAGGAGAGTCACATTCAGCTTTATTTTCTCTCTTTGACAGGATTTCAAATAAGAATCTGGGGGAGCAAGGCGTGGTTGCACAGCCTGCTGATGTCCAGAGCAGCCTGATGACAGGCTTTGACACGGACTTGAACAAAGGCTCCAGACCAAGGACCGTACTCCAAACTCACAGCTTTGGGGCTGGCATTATGCTCAAGGTTAAAGGTGGGGGGGTATTTTGAGTTCTTTTACCTCATGTAACTCCACAGAGATGGCCAAGGGACAGCTAGAAGTACTCTGGTGCTTCTAGCAATTCCTAATGTTTGCATTGTTAATTTTTTAATGACTTTTCTTACCAAAGTCAACTCTAATGCTTTAACTTTCATGGTTCCTGGAGGCAGGGTACATTCTGGCACTGCAAGAGGGAAGTGTCATGTACAAAAAAGTGTGAAAAACTCTTACCTTTTAGAAGCACTTGGATCTTGTTTTCCAGTAGTTGTCTGTTGGAGAAAATCGCTCTTACAAAACTGAAAAAGGTTTCTGTGTTTCTCCTCTGCCTCACCCCCAGGCCAGGCTGGGCCACCCTGGGGGCCATTTCTCCTCCAGGAGAGGAGCAGGCCACTGATGGTGATGCAAAGCCAGGTGCACCTCCTCTGGGACCTCATGGATATGGGTCACCAGGCAGGCTCCAGCTCCGTGCTGCTGGCCCTCTCAGCACGTAGCTGTTTGAAACTGTGCTGGTGTAATTAAAGGTATGCTACTAATTGGATGTGCAACCCTAAGGGGACTCCTTTAATTGCATTTCAGTCTGGTTGGTATCATTTTAACTTAAATTCATCGCTGTCTTTTGCAGGAATAACTCAGCTGGGTCTGGTTATGGAGAGGCAGATCATCCTGCTTCCTCCTTCCTGTCACACACTACATGTGCTTCAATCTGTTTGTCTCTGGCTGGGAAATAGGCAGTGCACACTCAAGCAGAGGGCTGGGCAAAAACACTTCCCCTGACAACCAGGACATGGAGAGTAGAGGGCTGAGAGCTCCCCTTGACCTGCTAATGGAGGTAAGAGCCTCACTTATTACCCTGTCTTCACGTGGATTTCATCTCACGTGCGTTACCGTAAATTGTTGTGGCCACCCTTTGTTTTTTCCCTTTGTCAGCCAAGTCAGTGAAGACCTGAACTCTTTCCAAGAGAGGCTTCATTTCTTCTACCCAACTTGCTGGTCTAGTGGAAGACTCACTGCTTCAAACCAAAGCACCTCCCTGACCCTGGAGGTTGGGGAGATTTGTTGCTTTGAGCCTTACAGCTCACAGGAGTGTTGCCATTTACTTGTCTCCCCCCCAGCATGGGGCCCTCAGGATTGCTCTCCCCGCTGAAGGCCTTGTTCCCAGAAGGGTCTTCCAGCAGCAATGAGCAATGAAGTGGGGGCTGCATCCTCCAGGACAAGCACTTGGGGGAGGGAACTGGTTCCAAGTGTTGCTCCACGGGTTGCAGGCACAAGGATTTGCATCCTTCATCCCAGGCTCGACCAGTGGGACTCTTCCATTCTGGCTTGTGCCACCATCCAGGTGCTGCAGGATTGTACATGGGGCAGCCTCCAGCCCCACAACTCTGATACTCCCTCCCAAAAAGGGCTGCACTCCCCCTTCTGCTCCCCATCGTGCTCCCTCCTTCCCAGTGCTGTGTATGTGAGTAGCATGAGGAGCAGAGCCAACAGCGAGAGCTGGCTGTATCCCTTACTAATGTTGTTCTTATTATTTTAGTGCCATCTTCCTTCCTTCCATCCTCTCCCTGAACAACTAAATTAATTAGAGTGATTTTTTTTTTTTTTTAATTTAAATACTGCCATGGAATAATAATTCTGGTGAATTCAATTTTTTTGTCATTCCCCACTGCTGCTTTTCTGTGTTGTGCTCACTTTTAGTATGCTGTTGATATTTTTTTGGAGCTATGCAAGATCACAGCTGTAGTCCACAAAAAAAAAAGGAAAAAAAAAGAGTAAAATCATACTATGTGCTGTTGCCATCCAAAACCCATTTCTCTTTCTCCACCAGCTCACAAAATAACCTTTCCCCTATTAACTGAAGAGACAGATATTTTTCTTGGCTTGTAAAGAGCCAAAAAGCCTCACAGCAGCTTCAGTGAAGCTGCAGCAATGGAAGGAAGCTGAAGCTCCTACAACAGGCTAAGCCCCATCCCGAGCCTGTTATGAGGATGGATCCTGCAAATTTTGGATGCCAGGAGTGACTCCTCACAGGCTGCAGGTCTGTGGGCACCACCAGCTCCTAAGCTTTAGTAAGCACTGGGTTTTGTTTACCTGGATGTGTTCATCTGTGCTGTAAACATGTTTTCTGAACTGACCCAGTAAAAAAATCACTCCTGCAGCTCTCAGGAAAGGACCAAAAAAATCCCATCAGAGACCTTGAATTTATATTTGCAATATTTTACTTAACACTGGCTTCTCTGAACAGTTTTCCCCAGCCCCTGCCAGACCCTTTCTGACCCTGCAAAAGCAGCCCTCGGTGGCTATTTGTGCCGAGCAGAGCTAAGCAGGCAGGAGCAGCACCGTGCTCTCCCCAGCAGCACAAAGCGATGAAGGAGAGCCAGGATGCAGATTTGAATCATTGTCTCCAAGTCCACAACTCAAATTACAAACCTGACTTCAATCAGCCTCACCATGCACACAACCAATTCTGAAATTCCTCCTCGACTCCCTGGCCCTGCTGAGTGACTGCACTGCCTCTCCCCGGTGTGTGCGATGTGCCAGAGCATTTTAAGTGAAGCCGGGGCTGTGTGGCCAGGCCGGGAGGGCTGGCCCTGGCACTGCTACCTCCTGAGGGTTGTTGGGGTGGCTGAGGTGATGCTGAATTAAAGGAGGAAGATGAAAAGCTTGTTTCCTCCCGGACTGCAGCACTCACCTCTGGCTCCTGGAGAGGTGATGTGCTGTGGTACACAGCGCTCGAGCGGCAGCAACCTCAGCTCCCTGCTCAGGCCAGAGGAAGGAGGAAGCTTGGTGGCTCATTTTGAAAGCAGAGTCACATAAAGCCAAAATTTCTGAGGGGATTCAGAGAGAGCTGGTGTTGGGGGGCACTCACTATTGGGACCTCATCCTTTCCCTGCCCTGCAGACCCTGCTCAAAACCTTTCACATTCTCATGAGTGGTTTCTCAGTCAGTGCTCTATTCCTGGCCACCCCTGGAACCTTCTCAGGGGGACAAAGAGCTGATGGGAGGCATGGAGCTGGTGTTCAGAGGCAGGAGGATACTGGCTTCCAAGGTTTTTGCCTCGGAATTGAGCTTGGAGCGTGTCCTACCTCCGAATCTGAGTCTCTGCAGGGAATGGGGATGTTTGTAATGTGGCACAAATGGTAATTCAGCCCCTGGTGACATTATATACAACCTCCCTGCCAGATGCTTCCAGCCCCCAAACAGTTGTAAGTATTTCTCTACGGGCCTCAGTTAAATTCCCCCCAGTCTCTAAACTCTGGCTTGCTTGGACCAATACCCACAGACTTGATTGCAATAGCAGATGGTTTATTTTTACCTGAGAGTGAGAAGGGGGAGCGTAGATCATGGCCGTGACACATTTCACATGGAGCAGATGTTTCTATTAATGCCAGAATTGGGTGGAAATTCAAAGGATGCTTTTTGCTTTTTTTTTTTTTTCCCCTCAAAACTCTGTTTTGCACAATTAAATTGCAACTTGCTGAAGTATTCCAATGAATCACTTCCTCTTTTTTTTTTTTTTCTTTTTTTCCTGTTTGATTAGTAGGCTCTAAAGGGACAAAAGAATAGTTTTGTATCAGTCTCCCTCAATTACATGTAAAGTACATCTGGACAGAGTCTGAAGATCCATCTTTCACTGGCAGTTGCAAAGCCATCGACATAATAAAATAATGCTCTGATTGGTATTACAAGGCTGCATTTAAATCATTGGCATTCATGCTCTGAGTCCTTTGCAGGGAGCACAAGCCCTCCATTAGAGAAAAGCTTAATTTTATACTGTGATCTGTGTAAGATGTGCAATGAAAATGAGAAAAAAGAGCTTCTGCAGTGCTGGAGACATAATAATAGAAGCAGCTACAATGGATGTCTGGGCAGCTTTTTCAGTTACTTACAAACTGCAGGTGTCAAATGCATTCTGGAAAGAAGCTGAATCCCAGTTTTAATTACAGTCAGCAGGTTGAGGCATAATTCAAAGCTCAATAATACTTTCAATCCATTATAAAACTCCTGCTATCAGTAAGAAGTTTACACCAAGACCAAGGAGAGGACGTGGCCTCCTTGCAGCAGCTCAACCTTGAACTTCAGTATCCCACTGAATATCAAGGATGCTTGGGATTTTACAAAGTACCTACTCCTTGCACGATTATCACAGCGAACCTTGGCATCACATAGGAGCTGAACTAGTCGTAGTCATGGTCAGGGTAACAAAGATGTGTCGTTGCAGCTTTCATCAAAGGTTCCTTTGACTCAAATTAGCTTGGGGGAAGGCAAAAAAACCCCCAAAAAACAACAAAAGAAAAAGACCCAAAGGAAAAAGAAACCACCTGGCTGGAACTGTGTGGGTGAACCCAGGTGAGTAGTTTGGGCCACCCCTGGTCTCACAAGGTAAGGCTTTATCTGCAATCTGTTTTACCAGCAACAGCAAGTTTATTGAGCTCAGAGTTTAAGTTCATTTTGTGCTTGAAGGTACATCAATGCCCAAGTCTTTGGGGCCTTATGCTGATACATATAATAAAGAATCATATTAAACTATTCCATCTATTAATCATTCTGGGGGAAGAGAGCAGGATGTGTGTGGTGGTGTGCTGAACTCAGCTGCTGGGGGCTGCTCTCAGAAGTGGGCAGAGCACTCCCTTAAAGCCAGCAGGCAGAGTCTTTGAAGCAGGAGCTAATGATACCTTATTATGTGGGAAAACACAGCTCTGGGGTCAGGGGGGCAACCAGCACGTGGGGTTGAGGAAGAAGGTCACTGAAGAGGACACAGAGGAGCAAAGCTGCTGGAGATGGAGGGTTTGTGAGCAAGGGGGATGCTCCTTGCTTCCACTGTGCCCAGGGAAACACAGTCTTACGAAGCAAAGAGCTTCCTCCTGTCAGAGCATTCAGCCAACAGAGCTGCCCTGTACCACTCAGCTATACCAGAGCAGCCCTGACCTCCAGCCAGAAGGAGAAAGGGGCTCATGGGGGAATCATCTTCCACCAGATGCCAAGAGCCAGGAACTACCTGGGAACAGAGGACTCACCTGAGGAGTTACAGAGCTGGAATAAGCTACAGGAACAAACCAAAACCACTGGAAGCACTAACTTATAAAACAGTTATATTTGTGCTGACATAACCAGATAAGCTCTATGTCATTACCAAAGATGGCCCCTGGCAGTGGCCCCGTAACACCTGCACTCTCACAGCCCCCTGTGAGGAGGGGCAAGGCCGTCAGCCCCACTTCCCCAGGGGGAAGCCTGTCAAAACTGAGCCACTTTCACTCAGTCACCCAGGAAATCTGCTGCTGGGCAGGGAGTGGAGCGTGGGCTTTCCTCTGTGGCTGTGGGGCTGCTCTGTGGTCAAACACCCTGTGCTGCCCACAGCTCCTCTGCTCCATCACGGCCACGTCTGCTGTAAGCAAACGGCCAGAGCAGCAGGTGATGCTGTCTAAATCCTCACAGCCATTACAGTGATAAAACAAGAACTGGGGGGAGGAAAGAACCTGTGGAAAGACCAATCTGATTTGTAACCAAGTGCCAGTCTCAAACAACTACCATATTCCTAGTGACATTAATGAAGTGCATATCAAAAAACAAAGTACTTTAAGAAAATGGGACTGCTTATCCCCATCACCCTAAAATCACCCTGAAAACAGGGTTGGAGGGGCTGTCAGGTCTTTTCCCCAGCTTCTATGATCCTGTGTGGGTGGATCCCTTCAATAGATGGAGCTTATGGTGCTGGCTTGGCTACTTGTGTCAGAGCTGTCCAGCATCACATCAGGACCTGCGTCTGCGCCATCAGGATCTGCTTGATCTTTAGCAAAGTTGATGAAAACCTGGAAGTTTAAAGGAAAACACTCAGTATGTGGCAGCATAAATAATTCATGATATGAATGAATATAAAGAAGGCATGGCTGTTCATTTGACTGTGAGCCTGGAGAGCACACTCGGGGATGGATTCACACTGAATGTGAGAATTGCAAATTGTTGGGCTTCTATGGGCTCATGTAAATAAATGGATGTGCACTCCTGGACTGAGGAATTGACACCTGGGATCCAAAGGAAATTCCTGCACAGAACCTAATTGTCCTGCAGCTCAGGTTCCTGAAATGCCAGAGAGGCAATGCCCATGCAGTGGCTCATTTTGATCACACTTTAATACAGTCCCATTATTACTTCATAAATCCATCTGTCTCTGTGTAATTGACATCTGTGCACGCACAACTGCAGAGCGTAGAGAGAGTTGTATAAAATCACACCTAACAGCCTTCCTTTCAACAGCAGCTAATGAATACAGAAAGGACTCCTACCAGAACACTCCCTGCAATCACATTTGCATATTCACAAATCCAAGCTGTCCTCCCACAGAATTTGAACTGGGGCTTCCTGTGCTTTGCCTGCCTGTTTCTCTCACAGCCACTGCCCCTTAGTGGAGCAGCACTGAGGAATTTCCCTCCCAGAGTGCTGTGTCACAATCCATAGTGCTGCAGGGCTGCAGCTCTGCTCCTCTCTCTGGGACAAACCTGATATTCCAGGTGCTGATGCTCAACAGGATGATTTCTTCTGGATAGTCCTTGTGGAAATCCCTTCACCTGATAAGCTCCCTATGAGATTTTGTTGCCATTGGGAATGTTCTTGCAAGGGAAAATGGAATGAACCCCAAAGCTAAGTTTGGAGTAATGCTAAATGAACTTCCAACCCAAAAGTGAAATTAAGCAAATTTTCAGTACCGGTGGAAAGCCTAGCCCTGGACTTGGGGATGATTCATAGTCCTGCCCTTCACCCACACCCACGAGGCTCCTGAAATCAGCAGTGACTGAGGGAAGAACATATCCTTTATGTTCCAGGCAGCTTTCTGTGTGTGTTTCCCTAGCACCAGCAGAGGTACCTGGAGGCAGCAGTGCTGATAAAGTACCCCCAGGAGGAATATAGATGGAAATCCCTTTCAAACTGTAGTCTATAGTGTGCAGCAGTCCATTATGTGTAACCATCAGTCTGCTCCCCTGTTAGCAGTTTTAAATGGATGGCCTCACATTTTAATTCCTTACCTCCTCCAGCGTTGTCTGACTCACAGAGAAGTGCCTGATGTCGAAGGCTGCTTTGCTGCCTTCCAGGAGATCAAATATATTCGCTACCCCTCCTGCAGAGACCGGGACGTGGTACTCCACCATCCTGAAATGCCGATCCTGGGGGGCCAGGGTCGGTGGGGGAAAGCCAAAAGTCAGCAGATCCAACAGCTGCACCATGGGAGGATGAAGGAGAAGGGGCTGTGGTGTGTTCTGAATGTTACTGTCTGGTAGTGACCAGTGTTTCCCCACTGGGAGTTCCTGTGGGGTTTGTGACTGGGGGAGCACAGCTAAAGTACCAGGGGTGAAAGCTCCAAGGTGGCCATAGCATTTTCCAGCTCCAGGTGTGCAGTTTGGATTCATGCAGAGATTGGGTTACAGACAATGGATGGGATTTGTGACTCAGTTACTCTGGTTTTACAATTACTCAGTTGCTGGAAGCATCTCATTACCCACTGAACCTGAAGGGGGGTTTCCATCCATTCCAGGCCTCAGTGGGAAGGGCATTCCCAGGGCAGGGGGTCACCTCACAGCTGCCTCGCAGGGTCACTGCAGCTGTTTGGCTGATGTCACTTCAGCCACCAGGAACTGGAGTGCTCCAGCCCTCAGACAACATAGCTTGTGACAAGTGTGACTCTGAGAGCTCAGATCTGTGTGCACAGAATGTCACAAGATGTCCACCTTGCAAGGATCTTCTTGGTGAGTTTGAAGGGATTTTGAAAGCCTCTCCTGAAAGCATTTTCCCTGCTTACCTTCAGGCACGTATTTGGGAAGTGTGACTTCATGAACTCTGTCAGTGTCTCAGTGCAAACTGTGCTGCTGTTTAAGTGCATCTTCACAGTGAATCCTCTTCCAAACCTAGAGGAAACAGAAAATCACAATTAACACTGTAGAAAAGAGAAAAACAGATGAAGAAAATACTTTGAGAGTGCTGCACAGCCTCTTTGGGGAAATGTAATCCAGGCACGGCGCAGCTTGAATGGGGTCAGGGCTGTTAACCTGGAGTGGAACTTGGTAAGAAGCTGAGCTATTGTTATAACTAATAAAACCAAAGCTCAGCCTTAATATGCATTTCTCCTTTGGAGCAGTGGACAGATTACTTTAGGGGACACGTTCTGGGAAGACAGGATGTGAGGGAGTACAAAGTGCATCAGTTAACACAGGATTTCGGTGGTGTATAAGGGACATGAACCAGGAAAAATCCGTGTTTTGACAACACAGGTCTCATGTTCTGAGCACTCAGAGCTGTAGGTCAGTAACTCCAGAGGCTGTTGAGTGAAAATAATAGGTTCATTTTACTGACCTGCTCTTGATGTGCTGCAGAGAGCCAATGCACTGGAAACTCCCGTTCACCATGATGGCCAGCCTGGTACAGAGGGCTTCACACTCCTCCATGCTGCAAAACCAACCAAGAAGCTCTAGTAAGTCATGGAGAAGGTATAAAAACATGGTTAAGTAACTGGAGAACATCATTTATCTTCCCTGAAGGGTTGTGAGTTTCTGTGGACACCACATTTAGCCACAACAAACCCCCAAACCTGTCACAGCTCAGTGCCCTGAAATAGGGCAAGGACCAGTGGCGAGTGGCAGGGATGGGTCTCTCCACACTTCTGCTGACCCCAAAAAGGAGGCAGAGCAGCCCAGCCCTACCTGTGGGACGTGAGTATCACTGAGCATTTGTTCTGCACTTCCTCACTGATGATTTTCCAAAGGTGCCGTTTGGCATTGGGGTCCATTCCAGAGCTCGGCTCATCCTGTTGGGAGAGACAGGCCTGAATGGAAATCTGCACTCAAAAAGCAAACAAGCCTGGGCTTAGGCAGCAGTTAGTACAGAGGGAATTCCTCCCTCCTGCTATTTTTACAGAGATTTTTTTATCTCACAAAAGCAGCAGGAACACTGGCAGGTGGTCAGAAGTAAAGGCAGCAGTCTCGACAGAATTTGGGACAAGGGATATTTATGTCCATTAGGTATCCAACTTAATATTGGGAATCCTGCTCAGACAGCTCTGCATTACACATTCAGTATGCAGCACGTGGGAAAACTGCACTAAAAGATATGTTTTAGCAATGGGGTAAGCTCATGGAAGATCTAGAAATTCAGGGTGAAAGACAAGACATTTATTTTCTTGCAAGGCTGTGCAGGTAAGCTGATAGAAATAAAAAACAAGATAGAACTGGGAACTAGGAGAGTTTAATTGGCAAATACACAATCTATTTTTGACTTCTGGAAGATGCTGCCAGAGAAACTGAAAGACTTGCCACTCTCTTATGCCCTCAAAGAAAATATGAGTGTTTGCTGGAACCTGAACTTTCCTGTAATGGTTTCTGTTGTCAGGCCAAGCATGGACATGCGGGGAGTGTCCCTTAAGCCTGAGGAGGTTTTGTGAGACTGTCCAAGTTCTCCTGCCAGCCCAAGGACCTGCTCCTGTTCCCTCAACAGGGCCCCCATTTCTCACCAGCAGCAGGATGGATGGATTGCCAATGAGAGCCAGAGCAGTTGACAATTTCCTGTTGGTGCCATAGCTGCACATAGAGGTGACTCTGTCCTTGTAGGCCATCAGGTTCAGCTGCTGGAGGAGCTGCAGTACAACCTGGGGAGCAAGAGTTCTGCTTCCACATCCACATCCAGGCCATGGATTATCACACATGCATCTACTGAAAGACTAATTTAAATGACAAAAATGCTGCCAAGTCAAGCCCCTTGTTACTCACTCCCTTGATGTCCCCCTCCGGGATGCCGTGCAGCCGAGCGTAGTAATACATGTGCTCTTCCACGGTCAGCAGGTCATCCAAGGCATCTTCTTGAGGACAGTAGCCAAAGAGTGACCAGTGGGCCTCACTGATGTCATTCAAGGACCTGGGTAAGGAGGTTGGCACATAACTGTAAACACACTCAATTGCCAGAATCAAACAAGAGGGAGAAAACCCCTTTTTCCTCCTCCCTTCCCCCTTCCCCAGCCCTTGAAGGAAAATGCAGTGGCTCTGCAGAGCTCCAGCTTTCAGTTCAGCAGAGGTTGCATGTCCAGTATGCAGCTCTCCAGTTACTGCCAGTACCCTGGTGGCACAGCTGCCACCAAGCCTCCACCTGTTAAATAGAGCTTGAGGAGCCCTACTGGTCTCCAGGTCTGGCTTAGAAGGGGGATCACACTGCTGAGGATCTGAGCCTGATCCCATTTGCAATGGACTGAAGTGGAACAAACACCTCTGAGCAGCAAAATGCAACCCCTTAGGAAGCAACCATGCCACCTTCTAAGGATGAATTCCCTGCCTTATTTATTTTTGCTCTGGTTTGAGTGTTTTATTTCAGACTTTTACATTTTTTATCCTTTGCCACCCAGCCTTAAAAACTGCTCTCAGGTTGATTTGCTTCCCCAGAAATCATATCCTCCATACCCAGAATGATCCTGGACCCGCAGCCTTCCGCTGGATGCTCCAATGTCCCCTGTCAGCATCTTAAAGATTGTTGTCTTTCCAGCTCCATTCACACCAAGCAAGCCAAAGCACTGGCAGAGAAAAGTCAAAGTGTAAACCTGCTGTATTTGTAATGCAGAAATATTGCTCTGAGATGGGTGCTCAGTGCCCCTTCTTTCTCCAGCCCCTTGAGCAAGTTGAATTGCCAGAGGAACTCAAGAACATCCCAGTGTTGTAATGGAGGTTGTTTGTGGTAGAGTATACTCCAGTTTATATCAGGACCATTTGTTTAATATGGTGAAGAATCAAGGATGTGTCTCCAGTAGAGTCATTCCTTTTACTGCAAGGTGCATTTCTGCAGGAGCTCAGGCCAAACCCCCATCATCTCATTTGTGCAAAGCCTCCCTTTGACAGGGACACAGCTGCTCATGGGACTGGGGTGAGTGAGGCTTGGGCTGGCACTGGTTAAAACCTTGATCAACACAAGGTTTTTGTCACAAAGTGTCACCAAAGCACTACTTAAGTAAGATGAAGAACTGTCTCCCTACAGTGTAGTTCCCATATCTGTTGATAAAATCCACATTTTATTGCTAAGGTTGGAGATAGGCAGTTGTGTGTTGCATCAGCCATCACCATTGTGGTGATAATTACTGTTATTTTGCCATCATTAGCACAGCCCAGCTGATGTGAAAGTCCTCCTGTGCTGGGGATGCACAGCAACCCATAGCTCTTCCCCACTTTGTACAGGAACAGAATCTGTGCACAGTCTGCAGTGCAGGGCCACTGCTTCTGCTGACAGGTGGGGATGGTGCCCTAAATCCCACCAGCATCAGGCTGAATTCTGCTAGAAGCTAGAGATCTCAGTGTCAGTTCTGGCTTAGAAAAAATCCTCTGCCATAAAGACTAGTATCCATGTGAGGATACTGTCATCTCAGTGGGACCCAGGCAATTAAAATAAACCAGGTGCCAAGGATTAATTCCAAGCTTCCCCAGAAGTCAGGTGCACAGCCTGAGGTAGAATCTGGTCTGCAGTTTCCTCTGGATCTCAGAGGTGCTCTGTGTATTCCTGTCTTCTCACTTCTCAGCGAGGCAACTGCACTGACAGGACCAAAGAATGTTTTTTGCTTTGGAGTTAATTTTAGGTCCTAATTCATGAAAATGTGTGTTCAGCTGAAGTGACTTGTCTTCCCCTGATGGGAAAAGACAAGCAGATAAGCCTGACTTACCATCTCCCATGCAGTTCAGGTGAGTAATTTCAGCTGGACATGTTCAGCTGTCTTCATTTACCACCTGGTGATCCCCAGTGACACCCCCAAGACTGCACTGTACAAACAGAGCACGCAGGCATTTTGCTCTGAATACAGCTCCATCAATTCCCATCCACTTTCCCTCTTTCTAGAGCCTTCAGACTATCACTTGATGTCCCAAATCTACCAGGAGCCACTGCTGTAACCCCAAGAATCAATAAATGAGGCAAAGAAAGGAAGGGGCCAGAGCAGAACAAACCATTAGAGAAGATGACAGTGACACAGGAAGGTGCCCACAGCCTTCCCCCCTTGCTCACCTCCCCAGCAGGGATCCCAAGGCTGATGTTTTTCACTGCTGTGATGCGTTTGTGAGGGAGGTGGTAGATCTTGGTGAGGTTCTGGAGCTGCACCACATCGAAGTCAGCTTTGCCAGACTCCACCCGGCTCCTCTCTGCCTGGACATCCCCGTCCTCTACGGCTGTGGACGGCAGCAGGGAGGCTTTGCCATGGACTCTGTCAAACAGGAACCTGGGGGAGGGCAGAGAGAGACTCCAGCAACAGCCAGCAGTTGGGATAGATCCCAGGGAGCCTCCCTGTGAGATCCCAGGGCATGCACACAATACTCAGAGAAACAGTTTCTATTCTTTCCTGGTATTTTCTCCACCCAGTGTTCTCTTCCTGCCTGTTTTACTCCCCTCTTTTTACTCTCCAGCAAATATTCTGGGCTGGAGCAGGTCCTGCCTTGTGGACACGCTCCTAATGCAGGTGACAGGAATGTTCTCACTCCCCTCTGTGTGCACCTGGGGCAGAGGAGATGGGGAGAGCCAAACAGAGGAGGTTGTCAGTGGAATGACTGCCCTCAGCAACAGCTGAGCATGCACCCACCAAAACCTGAGCCAGGGCTGCAGTGCCAGCCATCACCAACTAGCAGGGTACTCTGTAAACTACACCTCTGTTACTTAATACTCTAATTACTGGGTCTTCTGCCAGATAAAACTCACTCCACACTCACAGATTGTCCTGGAAATTTATGGCCTTCATAATTGACAGTGATGGTGTGGGAGGCCGGAATGAAAGCACGGAGCTCTGGCTGGGGCTGTTTCCAGTGCGAGGCTCCAGGTGTTACTTACTCCAGGACGTTGTTCCAGACTCTCTGAATCATCCTGTCGTGAACTGTGAGGCGAATGGCAAAGAACACGGTGCCCTGGATGAACATGGCCAGCAGCTTGGATGTGGTCTTGTCCAGCTCAAAGGTTTTGTCAGGGTAGTCCACTCCATAGGCTTTTAAGAAGCCCAGCAGTGCCTGGTCCTGCGACAGTTCAATCAAGCCGTAGCCAAAGCAAAATTGTGGGAACAGAAGGAACGCGTGCCTTAAATTTTCAGCAAGATCACGCAAGCCCTGGAAAAAAACAAAGAGCAGCACAGTCAGTCACTGCTTTTATCCATGGAATAAATTCATAGGTTTTACTGTGGGACTGAAGTGTAACAATTACATTGGGATTTGCCTGTGTCTCAGAGCAGAGATAAATTGAGAGCAAGCAAAGAGCTCTGCAGACAGCTCGTTTCACAGGCACAAGGTCATAAAAGTCAACAGGCAGCTCTGAGGTTGTGATCACCCATAGTAAACAGCAGCCAGTTCCCAGGATGGTCCCTGCTGCTGCTTCAGCACCCAGAACCCACCCATGAGCCAGAGCTGAGTCCTGCCACTGCACCCCTGTAATCTGTCAAGCACAGCCTGCTCCCCTGCAGCACTGCCCTGTCTGTTTTCCTTGGAAAAACATCTCCATAAAACAAAAGATTTGGCTTTTCTAGACACAGAAGGGCTTTTCCAGCTAATTCACAGCCAAACATCCCAGTGCAGTCTCACAGTAAAGAACTCTGGTACATTTCTAGCAGAAGAAAGGATTAGTGCACAAAGAAAACTGGAGAGGCTCTAAATTAGCATGGAAGGGAACTGACTCCCTGCCACTGGGGCACAGAGGGATGAAAGGTGATCATAACTGAATATCCCTAAAATCCAAGGGGTTGCTGAACAAGCTCTGTCCAGATAGAGAGAAAAATCCAACCCAGCTATTGTAATTGCCCTCCATAAAAAAAAAAAGAAAAAAAGAAATCTAAGTGTAAGGTGTGCTTTTTATCCCAGCCATTCCCTGGGAGATCTCAGTTTAAGAGAGGGCTTTAGGGAGCCATCACTGTCTCTGGGTTGTTTTTCATCCTTGCAGGGAGAAGATGACTGCATTACAGGCTGAAATGACAGACAGCTGGTGCTGGGTTAACTGCAGCACATGTCACTCTGGGCAGTGACATTCAGCTGTCACTCCCCACAGCTTCTGCTGCGAGAACTCAGCAATGGTTTGAAGTGTCCATTTTATTAAGCATCTCCACCCACATCCTGCCCTTCATCTTCCATCACCAGGGTGGTTATAAAGACAGTCCTCAGTTTTTTCCCCTCTCCTTTCATGTTCTCCCCTCTGTCACCATCATTTCCTTCTTTGCTGGGGAATGCAGATTTACAGACAAGCAAGATCCATATGTGACTCATGTCCCATCTGTAGGGAACCCTGTGCAATCCTGTGACTGTGTCCAGCTGCTATGGACCTGATCAAAGGCACCAAGCCCACAAGAAGTCTCCTGCTGTGTCACCACAGGGTCAGAACTGCAGGGGCTCCTACCTGGTCCGTGGCCTTTTCCTGGGAGAGCAGGAACACAACCGAGTGAGTGATAATGGTGTTGATGCCGAAGAACAAGTTGACACAGACATAAACAATGAAGGCCATCCCTGTTTCCTTGAAAAACCCAGCCAGCAGGTACATCCAGGAAAATGATGCATATCTATAAATACCAACAGAGCAGAGAAAACCATGGTAACTCAAAGGCTACTTTGAAAACAAACCACTGAAGACATCTGACAACACAGAATCATTGGATGGTTTGAGTTGGAAGAGAGCTTAAAGCCCATCCAGTTCTACCCCCTGCCATGGGCAGAGACACCTGCCACTAGATCAGGTTGCTCCAAGCTTTTTCTAACCTGGCTTTGAACACTTCCAGGGTTGGAACATAACAGTTCTGTTTTGGCATGTAACTACAATTCCACATTGCAGAGCTTAAAGAAAGAAAAAATGCCTTTGTGTCTATTAGAATTTGGAGAAAAGGTTTATTATACATACTTTGAACATGGAACCCCCACCTGAAAACAAAGAGACTGGGCCTGGAGGATTTAGAGCCAGGGAGAGTTTGTCTAAGTTTTCCAGAATTGTGCTACTGCTGTTTGTTTTTCTCTGTGATATTGAAACACTCTTGAACTTTGCAAGAGGTCAGCAAGCGTTTGGCTTACAGCTTGGGCTGCTGCTGGGACCTTGAATATTTCTATATCCTCACAAAGGGTTTGCTCTGAATAAAGCAGGCATAACAACAGTGCTTCACCTCCCTGCTCCTGGAAGGAGCAACTTAGTCACTGTTTGTGAAGGGCACGTTGAAGAGAAAAGCCCAAGTATTCCCCCCCTGGATCTCAGACTGCAAGATCCAGTTCTTTACCCTGTGCAGTGATATTTAAATAACTAAGCTCCACACTTACCCAAACAGTAAGAGCAGAAGAAATACTGCCACTAAGTTACTGTTGTTGCAGAAAGCTGGGATCTGGAAGGCTGAAATAACTCCTACGGAGAGTCCAATAGGGACCATAAAAAGTACCTGCAAAATGATATTAAAAAGATGTTACTAGGACAACGCTTCTGAAACACCTTCCTACAACAATACGGAAGAAACAATGCCAGGACTGAATCTGCACAAATGCAGCTTGGTTTCTCTAATGGAAACCAAACACAGGTGGGCTCTCAATTCTCCCCAGATGAATTGCAGATGAATTCCCACAAAGCCTCTTTGAATAGGCAAAGCCTCGGCACTGAGGACTGTGGGCAGAAAGTACCTTAAAAAAAGGTTGTGAATGAAAAATACCCCTTTGGGTTTTCTGTTAGCCTTGCAGTCAGACCACTTCATTGTGCCCTGTAAATCTTTATAGTGTTGAGTCAAGCCAGAGACCTACCAAACATCTGCCTGGAGAGCTTCCTCTCTTCCCCAGCTTTGGGATTTAGCAGAATTTACTGGCAGGGATTCACTGAGAAATATCAAGTTGCCGAGAGCGCTGGATTAGTTTCAGCCCGCTGAATACCGACTGTGCAAGGGCTCTGGGGATTTTTCCACAGGCTGATTTACAAATATGCAGTGTTGGAGTGAGGGCCTGGAGCAGGCAGGCAGGCACAGGCCTGCTCCATCCTCCCTGCTGTGCTGCAGCTCAGGGCTGCACTGCCGAGCCAGGCTGGGGCCACGCTGCCTTGGGACCCCTTCCAGCCCTCCTGCAGGGCAGGGGATCCTTGTGCTGCTGCCTTGGGATCCCTTCCAGCCCTCCTGCAGGGCAGGGGATCCTTGTGCTGCTGCCTTGGGACCCCTTCCAGCCCTCCTGCAGGGCAGGGGATCCTTGTGCTGTTGCCTTGGGACCCCTTCCAGCCCTCCTGCAGGGCAGGGGATCCTTGTGCTGCTGCCTTGGGACCCCTTCCGGCCCTCCTGCAGGGCAGGGGATCCTTGTGCTGCTGCCTTGGGACCCCTTCCAGCCCTCCTGCAGGGCAGGGGATCCTTGTGCTGCTGCCTTGGGACCCCTTCCAGCCCTCCTGCAGGGCAGGGGATCCTTGTGCTGCTGCCTTGGGACCCCTTCCAGCCCTCCTGCAGGACAGGGGATCCTTGTGCTGATGTCTGCATTCATCAGCTCCTCCAGGCAGGCATTTCTGGCTCACATTCCCCATGGGATTTCAGCCCTTAGTCCTCCTTGCACCAAAGAGTCACCCAAATGCCCTTGAAGATTTCCTGTTTTCAGGAAGTGATGGAATCACTGGGATTTTAGGCACTTTCTGATCTGCATCAACAGGAATTTGTGGGATAGGTGGAGCTGGTCACTGCTGCAGCCCAGCTGGCAATGCCCAGGCTCAGGAGCTGAGCTTGGCTGCACTGCCCACTCCCTGTGTGAGGGTCTGACACCCTGCACCACAGGGAATGCAGAAGACACAAAGCACTTCAGCCTACAGACATTACAAACATTTTTCCTCTTGGCCCAGCAATGTTTTCCAACAGTGCCATGAACCTCTGCACCAGGAGGAAACTTAACTCCAGGAGGAGCAAGGGCACTGCCTATGCCAGGGAATGCAGCACACTGCTGGGAGCTCAGCAAGGTACATCTGTGCAGCACTGTGAAAAGGAACTGCTCAGATCCTGCAAGGCTGCATTTGTAGCTTTCCTTGGCTTAAAAACTTTATAACATAGACTCTTACAGACAGCATTCAAGCCAGAGATGGGTTTTTGCCCAGCAGGGTTGTGTCAGCTGCGGGATGCCTGCTGCTGTCCCAGCCAGGGTTCCCAGACTGGCTGTAGCCTGGAGCCCCAAAGCCTCACCCCAGATTTGTGGAGCCTGGGTGAGAGCAGATCACCCTGCTGTCAGAGGAGCAGCTGGCTGCTGGAATGGAAATCAAGCTGCAGCCTGCTCTGTGCTGCTCCTGTATAAACGTGCTGGGTGTTTTACACACACTCCAGAGACCAGGAATGCCTTTGCTTAGCAGAACCCAGTGCTGCAGTTCACATTTAATCGTCCCCAATGCCTTGGAGAACAATTACCACACAACACTCTTGGCAGCAATAAGAAGAAGTCTTGGCAACCAACTTTAAATAAAGAACTTTTTTTTCCCCATGCTGTGTAATGCTCCTCATGGTGCATTTAGGAATGTGAATTATTTACCAGATCATAAATGAAGTTGGTCACCCAGTAGGTTGTCATCCCAATGCCTGAAATGTGCTGCAGCTGCTTGGCTTTGGTTTGGTGCTCCTTGACCATGTAGAGCACAAAACTTGCTGTGGTGATGGAGTAGCCCACCAAAACAGACATGGACACTATGATGTCCAGTAAGCTGTTGAGCCTGGGAGAGAAGGGGAGAAAGATGCATTTAGTGAGTGAAAGTGGCAGATTTCCCTCACTGTGAGGGAGTGGTCAGAGCTCAGAAGCAATAAGGTCCTGATTCTGGGACAGCATCTTTTATAATCCTGGAATGCTTTGGGGCTGGAAGTGACCTCAAAGCCTATCCCATTCCATCCCCTGCCATGGATAGGGACACCTTCCACTGTCCCAGGTTGCTCCAAGCCCCATCCAACCTGGCCTTGGACACTTCCAAGGATGGCCTCACCACCCTCACAGAGGGGAATTTCTTCCTTTCTTTGCTTCCTTTGCTGATGGCAGTGATGCCCAGCAAAAGGGACTCACAGCACTGAGCTGTAATGCTGGACCCCAGCATGGGGTAGAAAGGCCAAAAGGAAAATTATGTCATTACTTACTACTATTATTATTATGCCCAAGCACACAAATGTGTGAGGCTGTAACTGTGACCTCCAGATCTCCATGAGATCCTGCAAAAAAACCCTCACAGGAATCCCCAGCTCTGGTGGCAAGTAGAACACTATTCATGTGTAGAGGGAATGAACAAAAGCAAGAACAATTTCATCACTTAGAGTAAGATATCCAGTAATTTAGGCTGGTTTATGGTTTCCAATAAACTGGTTTGCTCCTTTTAAAGCTAAAAAATTCAGGCATCAGCCAAATGAATCTTCTTACATTACTTGTTCTTGACTCTGTCCTCCAGGATATGGGTGAGCTGATAAGAAAATACCTACAGGGAAAAAAAAAAAAAAGATTAATTGAAAATGTGTCCAAATTAAAGCTTCCTTCACCAGCTCCTGATATGACAGAAAACTGAGAGAGAAGAGAAGCAGATCAAAAGTGTGCGTCTGCTCTGTCATCTCTGTGTGATCTTGGGCAGAATTTTGAGCATTCTTGTTTTTCCTAGGACTTCACTTGGCTGCACAGCAGATCTGAAACTCAAACCTTAGGCCTTGTTCCTACATCTGTCTGGCTGCCAGCACCATTCCCTTCCCACACCTCAAATCAGCCCTGTGGGCCTGTGTATTCCAGCTTAGATTCCTCACCACTGACGCCTTCAAAACTGATGAAAATATTCTGTTTCAAAGCTGCTGTCTGGTGATCCCACCTCATTCCATTTGTTCTCTCCTCACCAGGAACAAGCCTTTCCCTGCTGCCTTTCTCCACATCTGCTACCTGCCTTGACTTTCTCCATATGGATGTCTTTCTCCATATGGGATCTGTGCAGGTGAGAGCAGAAACCCAGGTAAGCTACAGACACTTTTGCCCTCAGTGTGGCAGTGAGTTAATTCTGAACTATTCTGTCTTAAGAAGCTAGGAAAAAAAAAAAAAAAACAAACCAAAAAAAAATAGGCTTTTGCTCATAGTTACTAGCAAAAATCTAATTACCATACTGGTAAATCCCCTGCAATGTTTTCCAAAAAATCCATTAAAAATGGGTTTGTATGAAGCCCAAATTGCAACTGAGAAATTCTCTGCTTATGTGCAAGTATCCTCAGATGTAGTTTAAGTTCTCCTTCTCCAAGGAGAACACATAGTATTGCTCACCACAGTGCTTTTGCCATGTCTGGAGGCAATTTGTGCCCACAAATTGCAAATGGAAAAACATGGAGGGGCCAGTTCCAGCCTCCAGTGCAGGTCTCTGCCTTGGCCCCACCAGATGACAGCCCAGCCTCTAAGACTCCAGAGCCTGAGAAAGGGCTCCCATGTTTGTGTGCCTAAAGATGAGGCTCTCAATTTGTATTTTGACACCTAAGTAAATGCCTCAGGGAGTGCTGAGGCACCTCCAGCTGCTCTTAAATCCAGAGATTTTCTAGACTGTGCCACCTGTGGAATTTAAGCTCCTCACAGCCAGGTGCCAGACCTTAGGAATGATGTGATGAAGAACTATTCTGGGTAATATTCCCTAAGAATGGGCACTCTGACGGAGAGATCAGAAGGGAGGAGCTTGAGGGTTTAGCTGACCAAAGAGCATTCTGAGCAAATGAATTTGAAAGGGAGGATTTAATCAGAAATTAATTTTGGAGACAAAAATACCCCAACCAAACCTCAGTCTTGTCATCAGTGAGAAAATGGGATTAAAATTTTGGACTGCTGATAAAGCCATACAAACAGCCAGGAAATGTTTCCCTTCTCCAGAAGGGAGAGAGAGAAAGAAAGATACCGTCTGTCTAATCTGTTAATACTTCACTATAAAGCCATTTTCCTTTACTGGAGCTTAGGCTAGAAGTCAAAATTTCCATTTCAATGCTTCCTCCTTTTTTGTTAGCTGGGATTGAGAGAAGAGAAAGCACAATGTACATAAGTCAAAAGCTATTATGACTTGCTTAGTGACAGGGTAAAAAGCTTTTTATGTATTTTTTTTTAAAATATATACCCACTCTAAGTCAAACCTCTAAAGCAGGACTGGCACCTCTTTCTGAAGCGACAGCACACTTTTATCTGACCATTTCAGTGGTTCTTAAACCTTCATTTATTTGTCACAACAACAACAACAACTCGACGGAGCTGCCAGGAGCGTACCCAACGGAACGTGCCTTCAGTTGTATTTCAGACTGGATTTACTCCACCTCAGGGGAACCAGCCTCATCCATTCATTTCATTTCTCCCCTCCTCTGCCTTGGATGATTAGTGGGAAGCAGAGAATTGTCTGTCTGGTCATTTGCTACTAAGCATTTCTTTCCAAAAACACGTAAGCAGCAGGACAGATGGAACAAAAACCGCTCCTGTTCTTTCCCCCTGAAAATTGCTATTTTGCTGGTATAAAACTTCCCCTGCAATAACTTTCTGGCTGTTCACAAGAGCTTCCTGCCTTTACTCTTGCTACAGCATGTGTTGGGAATACAGAGACAGAGCAAGGAACTTCACTGCTTAATAATTCAGCTGCTCTGGGATGTTCCTGTCACTGGAAGTGCCTGGCTGGGGACTCCTCTCCCAGCAGCTGGGCTGCAGCTCTGTGATGTGTAAGCTGAGGGCACACTGCAAACCCCAGAGGGGATGGCCAGGGCTTGTTTGAGGGGGCTCTGGTGTCACTCTCTGAGCTGAGCCGAGTCTTGGTGCAGTGGTGTGAGTTGGGAAGCAACGCTGGGGCCGCTTGCGATCAGCATCTGCTGCTGCTGGAATTCAGGGTGTCACACTCAAAGCTTCAGGCCAGATGCCTGATTCTATTCTAGCTCAATTCAGGAATGTCCTGTGAGCCAAGAGACACTGCCACCTGTCCCTGTGTCACCAGGGACAGCAGCTCTCTTAGGTGAGCAGGGCTAGGCCTGGCCAGGACATGGCTGGAAGGGCAGAGTTTGTCCAAGGAAGTCAGTCAGGAGGGTATTTCTGCACACAATTACTGCTCTTGGCAGAGCAGAGCCCAAAAATATCTGTGTAAGATTTCTCAATATAAATCTCTCTCTTGTTTCTGTACCCTGGCCCTCTCTGGAGGCAGACACACCTCCAGACAGGTTTGTGCCCACACTTCACTTTGAAAGGGGCTAAACTGCAAAGGGAAAGGCAGGGTGCCCTGGTTTACCAGCAGGAATTTGGGTTGCCTGCAGTGTGTAACTGAGGGGAAGCTCTGAGGACCCCAGATGGCTCACCAGCACTCCTTGGATCTGTGTAGGTCAGGTGTCAGAGGAAAAACACAGATGAAAATGATGTTTCTCATTTAATCTCACCCTCCCTGCCCTGACTCAAACACCAGCACACAGATACCCACACTCTTCTGCTCTCAGCAGAAGGGTGACATATTAAAATTTCCTAATCTAACCCACCCCTGGAGATGACCTAGAGGAGCTTTTCTCTGCATAACTAACGGGCACCTGTCAAGAGACAGCCCTTCCAGTGCCACACGAGAGGCAATAAATCAAACAGCAACCACTGGCATTGCTCAGATGAAGTGTTTTATGTAAGAGCTGGGGTCCTCCCTGTCCAGCTCCCCTGAGCCTCTGACTAAGACAAATGAACTTTGTGATTTATTCATGCTTTTCAATTCTGTTTTGAAGGAATTGCAGAACAGTGAATAAAGAAATGGCCTCATTGAAGTCAAAGTAAGTGTTGCCATTGATTTCAGCAGAACCAGGATATCCCTGCAAAGGGGAGAAGTTATCTGCTCATATAAAGAGACACTTACCATATCTGGAAGTCTCATTTTTTGGCAAGTTGGCTCGAAGAATGAAGTTGTTCAAGCTGTTGAGATAGGCTGGGAGGCTGTGATAACCCTCAGGATTGTACCACACCTGATGGAGAAATTGAAACAATTTGGGAGTTGTTACTGACAACGTGTTGGTTTGTCCTGCTTCACTTGTGCAAACTACCTCACATTTCAGCCCTGGTGTTCTACAACATTTTCACTGAGCTGAACCAGAGAAATGGGCATATCAGAATGCACCAGCCAGCCCTCGTTATGGTACATACATCCCCTCATGAGATAAAGGTGCTACTAATTGATCTTTTCACCTCTGTATAATCAAATTATGACAGCAGAAAAATTGCCTCCTGCTAGCAAGAGAAGTGAGACCAATACAGAAGACTGGGGAAAGAAAATAAAATGAACTGCAAGTCATCTTTGTCATGCCAAGCTGCAGATTTCAGGAGGTTTTGGTTTCTTTTTTTGGAATGTCCATGAACTTGGACATGAGTCCCACGCTTCCCATGCCAGGATGAGCAGCTGGAGGTTGCTTACCTTGGTCAGTGTTCTGTTGGGGGGCACTGGCCTGATGTCAAACTGCAGATCTGCTGTCAAAGGCAGTCCAAAGCTCCAGCCACCATACCTGAGTGAAAACCAGAAGGAAATGCATTGCTGCCCCCACCCCAATCCTCTGATTCCCTTGGAATGGCCACACCAACATGCCACTGCCCCCCCCAGGCAATTCCAGCCTGACTTCAGAGAGCTTATCCCAGAGTGGGGCTATGCCACCTCTCCTGTGGGAGCTTTTCTTTGGGGGGGAAAAAAACATTGTCACAAAACTGCTGGAAGCCTCCATTTGAGGAAGGTCCTGGAGCCCTGTGGACTCCTGAGCTGTGCGCCTGCCGCTCCGGAGCAAGACGCTGACCCAGGAGATGAGCAGCTCCGTTTATCAGTGGCAGATGGACACATCTCCTGCCAGCCTTAGTGCAGGTGACCTCTGGCCCAAGCCCTGCTGTGCAGCTGCCTGGCAGAGCCCAGGCCCCAGCTCCCAGAGCCCCACAGCACAAGGAAACGCTCAGACTCTGCTCTCCCTGGAATGATACGCTCCTTCAAGCGGAACGCGCACCGAGACTCTTCAGAGAATCAAACCTGGAGGAAAATCTCTCCCCAGGGTTTACTTCATGACAGGCTGTGTCAGATTTTCCTCTTTTTAAAGATTTCTGAGTCAGACAAAGGCTTGTCTGCAGATCCAGCCCCAAGGTGCCAGGTGATTGACACATTATCCCCAGGCTACGATCTGCTGTGATCAAGCAGAGCACTTGCAGAAGCACTTTATTTTTTATCCATCATTGCAGGACGCTTTAGCTCCTTTCCCCAGATTCTAAACCCCTTCTGCACTGCCACCTCTTCAGGCAGAGGGGATGTGAGACGTGTGGGATGTCCTGCCCTGCTCCCAGCCCCACTCAGCAGAGAGGGAGGGCAGTCTGGGCTGTACCGTTTCTGCAGGAAGTCCTTGGTGGTTGCCAGGATGTAGGTCTCCACATTGTGCCCTGTCAGGTTGTAAAGTGTCCGTGTGGAGAAGGTCCTTCTGTGAGGAGGAGTGTAATTGGTCTGTGGACATGTCTGAGGGGAGACAAGCAAAGAAAAACTTTAGTGTTTGTGTTTTAACTAAAAACCACCACGTTGGGACAAGATTGAGAGCCTGCCATAGCAGCATTCTGAGCCTCATTCCTGCAGAGGCTGCTCCTTCCCAAGCCAGGCTGCACGGACACACAGCACACATCCCTGCACACTGGCCCCAACACATTCAGGGATGTGCTTTAAAACAACCTCTGCTTAAATCTACCCTTCAGTTCTACTGGCATCAGTGGGACCTTGAAATGTGCTTCATGCTATGTAGGAAGATTTTGGCTGAGTTTAGGCTGATCCTACTTAGCAGAGTGACTGCACAGACAACTGCAGAGGGCAAAACAACTCACAGAGCAGAAAACTCTGTGGTGGCCTCAAACTCTCATCTTCCATTTCACAGCAGCTACACTCTACATTTCTGCTTTACTGTCAGTCACTGGAAATGCTTTCCTGAGCTTCAGAGAAACCTTGAATTAGTCCTGAATATATAATTTAACATGCTGAGGGCCAAAGTCACATCGGTGTTTCATGAGGTTGAAGTGTCCTCCCAGACAGCATGTTGGCTGCTTCCTTCAGCTCATCCATAACAAAAGCCCTGGACTCCCCCATTGTGCATCTGCTCATCTGAATACACAAAATAGCTTCCTCCATGCTGAGGAACACCTGCCTGTGTCTGCTGGAGGTGAGAATCAGCTTTGAACATTATCCCAACTTGCTGGAGAAATTATGCCAACACTTTTAATGATGTGAAATTAAGTGTATGTCCAGAAACCTATACAGAATAGCTGCATTTTAAAGAATGACTAGAAACGTTCAACTAAGTACATCCTTTATGTTAAAAGGCATCACATTGTGCCATGAGATTATTTGCTATGGAAAAAAGCTGAGGACAGGTGAATAGCACTGGAGGGAGGAGAGCTCAGCCCCAAACTGAACTGTAAAATTGTAACACCCTTGGGGTGAAATCTGCATTTTCCCCATGTGCATGCAAACCTCAGAAGCATCCATATCTGGCTCTGTGGGTACCACTGTAATGCAAACAATTAATATTATTAATCATTAATATTTAGAACAAGGAGCAGATCTAGACTTTGCATAAAGTTAAATTCTGAAGAGCAATCAGCAAAAGTAGCTGTGATTTTATATCGTGACAGTGCTTGCATAAGATGAAATCTTCCTCTTAAACACATGCTCACCTCTGTCAACAGGGACAATAATACAACACTCAAAAACACCATTAAACCTTTTCCCACCATGGGGAGCAAGGCAGGGATGTTAGAGTGTGAATCTTCTGAGGATGCTGTTTCCTTTCCTGTCCCCAAACTGGACAGTGGTTATCCAGTGTACAAATTCAACAAGGCCAAAGAGAGACAGGAGGACTCGGAATGCTGAGTCTGCCTCAGCATCATGCCAGCCACTCCCAGCAAACAAGGCCCCCAGTGATCCCCCAAGCCCCCTCACTTTTGGGTTTATCCAAGTTACCTGGATGCCATCTGTGCAGTTGCAGGCAGAATACTTAGTTCTCTGATTTCCACTGGTAATCCACTGGCCAAGCATGTCCTCTGTTAAACACTGCCTGAAAAGGAACACATTTTCCTCTGAGGCTCTCCATGCTCAGGTGTGCAAACGAAGCTAATTGCTGTCATGTTTAATGACAGCAAGGCTGGCAGTTGAGCAGCTCCAGCAAAAAAGCAGAGCTTCTTGTCAGCTCTGGGTGGTTCAGGGAATCCCCAGTGCCCTGCTGCCTCCTGTGCCCCTTGGCAGAGAGCCCTCCCTGCTGTTCCCTGTGCCTGGATTTGCTCAGCTATCAGATGGAATCCAGGCACCACTTCATTGCTGCAGTGGACAGGGCAAGGAATTGGCATTCAGAGGCCAAAAGCATCTGAAACAAAGCCAGAAATAAGGGCTGTTGCTGTGGCAATCCCTGGGCACCCCTGTGATTTACCCTGGACGGTCACTGCAAACACCCAGGGTAAATATTTGCCTGCACGAGCATTCAAGTCCACCCAGGATTTCACCACCCTGAGAATTTATCTGCAAAGCCCAAAACAAACCAGCCCTCGTGGCACAGCTTCTAGACAGAGGTAACAAACACTGTGCTGAGAACTTGCTGTGTGTGCTCACGTTATAATTGGAATTATTGGGGCGGCAAGGATCACTTCCCAGAGAGGAGAATTGCTCGTTTTCATCCTGGCATCCTGCCACCAACAAAGCTGCTTCCTTATCACTCCCAATAATGCAGGAGTCCAATGCTTGAGAATTTTTGCTGATGATCAAAGATGGTTATTAAGGTCTAATGGCTAATAGTGTCATGCCAATTCTCTTGCAGGTTTGGAGTTTAAGTGGAAAAAAACCCAAGAACTACTTACGAATTGCTTTCGTTCATGCACGTGTTATCCGTCCCAGGGAAAGCCAGCATCGAAGAAACTAAAGCAGCTGTGGTTTCATTAAAATTCCTAAGAATTAATGAAGAAAAACAGAAAACAGGAAAAGGTTCAAAGAACTTCCACTACCACTGTGCAGAGGAAAACTGTGTTTGAATGAAACAGGATTTAAGACGTTGAATAATTGAGTATTTGTGGAAGCAGCACTGAAGGACACGCAGTATATGAGGACAGTCACACAGGTTTAAAAGGAGCCCTCATCACCTCAGCTACTCCAGGGATTTGCTGCCTCTAGATCCAAGCAAGATACTTTTGGACAATCAAGATTCTCTTTATGGGGAAAAAGAATTTTTCAGGCACTTTCCAATTTTCAGGCACTGCTTGCAGCCCTGTCTCAGTCAGGTCTCTCATCTGTGACACCTGCTTAGTTTTGACCATTCAAGAAGATTGTCCTTGGTCCAGCAATTATCCACCAGGAGAAGCAGGGAATGTTAGGAACAGAGGACTTGGACATGCAGCTCTGGCTCATACCCCATCTAGCAGGAGTGAAGTGGAAAGGTGTGAGGTATCCTGGGAAGAACACCTAGAGCAGATGGCTTTAGAGCTAAATTTTCAATTTCTGACTTAGAGCTGAGAATTACTAGAGAAAGAAAGTTGTTCACAACATGAAAACAGAATTATATCAGTTGTAGTTCTTTTGGTAACATGTGGATTTTTAAGGAGAATGAAATAATGCAGTGGTGACATCCTAATGACCCTGGAAAAGCACATGCTCTTCCAATTGCCTGTGTGCCTTGAACCAGCAGGGCCTGTCCAGGAAAGCACATCCTGTGCTAACAGAGAGGAGGGCAATGCTCACAAGATGGATAGAATTTGGTCCTAGAATTGTAATGTTGGAGGCAGCTGATGTGGCTACCTCATTTCATATTGGGGGAACAGCATTATGTATATATTAAGAAATGTATATATTAAGAAAAATCCCTATGGCTGTTATGGGGCTGAAGGACTCCAATGGGAAACACCAAGAACATTCCTCAGACAATTCATAGTTAAATCCAACCGAAAGGTTGTTTTTTCTGAAGCTTTCTGGTGTGAGCCAAGCCATCTCCTCAGAGATCCCTTGGGAACAGGGTATCTCTGTGTTGTCTGCACAACATAACTACATGTCCAATGTGTAGGACACCGGCTGTGCTCAGAAATAACCCTGAAGGGCTCATTCTGACCCAAGGGGAGTCGGGGTGAGCAGCACTCACCCGAAGAAATCTGCCTGGTCGGCCGTGCCGTAGAGGGAGGGGGAGAGCAGCAGCTCGGGGTACTCGGTCTCCTTGGTCCTCAGTGTCCCCAGGCCCATGGCAGCCATCACGAAGAGCACGGGGAGGATGACCTGGGCGATGAAGCCGCGCACGTCGCGCCGGGTGTGGTGGAACCTCTTGATGAACAGGGCTGAGGTTCTCTTCAGCAGCAGCGGCAAACCCCGCAGGCTCTTGGACCTGATCAGGAGCTGGTCTGGACACAAAGGTCGGCATTTGGTCATGGCTGAGCACTTGTGCAGTGCAGGGAAGTGATGGTTAGAGCACTCTGGGAGGGTGTTTCACTTCCTGCACACATTTACAGATGGCAAATCCAAGGATCAGGCGTGGGACAGGGCTCCAGGCATCAGCTCATGTAACACAAGTTTCTTTTGTTAAGTTTCAAATGTGCACATGTAGTGACTTTCATTGTGAGACCTCGCAAGAGGAACACAGGCTTCCAGATTAAATAAGTTATCTACATCCCACCTATCCAGCTGCAACTTACAGAGGAAATGTATTTTTCTTTTAGAATTGCGAGCTGAAATTTTTCATAATTTAAAAAGCAGGTCCTCAGAAAAATAAACAACAAAATTAATCCTGAAATAAGAACACAAGCACAAGCCACTGGGCCTCTTGCATGGACAGGTTTTGTGGTATACTAAAACCTGAGCCAAATCCTGTGCCAGCTATTCTTCTTTATGAAATATTAACCTATAAAATACACCATGAAGCAAATCCTTTTCAGCCTTTTTTAAGGGTGGAACAAAACACTTTTCTACGAGTGACTGTTTACAGTAACATTTACAGTGCAGGTCAGCTTTGAAAAGTACAAAAATACCTCTGTGTTGTCCCTTGGATGCCTCCCTAACTATAAATGGTATATTTGTAAGTACAAAACAATGTTTCTAAGCCAAGAAAACATTGCAGCCAGGTATGTCTCATTTTTGGGCCACCTTTAGGAGGTCTCAGACCCTCAGGGATAGTGGTGTAGCTTGGTTCTCTTCTCAATTTACCCCACTGTCAGCTCCCTTGGGCTCCTTTACCAAACTGCAGTGTCTGGGGCACAGCAAAAAGCAGCAAGGAGGATGCAGCTCAGAGTTGTGCTGCTTTTCAAACAGACTAAGATATCCACAAAGTTTCTTTCCAATTCTACTAGTTATGGGGAAATAGTCCTCTACATCTATGATGGCAATTACTTTCACAGGTACACATTTACTCTTTCACCCTCATGCTGTATTTGATTAGATTAAGACCTGGATCAATTTAAAGGAAGGCAGATGCAAAAAAAAACCACAACCCTTTAGTAATTTATCCTGTGATCCAGACTGTTCCAAAATAGGGGATCTAAAGGACTGATGACTGCTGTTTTTTCCAGTAATTTATAGGGTTTGTGATTCCTGGCTGGGTGAAATGTGGTTTTCAACAAAGAAAGAAGACAGGGAGCTCAAATCAGTCTATCTGTCAGCGTTTGCATCTGCAGTAAATCTGGAATAAACCCTGTAGGTGATTGAGTACCGTCTCTTTCTGTGAAGGTGTCTGTGCTCAGAGACATTTCATCACCACCCATGTGACCACTGACTCCAGGCAGCTGATGGGGCAGTGCAGCATCTTCTTGCTGGTCCTTCACTAGCTCTTTTGTCAGATTGAGGAACACCTAGGGAGCAAGAAAATATGAAGGAAAATTTGTCTAAATGACTCCATTTACCAAAACAATTACCAGAATCCACTCTCCTGCTTTGTAGCTGTAGTTGGTGCAGCATTTATGTACTGGAATCCTCTTTCTATCCCCTTTGTGCTCCGTGAAAGAAATTAACTTTCTCTTCCATATAAAATTGTTGTCCAGCTCCTTGTCACCTCCTGTCTCTGTTCTGCTGCAGCAGTGGAAACTCAAACCTGTTTCCCTGGCATATTTACCCTCTGACTCCTGACAATCCCACTGCCTTTGTGCTGTGAGTGTGCAGTCATGGCACCTGAGCTGCACATGGGACATGATGTGCAACTTATTCTTGCTGCCTTAGGAAAACACCTTAAAAGAAAGCCAGAAATTCTGAGCAGGGGGGTAACAATCTCCCTCCCTCCCTTCTGTAAGACAAGGGTCATCACTGCTCATCATTTACTTTTTATTTCTGATGCAATTAAATGTGTTTATTTAACCAGAGATTTCCCATGGGCAGAAAGGTGCCTGTGTTACTCTCCTTAGTCTAACTCCATTTTCTGGGTAAAACATCAAAAAGCTGTCAACAAGGTGAGACAGTGCATTAGTGTATGTATAAATTTATAGATGCATCTACACACTCATGTACACCTAAGTGTAACCCCTTCCTCCCTGCTGAAACCCTCAAGTAATTCCTAACATTAGAGAGCAGAGCCACACAGTGCTGTGAAATTAATCTCCACGACATGTCAGCAGATCCAGCAGCTCCTGAGCTCGTACCTCTTCCACAGTTGTGTTGGAAATACCGTAGCAACCCAGGTGGAGATCATTCAAGCTGGTGTCCAGGGCTCTGAGAAGGGCCTGGTAGGCCCCTGATACTGTGGACTTGAAGGGGGGAAGCACGTACACGAGCTCTCCACCAATATCCTCCTTGAGATAAGCCTCTGGGAGATAGGACTGGATCAAGGAGGTCACTGCTGTGGTGTCACATTCCTCTATCATGTTCTGAAAAAGGAGGAAAACACTCTGTGGTCACTGAAGAGGTTGCAAGGTCAACCTGCCTCCTGTAAGATGTAGCCCAAATCCTGTCCCAGAGCATAACTGGTAAGTGATCTCAGTCCAGCTAGCCAACATGTCAGGGTAAATATCAAAAGCAGATGAAAGTGGGTTTCTGGCCCTTGAAAAAGAGAATGTGACACTCTTCTGATCTTGGTCCATCCAAAACCTCACCAGGCTGGGCCAAATCAACCACTTTGCACTGCTAGAGGTTTTGTAACAGCAGAGAAAAAGCCTGGCCACCAGAGAACTTAACATGGCTGCCAGCACAAACTCACTCTTTTTCCCATGAAAAACGGGGCTTGTTCATGAGTCTTTTTTCATTTTCTCTGTCTCCAGTGCCAGCAGGCTGGAAGAGAGGATGGTCTCTCACGGTATCTGTGTGCTGGGGTTACCAACAGCACTGGAATAAATGCTAGCAAGAGCATGAGTTCTCCACTCCCTGCAAGCAGAACACTTTGTGCCAGGCCAGACACTTTGGATGGGCTCTTGCCATCTGCTTTATTCCCCTGAACTCCAGAGCTTCACATTCTGCACCCAGCCTTGCCTTTAACCTTCAAGGAGACCCTGTTCTTTTTCAACAAAGCAGAGCACTGACATTCTGTTTTCCCAAGGCCATAGAGATCACTTATCTCCTCCCAATACAATACCCTCAGCCAGCCCTGATGCCCTTTGGAGACAGAGCAGCCAGGAGCTCTAGGATCAGCTCAGACACAGACCTTCTTTTTGGTGAGTGTCAGGTGGTAGCCATCCCCAAAGGTTTCCTTGAGGTAGAAAGGTGAGCCACAGCATCTGAGCCCTCCATGCTCCAGGAAGGCGATCCGGTCACTCAGAACTTCTGCTTCATCCAGGTGATGTGTGGAGAGAATGATGGTTCTGCCTGGAAAACACAGTCACCACTGAATGAACGCCTGGTTTTATGGCAAAACTGGATTTTAAAAGGATTAGGGTTATTTTCTTTCCTTTCTCAAAAATTTCTGTATTTCTCTACACAATGATATCATCACTATAATTGCAGGGGTTCCAGAGCTCCCCCTTGTTCGGGATCAATCCATGGCAAATAAGTCCACATTGTTAAACCAATGCAATGAATGTTTATAACCATTTTCTTTTATCACATTCTGGTCAGATCTCTCCTTATCTCAACAGTGAGAAAGGTGAAAGCCTAGCTGAATGAGGGGACACAGAGTATCAGGTGAAAATCAACTGCATTTTTTGGTAATTATTAGTGAAATTGGAGGAAAGGCAACAAGAGAGATGAATTTTACAGTACTGTAAGCTGTGTTCTATGGTGAAGTTAGTTTTTAAATGACACTGTGAATTTACAGAAATCAACCAGGATGCACCCTCCAGAACTGCAAAATCCAAGTCTTCCAAAATTTTTTTCTCTCTGGCCTCCAAAACCCAAAATTCAAAGCCACTGGCACCATCTTTGTAAAGACAAATCACCTTTGTCTTGGGCAACATCTCCTCTCATCACAGTACCTTTCTTATTCTTGGAGATGATTTCCCAAATACTCCTCCTGGAGCAGGGATCCACCCCCGTGGTTGGTTCATCCAGAATCACCACCCTGGATCCCCCCAGGAGAGCAATAGCTATGGATAATTTCCTCTTCATCCCCCCAGAGAGAGTGCCAGCCAGCTTGTGTCGATGGCTGTACAGCCCAGTCTCCTTCAAAGTCCTGGAAAACATAGGGAAAACAGCCTCCAAAAGCCATCCTTCGGGCATCTTCTCCAAGCAGGGAATCTGAAAATACTTGGAAAAACACTGTAACTGCAAATGAAAACCTGCTCAAGTATGGACTGCTCTGCTGAGTGGTCACAGTGTAGAGTCACCCTGCAGCTCAGCCATCGGGATTTTAATTTTAAACGTTTCTGAGGATGTTTTCAAAGTTTTCATCTGACAAGTCAAGGTTAAAGGCTCAACCCCATCAACCAAGACACCAAGATCCAAACTCCCTGGGATGTTCTGGCTGCTTCGTTTCTGCGCAGAACCAATAAAGCCAACATCATCTTTCTGACTGGTTGATTAAATCTCTTCCCAGGAAAAACTGTGAAGCAACAAGGAGTAGACCCTTAGGCCTATAAATTCATCTCCAAATAATTGCAACAGCAGCCTGTAAACCCCCTGGAGAAGAGATTCTTACAGCATAGGTATCAATATATTGCTTTAGGCAGAGCCAGGCACCATTTGTTCCCTAAGCTGGAGCTGCAACAAGACCTCCAACCCACGACTTTGGGCTTTGCAGGGGCAGTGGCACCACCACACAAGAATTTTGGCAGCCCTCTCTCCCTGCTCCCACCCTGCTACTTTTATACCTCTTCACTTCTTGGTAGAGCTCGTGTTTGCTGCAATGAGGGACTTTTATGTAGCCATAGAGCAGCAGGTGCTCCTTGGTGGTGAGGTAGTTGAAGAGCACGTTGTGCTGCATGCACACCCCCATGTTCTTCCTGATCACCTCCTGGTCAGTCCTGATGTCTTTGCCATACACAAAGATCGTGCCCGATGACGTAGGGAACAACCCGGTCAAAATAGATCTGAAGGAGAAATAAATACAAAGGGGAAGTTAGAAAAAGGAGGAAGCCATGGGTAATGTTTTTGGTGTGGCCCTGTAGCTGTCACCACTTCCAAAGCTTCCTGGTATCCCACTCCTTCCAGCCAGACACCACTGCCCTCTGTGTGTCCTGCTGCCCAGCCATGGTGTGGCAGAGCAGAGTCCAATTAACATCCGTGGACATCCTTGTTCCCCCCCATGGGATTGCAAGGGCAAGCTCCAAGCTCACCCTGGCTGCTCCTCACCTCTACTGCTTCAGCCTCCCTCTCCCTAGGTCAGACCACTGCATGTACCACACACTCAGGAATGCCCTTGACTTCCAATTTAATTACTGGGAATTCATATAATGCAGTTACTCTTTATTCTCTGAGGTTTGCCTGGAGTGTCCAGCCAGCCTCACATTGTAACCACAGCTGAGACTGAAAACCACCTCTTTGTCTGACTAGCCACAGCAGAGCATGGAAACCTGATTTCACTGCCATTATCCACGAGAAATGGGAGAGGACTTCTGGATGAGACACCTCACAGTGGGCAGCACTTTCATCTGGTTCAAGCAAATAATCACCCACCAAGCAAGAGCTGAGTCAAACTCCCTCTGCTCAGAATAACTACTTGCACATTACAGCTCATTTTTGGTGCTGTCCTGCAGGGACTAAAGGGAGAAGATGCATCTCAGACTGCCCTTCACCTTTGCAGTTTTTTTCTCTCTCCTGGGACTTTTAACATCATTAAAAAGCAGTAACTTGTGACCTTACTCAGGATTTGGAGCCTGTGCTAAATTTCAGGAAGGTTTTATACTTTTCTGCATATCACCTTTGCTACACTTTGCAAACAGAATATGAGGTGAATTGATAATAAGCTGAGATGAAGCACACATCTGTCTTACTGGTTTTGGCTCTTCTGAGGCTTCTATTTATCAGCTTAATGTTGCTTTCAGAGATATGCACATATATATCAGTGGAGAAATCAAGTTCTACAGGTCTGTTTTAGTGCTGTTATCTAACAAGTCAAATAATAATTTATAAACAGCAAGGCTGAAAGGCCAGTGCATTAATCCCCTGCCATTCCAGCCCAGTCAACACATGACTCTGTACACCTGAAGTGTATAATAAGTTTTCTTGCTAATATCACTTCAGCTTTGGTGTGTGCAGAAGCTCCCCACGGCTTCCAGAACAACCTAACCCCAGGCCATGGAACAAAACACCTGAACAGCTGCTGTGCTGTCCCAGGCATCTCACCAGATTAAAAAGGATATTCCTAAGCAGAAAAGCACCTTTTAGAACCTAAAGAACCCTAACAGATGAAGGAACTCCTGAAATCATTTATGAACAAGATGAAACTACACAAGGGATTTGGTCTCATGAAGCACTTTCCTCAGTTTCCTGCTGCTGCACAGACCCACTTGCCCCCTCGCTCACCCAGCCACACCCCACAGGATAAAAAAGAGCTGCTTTAAAGGATACATACATGGTTGTAGTTTTCCCAGCTCCATTGTGTCCTAGCAGGGAAGTGATATTCCCTTCATAAAAGTTGAGGCTGAGGTTGTCCACTGCAGCTTTGGATCCATAAACCTTTGTTATGCCGTGGAGGGAGACTCCCAAGGTGAGGTCAGTGGGCTCCGGTTCCACGTGAGGGTGGGGGGCACCTTTGACACCAAAGAGAAGGGTCAGGGACAGCTCCTGCAGTGCAGCAGGTGTTGTGCTGCTTTTCTCATCTCAGAGAACACCAAAACACAGCAAAGGCAGGTGCCTTTCAGCTGGGAATATTGAGAACATGTCACTGGATCTGTATCATTTTGAGCTCTCTGGGATTTTTCCTTCTTACTTCTGAAGCTTCTAATAACTCCTGACAACAGGCATTAATCACTTCTGAAAAGGTCTCATATTTAGGTGTTTCAGAGCACCTAACTTTATTTCTACTAAACAAGCACAGAAAATTAGAGGACATGAAGAAAAAACTACAGAGTTATTTCCAATTAGGTGGAGCCAGCAAGCTTTTATGTGGGATCTCAAAATTTTACAGGCTAAATATTTAAAGAGATAAGCAATGATGTGCCAAGTGGAAACCTGTATTTGCTTGTCAAAACAAAAGTGTATTTCTACACAGAGAGACAGGCATGGACTGTCCAACTACAACACACATGAATATGTGTGTGAAAATCAGTACTGACTCTCCACAGCAAATAGGAAGAACAAATAAAATTTAAGGGCCAAATCTGCATTCATGTGAATGCCAGCTTTCAATTTTTCCTGTGCTTCAAAATAACAATCAATGGTGTTTTCTGACTATGGTGCCCCTTCACAAATTTGGCTTTGTTTACTCAAAATATAAGTTATTATTGCTACTCCATCTAGTATCCACTTACATATTTTATTGGGGAGGGTGGCTTCTTTCCTTAACATCAGCTTGGAGAAGAGCATGCCTCTTTGTTTCTCATTCCAGAAGGGCAGGTAGCCGTTGTATTCGATCCAGTAAGATGGAAGCAGTGGGAAGTACCAGGGAGCAGCCATGCCATATCTACCTGCAGGAACAGGAGTCTCATTCAGGTATCTGCTCCTCAGCAAGTGCCATTGTTAGGGTGCACCCAGAATAGCAAAAGTTAACTTCACAGAGATTTCTTGATGTGTTCATGCACTTCCAGGACTTGGTAGAGAGTTTTTTCTGATTGGCACAATAGGAAGCACTCACTAATTTGTTATTCAGAGTAACTCCATGGCTGGAGGGCAGGAGAACTTTACATTTTCCACTGGGTAGATTTCTGTATGCCAGTGGACTGCTTCATTAGGTGGGGAAGAAAAGCAAAAGACAAATGTACTGGCTCTTGCCCAAGGCAGGAATTACTTTTTGAAACCAAATGATGTAAGTGACACAGCTCAAAATCATTCAGCTGACAAATGCAGTCTAACATGCTCCACTCTCACCCATCAGACTGCAATCCCACCCTCCTGTGCCCTTGGCTTCAGCTTCTTCAGGAGACCCACCTACCCATGTGATAGGCTGAAAAACCCTAATTCTCCCTTGCTCTGCTCTCTCTCAGTGCCATTAATAGGCTCAGACATCCACAGTCATGCTCCCTTTGGTCTGGGACAGAGGGTGTGCACTGTGTCACTGCCTCAGCCAGCTCTGCTCATTGTTCTCCAAAAGAGATGCTACAGCACCACCCTCAATGCTTTGCATCCCTACCTGGAAAAACATTCCTTATGTACCACCCCAGGATGAAGTAAATGAAGGAGTCTATCAGAATGAGCCAGCACATCCAGCCAAAGGAAGTGTTGTCTCCAATCATTGGGGACTTGTACATGTTGTCCCACTGCAGTCCTGCAGGGAAGAATTGAGAAATACAATCAGAGCCCATCTCAGCCAGTGAAATATCACCCCCAGGAGAGCTTGAAGCCTGGCTTTGTCTGCCATAAACTCACCTATGCCCTGTGCCTCGTAGCGAGCAATGTATTGACTTGCATAACTGAAGGCAGTTGGAGACAACAGACTCTGGGGAATAAACAAAATTGAAAACAAGAAACATTAGAATTAGTCTCAAAGAGAAGTCAGGTCAGTCAACCAATCAAGTACCTCAGTGGGTTATTCCAACAGCCAGAAAAATGAGTGTTGGGTTTGTTTTTTTCCCAGCAGTCACAAGGAGCACTGGACTGTGATGGGAAGTGCTACCTGGTGACAGCCTGAAATGTCTCCTTAGAGCTTGAATTTCTTTTGCTTCCACACCCAGGATGCAACTTCCTCCCTCATACAGGACTTTATTTTAGGCTTTTGAAATACAGCAGTGCTTGAGAATTACCTTATGGAGCCATGTGGTTAATTCTTTTACCACTTGCATTAATAGATGTCATTTCCTGAATTTGGTGACTCAAAGAAAACAAGTCTGGCTTCTAGAACCTAACACCTACCCTAGTCTGCCCCTTGGTAAGAAACAAGGCTTTACATCTACTCCCATGTCTAGGAATTTGAGACGCAGGAAGCCAAAGAATTATCTGAGGCAGCAATGAGCAGAGCCAGCCCTGCTACCCAAACCTCTTACTGAGACAGCCTGGCTTTTCAGAGTGGGTGAAAGCAGCCCATTTTCCTTTGCAATCCCAAAGGGGAAGAAAGGACATAGCTCAAACTACTGTGATTCAGCTGGCAGGTGGGAACTCACTGAAATTCCACAAGTAGTGCCTTCAGTCACGGGACACAGCTAATCCCAGGTGTCCCTCAAACAGGCCATGGCCAACTCTCCTACCCTGCCTGTCAACACCCACTGATGGAACACAAAACGACACCCAGCTCCCAACTCCCCTGTGTTTGGGACACGAGGTACAGTAAGAGCTGGAGTGCACTGAGGTCCCTGCCTGCACACCATGCCTGGAAATATGGAGAAGCAGAACTAACCAGGAGGCTCTTGACAGAGAAGCTCAAGTGATTCTCGATGACGAGCAGCACGATGAAGGGGAAGAAGGTGAGGATGTACACGAGGCTGCCCACCAAGGCTGCGATGTTGGTGTTGTTGAAGAAAACACTGATGAAGTAGCTCATTGCTATGATGGACAGGCTGTAGTCCATCAGGTACAGGAACAGGAGCGCTGTGTCTGTTTTGGGAAGGATCTCACCCACTTTCAACACAACAATGAGGAAGGTGACAGTAATCAGGAGGAAGATGGCGCACTCGATGAACCAGGCGATGAAATGGCTGCTGGCATTGACACCCATCATCTTCATGTACTGCAGAGAGGAAGGTAAAAATAACAATCACAAGTGGTATTTGAGAGAAATTAAGAGATCTCTCTGTTGATATTGAATGATTTCTTTTTCCAGCTTCTGGACAGGGCCTGCAACCAGACTGTGCTCGTTCTATCCAGGGACAAACCACGCACTCCCATTTCAGGAATGGCCAAGGTTTGAAAAGCAGTCTGTTGGAAAAGAACAGCCCAAACAGGACCTGCAAGGATCAAGTGTCACAGCCCACAAGCTCCAAAGCAGCTTCTGGCCTTAGGCTTGTAAGTTTTCTGAAGTCTTTTGGTTATTTTTTTTTTTTTTTAAATAATGATAATTGACACAGTGGCTTAAGTTTAAAAGCTCTCAAATGTCTTTGAAACCAGACCTTTTTCTCACACAACCCCAAGACAACAAATAAAAGCTAAATTACTATAGTTACAAGGAAGAAATATTAATTTATGTTAGCTGATGATTAATTCCCCATACTTGCATAAAACTGTAAATTCATATTGATAAATCCAGGAGAAACTAGAGGTGCTGGTGTCTTCTTGTGGATTATTACACAAAGAGATTAGTGATGCCCTGGTCCTTGGAGAGAGTGAAAGTGGGTGCCTAAATTAGAGTAGGGGGCTGCCAGGGAGCACACACTGGGGGTTCATTCATTTTCCACCTCATCACAGGTCAGAGTGTCCTTTCTTGGAAGTGTTTTTGGTGAATCAGTATTTGTTTCCATGGTGTTGGATAAAAAACAAATCTGCTCAAAGCTTTTGTTGCTTGCTGAAGCTTAGTTTGACAAAATTTTTTGCTGTTCATCTCTGTTGACAGTGATCACACTGAAAGCCTGAATTAATTTAATAAATTCTCAATGTCATTTCTCTTCCAACAGGCAACCTGAATGAAGAACTTCATTTCAGAGGAACTGATGTAATATGTAGCACCTTCTGAAATATTAAGTATAATAACTTCAAGGATAGGAAATAAGTCACTTTTCATGTCTTTGTCCCCAGTAGGTATGACTCAAAGTCAATTTTTAGAGAGCTTTAAATCTTCAGAAACCCTGTAATTTTGTGAGGTGCCCATGTTTCCTGTGTTCAGCACTGCAAAGCAAAATTCCCTCCACTTGAAGGGCAAACACCTTGCATTTCCATGGCTTTGAGCTTGATTATAATGTCAGAACTCACACACTGCAGGTCAAACAACAGCTATCTAGAATATTTTCCTTAATGCTTGTTTTGCTTCATTTAACACTGAACATCAGACACACTAACCACAAATGAGGAAAATCTGTTTATAATTCTGCACACCCCAGAAAGTTTCCCCGTACCTCATAAAGCCTCAGATCTTTCTCCTGAACAAGTGTTTTAACAAAATCAGCTATAAACAGCACCCAGGCAGCCATCAGAGCAAATGGAAGAGAGTAGGTCACGCTGGTTAAGAACCTGTAAAAGGCAAAAGCAGGCTTTAGCTGAATATGAAATGTTCTTGGGATTAAGGCTTTATACAAGAATATATTTTTCAGAACAATACTCTGGCACAGGAGAAGACATGCTTATATTTCAAAATGTGGAGTAAAATTAATAATTACAAAAGAAAAAAGGACTCCTTTGCCATTGCATGGGATTTTCTATTCGTCAAACTCCTGAGTGCTCAGAATCTTTTTATTTTTATAAGTTGCAGAGGGATTTCCTTGCTCAGCAGCACCACTGGCAGGAGCAGGAAGCACAGTGGCATCTCCTGGCTCTCTGATGGACTGTATTCCATTTGGAAACATCACAGCAACCAGCCACAATTTCCAGTTCTGTTCACACATATAATGGCCAAATTTCATGATCAGGCCATATTTCCTGGTGTTGGAGCCTGGACATGGGTGCTTTCCTACAGACTGTCTGTCCTATCACCCCACAGGACAGGCAGACCCAGGGCACATTTTGTGGCTCCTCATTTTAATTGAAACCTTCTTCCAGTGCCAAATGTGTGAAGGAAAAAACCCAATGGCCAACAATAAATTTCTCCTTTTGCCATGGAAAGTAAACTTTTATAGTAGAAGATCCCCTTCATTGCATCTGCAGGGCTTATGCTTTCCTCCTTAATTTCTAGACCTGACTTAAAACCCATAATCAGTGTTATTCCTGAAATAATGTACAATAACAGTGAGAAATGAACATTACATTTGTTTTTAATTTTTTTTTTACCTGTAAAGCTGAAAATGTCCTATAAACCAGAATTTCAGGAAATGCTTTCACACAAATGGAGCTTTACTTATAAAGAACCAAGAAAGGCTCTTAAAAGTTCAGTATAGCCCAACACCTTTTGTGTACAGGTTTATATATCTATATATATATATATATATAGATATATATCTCTCTCTATATATATATTCCCTCCCTTTTCTCTACAGGATGATATTGAAATAATAATCAATAAGTAGGAATTTTGTGTTGACTTCTGCTGGATGCATATCTAAAGACTTGAGGTATTTTAATAATGGAGCAAACACATCCCTCTGAACCCAGGATGGGGAGGGAAACCCAAAGGCAAGTGGTTTTCCCAGCAGCCCAAGAACAAAAAGGAGGAGACAGCACTGGAGTCAGTGCTTCCAGCAGCCAGTTAATCACTGTACAAAACTCTCTCTCAGCAATAACCCAGGAATTTGCTGCAGAACTGGTTTTGGATGCTTCCTGCCTGTGTCCTGGTGGGCATCTCACATGGTGCTGCCCTGAGGAGAGGCTGTAGGTCCCCAGGTCTCTTCAGTGACAGCTCCCACAGGAGATTAACAGGTCTGCTGTGGCTCCTAAATGGTACCTTATTGCTCCCAAAAAATATTTTGGCTCATGCAGTTGGCATGGAGGTTTTTCAGTAGGAAAATCTCCTAGGTCCAGCCTGTCCTTTTGCTCCAAGGGTGACCCTCAGACAGGGCACAGTGACCCTCACATCTATCAATACTTCTTGCTGAACATCCTCCAGTGCTCCCTGATGAACACTGAAATCCCTTCCCTGTGTGTTTTACACTCAGTTTGGCCACTGTAAAGCTCATAAACCCAGGCACCCTTTTTCCCCCCAATAAATCCATTTTCTAAGTTCTGCTGTATTGTGTGCACGTGAACACCTGCAGAACAAACCAAGACTTGTATTTAACCCAAGTTCTGCCAAATCCCAACCCCACCATGTAAAACAGGCACAGGGAGTTTTATCTGCTGTAAAACCTACAGTTACCACCACAATCCAGGTATAAAAAGAGCACTGAAAACAAAAGATTAGGCAAACCAAACAGACCATCTCAGAGCCAAAAATTCCCTCTTTTGTTCAACTCCTTGAGAAAAAAACTCCAACTGAACAGAATTAAATTATGTTTATGCTGCATGAACATGGTACTAAGGAAACCAGCACAGCTGGTGAACTCCACCAGTCACACAAGATGAGTTGACAAAAAACATGAAGGCAACAGCCACCCAAACTTACATATCCTTGTTGTAACAGGGGTAAGGCATTGCCTGCACCTGAACAGCTATTTCCTCTGGTTTCTTGCCAGTCTGCAGCTCAATAATGGCCCTTTCAATGCTGTCCTGGATGTAAATAAAGGCCCTGCTGTAAATCTGGCTCTGGGAGGTGGAATTGTGCGGGCCCACGGTCCAGATGCGCTCCCGGATCCTGTTGGTGGTTTGGGTTATCCTGCTGCTCATTCGGATGGTGTAGTTGAGCACAGGAGGGAGGGACAGGCCCCCACGAACTGAGTGTCCAGGGCTTGAAGGCAGCTTGAAAATGATACCTGGGAAAAGAAAGGGAAAAGGCTTTCCTTTGGAAAAAAAGGCTTTTCTGACAGCACAGGAGCAGCACACACTGATATGCAGGAACTCCTCATTTTCATGAGGCTTCTTCACAGAAATTTTCTATCCAGAGCATTTTTCCTGATATTATATGGAATATATATATATATATATATATGTATTTATATATTCCATATATAAAACATATGACAGAATGGAGGAAAAACAGGGAAGAAAACTGCTACTATGGGAAAGGACAAATATTAGCAGGGTCTGAAGTTCCAATGGAAGCAGAAGCTTCTATCTACCCCTCAGTTATGACATATAAATCCAAACAGGTCACAGGATTTATGAGTAAATCCTAACTGAGGGCCTTCTTTAAATATTGATACATTAGTGACACAAATGTAAATTCCTATTTCCTGCTCCCTCCACCCCTCTCTGCAGTCTGATCCCACCCACACTCCAATCTCACAAATGTGAAAAGTGTGACTGAGAAGACCCAGTACACCATTATGGTGCTTGGCTGGAATATCTCAAGTGATTTATGACCTTCTAATAAATTGAATTGTCTTATATCTGAACTTGAAGATCTTAAAGGTCTTTTCCAACCTGAATGATTCCCTGATACCTTTCTTGATTATAGCACCATTTCTTGTGGGAGCTTGAAAGAAAGTGGCTGCACAAAGATCACCTTGGGGCAGTGGGATTTTATTCAAACTGAGAATTAACCACGAGAAATCAGCAGCTGACCACAGACAGTGGAGGTGTAAGGGAAGAGAAGTATGAGAAGCAGGTCCCAATGTGCAGGTCCCACACACACTTGCTCCAAATCAACTGCAGTGTGGTGGGAGCTGGGACCACAACAGTTGCTGGTGAAAAGCCAAATATTTTATGCTGCATTCCCACACTCTATCAGGCAAATTTAATTGCCAGGGGGATTCAGGACTGTCACATACTTGCAAACAGCTCATTCTTCAGGAAGAGCTCCTTAGCCACCGCTTCCATCTCATCCAGGTCCTGCACTGCCTGAATGCGGTTGAAGGAGATGCAGGAGGAGACGTTCACAGCCAGGGCAGCCAAAGTGTTCAGCTGGTTGACAATGTCAGCGTTGTTCTGCAGCTCCAGCCGGATATCATCTGGGGAAAAAACCCCACAAACAAACCCTCCAGCATCGCTACACTCAGAAAAAAATCCACCCCATCATTCCACTCCTTCACACCAACAATGACACCAGAAAGGAGGAAAGAAAACAAACCAAACCCATCACACTAAATATGAAGTGTGAAATACATCTCTGCACTCAGCAATGCAATGAAGGCATGCTGTTGACCCAGTTTTTTATGTTAATCATTTGTAACACGCTCGTGAGTTTACCTTTGGGAGGATGCCAGCAATGGGATGTGACAGCCATCCCAAATCAGAAGTCCCCACTAACCTGCTGAGGCTTTGGTGCTCACCATTCCTTCCACCCTCTGGTTGAGGATGTAATCAACTCGCCTTTTGAGCTGCTGTGTCTCGGGGGAGGATGTGCTTTATCCAAGCACATCAAGGCAGAGCTGTGAGTGCTGTGCTGATGTGTGGACTGAGCCTGATGCTGCAGTTAATAAAGATGCTGCTGTTTGCTGGCAGGTTTCAAAGGTGGCTGCATAATGCAAGGTAACTAATATGGAACAGCTGCTGCAGGCACCGTGGCTTTATGGGGAGTTAAGGCAGGAGCTGTTGCTCATGAATAACAGAGATCTTCAACAACTGGATGTAAATGTCTGCAACAGACCACAGTCACTCTTGGCTGCTGCTGGCCTTTGCTGGCACAGTCCAGATTTATGGTGACATGCCTGGCCACTCACTGCAAAAGCAGGTAGGGACAGCAAGGCCAGCAAGGAAGGGACTGTGATCCCCATGCTGTGCACTCACAGGGAATGTACCCACCAGCACTGTCACTGGTGATTCTCACAGTGCACAGCAGCAAATGTCACCTTGAAGGGCCTTGCAAGCCCACCAGAGAACAGCAAACTGCAGCAGAGCATCCCCTGCACTGATGCCTCTGGCTCCATCAGCCTGGGTCCATGTATCTAATCCCTGGCTTTTCTGCTCTGGAGAACTTTTCATCTGAACCTCGCTGCGATGCAAGGGAGCTCCCCTCAACATTTCCCAGCTGAGTCCCAGGTAGCTCATTTGAAGTCATAATTACAGCTAAACAGTGTCCTCCAGTGGCCACACACCGCCGCAAAGCCTCCCATCCCTCCACCCCTTAACACCCAGGAGAAACATCTCTTCACACCAGCACTTTGCTCTCTAAGAGTTTTCCTTGGAAGATTTCTGGATCACAGCTGGGATTGCCTTGCCCTGGAGCCTCCAACATGGGCTAGAGAAGAGCAGACTAAGGGGATGGCTGCAGCTGGCTAACTCTGGAGCTCCCAGACCTGAAGCACAAGTAAGGAAGAGGGCAGCACATCCAGACACACTTACCCAGTTCATTTATCTGACTCAGGAGCTCAGCTGCATCCAAATCCACCATCAGCTTGATAAAAACCTGCACAAAGGGGTTCTGCAGGGCATTCTATCAACAAGCAGAGAAAGACAAAGCATCAGTTTGACCAGAAGCCTTCACTGAGCCTGTGTACAGCCCCTCCCTCTTCACTCTGCATCAGAACAGGGAAATTCCAGCAATGAGAATGTCACAGAGAGCTCTCTGAGTCCAAGTCAGTGCTTCTTGGAGTCAAGAAAAGATGCCTGCTGAGTCTCCACCAGGCACTAGGGTCCCATCAAAAAAATCATGGATAATTTTAGTTATTCCAGAAGTAAATTTCCCTTGTGTGTGTTTTAAGTTCTGTGAACGCAGCCAGTGCACAACCAAAACTTGGAGATCAGCACAGATTTTTGTTTGGCTGAATATTTCATTATTCTACCAATGACTGCAATCAGCAGAGAATATTTAATTTCACTTTTGCATATTCCACTCTGGATTTTTCTCTTGGTGCCATGGAAATTAGAATTAATTCCAGCCCCTAAAATTAACTGCTAATGCTTTTGGGTTCCAGGGATCTCATTTTTGTAAGAAAAGGAGACAATTTTTTCCTACAGAGAATGGGAAACAAATGTGTGTAACATTACAGTCTACTGCCTTCTGTATCCAAGCAATGCTAGGCTTCTTAGGAAGGGGAAAAAGAAATTTTATTTACATTCACTGAGATACAAAACATCTTCTAGCTCTTATGTGTATACCCAGAACTACATGCTTATTATAGACACTGTTTCATTTTCTGAGAAAGTAATTTCTTGCCTGGTCTTGGCTGGCTGGATCACTCCATCAAGCAGAAAGTTAATTTACAAACTGAAGAGTGTTCCCTGCTCATCTTAACCCTCCAGCAGGCCCCAGAACGGCCAGGGTCAGGGAGAATATTACAAACAGTTCATTTGAGAAAAAGAACTTGCAGGGAAGGGTCAGTCACAAGCATTTCTGTTAAGGGAACAGGCAGGTACAGAAACTGTGAAGTCCAGGACATCCTGAGAGGGGACTCCCCAGCTGACCTAAGGTGTCCCTGGAACCCCAGTTTACTTCAGTGAACAAATCCATCCTCCCAGTTCCCTCCTGGCAAGAGACAGAGGGGAGGTAAGAAGTCATACCTTGATCATTGGAACTGTCTGGTTTAACTTAGTCAGTGAATTCATGATGACAGGAGACTGGTCCAGCCACTCCTGGGACTTCAGGGCTAACTCAGCCATCTGCTCCAGGGTTGCATTTGACTACAAAAGAAGCCCACAACATATAAGGATTAATTGATTCATTACCTTACAGATTTTAACCAATAAATAAATCAATAAAGCACATGAGACCAAATTTGTTTTCCTTAGGATTTTTCCTAGCATCCTCTCATCGATTGGCAGAATGCCCCTTAACACACTGAATTTATGCAAGTATTTAAAAATATTATATTCAGAGCATGTCTTGAGTATCTGCTTTCCTTCTACCACTGGCCTTCCTGTGAACAAGCACTGGTTACACCATTAGTCCTGGGAGACACATCTCTCCTACTGGCTGAAAATTTGGGGGTGAAACTTCATAAACTGAAGGCCTTAAACAACTGTCCTATAAATATTGTCCTATAAATATTAGACCAACAGCAGCTTCTGGAGGGAAGATTCAATCAAAGACAAAAGATGACTCATAGAGCCAGCAAGGCAAGTAGGAAAAGATAATTTGATTAATACTCCAAACAGTGAGAAAGCAGCTTCCCAGGGAAACAAGGCTGTGCTAGATAAATTACAGCCCTTTGGAGTGGGTGTATCCTGATGTCCTGGAACAGAGCCATACCTTTCCCATGATTGCTCGAGTTTCTGGGGTATCTGGTGTGAAAAGGATCTTCCCAAGCACCATTGGTTTTAAGAAAGACCAAATCAAAGCTCCAGTCGGGGTCTTGACCAGGTCCAGGTAAAAGGATAAGCAAAATGGGGCTGCAAGAGGAGAAGAGCAAACAAATTGCACAGAGAACAAACAGACCAGACACAAGAAATCTACCAGTGGGTTTTTTCTCCCGTCTGCCCAGTTTGTTGCTGTGGCCAGTGAATGACTTCAGGGCTCTCTTCACTGACTGATCTAATGCATCTTGACAAAAGCAATCCACCCCCAAGATCTCCTGTTGCTGAACTCAAGACAACAAGAGTCTGGCTGTTTGAGCCAGCATTATCTGCTTGGAGGTTAAATGGAGTTTTGTGAACTCAGAGGAGCTAATAATGTCAGTACAGTCAGAAAAACTACTCATCAAGAAAAAGCAGTGACCTGTCGAGCCCTAGGACCAGATCATCAACAAATGGGAGACAGTGCAGTGTCAAGCACTGCTCTGCTGCACAGGCAGTTTTCCCTTTGAACATTTATGGAAATAAACCATCAATAATTAGGGCAGTACAGATCTTCAGCTACCATAAATAATGAGCACTTACAGCCCTCAGAGACATATGGAGAATAGCTCAGCACTAGATCTGTCTGGAAATGGCAGAATTCAACTCTGAAACATTTGTGCCCTAGGGAAAAGCCAGACTTACTGGAATCCTGAGGAATCCCATATTTCCTCATCAGCTTTTGGACATAGACGTCCTCTGCATGAGAACTGTTGCTTATGGGGTCCCCAAAGTCTGGAAGCAAAGACTCAAAAAACAGGGGTGTGATCTCCTGGTTGCAGAGGACTTTTGACATGGATTTAAAAGTGCCATGTGTTATCCTGAAGTTGTTTGGTTTAAATAACGCCTGCAGAAAAGACAAAACACAAATAAATCCTGCACGAAGAAAGCACTCCACTTGGAGAGAAACAATAGAATGAAAAGGAAAGGACTGAACATTTTTATACTGCTTTCTTATGAGAAGCTTGCCTTTATAAAAATAGGAATTTTCCATGGAAATTATGCATTTTTTTGATTATGACAGAGGTGGTACATTTATTTCCAGGTATGACAGTTAATGTAGGAAGTGCCTACAACACGTGCAGAGAAATTCCCTATCATGTGTGCCTGGTGTCATTCACACACCTGGGTTACAACACAGATTTGTCACGTGGATGTGCACATCACTGTCCCCATCTAGTCCATGGCTGCACGTGGCTCTGCAATGTGCAGGCAAAATGATGACCAGGAAGGATTCCTGTCACTTGTGTTCTCCTGGACTATGGATCAGAGATGGATTGGACACCATGCTGGATGGAGGCAGTGCACCCTGGAGTTACTGCAGCTGTCAGAGCAGTAATGGCTTTGTACTGAATGTTTTGGGCAGTCTCGAGGCTTTGGGTGTGATCTAATGCACACTAAAGCTGAGGCAGTTTTTTGCTGCTGATTTTGGTGGGTTTGCCTTTAGTGGGCAGTTCTCCAGCTGTTTGCACCAGCTGATCCTTCCAGTATTTTGCTGGAAGTTCTCCCTCCTTCAAGATATTCTTGCTCCAAGTGTTTCTCTCACAATATGCATTCCCCACTCATGAGCACATGATGGTCCCACTGCTCCAAATCAAAACTATCCCATGAAGGCAACACAGAATCACAGAGTGGTTTGGGTTGGAAGGGACCATAAAGCTCATCTTGTTCCAACCTCCTGCCATGGGCAGGGACACCTTCCAGAAGGGACACCCATTCAGTCTGGCCTTGAGCACTTCCAGAGATAAGTCTGAGAGAGCTTTTTCTCAGAACATTGTTGCTCTGAAACAGAATCTATGGTTTAATGCACCTGTGGCTTCTAGGGTAAGAAATTACTGTGGAAATAATTTCAGTGGTTATTTTGCCTCAAAAGCAGATGCAGACTACACATACCTTAGTCAGTGGCGTTTTCCTGGACTGTCGGAGCTTCTTCAGGGAATGAATAGCTTGTAGCAATGGATCAATGCCAGATTCAACCTGGTGTCTGAAATATTGCATTTTTGTCAGAAGGCCTAACATCTTGTCCATGGGTTTCTGAAGTTCCTTGGGGAAAAACATCTGCAAGAGGCAGGAAGGAAATCAATTATGATGAGCAGGGATCTGCGTGCACAGGCATGCACACGCCCATATTGTGTTAACTCAAACATGAGCACTGTGGGATTTTCAAAGCTGTTAGGAGGCTTTGCAGAGTGGGTGCCCCATGGGAAATGAATGGGATTTGTATTCCTAAATCCCCAAGCACTTTTGCAAACCATTTCCCTGAACATTACATAATCTAACAGTGTGTTTCCAAACACCTACAATTGGGAAATAAGTGTCAGGTACTGGCTGGGATGTGATAAAATCTCTCATTTCACACAGCACAGGTGTCAAACACTATGAGTGACTTTTGACCTGAGCCCAAATTCATTGGCATTGTTATTTAACAACTTTTTTTTGCCCAGGATCACTCCTGTATTTTTAAATACCTGCTCACTATTCACTTCTCTGTGAATATTTTCTTAGATGCTGTTTCTGTAGTTGGGGGGTGGGGGTGGGAACTGGAATAATTTAGTAACTTTGTAGTTCCAAATAGACAGAGAAAAGATATTTTACAGGACTTTTTCCAGGGTTTCCCTTTTCAGGGAATCAAAAAATTTAGCTCAGTACCTTATTTTTGGGTCAGCTGGGAGTGTTCAAGAGGTTGTGACAGAACATAAAGGATACTAGCAGATAGGGAGGCATTTAGAGTAGGTCCAGTGCCTTTAAATGAGGTTTGCTGCTTTACACCAGCTGGGATTCTCATTTATATCCACGCTGTCACAGCATGGATATGCAATAAAAATTGCTGCATGAGCAAAGCGTGATCTTTGGCTTGTGCAAATCAATGTAGCTTCTGGCCACTGCAATGATATTTTATAACCTTTCAGCCACCACCTCGTGCAGCAAAGACTGCAGGAACCACTCTAAAAATCCAGCACTAACCTTGTATAAGAAATTGTACGTGTCCAAGTGTCTCAAGAGGGTGACCCCAAGGAGGTAGGTGCTGCGAGTCCTCTCTGGCAGAGGGAGGCTGCACAACTCCTGCACCACCACTTGCAGCTGTGGGTCAGCAGGATGGGCACTGCAGGACTCCAGCTGCAGCACCTGAGAGATGAGCTGGGTGCACACAAAGGGAAAAGAGAATTGTTAGGGGTGCACTGCACGCTCCACCACACGTGGATTAATCTTGCCTGGCTGTTGTTCTTTCCACAGGGCCATATTTCAAGCACCCAAGAACCAGAAAATGCCTTCCCATTACTCCTGCTCCCAGGGACAAATCCTAAGGACTGTGTTTTACTACCCAGCTTGCACAGTTGTAAAAGCTTTTGTGGCTTCAATTTCTCATTGACTGATGAATGTGAAGTTTGGAAAAGAGCACATTCTTTGGGGCCCAGTCCAGACAAGATGGCTGGGAAGGGGAAAAGCATCTGGAGCTCTGCTTGCAGGAGCAGGAGGCTGAGGAAAGGAAGCTCATCTCTCATCCTGGGAGGGTATTTTTGGACCCTGAGTGCTCTCACACACTGTGATTACAAATGTACTTTTCCACCTGGACTGGGACAACTTCTCAGTGACCAGGACCTGACTGAAGACCCTGCTCAGCCCCCATTAGTGTGTCCCAGAGATCTGTGCCCTGTTCTGGATCAGAGCCATCCCTCTCCAGGCAGTGCCTGGCTGCTGGACCGGCTCCTGGTGACAGCCAAAGGGACCATATGGCTCCCAGTCTCCAATGGCAGGACTGCCTATGCTCCTACTGCATTCCTGGTGGCTTTTCCAACCCGTAACGTGCTCTGCTGTCTATGCCTGTGGGGTCATCTGTGCTGTCACACACCCAGCAACCTGCTTAGCTGCATTCACTAACAAATTATAGTTTTAATGATCTGAGCAGTAGACAGCTACAAGATTTCCCAAAAGGATAACAGCAAACTTACCTGACTGCTGTTTTCTGGGAAAGATGCTTCCAGAAGAGCATCAATGCTGGCTGTGGACATTCCTGTTGTGTTTATGAGGTCCTCTTTGAGCTGGTCCACATTTTTAAAAACATCTCTTAACTTTTCTGGAATGAACAGTCAAAGAACAATTGATGTAACAGCTTTCTCCAGACACACAGCAAATCTCAAGCACATGGAGAAGACTTTATGCAAAGCATGGAAGTGTGGTACCTCACTGCTGATAAGAAAAAATAAAATATTTGGGGCATACAGTCATTACTTCCTATGTTTTACAGTCTGGTCTGTGGGCTGAAGTTATCACATCTCAGGATAGCAAAATTTGCTCAGATGGAAAGATTTGGTGCTTTCTTTGTAAAAAACAAAACCAGGTGTGGTCTTGAACAGGCTCTACAAGTACCCCAGATAAAGGACCCCAAGGTCATGGTGTATGGTTATTTCATTAATACCACTTCTTCCTGGCAGCTAGGCAATTCTTGGGATTTCCAGCAGAAAGTGTGGTACCAGTGGTGATGTTTACCAACATTGTAAAGAAAATACAGAAGTGTACCTTGCTTGCTGGAGTCTGTTAAACCCTCAGTGATATTCAACATGGAATTCAAAGCAGCCATATATTGAGGAATCTCTTGAAAGAAAGCAATTTCTGGTACATTTTCTTGAAGCCTGAATTGGAAAAACAAAACAACAAACAAAACTGAGAATATAAAGAGAAGGCAAGAAGTCATTTCATAAACAGAATACTAAAACAGTCTAGCTCAGAGGGAGAGCCTCACCACTTCAGCTGTGCCTGGATGTCTGTGGCATCCCCAATGAGTACATTTTGGAGCTCCTGGGAGATCCTCCTGTGACTCAGTAGGTTGGTCACAAGTTGGCTGCTCAGCTGAGCAGCACGGAGGAGCTGCTCCTGAGACTGGCCCTGCTCACACAGCTCCCCAGAGGGAACCTCAGGGAGGTGGCAGAGCTGCTGGACTGACTTCAAGCTCTTGTAGTCACACAGAAGTGCTGTCAGATCCCGGAGGCGAGAGATCTTCAAAGGACATTTTGAAAAAAGGAAGACAAATGCACAAACATCAGTTAGATGACAGAATTATAAAAGGCAAGCTTTAAAGAGTCTAGCTGTCCCTTCCTGCCTCTCCTCTAAGATTTTAAAATATATATATATATTTAGTTCATTCAAAAGGTCTCCAATAGAACAGCTTGTGACAATCACTGTGTGAGCTTCTGGCAGACCTGGCTGGATCTAATAAACCTTGAAAACCTTAAAATGTCATTTCCCCTGCCCAACACACTTAGACAGCAATACTACATTAAACTTGCCTGTTTACTAATTAATCTTCTCAGAGACCAAATAAATCTACCTTGCACAACAGGTTTAGCCTTTCAGATACCACCTGGTCATCTACTGCAGTACAGGAAGGAGACTTGGCCAGCAGTCAGAGCTTCCTCATCTGCCAACCCGTGTAAAATTATAGTCCTTTGCTATTATGGGCTTCCCTCTTGTCTGACATCATTATTTACATTATCAGGCTCTTATGGGAAGAATTATCTTCAGGTTTATGCCTTTAAGTACCTGTCACACTGAGGCTCATCATATTATTGTTACAGATATATTACACAGCAACAACACTGCATACTGCTGTAATTTTAAAAAAGGACTTTTAAATGCTATTTCTCATAGGGAGCAATACACTGAAGTGCATGCATGCTATTAGTGCAGTCATGAATGCATGGGCTAAGAAGCATTTTATTCAAATGAGGCATTGCCAAACCCAAAGCTGGTGAGGGAACTCAATGAATCAATACTGGTGCTTAATCTCAGAAGCCATTCTGGTGCTGTGAGACTTCTGGGGCCAGAGAAGCATGTGGGGACTTGACTCCAGCCACGCTGGTGTTGGTACAGCTCCTCAGGCACAGCAGTAACCCAGTTAGTCATGCTTCTAAATGCCAATTAGGAGTGCACAATTACATGGATTTTCAGCAGGGCAGAGGTATCTAATCCCTATCTGTGCCTTCGAGAGCTCCTCCCTGCCTCCTCCTCAAGTGAAGCTGAGGCATCCTAGAATGATCTCAGCTCTGCAAGGTGCTTCAGGGACTCTCAGTATGCTGAACTTTAGTGGTGCACTGAGGAATATGCTGCCACTGGCCATCTCTGTAGTGCTCATCCTTCTGGGGTGGCTGGTGGAAAACAGAGCCATCCTACCCAGCACATGGGAGGACAGGAAAATCTCTACCTTCCCTGAAAAATGGTTGTACACTCAGAAGGGAGAGATAAAAGAACAAGTTCCTCAACCCAGTTTACAGATGACCTTCAAATATAGGCAGCAGGCAGAACACAGAGTTTCAGTCCTAGTTTTTATCAGCTGTTCTCTAAAGAAAACTTTTTTCTGTTTTCTTAATATGCTATTTTTCAAAACCACCATTGCACATTCATGTATCTCTGTGGGATGTCCTTCAAGTCAGCATTTTAAGCAGACTCACTTTTAGCTTCAGGAGCTCTGGTATGGATGAATGTTTCTCAGAGGTATTATTTTGCATAAAAGAGTTCTTTTTAAGATGAGTTTGCTTCAAAAGCAGTGTGATGTTTTCTGTGCAGGAGAAAAAAAAAAAAACAACAGTTACTCCAGAGAAAAATGCCAGAAACTTCACAGATGGGAATATCACCACTGTTATTCTGAGGCCAACTGGGCATTGCTACTTTCCACCAAATTCCCATGGCTGAGGACCTCTGAAATCACAGAGCAAGGCCTAAATTGTAATCTGGGTTATAATGGATTGAGTTCAAGTAAGTGCTCTGTTCCTAGTGAAATCCACCCCATCCTGGTAACAGGTGCACAGGTAAAACCTCTCAGGTGTTACAGTAAGCACAAATGATGAGTATCTATGTGAAATACCATGTTAGCTCTCAGGAATAACTGCTGTCATATTACAGCTACATAAAGCTGTGAAGGGAAAGAGGTTTCTATCTGTAAAATTGCTTTGTCTGAGTGTCAGCAACCTGTCATCACACTGAGAAGAGGAGATGTGCCTTCTGGAGACACTGGGATGGAAACTTATAATCACAGTGTGATATAACTCAAACAAAACCCAAGTCTGGCTTCCCCAGATCTCACAGCTCCAGTTCACTGCCAGCAGATAAAACCATGCAGCACCATTCCTTCCCACCAGTAGACAAAACACAGGCAGGACACATTCCAGCTAATGAAATTAATGAAATCATGATCACCTGTCAATTCCCCATCTTCAGCTTCCGCGGCATTTATTAAACACGTCAGGTAAGGGTTATAGCTGTTATTCGCTGTCACCTGCAAGATGGTGTTTGCAAATTCTAAAAACAGAAATCTGAAAAATAAGATAGGAATTTAAATCAGCTTCTCTTTCAAAAACAAGGTATATATTAGTGAGCAACCTGTCAGCTGTGGATGCTGTTCCTTGGCAGAGTAAATAAGAATTCCAGATGAAAGCCATCTCTCCTAAGTGCATAGCTTCCCACTTTTATTCCATCAGTTCTTTTTGCTGTTATTTCCCAAAGCTGTCATTCACTCTCAAAATAAGAAAACACACTTGAAAAGTTCAAATCTGTGTGATGGATGCATTATATAGACGGAAATGCACACCTAAGGGAGACTGAGGATCAAAAATTAGAGAGTGATCCCACAAAGGAAAGTTTTCCAAAGAGCCTGCCCCAGGTGGTGAGACTCCTTCAGGAGTCTGTTCCACTGTGCACTGCTATGTGCCAACACACAAATTTTTTTGTAAGTCTGACTTAGAGCTGTACATTCAGCTCAAGAAGAAGTTTCTTCTTCTTCCTCAATTTAACCCACATTATTCCTTGTGTCCTAAATTACAGTGGTTGCAGGCTTAGGTTATTCCACTGGAAGAAAATTCCATACTTCTCATGCTGGAATGAGAATGGTGGTCACAACCCATCCATGGAATTACAATACCCAGAACCCAAACTCACCGTGTGATCAAGCTGGTTGGGGACAGAGTGTGGTCACTCAGAGTCCAAGGCAGGGTCTTATTGTAAAGGGTTTCTGCCACCACAGTGAAGTGATGAGCAACGATATCAATCACACTGTCAAAACTGGTTTTGTTGGAGAAAAAAGCTGAGCTGGAACTTATATTGAATTCATTTAGCAGGCCAGAGATGTTCAGCCCCTTGAGAACGTAGAGGGTGGCTTCTGTGATTTCTGGATCTGACAGATTGCTGGCAGAGTTGCTTGCCACTGCTTCCAACAGCCTTGCAAGGGAAGCTCCTTCACTTGGATTCCTTTTGGTGCTGAGGAAGCTGTCAAACACATCCCAGACACTTGTGTAATAACTGCCTTCAGTGAGGTTGAAGGCACCCTGGAGCCTCTGCAGGAGGTTGTGGAGCTCATCCTGTGCCACACCAGAGAGCATGGTCAGGTTATTCCAGCCTGTTGCACTGCCAGACAAATTCAGGGAGCTCAGCACTGTTTCATCCAGCAGGGCAGGAAGGAGCACGTTCAAAAGCTGCGATGGGGACACATCACCCACATCCTGGGCTGGGATGGGGCACGAGGCATCACCCTGCACCAGCCCCTCCGTGGCTGCACTCAGAGCTCTTGCCTTCTCCTGGAGCCACGAGTTTCCCGCCTCAGAGACAAGGTTTAACTTGGAAAGGAAACTCAGAGAAAAACACAGAGACCGGGTGAGACACGACAGCTCCTGGAAAAAGCGCTCCCTGCTGTTGTTGTAGGCAGCAGCAAACTCTGGAGACAGCTGCAGGTTGGTTATGGCCAGCTGGAACACCCTGGTGAAGGTGTCATTGTTCCCTGTCCCACCCTCCATGCCCAAGGAATCCAAGAGGGGCTTGCAGGGGCTCCTGGCTGAGGACTCCCTTAGAGTGGCATTTTCAAACAGCACCTCAAGGCCCACGCTGAGCAGATCTTCAAAGGAGCAATTCTGGAGTGTCCTGTAGCCATTGCTGCTGTTCTCAAGGAAAGGACCCAAGGCTAAATGAAGAAACTCCCAAATTTCTGCCTGTAGTGAGCTATTGTGCTGTAAGGGAGACTGGCTGAACTCCTGAAGCAGCAAATGTGAGTAATTATAGACAATGTTCATTTTTTCCTCGAATGTTTTGTTTGAGTTGATGTCATGAAGAACTTTCATTCCTCCTCTCCACATTTCCATCAGTCTCTGGGCATAGTTACTGTTGGAATCAAGTAACAGGCTGATAGATTCAAGCTCACTGATGTTATACCTTTTCTGCAAACCTTTCAAAGTTAAGATTCCCCTCTGCATGGCCTGCAAGTACATTGAGATGTTGTTTCCTCTGGAATCTTCATCATACAGCTCAAAGATGGAAGATACAAAGTTTAGCAGCTGCTTCAGTTCCTTACTGAAAGGAAGACTGGTGTCATTTTCTGTCATATTTAGTAGATTTTGCAGCATGTCTAGAAGTGACTGGGCAGTGACAGTGGCTGTACTATTCCAGTTCAACAACTGGAGACCTTCAGCAATGTGCCAGAAAGCACCAAGTTCATCTTCCTGCCTTCCAGGAGGGAGTTTCTGCAGTAGCTTACTCAAAGAAGAGATCAGCAGATAACGATCACTGGTGTTCACCTTTGCCATGGCACCAAGAAGCTGCTCAAGGGACAAAAGGTGTTCTGCAAAATTTTCAGGAGTTCCAGGGGTCAACAAGAAGTCAGAAAATAATGATGACACTTTTTCATTTGTGCTGAGATAATTTTCAATGTCTTCAAGCGAGATTGCGTCGAGTGCAATCATTTTGATCACCTCCCATGCATTCTCTGTATTAAAATGAGCCCTGTTTAAAATTATCTCATTCCAAATCACTGCAGCCATAGTCAGAACATCTTGATTTTCTTTTCCATAGGGATTAGAGTAGAACAATCCTTCACCACCCCCTTCATACAAAGGAAGTATTTCTTGAAATATCCTTTTCCAGTCCAGTGTGCTGTCTGTGGCAGAAGTTGAAATGAAAGAGAGTTTTAATGAACTATACAAATCACTGAGATCTGAAGATTTAATTGCTTCGGTAGAATTCGCAAAGATCTGACGCACCAATGCTTTTCCAGGAGCTACCCCAAAGTCCACAAGGATTAGAGCTTTCTTCATAATTTGGAGGAGTTCCACATATTCACCCACTTCTGTTAGGCTCCATTTGGAGGTCAGCAGGGCGCCAGTGGCACGCCACAGCCGGGAGAAGTGTCCCCAGTTGGGCTGGCTGGAAGCAGCTCTGCCCACCTGCAGCAGCTCGTAGAGACTGCTGTTCCTCATGGAAGCAGGTGGTGACAGATGGGAGAACACAGGCAGCCCATCCCAGTCTGCAGAGCTCTCAGAGGAATTCAGGGAGCTCAGCACTGTTTCATCCAGCAGGGCAGGAAGGAGCACGTTCAAAAGCTGCGATGGGGACACATCACCCACATCCTGGGCTGGGATGGGGCACGAGGCATCACCCTGCACCAGCCCCTCCGTGGCTGCACTCAGAGCTCTTGCCTTCTCCTGGAGCCACGAGTTTCCCGCCTCAGAGACAAGGTTTAACTTGGAAAGGAAACTCAGAGAAAAACACAGAGACCGGGTGAGACACGACAGCTCCTGGAAAAAGCGCTCCCTGCTGTTGTTGTAGGCAGCAGCAAACTCTGGAGACAGTTGCAGGTTGGTTATGGCCAGCTGGAACACCCTGGTGAAGGTGTCATTGTTCCCTGTCCCACCCTCCATGCCCAAGGAATCCAAGAGGGGCTTGCAGGGGCTCCTGGCTGAGGACTCCCTTAGAGTGGCATTTTCAAACAGCACCTCAAGGCCCACGCTGAGCAGATCTTCAAAGGAGCAATTCTGGAGTGTCCTGTAGCCATTGCTGCTGTTCTCAAGGAAAGGACCCAAGGCTAAATGAAGAAACTCCCAAATTCCTGCCTGTAGTGAGCTATTGTGCTGTGAGAGGGACTGGATGAACTCCTGTAGTAGATGTGTTAAATTATAGATGGGGTTAATTATGTCTTCACTGGAAGCTTCATTGGCACTTGCATAATGAAGGATTTTCATTCCTGTTCTCAGAAGTTCAGACAAGCTCTCCAAGGTTTTATTGTTAAAATTAAAGAAAAGATCTATAGATTTTAATGTACTGACATTATAATTCAGCTGTAAGTCTTTTAATATGTACAACGTCTTTTGGATGGCTTGAGTGACTTGTGAGATATCGGCTACTCCAGAGCTTTCCCCAAACTCTTTAAATACAGCTGTTATAAATTCTGACAGCTGATCCAATTCTTCACTGAAGACACCACTTGATTTATTATTCAGCTTTTGCAAATGGCTGTTTAACACCTCCAAAAACTGCCCATAGGCAACGATGGCTGTGTTATTCCACTTCATGGATCTCAGCTTCTCCGCAGTGCGCCAGTAGACGTTCAACTCATCCCACCAGGCCTCACCCATGGACTTCTCTACGGCCCTCATCAGCTCAAACACAGGCAGCAGGAGGTACTGATAACCTACATTTGTGCCTGTCATTCTAAAAAACATCCTCTGGAGAGCTAGGAGCTGCTCTGGGAAGTTTCTGTAGGACTCATGCTCAAGCAGATCATCAGAAAAGATGGATGGGATTTCTTGGGGTCCACTCAAACGGTCTCTGAGACCTTCCAGAAGTGATGGCATGCTTGTGGAGAGCAACATTTTTAGAGCATCTTTAGTTTGCAATGTACTAAAATTAGAATTATTTAGGAGAGCTTGATTCCAAAGCATTGTAGCTAATTTTAAAGCCCTCTGAATTTTTTTCCACCGGGTCATTGTATTGAAAATGGAAGTCCCGTTAAAGTCACTCTGTAATTGCAGTGATGTGAAGTTATAGATTTCATCTATTATTTCCTTATTATATGGTTCTTTTAATTTATAATCATGATGTGGATTCATTCCCAGTTCAAGAAATGCATACAATTTCTGTAATGTTTCATTCTTCAAATTTCTGAATAGATTTAAGCTTTTTAATTCACTTCGATTCATTTTTTCCTCAAAGCCTTTTAAACCATGTAGATGCTTTTGTATGGCTTCTAAATCATCTGAATTAATGGACCTCTTGGAGTGCTTTCCACCAATCTCTGGTGACTTTATTTTTCTGGAGGGGAACAAAAAGGTGTTTTAGTGAATATGAAATCAATGCAAGTGGAAATGTAAGGTGATTTAGAGCAAAGATCATAGATTTGAATTACACTGTTAGTAATATGCCTTTAGCTAATGTCTCACCTTAGAACTTCCTCCAATTCAGATACTAAAGTGTGATTGTCTTTCCAGTGAACAAAGGAATTACAAATAGATCTGGTCACCCAACTTCTTTCTTTACCTACAACAAAAATGTGAAGAGCGTATTAGTAAAGATCATGTAATTCTGGAACCTGAGAAATGCTATAATGGCAAATCTATCCAGGATAACATGCACACATGAGGTTAGGCTCTACCACAAACCATCCTGGTTACAAATCTGAATGTTCTTTTGGGGTGTAATTCTTCCTGGCCTTTTGAAGGAAGTGAGTATGTTGCCTGGCACCCTAGAAATGACTTTATGTGCTGAAATCATTCAGGAACAATACAGTGCTCCTGTGATCTGGATGCTAACAGAGGTCTCCTCCTGCTTTAGGTGCACTGTGCTGGCAGTAATGCAGAGTAAGGTGGCCAAGTATTTATTATGGTTTCTTTCCCCTCATTTAGGGTTGCTTTTTTACTGCTCACACATAAGCTCTGCCTGCAGCATCAATTATGTCTCCCACAGCCATTTACACTCATCTTGATATCCCCATGTGTCCAGTCCTCTCACCAGCCACTTTCCATGTTTTCTCTACTTGCACACCTCACCTTTCTTCTTACCCACCTCAACTTCCACAATCTCCACGAAACAAGTACAGAAGGAACAGCAATCCCTGTCTGTCCCTTGAAGCATTTAGTTGCTGTTCCTTTCCCTTGCCTGTTCACAGATCCCTAGTTAGAGGGGGCTATCCAGGACTGTCTCTGCTAGAAGGGACAGGGATTGAAAGGAATGGCTCATCTCTATGTAAACAGCTCATTGTGCAGCCCAGCCTCAGTCCCTGCCTTGATACACCAAGCTGAGTTTGACAGAGTCCACAACCAGAGGCAGATTTTGACATCACCCCCCAAAAAAGCAAATCAAGGTAAAACATTATTGCTCCCCATTTCCACTGAGGCTGCAAACTCATGTAAATTCATTGCCTACTGACAAACCCAAGCCTTTTTACTTTTCCATTTCAAACGAGCCATTTTAGTCACATTTGTAAAAAGCTGAAGGAAGAATCCATTATGCTGAGCCCCGAACAGTGAGCAATCTGTATGGTTACTTATTAGCCTGCAGTTTGCTTCTCCTTAGCACCACAGGTTTTCAGCAGAGATATGACTCAATGGAGGAGTCTTACCTTGCTCCAAGCAGTTCAGGGAATGTGGAGAATCTGTAACCCCGTTTTGAAGAGTTTTGAATCTGTCATCACTCACGAGAGATGCGGAGACATTCTGAGCTGCCAGCACAACACTGAGGGGGAAGGAAGGGAAAATAAATTGTGGTTACAGGTTTATGAGAAAGGAGAAAACAAATGTTCTAATAGGAAACAGCTGGAGCACAGCCTATCATTCTTAAAATGTCTGACAGACATCTCCCATATTTTTAATTATTTGTTTAATCATGCAGAAGATACAAACACTGGGGGCTTTGATGGGAAAGCCATGGTGGTGTATTAACAAACACAAACACACATGTGGCACCCGTTAGGTGCACTTTTTCAGAGTTATCTAAAATCTCCAGACCACTAAAATCCAGCCAGCAGGTCTCAGAAAACACCCAGGTGACACACCAGCCATGTGATTCACTGTTGCAGGGGAATTTCCTCCTAAAACACCCAAGAATCAAGGAGACAAGGCTCCAGGGAGAGCAGGGATCCCAGGGGGGAAAACATCTGTGGTAGGAAGAAGCAATCACAAATAACTGTTGCCACTTCCAATTCTCATTCTTTCCCTTTTTTATGCTGTAATAGCCAGGCTGACAGGGAAGCAAGGAATGTTTCTCAGTCTTAGGAAGGAACAAGCTGATAATCAGGCATATTGTTTCACAGAGGAACTCATTTAAAGGACTGCCTGCTCAGGTGGGCAGGTTACTGAAAACTTCACTGTGATTATTAGTCCATTGTTCTTCTCCTGTACAAAGAGCAGCCTTCACTGTAGGTGCAGGGTCACTGAAATGCACCATTTCTCTCTCTCTCACCTGCCTCAAGTTCTGCAGGTGACACACAAAGAACCTGGCTGGGCTGATCTCAGTGGCATGAATAAATACAAACTGATCTGTGGGAACAGGCTGCTACTGAGAGCAGAGCACTGGGGATCTCTTCTCTCCTGATTTAACATAATGTCTCTGTGCAGGCTTCGTGGGCTTGGTGCTCATCATTTTCATTCTGCAGATGCGCTTGTAAGAGTCTTAGAGGGGAAGAAACTCAGTTATAAATGACATATTTAGCTGAGCAATGGCAGAGCCAAGGAGGAGGCAGGCACAGGCTTGCCAAAAACGGATGCATATCACGCAGATCAGAAGGCAGCAAACATGAAAACAAGTGTTGTTTTGCTGCCCTTTTATTTCAGTCTTGCAGGGCTTCTGCAGACTTTGTCTATAGAGAAAAAGTTCAGCTTACATGCTTAGTTGAAAAACTATCTTACAGCAACAAACAGGAACATTTGTGAAATCAGTCTGCAAAACAGGTTTTCATGAGAAACAAAATTTGCTGCTAAACTTTCTATAGGATTCATGACTTGGAAGTTTCACACTGGTGGTGTTTATTACTTGGTTAACACAGATGCCACAATGAGCATAAGTTCTTTTCTTCTATACCTTCATACTTCTACCACCAAAAAAAATTCCCTGTACAGCACTTCTTGAGGAGTTCTGCCTGAGTAAGAGACGTGGCCAGGCTCGCTAAGATGTGCTTTTGTAAGCATCATTAAAAGTACTATTTGTGCAATCTCTTTGCAATAACTCTTTACTCATGCATTTACAGTGCCAGATGCCAGGCATAAAAGCACTGCACAGTTCTGGTGATGAAATTCTGTATGCCTCTTTGTCGTGCCTGTGATAACTTGGCCCAGCTCTGCAGCTGTAGAGCAAAGGAGAGCAGCACAGTAAATATTAATTCTCCCTGGGCACTGCAACAGGGCTGGTTCTCAGGCTGGGCTCTGCAAGCCAGTAAATGCAAACAAATGTAATAATCCTGTGACTGAAACAGCAGCATGAACAAAACGCTTCTGAATAAAATTACAATTCTTGCCACACTGCTACTGACTCCTTTAAGGATAAGGACATTACAGCTTACACATGGGTCTCACAATGCAGCATGGAAAATTACCTTGATATTAAATGTACAGGTTTTTAAGTGCCTCAGCAACACACCAGTGATCAAAAGTGAGTCCCTCTAAGCCTGGGTGCAATAAAAATAGCAAAGCTTCTACAACTTCCTTTTGACATCTTAGCCCAAGTGCTCATGTATGCAAGATAAAAACAAAAAGCAGTCTGAAGACACTCAGTTTCTTGGTGTCCTCCATGTACTGTAACAACTGGACTATCCAGAATATTTTATAGCAGGGTCAGTCATGGATCCAGAAGATGACTTGGAACAGAACCCCTTAATCTTGAGTGCCTCAGGTGTTCTGGAGACTGGGGAGAGTTTAGCCAAACTACAGCCCAGGAAAGGGATTTTAAGACTAAGCCCATTTTAGAATCTTGTATTGTCCTAGGTGAGAACTGGATCAAACATTTCAGTGCAGTTAAATAATGCAGATAAACCAGCTCTGTTTTTCATATAACCACTGAGCAAGTACATAACTGGCACTTTCTTCTTCAAGTTAGAAGTGTTAAAGCCTGTAGTGTAGAAAACTGGGCTCCCTCTCTTCTTTCTTGGGACCAGTCTTGAAAGATTAAACCAGAAGTAGATTAGGTAATCAATTTTAAAAAACAGCATTATGGCTCCCCTACAAGTGCTTGAGGTGTTTCAAAGCAACCTGAACTTGGCCCTGTGCTTTTCTGGAAAGAAGCAGCCAGCTGCTTTCTTTATCCAGCCAGGAGGGTTTTTCTTCCACCAAAGGCAGTGGCTGTGATTCACCAGCTTTGCTATCTGCACAAGGGCATGACAGTGCCTCTAAGCAGGCTGGGAGAAAACTCAAGAGTTTATATCAAATTCCCATTAAAAGAATGACACAAGAGTCACTGAAAAACAACACACTGCTCACAGTCCACAGACACCTTCAGAGATGCATTAGCATGGAGCTGCATCACTCCCCAAACAAATCATGCTTTTAAGGTAACACCCTTCTTTTCAAGAGGAGAGGTGATGTCCTTAGAGGTCAGTACACAAACCCACCAGCTTTCAGTGCTCCTCCTGCCATTTTCTCTGTTTTACCTGCTTGGATTCTGAAGGAAATGAATTATGTCTCGCAGTTGCATGTTGTCCTGAAACACATCTGGGGCCAGCAAAAGCAGGTGCCACAGGGAGGTGTCATTCTGCACTTGGGAGACGAGCGTCAGAAATGAGACCATTTCATTGACAAAGGTCTCCTGGTACTGTGGGTTGTGCTTCACCTTAACAAATAAAAATGTAAAAACTTATTTAAGAACCGGAAGAAATTATTTAATAACCAGGAGCCTTGCTGCTGGGGGGGGTCTTTTTATGTTTTTCAGCTGGCACTGCACTTGCATGCAAATCTGCAAACAATACATTCAAAGGATAGGCAATAACTGAGAGTGTGACTGTGTTTTACCTTCACATCTCAGGTTGTACAATAAATTCCCTGTTCAGACAAGCCCTATGATTCACAATGTCCTAAAGAGTCTGAAGACTAGGAATACAAGAAAATTAATATCAATCCTAACCTTGGCAAAGGAAAAAAAAAAAAAAAAAAAAAGAAGGCTTTATCTTTAAAGAATTAATTTGCTTTAATTATATTGCTTTCCCAAAGACAAGTACTGCTTCAATCATGAACTGTTGGATCAGATGCAGGAGTCACTAGATGAAGTTATACTGCTGAGGTAATACACAATTAAATTTATTGCCTTCCCAAGGTTTAAACATTCTTATTTTCACCACATCTTCACACTGTTCTGTTGACCTGCCACTGCAGCAGGGCAAATAAAGAGGAGAAGCAAGGCCCAGGCATGTGAGAACCCTTGGTGGCCACGAGCTGATGGCTGGATGGCCCTTGGCTTTCCAAGCCATGTACCCAGCTTGGAGGTCTTTGGGCCAACCCCATGCACAAGACACAGCCTCACTCTGCCCTTGCCCAGTGCACTTAGGTACAGAGATGAGCAACTCCTGCCACGAGAGGCAGTGCTGTAGCTCCCAAACCCTGCCTGATGTGTGTGAACTGCCACTGCAGCTCCCAGGGAAGGTGCCAGGCACTCACCTGGGAGAGCTGGGTCCTGAACTCCTGGGCAAAGGACTTGAGAAGCGATGAGTTGGTGAAGCAGAAGGCGTGGTGGATATTGGCTGCCATGCTCCCTCCCGTGGCACCGGGATGTGCCAGGTACCGCGACAAGACCTGGCACAGCAGGGCCCTGAGGTTCCCTGCAGTGGAGTATTGGCCCTGGCTCTGAAAGAACAACAAAACATTCAGGGTAGCTGTAGAGCAACATTGTATTTGGGATGGTTCTAAAGGCAGTGATGAGACTTTTCATAAGGGATAGCAGTAACATCTGAAAAGCATTGTGGTTACAGCACTTACATATAGACAGAATTCTAACAGCCGAACAGTGTCACTAAAACCCCTCCAATTCCTCATCTGTTACAAAGAGAAATGTATTTGTAAGTGTTTGTAGGCCTTGACACCATAACACAAAAGCAGTGTCCATTACATGGTAACAAATTTCTATTACAAAGGAATTGATTCTATAAATATTAAATATATTTACAATAAACACACTGCACCTCTGATGCCACTGCAGGACTATCATGGGCAAATAAATACTTGAATGTCAAAGCCTGTGACATCATATCTTTAATTTCATAAGGAAGAAAATGTACTGCAAATATCTTAACTCACACAAGTTCTGAACAAAGTATCTCAGGGTATTTATTGTGTGTGACTATATTTTGTATTTCATGCTATTATGTCTCAAGGTTTGCCTGGTTTCTGCCTAGAGGATAAAAAAACTTACCACAAAGCTTAAAAATCCACCCACAATCACTGTGTTTCCAAAATAAAGCTCATTCTCATAATAGGGGAGATCCTAAAGCAATAAAAGCTGTGTGTTGGTACTTTGAGCTTCTAATTCTTTAAATATGAGAATATATAAATGTTCACACTCACCTACTATGCAAATACAGACTTACCTTCCCAAAACTGAGGATCTTGTTGAACATGTGGGTGCTGGAATTCAAGTTGGATGGTGATGAAATATTCTGAAGGTTTTTCTCTCCATGAGATACCAAATCCCCAAATGCTGCAATAACAGTTTGAAACACCGTATTTTACTTATGTCTTTTAAAACCTCTTTGCTACATAAAACCAGGACACAGAACAGCTACCTACAGCTTTGGGTGCATTATCAATCTGTTTCCAAAGGTACAGCCCATGGCATCCTGTAAGTACTTCAGGTTTTTTTTCTGATATAATTAAATTCTGGATGACACTGTAACTTATGGGGCCACAGCCTATCAATTTTAATTTTTTTTTAAATAAAATGTATAACTGAGTTCCTCCCTGACCATCAACATGAGTCAATAGTTCCCATAACTGTTCATTGATTTACTTTTCCACTCCTCACATCTCTGCACTTGGTCCCTTTTGCATTCTGCCTTTTTCTGTCTGTGCACCACAGAGGGTGCTGGCAGGAATGCTAATTGGAGCAGTGAATGGCTGGAGCAGAACAGGCAAATGCAAATCTGTAATCATTCATTTCATCGTGAGCTCCCTGCAGAAAGGACTATCCATCACGATGGCTTGCGGATTGTACCAGCCATTACCATCAATAAATAATAATTGTAATGATTTTATGGAAACTTTCAGACTGAAGGCTCCTTCAGGAAAGAGAATCACATCAGAGGAGAACATCACCAACAATAAATATCCACTCTAGCACAGAAGACAACTTATTTGCTGGATAAAAACACATTTGAAAAAAAAAAAAAAATCTTAAGCTGTTTATGGAGAATTTGTGGGTAGTAAAAGGGCAATATTCCATAAATAGCCAGGTCTCTAATTAATGTCCAATCAATCTTGCATTGCTCCTGTGAAGCACAACCATTTAATCCTGGTTTCTTGGTCAAATTACAAAGTCTTCTCTACAGACAGTTACTTGTACTTGTTCATAAAAATTTACACTAATATTGTGGCCACAGTCACGTGCCTCTATGAAACACATAAATCATTCCAGTAATGCCCTGAGGATTGCAGCTCTGTCCAGAGATCTTCAAAAGATCAGCCTGCAAAGATCAGAACTTCCCAGAGCAGCGAGTAACCTACCCAGTGAAGCATTCCTGCTTTCAGGAACCTCTGCACTCCATGGTGATGGCTGCCTGTCCTTGGCTACTCTGGATGAGCTCCCGTGCTTCCTGTGGGAAAGAAGGAAAAAGGAAAAAAAGAAGGGACACCTGTAACAACTACCAGAATCTCTTATCATTAACTTACTGCCTTAACTCAGGTGTCTATGGCTGGATTTCATGGCAGGTGTGTTGAAATCTGAGCAATGCAAAAGTCTGGTTCCTTCTGGAGGCCTGGCATGTATCTTGGGGAAGCAAATCTATAAAGTGCATGGCCTTACCAAGAAATCCTTCCAGACAACAGGACCTTACTCATCCATCCCAAACATTCCACTACAGGAGAAAAAGGTGGAAGAAGTTGTTGCTGAGCTTGGTTTTTGGACTTGGTTCCCTTTTATTAAGGGAAATTTCAAGCAAACATACCATGCACACTTTGGTAAATTCCTCTAAGGAACAGAATCAAAGGTGAGAACCTTGCCCATTTTCTCTGCTGACCTCTGGTTGTACATAGTTTTAGGGCAAGTTATAAAACAGTTTAACAGGAGCTTCAGTGAGTTGCACAATGGGAGAGGATAAACACAGCCTGAATTAGCTGAATATTACAAAACAATATATCCAGGTTGTGAAGGGCCACAGCTCAAACACTTTGTGACAAACTCACCAACGGGGATCCTGCACCCGAGGCAGAGCTGCACCTACTCATCTGAAGCTTTCCCCTCCCCAAGGAATCTTTTCCTGAGGTTTTAGACCCTGCTGCATCCTTCTAGTTTTGCTGTGGCTATTTAATAGTTGGTGTTTTCCCTTGTAGAACACACCAAGGCTGACACTGACCCTACAAGGGTAGGTATGGCTACATATCTATAATGATACTTCCCACAGACAACCTCGAGCATCAAGAGTGGTCAAGATGCTTGTTAATGACTCATGTTCTTGATACAAAATTAGGCCAAATGCTTTGATTTTCATTTGGCAGGAAAAACCACCTATTTCCTAAACAGCTTTTCAGAAACCAAAAGCAGAAAGCAAGGAGGATTTGTAGCTATTGAAACCCATGGAAGACCTCCAGCTTTGGCACTAGAAGCTCCCATTTCTTCATTTCAATACCCCAAATGAACCATTGTTTAGCATGCCCAGGGAAAAGCAATGACACTGAGGAACAGAGCTGTGAATCCAGGCATCTGGTCTCCATGTGGCTTTGCCTTCCCTCCTCTCTTCTGCTGCATGACCTTGAATTTTATTAGGATTCACCTTGTGCAATTTCAGTTGCCCATAACCTTAGACATCCTTCCTACTCATGGAGAAATTCTGACTTGGCCTGGGAAATTAGTCCCTCTGCACTAAGGAGGATCCTTAAGGAGCCACCAACCCCAGGACTGCCTGGTGTGATCTCTGGTGGGGCCCATTTTAGCTCTTCAGGCTCTCAAGCTCTGGCCAAGGGGGATTTTGAGACTGACTATGGAGCAGCCTCTCACCTGAAAGCAAAGATGGGCAAGCAGGGACATTGTGAGATGCCCAGATTTTTAGCTCTCCATGAGTCAGCCAGGCTGAGCATGTTCCCCAAGGGTCTGTCAGAACTGGGCAGCCAAGATGTAGAAACCACCCTGGCTGGAATGCCTCAAAGTAAATGCTACTTAACTTCAAATGGAATGTCAAGAAATTGAAATGGTCCCACTGAACTTTTCCATTTTCAGCAAACTGACATTCCAACAAAACGTGCCAAGCCAGCTCACACTGCAAATCTCTGTACTTTTGTGGGCAAAAATAGTTTCTGCATTATCAGGTGTTACCCAACATGTTTGATGGCCTGCAGAGAGGACATCCATTCTGGCTGGCACCTGGAGGAACTGCTCAAAGATCCATCCAAACTTCCAGCTAAAGCATCCTGAACTGATCCCTCTCAGATCAGCATTCTGGACTGCTCTGGGGGAAAGTCTTATCACTGACCTGATCCACAGTCATGCAAAAAAAATGTTCCTTGGCCTTGATCTGGGTGAGTTTTTCTCAGGCAGCAAAATTCCCTTCAGTAGAATATTCAAGCCTGAATAAGTGGACACATTTCTGAGAGCTGTTCCTAATATGATTATTTCTGAAGTGTCCAGTTGCAGTTGATATTCTCTTTTCTAAGTGTCAGACAGCTGTTAGAAGAGGTAGTTGAGATATATCTGCTGTGAACAAACTTGTGCACATATACAGATATTCATGGATGCTCCCTCCCCCTCAAAACAGGCTTTGTTTTACAGCTCCTAACATCTGGAAATATTCAGATTCCCTTACAGTCTGAGGGATGAGATGTCATTAAGCCTTGGCAGCAAATCTTCTGGTGTGTATGGTGTGCCCTTACACCTGGCATCGGAATCACACAGCACCGTTTGCAGGAACGGGAAGAAGCCTGCGCTGGGAAGGTTTCGGGGTGCAAGATAACCTGGAGGAAGAAAGAGAGAGAAAATGCCATTATGACAATGAGGACATGCACATCTTCACCACATGTTCCTGTCAGGATGTGCTATTTTCCCTCCCTAAACAACAGGACAGATTCACAGTTTCACTGGGGCTCCTTTCACTGACTCCAGCCTGGCAGTATCATCTGCCAAACCCCACTACAAGCACCTCCTCAACACTGACAAAGCCATCACAGGCTATTTAATCATAGAATGGTTTGGCTTGGAAGAAACCTTGAAGGTTGCCCAGTTCCAATGTGCCTGCCATGGGCAGGAACACATCCCACTAGACCCAGTTGCTCAGGGTTCCAGTTAATAGAAAGAAGAGCCTAGTTATTTGTTCATAGGATACCTGTTGGTCCTGAAGCAACTGCAGATTTCCCCCCTTCACTCCAAAATCCAAGAACAGGAAAGAAATGAAAAAACCCCCCTTAGATTAAGATAGCCTAATTCTGCCTTTAAAAAACAAAATAAAGTAAAAGCAGGCGCATGGCCAGAGGCTCCCATGAGAACACGCTCTCCAACACTGTTGGATTGGTTTCTATGCAACGCCACAATCTTTATTTCCAAGCCAGGCTGTTAAAACAGGGCTTTGTCTCAGCTTTTACCACAGGAAGGGGCAACACCAGGACCAAGAACACCCTTTGCCTTTTGTGCAGAGCTGCCCCAGGGAGGCAGAGGAGAAATCCATCACCACCACACCCCCTGTGTGTCCTCCCAGCCCAGAGCAGCTCCAGCACCATCTGCCTGGTCACCTGGGATGCTGGCAGCCAGTGCTGAGGGATGAGATCTGTGTCCCTGTCTCCATGTGGACCAGAGCAATGAGACACTCGAGTATTTTATGTGCCACTTGCCCTGTGCTGCTCACTGCCAGCCCACAGAGTTCACAGCTGCTCTTCCTCTCGGAGACAAACGCTCTCATAAATCTCCTAACTCTTTTGCTGGATCACAGCAACGTATTATTTCAAATAATCATTTGGAAAATTACCAGGGGAAGGACACTGCTATTATTTCTGCTATGGAAAGGAGCCAGATTTGCTGAAGGCCTGCAGGCAGGCTTGTGGTAACTGATTACCTTGCTCTTTAGTCTTCAAAGATGACCCAAGACTCTCACACAGACACAGCTTTGTCTCTCACCCTTCCAACAAGGACATGGTACTACATTTGTACAACATTTACTCATTATAGCAGTGGTCAGCCACCAGATGCTCCCAGAAGGTTTGGCAGGGGTAGGTAGAATGCACAGCTGTTGGTCCCCTTGATGGAGACTGGATTTTCCTGAGCTTTCCTCAGCACAGTTGGTCACTGCATTTTTGGGTCACAACACAAGAGCTCATGCTTTAGCATGGGAATTCTCACTGCTTTGGGCAGCAACTGGCACAGAGACCTCTGAAACCTGCAGAGGTACAGGCACCCATTTTGATGGTGGTGTGATTCTTCTGCACACCTCAGTGGAGAGTTAGGAGTACAAGAGAAAATTAAAGGACGTGGATACCTGCCAGAGGAGAAGGTTCCCTGCTGTGGGAAGCTTCCCCCAACACCCCCTGCATCCCTAAAGCCACCCCAGGAGTTACACCTCTCTCTCCCTCCTTCCCTCAGGAGTTACACAGCTGGCTGAACAAGCTCCTGGTAACCACAGGGCTCTAAGGGCAGTGAAAGAGCTCTCTTGTCCCTGCAGGCAGAACTTCTGGTGTTGGGGCCACAGGACCAAGCATCCATCAGTCTAAAGGTGTTGGAGGGTAATTAATCTGCTGCCCATGAGGGAAACTCCAGAGCAGGGCACTTCAATCTAGAAGCATCTTTGTGTGAGCATCCCTGCTGTGTCTGTGGTGTTTTCCCTTTGGGATCACCAATTACAGCCCTGCACAGCGTTCTGCACACATGGGCATTTCCCTCTCATCTTCCTTCTGATCTCCCACACCCTCTTTCCCATGCAGGGCATTGACTTGCACAACAATCCAAAAACACACACCACAAGATCTCACTGGATCAGTATCCCTACCAAAATGAAGCTTCAAAGATGTGGGAAGCCATGAGGGATGTGTGGGATGGAGGGCACAGCCTCAGTGAGGTGTAGGAGCCCCACCCTTCACTGCCCTCCACATCTACCAACACCCACACAGCCAGGAGCTAAGCTCATGCCTCTCAGCACACCAGGAGCAGCTAAAGCTGTGTAATTCCTCAGGGTAAGGCTGAATGGGGAACACAAGGATGGGTCTGGAGAGCAATGGTCTTCTCCAGAGACGTGCAAGATGTTTACAGAGGTGATTAAGCAAGAGATCCTGATGAATCCAGATCAGAGGAAGACTCTTCCTTGAGGTACAAGGAGCAATAACAAATTTTAGAATTGGACTCAAATTTGGCACACTTTGAACAAAGTGGGCAATTAAACAATCAAGTTTTCACACAAGTGAAGTGTTCAGTGTCAGAACACAGCAATGGCATCGGTTCTCTCTTTTCTTGTGAAACAGCAGCCCCAAATATAAAGAGCCAGGAATTTGTGACCTGAAGTTTGGAAGTGTTTCCGCTCGAGCTGGTGGCACAATGCCTGTGAGGACACTGTTGGCCTGTGAGGCTGAGGCACACGGGAAGGCTCTGCCAACTCTCAGCAGATGCTGAGCAGTTTGCTGGCAGCTGGCTGCAGCCATGGGGCCTGATCCATCCCTGAGTCACTGCAAGCATGAACCAGTGTTACCCCACGATGCTCTTGGCACAGGAGCAGTGGCAATGCCAGGGAGGAATCTTCTGGAAGAGACCTGGGCTCTGACAGCAGTTAGAGAATTAAGGAAGTTTTTTTCAGAAAGACCGTGACACAGAAAAATCCCAAATGTCTGGGCCAGATTCCCATGTGCTGTAAGTTAGACCCAGGCTGGTCCTCAGCCCTGCATCTGCTCTACAAATTTTAAATCTCTCCACAGTGATTAATGTCCCAGCCTGGAGTATAACACCCCCACTAATGGCCTCAGCAGTGTTTCTACTGTTGGAAATCCCTTAATGTTCTCCTTCTCCCACTCAAACCTGCAGCAAAGCCATATCCAAGCCCCAACTTCATGATCCCACATCAGACACTAGAGAAGATCCACAATACATAACAATTTTTATTTATATTTTTTTCCAATCTCCCCACTGCCTTTAGCTTTAAACCTCTTAATTTGCTAAAACTATAATTTCCCTTGAAGGGTCCCACTACCAGTGCCTATGAGTCAAGGGGGAGAGATCACTGCACCCACTGCTGCCACGTGTCTGAGCTGAGAGATCACCTTCTCATATTTCTGGCCAAACTGACACCTCTGCAACCAAAATCCAAGCCCAGATCTGTATCCTGTTAGCAAAGACTGACTTTGGGTCTGCCAGCAGCAGAATCCCAAGCACAGTGGTTTTTATTGTGTCTTCTCACAGAGTTTGGATTTCCTACCCTCACTAAGAGAAGGGCTCCAAAATAAAGGGAAAAGGAATCCCAAAGGGCAGAGGAGGCCAAGGGCTCAGTGCTGCATGGGCTGGTTCTCCCTGTTCAGTAGCATCTAACCAGGCCAGCCACATCTCCAAGAGCTGGAAGGAAACAAGGCATGCAGAGCAGTAATAATAAACATAAGATACCAATTAATGCATGCATGCCACTGGAAATTCTGGCTTTTCCCCATTTGCTATCATAAAAAAAAAAAATAATTAATTTCTCCTATTTTTCTGAATGCTGTAAATTCCAGCACGCTTCCCTGCAACATGAGCAAAACATTTTGTTTTCTTCAGGTAAAGGTGCTTGGTATAATAACAATGAGAAATGTCAGGATGGTTCTAAATGTCATACAAGAGGGATGAAAATTACTATTTCAGTATGGTCTATAAGATTAATTGAAATTGACCCAAATGTTTAAACCTAAATGGACTGTGTTTCACATTGCCACATTGATTTTGCTGCTTCCACTGCACTGAGGTTTGTGGCATTTCCATGATAGATGTGTCCAGCCATTTGCTGATCCAGCCAGGAATTCAGCAGATCAGAGGCACAGCACCACAAACACAGCAGCCCCCAGCTGACTTTTTCTGGTTTCTACCCACCCCTAGTTTAGTGTCGTATCACCACCACTCCTTGGGCATAAAAAAATTCTCTTGCCTTCAGAATTCACACACTCTGACACTTCCTATGCTCTAAGTCCTTCCAAATCCCTCCCACAGTTCATAAAAAAATCCATACAAACCTCAACTTTGCTACTGGTGAATTGGAAGTACTAATGATCAAATGGCTTCATTAGGAAGTATTGTGTTTAATTGAAAATGCATTCAGTCATCGCCAAATCAAAGGAGCCAGCATCATAACTGGGACTTTTCAGATAGGGAAAAGGTGGCCAAAAAGTGGTTTGATAAGGAAAGAAATAAAGTTAGGATTCAGTGATTAAAAGGGTGAAAAAATGATCACCCCTCACAACACAGGGACAGCAAAACACGGTGAGATCAGGACATAACCAGCAAACAGGACCAAAAACACCTTTTTGTAACAAATACCAAAATGTTGTAGAACTTACTGCCATGGGATAAAGCACACATTGATTTCAAAAGAATTAGACAAATTCACAAAAATAGATTTGTCAGCAACTACTAAATATGATCACTTGAATTAAACCCCTTCAGCTTCTGGCTGAAGAAATTTTAAACCTTTCAGGATTTTTGTAGTGGAGGGAACACTGTGCTCTGTGTTCCTACACCTCTCTTGAAATCATCCCTGAGCAGTGGGGATCTAACCCAGAGCAGCAAAAGACCCTGAAGTGTTTATCAGCTGTGATCCATATTTATCTCAAGAGTCACAAAAACTTCTAGTGAGGATATTTCCCACTCTGGTGACCTCCTCCCAACTTTCTGTGCCAAATTTTATCTGTGTTTGTGTACACACAACCTTCTGTCTTCCCTTCTAGTCTTTAAACTTTATTCCTCTGCTTTTTTCAACAACCAAAAAGAGAAAAGTGCCTGTTTCATGGTGTGATAAGGATTCTGTTTCCCTTCAACCACGTGCAATTTCCCATTTCCAGTTTTGTTCACATCTATTTATCAGTAACAACTTAAGCTGCCTTTTTTTTCCTTTTCTTTTTTTAGCTAATGCTAGGACTTTCAATCTATCTCCAAAAACTAAACCAAATCATCAAATCTATGGGATGAGATTAATTTTTAAGCAGGGTACCTTTTACACATGAATACCCAGCTGGCTTATGCCTTACCTATTAAAAGAGAATATTTAATTGTCCTGGCACTTCTATTGCTGTGACATTTCGGTGCAATTCTTTTCTATCTAATTTGACCCTCCCCTGGCATAATTTAAGGCCATTTCCTCTCATCTTTTCACTTGAGACATGGCAGAACAGATTGATCCCCACCTCACTACAGCCTCCTTTTGCATCTCCTGATTTTTGAAATGAAAGCTCAGCAGGACCCCGGATAAATCCATTCAAGCCCCCTGGACACCCAGTGCGGCTGGGTGAGATTCAAAACCTTGCGTTTTTTTATCTTTACAGCAACAGGATGGTTGTTTTCTCATGATGTCCTCAGCTGCCTGCCTAGGACACTGCAATCAAAGCAGCAGACAACTCACAGCCAGACTCGACCTTCCCTCTGTGGCCTCCACGGAAGAAACATTTCATTTCATTACCCAGTTCTTCCCCCAAGCACTTCAGGCTCTGCAGTAAGACCAGCCTAGAGCAGACACCATCTACTTCCACACTTATTAAGACTGGGCAAGCTGGTTTTGCTGGCCCACAAACCATCCACTTCCACCTTCTTATTTAAGGAATTAAAAATCAGCGCTTGGATCTGATCGCATCGGGTTCATGGACCGATCAGGGAGAACACAAAGAGCAGAGAGCATAAAAATCACAAAGGAGCTAAAGAGCAGCAGGTGTAAAGGGTGGAGAAAGAAGCTCCAAACCAAAGACAGGAACAAAGGGGAGGAGGTGGAACCTGGAACCCTTCAAAGAAGTATTGCAAGGTGGGGAAATGAGAGGTGCTGTCTGCACCACGAGGCAGAGCTGAGGAGGTTGACAGTGCTAGGAAGGGATGCTCCGCTGCCTGAAGCACAAACACACCAGGAGAAAGCAGGAACTGCACACAAGCCCTTTTCCTCAGGGCTTTTTTTAAGCAATATTTAATGCAGACAAGGCTAACCTGGCCTTGTAACACAGCCAGGTTGATCTTGTATGCATGAGCAGCAGGGGACTACCCAAAAAAGACCAAGGAAGAGAGTCAGGACACTTCCCAGCAAGAAACTGGAACCTAAAAGCTTAAATCCATATCTAGACTCTTGCAAAAACAACTGCACAAAAACTGTATTTACCCAAGCAACATCTTTCAATTCTGAGTACCTCCAGAGCCCAGGTTTAGATTCTTTAAACAAAAGTGACCTCCTTTCCAGAAACACACACATCAACAACTGCTAATTTCAGTCTAAGCCAAGCTGCTCAGCACCTTTGGAAAAATGCTTCTGCCCTTTTAGATCCCAGCACCTGGACTGAGATGTTTGAGGAAGTCAGTTAGAATTGAGTGACTGCCTCAAGATCCTGCTTCAATGAGGAAGGAAAAATTACAGTGGTAAGTCAGGAGTTCCCAGTTCCAACTCTAAACATCCTTCAGTCACACCCCAGTAGGTGGAAGAGTCTGTGGAATGAAAGGGAAGTGTGGAGATTTATGGCCAGGGAGGCATTACAAATATCACAGTGCTCTCTTTAAGCAATTGGTCTCCAAGCTAATGGGAAGACATTATTATATTATAATAATTACATATTTTATATATATATATATATATATAATAATATTATATATTATTACTGTATGGCTGGGCACTGCTTCTACATGCAATATGTATATAAATCAATGTATATGTCTATTCCAGCAAATGTGGAGTTAATTAATATGAACCATACCCACTTCAGCTCTGGTTGAATGAAAAACAGGGCTATATGGCAGTCTGCTCCCTAGCACAACAGAATGAAACAAAACATTCATACCAAAGCCAGAAACCTGATGAGGCATTTTGCTAATCGCTGCAGATGAGCACAGACAAAAATCTAATGTGTAGAAAAGGGGGGCAAACTGGCACAAAAGAAAGGGAGGGAAATGAAGCAGTGTAAATGAACACAAGGAGTGAGGCTGCTCCACCACAGGCAAGTGGTGAAGGAGAACCTGAAGTCTGATGTGTGCTTGTCTGTGTGCAGAATAGGCTGAACCCTGGAGGTGGATTATGACTTGCATAAATACCCATGACTTATCCAAATGAATGGAGTGGCCTGTGCAGCTGAGCCATCACCCCAACTCCCTGTAATTAACATGGGAGCCTATTATTTTTTCCACATTACTGGGAAAAGAGATGAGTACAGGTGCCTCCAACTAAGAGGCAAATTCCTACAAAGTACAGCATATTTTCAGAGATTTCTCACCTCCAGGCGAGATACCTTCTAAGGCATCGCAAATCTCTGCTCAGGGGCTCGCACTGATTTTTCCAGGCAGTTCTGAACCTGCTCAAATCCTAGCTACCCTCCACAATAAGACTGAATTCAGCTCAGGGAGAGTGGATATCCTGGGCCTTCCTTCTCCCAGGAGCACTGGAGCCAGGAATGAGAGCAGAGTATCTGTTCCACACAGCTCTGGCTCTGAGCTAGACCCAAACAGCTGTGCTGGTACTGACCAGCAGAAAAGTGACCAATTCTGATGATATTTCCCCAGAAAATTGGCTGCAAAGAGCAGCCTCGTGGAGGACTCTGCTGCTGAGGCTCTCTCTGACACACATCTCTGAGTGAATGCAATGCACCCTTGCAGGCATCTTCACAATTCTGGGGAAATCTGGGTGGAAATTCTGGGCAGAGGTGATGGGTAGAAAGTGCTTCGCTGGGAAAAGCTCTGCCAAGGAACTCCCTGGCAGAATCTGGTGGATTTAAGAGCAGACTCAAGAGCACAGCTGCTTTTCATGAAGAAGAACTGTCTGTGACAGAGGCACGGGTTCCACAGCCCAGCTGTCCCTGGGGGTGCAGAGCCGGGGTTGAACAGGAGCAAGGTTTGTCCCACATCCTCTCCACAGCCCAGCTGAGCCAAGTGGAGGGGTAACCACACCCAGGAGAGCTCCTACCGGGAATTTGGACGAGGTCAGACTGCCAGCAGGGGATAGGAGGCCAGCAGGAAAGGAAGAAATCGGGCGGGGAGGGTGTGACAGGGTGTGACAGGGCTGGTTAAAGCAAGGAGTGTAATTGGGCTCCTCTGCAGACTGAGTGGGCTGAGCCCTGAGGGACAGATTGTATCTTGTACACAGTTCCCATACCTTGCTAAAACCCGTAGGATGGAAAAGGACTCCTGTCCCTGCTCTAGAAAACAGGAGATACAGGCACAAAAGTCTGGATGATACCATCAAACCCAGTAGCTTTCACCTGCAGGCTTCCAGTCCAGAGTTTCCTATTCCACACATACACATCCCCATGCAAAGACAAAGGCTGAAATAAAAAAGTTAAAAGTCACAACTGCAATGTGAATAGTAAGTTGGATGAGGATTTTGTTTGTAAGACTCTGGGATCATCACAGAAACTGGGTATGCAGACAGTGAAATCTCTTTTTCATTTCTCCTCTGAGCAACAATCTCTGCTGGCCTGGAAACACATCATCAAACCGAATCCCTGATTAAAAAAGAGAGATTGTTTTTTTATACCTCCTAGATACAAGATGCTTAAGTTGTGAAGAAAATGATTTATCAGACTTCAGCTCCTTGTTTTCCTCAGTTCTTAGTTCTCCTGTGAGCATCTCTTGAATGGTGACATTTATTTGGCATGTCATTTCCCTCTGAAGCTCAGCCTGGCACAAGATCCCTTTGCATTAAGTGCTACACAATATAATTCAGCACAAGCAACTTGCTCCTGCAGGAAACCCTTGCCATTTGTTCACCCTTGACTGATATTTGCCAGGTAATTTCTCTACATAATCCTCCATCTACCCAACGTGTATTAGCTGCCCTTCAGAAGAAATTACTGTCTCGAATTTGAGCTGTTTTAATTGAATAAAACCAAAAAACAAAAAACCCAAAAGATTTCATGATATTTCTGTGGCCCTGAATACACAAGATAAGCTTTCAGAGTGGGATTTTCTGTGGGGTTATCTCTAAGGCTCCGTGCCGCTGATTCTGTGCTTCCTGACTTTTGTCTACCTGCAATAATCTCTTGACAGCAGAACTGGGAACTGCTTCTTGTCACTGCTTAACAACTCTGTCTTAAGGCAGGCATTGGAACTCAGCATAAGGTGAATTTTATGAATAAAATGAATAAAATTCCCTTCTGTAATAGTTTTCCTAGATGTGTCCACCCCCACCTGCTTCTCTATCAAAAAGGAAAGTTCCCAAGTGAATTATCTTTTGCTTTTCAAGCAAAAAGTTTGATACATATTTTTTCCAGTTGTCAAAAAAAAAAGAAAAAAAAAAAGAAAAGAAGAGTAATTGTCAAGCAACTGCTCTTATTTAACTGTTATAGCAGCAGAAACTGGCTGTTTGATGCTCTGGTTAGCATCCTTCTCTATTCCCTTGGGATTCTTAGATGGTCTCTGAACATCTGAATCACAAGAATACACCAAAACCAAATTATTTTCTTGGAAAAAAACTCTCTTGCAGTAGAGAGCTCCTATCATCCACTTCTAAGAGAGACAGATGCCTACTCACATACTTACTGAGACTTGTACTAAAATAAAATTAATCTACAGAAGGAAAGGGAACTCATCCAAAGATACTGCCCAAGCTTCCCCTTTCCTGCAAAGCACAACTGATGGTGCAACTTGCAGTTAATAAGATTATTCCTGTTAATTCATTAAGGCAGAGATGGGATCATCCAGAGCAAAAGAGCTCCGAATAAACAAAGATTCAAACTAATAACTGTGTCAAATGAAAGAATAAATATTTCCCCATTCAGATGGTTCTCTTGACATCCAATTTATCTGGCTTATTGGGGACAGGAAGTACAACTGATGGGGCAGCGTGGGAGGTCTGCATTTCCACACTCGGCAAAATCCAGGGTTTTCACAAAGTGCAACGTGTCAGGTCTTGCCTGCTCCAACTGGTTCAAGGGAATTCGGGAGAACCTGGAATATATAACATGCCTAAAGAGGTCTTTTGCTGACAGCAGATGGGCTTGGGGTTAAAAAATGATCCCAAAACATCAAGAATGTCCTTTCCCATTAAAGAATTCCTACGATACTTTCAGGAAGAACTTGCTCTGGCTCTCCATCCCTGCCTACAGAAGGAGGTACGCAATGCTTCACTGGGATTAGGCTGTAAACTCTCTGCAACAAGGACTATCCTAATTGTATGTCTGATACTTGTCACAGGCTGGTCCTTTCTCACACCTCACAGAGGAACGAGGAGTTTCTAACCAGAGAATCACACCTGCCACTCACCAGGGTGAACATTCCCAGCGTTCAGAGGCAGATTCCTTCCAGCCACATCTCACACATGGGATAGCTACAAACATTGGGAGCCAACTGATTGTCTCCTCTGCTGCCAGGCACTGTCTCCTCTCCTCCTGCATCAGTCTCCCTGCCCCAAACACAGAGCCCCAACCTTGCCCATGCCAGGGCTTTGCTCCTGCCAGGCCTATGACAGTCCCATGTCTCTCTGCTATCAACCAGATGTTGAAAATCTTCAAGGTCCCTTCCAAGCCAAACCATTCTATGGCTCTATCATTTGATTCAATTCAAAACAGACACTGTGAAAGAATAAAAAGCTCCCAATTGGATGAACTCTTTGCTCTGTAACTTCATGAACAAATATTCCCAGGGCTGGGACATGCTTCTGATGGTGGTAAGGACTCACTGATCAGCAAGAGTGCTTTAGAGCAGACCCAAGTGCATTTCTGCTCTGAGATGGACACTTCCTGACCCAAGGAGGTGGCTTGCAAGTGAGAACCAGCTTGTGCAAAGTTTCACCCATTTGACCCCAAACAACTATTGACCCACCCAAGGAACTGCTATTTTTATTACAAGGGGCTCACATGCACCATCAGGTCCCAGGAGCCAAGCAAGTTATTACTCTTCAACTGAGCCTTAGCAGCGAGATAATTTAATATGCACATTTTGCCTGTGGCATGCAGAAGGTAAAAGTTCTCACATTGACCAGTCTCATGTTTGCCACCTCACCTCTGTAATCACACTTGCAGCCTCTGCCCTCACTCATTTTACTGAGTAAGCTCTCCCCCAGCTGCCCTCTTCTCTCTCCTGGAGTTCATCCTGGAAATTTATATTGCTCTCTACCTAGCAGTATCCGAATAAATCTTGGTGAGACAGTTCTTTAAGGTTGTTTTCTAATTATAAAGCCAATTTGAAAAAAAAAAACCAAAAACACATGAGCAAAAACAACCTCAGAGGAGCACACACATTTTATTTACAGCATGATGCATCCCAGGAAATCTCCACTGGAAACTACACGGAGCCAAATTTGTAAAAGTAACAAAACACATCAAATGAACACATCAGTCACTGAAATGAGAACTAAACCCCACAGACATATAAACAAACCAGTTACTTACAGTTTTGCTGTGGTTCTGGAGGGAATTTGAGACGGATAATGGCCAAGATTATGAAAACAACCACAGGCCAGGAAATTAAAACAAACGACCATACCTATAAAACAGCAATGAAAATATATCGGTTACATTTGTAGCACTGACGTTACCCAGAGCCTGTCTGGAATGTACAAGCAGTGCCCTAAGTGAGTTATAAGGTGCATTGTAAATCACACCTGTCTTGGCATGCATACAATTAAAATCCAAGCATTATCTATTCCGGAAGAAACACTACCGAAGATTTTAAGAGCAAATAACAAGGCTGAAAGCGGCACAAGGTTTCAGTTTGGCTGATAATTATGGGGGACAGTGTTTACCCAGCTTTGAGACACTGCTATGTCACAGTAAAGGCATGCTGGGAAACACCAGCCAAAAGATAAAGCAGCTGCAGCGTGAAAGCTTGGTTTCACTTTCAGTGAAATGATGGGTAACTAGGACTTTGACTGAACTATACCCCAAAATTCAAGTGTTTGACAAGCCTACAGCGTTTTTCCATTAAAAATTCAGCTGTTATTCACAACCACTGGATCCTCATGGCAGAGCTGGAAGGAAGGATTTTCACAGTGGTCATTCACAAGATGTGGAGCTCAAGCATGGTAAAGAAAGGGGTTTATGGAGTTGTGCAACCTACAGAATGCACATCTGAACACCCATCATCAAGGACAAAGCCCTTATAACAGCTTCTGACCCCAGCAGCCAAAATCCCTGGCACCTTTCCATCTCCAGCAGTCCATACAGATGAGCTGAGATGATTCCCAGAATGGTTTTGGTTAAAGGGACCCTAAAGCTGATACAGTCCCACCCCCAGCCATGGCAGGGACACCTCCCACTATCCCAGGGTGCCCCAAGTCCTGTCCAACCTGGCCTTGGACACTGCCAGGGATGGAGCAGCCACAGCTTCTCTGGGAAACCTGTGCCAGGGCCTCAGCACCCTCACAGGAAGGAAGTCCTTCTTAATATCTAATTTAAAGTGGAAGAGAAATCATGTATTATTCCCCTAATGTGTTGAAAAACACATGAACACGTATAGAACTCTTGTCCCTGACATGAGGGTTGCCCCTTTCAACAGACAAAAATTAAGAAAACACTAGAATCAATCATCTAGTATAGTAAACCAATCTGGGGAGGATGCCCAAAATCTTGAAATACAAACCTTGGAGTATTGTGAGCTAGGAAATTGTAATTTTTCAAATAATCCCCTGCTTTTGCACTAGCTGGTGAGCTGGCTCCCATGTTGACTAGATTAAGAGTTTTCCATCCATCAGTAGTTAAACTGAAACTATTCTGGGCTACAAAATTGCTGTTCTATCTCCAAGCCAATTTTTGGAACTGCAAAGATGTCTTTTTTCAAAATAATCCAGTTTTTCATCCTTGTGTTGTTATTTTTTTTAGATCAGCACATATTACTCAAAGCTGTTTTTCCAAAGTAATTCCAAGCCCATAACCGTGTTTTAATTTCCTGTAGCACTCGCTGGAACATGAAGCCAAACAGACAGACAGACAGACAAATCCTGGAGAGCAATTCAGCTTAAAGATGGTTGTTCTATAGCAACTCCATCCCTATCGTCCCTAATGAGGTGACTCAGGCTTGAAAGTAGGAGCAAATTCATGTCCCAAAAGAGGTGACAGACATCAAACCACGAGGCACACCCCCACACACCCCTTTAGAGGGTGCTCCTATAATTTCAGCATTCAGCCACATTTTAGCTCAGACAGACAGTACCTTTCCTGCTTTTTATGTATACACTGCCAACTTGTAACAAGATCCATCACTGACACTGACATATTTTAGTACTTTTTTTATATCAGATGCTTTCCCTATAATCAGTCCCCCAAACACGCAGTTTAACTGTGATTAATTCTCATGCAAATGGTATTATTACTGTGTCCTCCTTGTTTAGCACCACACAGGCTAAAGTAAAATTATGGGGTAACAGCACAGAAACTGATATTAGTCAGAAGCTGCCTAAAGGAAGGGCTGGACATCTGTCACATTCCTGGGACAATAAATGAATACTGATTGTTCCTACTCAGGAAAATTGTTGTCCCTCCCCATTTTGAGCTACAATGGTGCTTCTATTCCCCACTTTCCAGACATGTCTTCTCTCAGTTTTTCTGTCCTGTGACTTAACTGGATTTAATACTAGCTGGGTACATCAGTTACAACATCACAGCATTCCCACTGTCCCAGGGATTTCTAGTGAACAAAAACAAGACAAGCACCTTGGCCAAACTGCTTCAGGTGGAACATGTTCACTGAAATGGAACCACAACCAATCTCAATCTGCCTCTTGGGACAGTAAGAACGGTGATGTAGGTTGCATAATCTCTTAGTTGCTGGATTATTTCACTGCTAAAAATTGATTTAATCACTCAGAGTTTGCTTAGGATCTCTGGCTGAGTGCATGCATTTTCTCTCCCCCTCCTGCCTCTGTTTAAATCATGAAGTGCAACACGCAAGAGGCATCAATATCTCCAGTTCCCTTTGGCACTCAGACCCAGCTTTGCTCCCAAAAAGAACTGAGTTTACCTCCTCACACCCTCCTCAGTCTGAGCAAGCTCCCTAATTTAGTGCAAAAGAGGAAATTAAGTAGGGCTGCAAGGCATGCCTGCCATGAAACAGTCAGCAGTGGCCAGATTTTTATTTTAATTGACATTTCAGTTGTACAGAGTTGATATTTCAACTCCACAGGAAACCAGAATTGCAGCAAGTCAGACTGTGGTCAGAAGCACAGGTAGGGCTTAGGTGGCATTTACTCTGGGTACACAAGAGCTAAAAGGGACCCAAGCCTTCTGCTTTTAACGAGGCTGTTACATTTTTCTCAAGAGAAATTAGAGTTAATTTATTTGGATTCTTCTGCATCTCAGGAAAAGTGTATTTTGCAGCAGAGAAGAACACTCCAATGGCGCACAGCACATCCACAGGAGTCAGAGGCACTCAGCACCTCTCTGAATCAGGCTCCACAAACAAGAGATAGGGCAGGGTAAGCTGCAACAGACCTTGCAGAAGCACACAGTCACACAAGGACTTTCACTTCATCCTCACATCACGCCCTCCATGGCCATTTCTCTTTGGTCAGCATTTCCTGTGCCTGCCAAGGTTTCCATTCCACTGAGACAAGTCTAAACCCCACTACGTTTGGGTTACTGGGGCACAGGTTATGGTGCAGCTCCCTGAAATCTTCTGCTGAAAATACCACACCCAGCTGTACCAAAACTGGACTGGGACAAAACTGCTCTGCCTGGCTGTGCAATGCCCCCCTAAGGAACATTTGCTCCCTGATGCTGTTGCAGTTCAGATCACTCTCTGGACATTGCTGGCAATGGTTCATCTTTTGGACAGAAAGATCATTGGGGTGTTTGATTTGCAGTACAGTGGACTGCACTGGAAATCTGTCCTACCTGCATCTCTCAGAGCTACTTTTTTCATCATCCATCCTTTAGAAATAGCTCTGTGTAAGAGCAGCCTCATCACCCCCAGGGGCTCCTCAGAGGCTGTACACCAGCCACAGGGTCTGCTCACATGGCAGCAGGTACAAACTGCAGCCTGAACTCAGGTCTGCATGCTTTTGTTTGCACAGACTGTCCCAAGGGAACAAGAGAGGCATTCATGGTACTCAATGTGGACTCCTGAGCCCTCATGCATGAGCTTCACACAAGACCCACCTTCTCTGCCATTCCCTTCCTTCCTTCTGCTTCTACCACCACCCTCCCATTCTAACAGCACAACCTTCCTCTCTGCAGTGTTCCCCTCGGTCCTCAGCTCCCGGCGTTCCCAGGCTCCCCCTCCTGCACTCCCCTGTTCCCACACTCACCAGCTGCCTCTTGACACTCAGCCAGTTCTTCCAGAGCAGGATCCTGAGGTGCTGGGAGAGCGCAGCCATCCTTGGCTCGCCTGACCGAAAGAGAGGGGGCTGCGTGTTCCTCCTCCCCGCGCTTAGGAGGCAAAAGTGGAAGCTCTAACCCAGAAGGGCATCCAGTGTCCGAAATCCAGGCCTCTGCCTCTTCCCCACAGCATAGCTCTGAAGCAGCTACTCCATCCACTTGTGGCTGCTGTACTCCCAGGAACTGTGGCTCTTGTCCTCACAGCAATAGCTCCTAGCAAATTCAACAGGTTCTTCCTCTCCGGGAGGGCGGGTAGATGCAGCAGCCTGCCTCCACTTGTGTTAATTACAATATCCAGCCTCTCCTGGATGCTCCCTGTCCAAGCCCTAACCGATAAAATGGATAGCATTCCAAAAAGATGCTTCTGCTTAAACAAAAGGTGATGCATGCCTCCTCCTCCCCATGATGAAACTCCCCGTCGGCCCACACAGCGCTTCTGCTGGAGAGGTGTCATCAGCTGCAGAGTTAGGCCACTTGCCAGGCCAGTCTGACTTCCCCAAGTTCACAGGGAATGGCTGGGAAGAAAGCATCCACAGCCACAGCACGCATCTTCCTGCCATTGCTGATTTGGAGTTAGGGGGGTTTGAATACTTCTGAATGTCTCAATTAGACCTACCCATCCAAGTAAATTAAATGAAAGAGGTGAAAAATCTCAGGGTCTGAGCTGACTGCTTGGTTTCCTGCATCTTCCCTTTCCTCCAGGAAATCAGTCCTGGGGTTCTCACTGACTGATTTCCATGAAACACACCAAGTCCCCTGAGAATGGATCAGATTTCACAAGATTTCAGAGCGCTAGTGTGGCTAGTGGTACCTAAAAAGAGCAGCCAGAGATGAGAGGAAAGAGAAAAGGCAGGTACAGAGGGAAGCAATGACAGCACAGGGAATAGCTCATTGCACAAAAGGACCAGCATAAATCTGAACCATGGATTTGTCTGATGGTCAGCTGGAAGAGCTCTGGTCCCCCTCAGGTGTCTGGTGACATTGAGACCATCCTTGATGCACTTGGCAAACAACAGAAGACATCACTGTTCTCAGCATATTCCACAAAACATATCCAAAAACATTCCTGTACTTGGCATTTGTTTCAGCCACAAACTAACTTCGGGCCTCAAAAATTAAAACCATCTTGAAGGAGTCCTTGCCAAACTCCACCCAGGGATTGGAGTGGAGGTGGCAGCAGAGGAGTTTTGATCCAAGGCTTGCTGAAAGCACCGAAAGAAGAGAAGAAGAGAGAGATGTTGTACTTGGTGAAGAGAAAACAGCTTCTCTGGATTGGTGAGGAGGCACTGCAAAGGTGAGAATGGCAACAGGTCCAGAGTAGTCCCTGCCCCACATACCTTCAGTCTAAATAGATTGGACATTCCAATGGTGGGAGTGAAGCTGGAGCTAAAATTAACCTAAAAGGCTTCCCTGGTATCGTTTTAACACCAATGGGAAGAAACTGAAATGTCTAACCTGCCAGCTCAACATTCCTTTTTTTTTCTCTACTAAATATCCTTAGGAGGGAGAGGGATCTCATTTGGGTCTGGGAGTTGAGAACAAGCACTGCTCCTTGGGACATTGTTCTAATTCAGCTCCACATAGGCACAGCCAGATTCACTGCATTTGGTCCAAACATGATTTGCAAACTTCATTCACTTCCTCTCTGGGGCTGAAAAAAGAAATCCAAATATAGATAATTCTGCTCTGAGGGGGTAAGAGAGAAGAAATTTATAATTTCACCATTCACTGCCTTGCCAAGGCCTTCTAAGGCAAGTGTCTGATTGCTTCTTTTTGGTATTCAGTCAAACAACTGTTTCAAAAGAGCACCATGATTTGGATAATAATTTTCCCAAGCAAATGCACATCCTTACTTCCTTTGTGAACTGAGTCAACAAACATTCCCCTTGGGAAGTACCCAAAGGATAATTTGTTCGAGATCACCACTGTAAAATCAGAATAACTCAATGTCAGTTGGCTCTCAGAGCACCTGCATTCAACTCCCCAAACAACACAGCATTCCCGTTCCAGAAGATGAGAACTTTATTTAACCATTATACTCTTCTGCTTTTTAATTCCTTCACTTAATAATTCCTGCAGATGGCACAGGAGCCTGTGGACAAAGTGACCAGAGCAGGAACATGTCCCAGTGTGCCAGTGTGCAAATAGCCAAAGGGAGAAAGGAGGGAAAGGCCAATTTTTTCTCCAATACATCCTCAGCTGGCTTATTCCTCTGGTTGAACAACTAGGGCTCTTCTGGGCTGAAGGGCAAACCCACTGAGGGGTGGTTCAGATCACTGAGAAGAAAAGCAGCATCTGTTTCTGTGCCCATGGAGCCGAGGAAGCTCTCAGGGGAGCTCTGAACTGTGATTTTATCCACTAGAAATGATTAGAGCCATGATTCATCGCCTGTACTGCAGTGGTGGCTGCAGCTCACATCACCCTGCAGGGGCTGCAGCTTCCAGGGCAGGAAGACTCGCCCCACACAGCCAGAACTCACAGACTTTCCTTGGGATGCTCTTCCAAGTAGAGGAGTTTTTATTTCAGCAGCAATAAATGCTTCCCAAGTGTGCCCAGTTACCTCTGTGAGAAATGAAAACTGAGGCAAGTGATGCAAGACCATAAAATAAAGCCCAGGAGTGACTGATCTGCAAGAGAGCTGAAAACATTCTTGCAGGAGGACACGTCCTTACGGTCCAGACGTGTCAGGGCTGGCAGCTGTGAGTGCCACAGGCAGCAGCAAGGCAGGGATCCATGAACAGAGTAAACCTGTGTGGAGGAGCTGCTGCACAGGGTCAGTCAGGGGGTGCTGGGAGCCCTCTCCAGCCCTAACACAGCAGGGGGATGAGAAGAAATGGCCACACTTATCGTTCATCCTGGCCAAAATGACAGGTCCACACAGCAGCACCAGAAAATACAGCTGTCTGCTCGTGAACACTCCTGGCTTGGCTGTGAAATACAAGGGGGGTTGGATCAAAACTGACAGGGAAGAGTATTTACCCCCTTGAAGTCAGTCTCTGTACCTGGGATTTTTGAAAAATACCTGTGGATGTGGCATTTGGGGACGTGGTGGCTGAGGTGAACGTGGCGGTGGCTGCAGAGATGTTTGGACTTTGAGGTCTTTTCCAACCTCACCAATTTCATGATTCTAACATCACGTGCCCTTGCAGCACCAAGGAAGGTAAAATTTGAAAGTCTGTAACTAATTTAAAGCCCTGCCCCCCTCATGGGTAGAGCAGCAGTTGCCTGAGGACTTGCCAGCATTAGGCAACACAGTGCACAGCACTGGATGATGCTGCAGTGGTGCAAGACAAACTGAACCACCACCTGAGAAAGGACAAAAAAAGGCTTTTGTTGAGCAGCCCACGGCCTTCCACAGGAGTGGCTGCACATACTATCTGGGAATTGCTCCTAGTTCCTTCCAGTGGCATGGCAGGAGCCTGGAAATGCAAATTTCTGCACATTTCCAGGGTGCCTAAATTCAAGATACAGTTTTGAGAGAGATGCTGACTCAGCATTATTAAAAAAAAAACCAAAAACAACCAAACCAAACACCAAAAAAAACATTTAGAACACTCAGAAAAAGTAAAATGTTCACCACTATTTATTTTATTTTTCACTGTGAAACTGCAGCTGATAGAGCACTACCACAGTGTCACTCTGCCACCAAACACATTTCCACTATTTATCGGTGATTTTTCCTCCCCAGTAAAATGCATATGCAAAGCAGCCCCTCCTGGAAGCAGTTTTCCCTCAAGTGGTCTGTCACTGTCACCAATACAAGGATTATATCACACAAATTTATTTATATATTATAGAATTATATGCCTCAAAAAAGTCAAGGAGAACTGTGCAGCTGATCTTTGGCTCAAAGTTCTTGGACATTAACTCCTTCTTCTTGCAAAGCAGCCTTGTTTCCAACAAGAACAAGCCCCCAGACCAACTGGATATTCTGATACCAGAGCAGATAAGCATGAAAGTAAATTTCATTTTAGCCCAAGTCCAAGCTTCCTGCAAATGAATTAGAGCTGAAATATCTGGGACAGGATTTGCAGAGCTCATCATTGGGGTTTTTCCTCTTATGTCAACAACTCTCTGCTGGAGCAGATTTAGGAAAGGGCAGGAAAATGCAACTTTTGGTTTTGAAGCTATGGTGCCTCTGTTCAGAAGTGCCCAGCCAGTCTTTCACCCCACTCCTTCACTCCCAAGGTCACCTTCAGCCACATCTGGTCCTAGCAAACCTACAGGTGCATGAATCATTTCCCACCACACCCAGCACTGAGGGCTGGATTTGTGAGGCTCCCACACGCACACCTGCCTTGCCACAGGTTTAACTCAAAGGTGTCACACTCCCCCTTTTCCAGTGGTTACAAACTCCTGGGATACCACTGAAATCAAACTAGCCCAGCAATGCACAGTTCTTCAGAGTGTGCAGTGAAGCCACTAGCTTGGGGTTTGTTGTGCTCACACAGTTATGGATGGGATCTGCTTACTAAAACTCTTTCTCCAAAGTCTTATTCTTGGGCCCAGGGTCCAGCTCCCAATCGACACAAACCCACTGAATCCCAAAGCTGGAGCAAGTGGGTGATATGGGAATTTCATTAGGATGTCCTTTAACCCTTCCTTCAGATCATTAACAATGTTAAACCCAGACCTGATGCCAACAAGAGATGGCTACCGGTGTCCAAATCCTGACATTTCTCATTTATCATTCTTTGTGCTTTCAGCTGGTTTCCAGTCTGCCAGCAACGCTCCTGTCCCACCACGTGAGCCTGGACAGCTGACAGATGGACTAATTAGGGATCACACTATTCATGGCAAGGCTGATAACAAGGTCAAAACAAGGTCACTGTGAAAAATAGATTTGACTTTGCGAAGAACAATTGGTATTTCCAAGGCTGGGCACAACTTGTGCTTTCCAAACCAAACTGTCAGCAAAAGTGCCCAAAAAGCCTCCAACAAAACAGATTCCAAGTTAAGAGGCCTAGGAACAGACTGTAAGGATAAGGAAACACAGAAGCAGGATGTGCTTGGGACAACAGCTGTATTAGGGTGGGCTGTTCTATAGGCAATGGAAACATATTTCCTGAAAGATTAAAATTGTATCAAATTAAAAATTAACTACATTTTCACATCAAAGGAAGTTAAACTCTCAGCCATGTGGATTTAGTAAAGGCTTTTCTCTGTGTTCCAAAATGCAGTGGTTTGACCCAGCATCCATAATCATGTAAAAAACAGGAAAAAACGTATTTTTTATTATATTTTGATAATGATATGATGGGATAACAAAACACCTGCCTAAAGGTTTGCTCAAATTTAGCAACTGAGTTGTAAGCAATGTTTGTTCTCCCCACAGCTGGAGTGCATTCACACATGTTCTTTCTCACATGGACTTTCTAAAACAAGCATAGGACTCCCAGCCCAGTCACTCATCATCTTCATTCTCTGCTACCTGGTTGCACATTTCACTGGAGAATCTACAGATCATTTCTGTGGGATTTATCCACCAAAAGGCTTGGAAGCTATTGGGGAGGGCAGACAGGCAACCTCACAAGCCCAATGTCTAGAAGCAAACAGCAATCTGAGAGCGTAGTCTAAGGACATGGAGCCACCACACTCCTGCTTAATAGGTTTCTAGGGTGACTATCCATCACCAAGTCACCTGGGTGTTATTACAAAATCAGCTAATTAAAACCACACCCTGAGATCTAAACGAGCATAGGGAGTGCTGATGAGTAATGACAAGTTACACAAGGCCTGTCAGCCTCCTGGAGCTGGGAATTGCTTGCTGTAGAGAAAAAATATGTGTTGTAATAATCCCTCACAAGCACCACAGCGATGGAGGAGCACAGACAGGAGCATAGAAGGGCTTGCTTACCTACAGAATATTTCTGAGAGCTCCTCCATTCCTAGCAAAGGTTAAAGATCTCTTTTGCCTCTTCAGGTCATTGATAAAAGGCAGCTGTCCCAAAATAGGTTTGATTACCACGGTGGAGATGGGCAATCTTCACTGAATGGGCAAGGAAGGTGGCTCTGCAATCAGCCTGGGAGAGAGTGCTCACCCCTCCTTTCCCTAATGACTGGGGCACCAGGCACCCTTCCTGGGAGGAATCAGCCTGGTCCTTCAGGAAGTGCAGTGCACAGGAGAAGGGCTCATTATAAGGCAGTTTATGGCCTGCATTTCAGAACCCATGTGTGCCTGAGCACAAGGCACATGGGCTGATCCTTGGAGAGCTGGGGAGCAGCTGCAGACACGTGCTGGGAGAGGCAGCTCCTTGGGAGAGGCTGTAGGATGTGCTGGAAGATGTGCTGCCACCCACCTGGGCCTCACCTGCACACCCTGAGTTTGCAGCTCCCCTCTCCCTGCCACCTGCACGCCCTCACTGAGGCTTCCATGATGTGTCTTACCTTGGGAGGTGTCCTGTGAGATACACATCCCTGGATGTCCAAGCAGACAGACCCCACTCTAGATTTACACCTTAGCCAGTTGATTTATGCTGCAGTTCCATTTTTCAAACAGAAATGACAGCAGGATAAAATCTTGAGTTGACACTGGGACTTTGCTGACACGTGGAAGTTATCTTGGGCATGGAACAGAGAAAGAGGAGAAATTAAACTCCAGTACTGCTGGACAGATTTGCACAGCAAGTCCAGCAGCTTCTGGATAGCCACAGATGGTCAATCACACCCAAACCAAGCCATGCTTGGTGGGCACAGAGTGATGCACCACGCAGGACCTCCTCAGCAGGTTAGACAGGTCCTGTTTGTGCTGGTCCCACTCCGTGTGCACTGTAAAGCTGAAAGGCAAGTTGTCTACAGCCACAACCCCAGGACCTCTGAATATGTGGCAGGCCTGGCAGATGCCTCTGACTATTAGCAAGGTTGTTTGGTCAATGTATTCTGAACTCCTTGGTCTGAAGCCCAAGATATCCCAATTACCTTGTTGGGTTTTGCAGCTTCTGGCCACTCATTGCCAATCTGGATGACTGAAAATCTCCAAAAAGTGACGTTGTTTGTTACTTCTTGATTTCTTTTCCTTGCTCCCCGAAAATTTCTGTCCAGAAAAACTTTTACATTATAAAAGCCCCTTATAAAATATCCCTCAAACCCATCCCAAAGGATGAGTGTCCTTTTGGATGTCATCACAACTACCACAATCAGAAATGCAAGCAGCAGGACCAGTGATAAGAGAGGAGCACTGTGCCCATGTGTGAGGATGAACACCTTTGGGCAGGAAGTTACAGTCTGTCTACAAAGGGCCCCAAAGAACTTTATTATTTATGGATAGTATCATTATTTAGAGTCCAAAAGTCTGCCCATTTTCTCCAGCTTGCTTCAACAAAGATCAAAGGAAGATTCACCAGTGTCTTCCTCTGCATTGCCAGAAGGTATTAGTAACAACAGTAATTGGGGCTCTTTACATTCAAAATGGTTATAAAAAAACCTTTTCTAATTATTTAATAATGAGACACTTGATGATGCACTGGAAGCAACATTCATTGCCTCCAAGAAAACAGAAATAGCATCAGATGTCTGCTTGAGGAAAAAATGCCATGGATGAGGGTGCCCTCTGTAGACACTAATCCCTGTAACTCCTGGGAAGGAGCTATCTGATGCCTGCCTTTCCAAAACTAACTCCAAGTCAGACTGTGATAGATATATTCCTGTATCTCACTAGAAGTGGGTGAGCAAGGCTCAGTTTTGCCATCCTGACAACTGAAAGACAACATTAAAGACTACTGAGGGCAAATGGGATTGTGTATTTATCTGGGATATAACTTCTTCCTAGAAGCTAAACCACAGGATAAATGTGGATATATATCCAGCATCAGGCAGATGACATAGCAAGGCATGAACCTCCTCACCACTTCAGGCTGTTTGACTTGTGTGAAGAGGCCTGAAGTGCACAAATAACATAACATGTAATAGCAGAAATCAGCAAATAACAGATGACTGTCTCCTTTTGGAAACATTTTTCCTCTCAGCCCATGAACAGCAAATTGGAGACTCCATGATACCCAGACATGGACTTCATTTGACTAATCCAGCTATTGTAGAATCACCAATTTAACTCCTGCATTTACATAAAGCAAATTAGGCACAGATTAATTTGGAACAAGGCTGGGCTAGCAATGGGACAAAGTACTGCAAGCAATTCTGTGCTGCAGGACTATTTTCAGATTGCTTTGGGCACAAAGGCTGCCCAGGAGCCCATCACTTGGAGGCAGGCAGGAGCCTCATCAATGTAAAACACTGAGTTCCTACGCCACTGGTATTTATGGAATCTCCCCCAGTCCCATATGTTAATGCCATTTGGATACAACTGGATATTTTGTGACAGTGAAGTTATCCTAAATTCCATGGGAAAGCTGATGAAAATTGCAATTTAAAACATCCTTATCAAGCACTGGTTAAACAGTGGGTTTGGGAAAGGAGACAGATTTTGGAAAAAAACCAACTGTCCTGCACGTAAGAAAGTGGAATAACTCACATACACACAGAATTACACACTGTGGTATGAGAGCACTGGGAGTTTCAGCATCACCTTGCCTTGAGTCTTGAAGAGTGCTTTGATTCTTAAAGGCATAAAGAGCTGTGGCTGCAATGCTTGGAGTTCACTACGAGCTGAGCTGGAACAGTGTGTCAGCTAACCATGGACACATTTCCACATTTCCTCAGTTTTCCTTGGAGTATAGCAGGGCAAACTCAAATCTGCCTGCAAAACCCCTGGAAATAAAAAAAATCTTAAAATTTATAGCCCTTACATAACCCAAAGGTTAAATAACCCACTTCTACAATGATTTATACACATGCTTAACTCCACAGACAACTGAAAAGTGGAACAGTTCCCCACAAACGAGAAGAAAAGCCTGTGGAAAAAATCCCTGCAGGACTGGGGCACCAGCCTGTGGGAGCCAGAGGCCTCTCCTGGATGGCAGGAAGGCTCCTGGCACGCTGTGGATGCAATGCAAAGCAGCACCAAAGTCAAACCTTAATATCAGCATTGGTTAGAACTATTTCATTATTCAGATCTCTGGAAAGCTGAGGAGTCAAACATCTCCTTTTTGAGAGGAGAAAGTGTGAAAACCCCACACTGCCTTTTTCCTGGGCTGGATGCTCAGAACTTCCAGACTCAGAACTTCCCTGTATTATGCTTTGTATTGGCCTCCTGTATTGGTTTTGAGACTTTTTATTTCTTCTATTTTCGGAATAGCAGAATCATAGAATGGCCTGGGTTGGAAGGGATCTTAAAGATCATCTCATTCCACTTCCCCTGGATCAGGTTGTTCAGAGGATGCACAACAAGCATCTCTTGCAGATATTTTTTTTTCCACAGGCAACAATCAACTGCTGTAAACCCAATTCCAAATGCAGCTTGGTTCAAGTTTCAAAAAGCTCTCATGTTCTGTGTGTCTGTGGGTGTGCACATTTTCCTTTAGTGTGGCTACAGAACTGCATTTGTAGGGCTACATTTAATTTTTTTCTTTTTTAATCTCCGAGGCAGATATCTCTGACAGTGAGTGTGTCACAGGACAACATTTCTTGCAGGGATTGCACAAATGAGCCTCCAGCCTCTTAACAAGCTGTGCGACCCAGTGATGTTCAGTATGGCACTCCTTGTGTTTTATTGCTGCCTGCAAAGATTTGTTTTGAGCCTCTTTCAGTGCCAAAGGTCTTTATTGCTAAACAGCCCTTGCTGTTGAGAAATACGTGAATTTAATGTACTCATACTGGAATGCCTGCTTGGAAGGTCGTGGAAATTCAGCTTAAAACTGCAATAATCTCTTTCTTCCCCTCTTTTTTGTTCTGTCTCTGAGTTTTCTCTTTGCTGTTTGTAAACCACTTCCTGAGCTGGTTCTCGTGCTGGAGCAGCTCTTAATGAAGCAGGCAGTCACCTCAGTGCTGCTCAAGCACATGAAAGGGATGATCTGGAGGAGGCAGGGGCAGTGGCAAGTCTCATAAAAGCAGCATCCTGCTTGTGCTGCTTTGTCAAGATGTGAACTAGTTCCATTCATCTCGACCATTTTATTAATAATCTAAATCCATCCACAGAAGAAAGCCGTGCTAGCAACACTTTCCTTGGCTGTTTGGAAAGATGCCTGCGGGGAGGACGTGGAAGGAAGAGCACCAAAGCCCATCCTGACTATTTCATACCTGGAAGAGGTCAAGGAAGGTTTCTGGAGGACTGGTCTTAGGAGAGGAAATAGAAATCAGGCTTTTGAACATTCTGCATCAAAGCTCTCTTGCCTGTGCCACTGTTGCCTCTGTACCTCTTGCTAGGAAACAAAAAGCTTCCATGACAGCTACCAGCAGTTACAGGAGTGGAGCTCTCTTACTACACTGGGAGAGAAGTTCTAAGTATGAAAATGTGTCTGTGAATTTTTAAACAAGTCTGGCACCTTTCACGTTGCTTTTCAGCAAGCACTCGCCACTCTCAGCAGGAGCTCTGACAGTTTACTGGGAGCAAATCCTGCACTGTATTCTGAAAGTACATTTGCAGTTTTATGCTCTCAGGTATTTCATTTTTCTCCCTGACATTTCTGGTGCTGGGATCTGGGATTTAAGTGAGAGCACTTCTTTACTTGAAACAAAAGCTTAATTTTCAGCTCTCACAACTGAAAAGCTGAAAACCATAGATTCTAAAAAGACATGATGATCAGAAAGGCCACCAGAATTTTTGAGCGGTTTGGGGTAGTGAAACTTTAATTGTGGCTGTCCCTCTGATTGTTGCAGATGAGAAATCTGATTCTAAGAGTTACACTCCCATGGTCAGTGAAGAGATGCACACAAAGGAGTTAAGCTATCCAGTTAATGCTCCAAATCTGATCACCAAACATTGCATAAGCTCCTCTCAAACAACTTACAGATTTTGGTACTATCTGCAGAAATAATAACAACCAGCATTTGGCAGCCTCTGAGAAACCTACTATTTTCTAATGGGCTGTTCACGATGACCCCAAATAGACAAAATTAATCTAATAAGGTGTTCATTATGTATCATTCACCAGCTTGTGCAAGTGTCAGCCCAGAACTCAGGACCACACCTGACCTTTTAATAGACACGTTTTTCCAACCACCACTTTCTAGCAGGCTGTGCTGTAAAGCAGCTTAGCTTTTATCCCGGTGACTGATCGAAATATCCCTCCTCCCCTCCAGCACTGAGCATCCCGTTCCATTAATGCTCCACAACTCTTATCACACCTCCTCACTCCTGCTCCTGTGATGAAGGGCAGGAGGCGCATTGTGTCTGCCAGGCCCTCTCACAACATCTCTATTGCAGGTACAGGCCATTAGAAAGGGAACAAAAGAAGCACCAAGCACAGAAGCAGTGGGGAGATGAAAGGAGGTGGTGTCTCTGGCAGGTCAGGGGTGCTGGGATGGCCCATCCACGTCAAAGCCCAGGGATCAACGTGAAACATCCCCCAGGTCAGGGCCCTGACTCACAAGCACTGACGCAAACAAGCGCAGCTGTTAAAATGTCACCGCCTGTCCTGCCCCTGTGGCCCAGGTGACACCGAGCAGGGAACAGCAGCAGCCCCTGTGCCAGCACGGCAGCACACCCGTGGCACCCATCACACAGACAGCAGCCAGCCTGAAACCAGGAGCTGGGAACACAGGGATGTGTTCCTGTCACCCTTGGGGGATGCTTTGTCAGCAGCTGGGACTCCTCAGCCCAGTCTGGGCAGCTTCCATGGTGCACAGTTCAAGATGCTCCAACACCATTAGAACTAATCTCAACAGCAAAAAGGGTTTGCAGATGGACAAGTGGCACACCAGTTTTTATGAAAGAAATCATCACACTGCCTGGGCCAGGGCAGCAGAGCATGAAGCCATAACCTAAGTTCACAAATACCCAGCAGCCCTGAAAATCTCTGGGCCTGTTCACAGCTACTGCATGTGGTTTAAGAAGTTCCTCCTTTAAGGCTTTGAGGGGGTGCTCAAAGTATCCTCCCCACTGTGGGGGAAGAGAGAGCTGTGTGCTCCAATCTGGTGAGACCCCAGCTGCAGAGCTGCCCCAGCCCTGGGGCCCAGCACAGGAAGGACCTGGAGCTGCTTGAGGCAGTCCAGAGAAGGCACCAGGATGATCAGAGGGATGGAGCAGCTCTGCTGTGGGGAAAGGCTGAGAGAATTGGGATTGCTCAGCCTGGAGAAGGCTTTGGGATGAGCTAATTGCAGCCTTCCGGTGCCTGAAGGAGCTGACAACAAAAATGAAGAGACTATTTACAAGGGCCTGGAGTGACTGGACAAGGGGGAATAGCTTCCCACTCACTAGAGAGTAGGTTTAGATCAGATGTTAGGAAGAAATTCTTCCCTGTGAGGGTTCTGAGGCCCTGGCACAGGTTGCCCAGAGAAGCTGTGACTTCCCATCCCTGGAAGTGTCCAAGGCCAGGCTGGACAGGACTTGGAGTAACCTGGGATAGTGGAAGGTGTCCCTGCCCATGGCAGGGGGTGGAACTGGATGATCTTTAAGGTTCCTTCCAACTCAAACCATTCCATGATTCTGTCTCAAACCCAGGGCAAAACTAGAGCCATTCATGTGATGTGATGCTATGAGGTGCTCTCACTACCTGCACTCCATGGTCTCCTGCATCACCTTTCCAGGGTTCTCCCAGGCCCTGTGTGTCTGCCTTTACCTTGGCTGCTCTGGGAGGTGACAGTCAACTCACTCCTAAGTGTGCCAATCAAGAGAGACACAGAATCATAACCAGCTCCATCTGTGGCACATTAAAGACCAGCCCACTTAGGCTGGGGGATTTTTACTATGGAAGGCCCTTTCCTTTGGGGTACGGCTTCCTCTCACCTGAATCAATGATCATTTGTTACATTAATTCAGAGACAGAAATCAGCTATGTTGAATTCATGCTCTCTAATAGTCCAGCTGGAAAAATCAATGCTTTTATTGAATTAGCCAGTTGCCACAGCAAGTTTACTTTGATTTCTATGGTTTCCCATGCATCAATAAAATCTGTCATTGCCTCTAAGTGGAGCAAAGTCAGGCCCCAAATCACATGGCTGGATGACAACAGAAATCTTTCTGCAGAGTTCTGTGCATTAGGTGGATACAGGACTGCTCTGAAATTTACCAAAAAAGTACCTCCAATGATTTCCTCTCCTCCTTTAGAGACTGCTCCCAGCTCCTAACTCCAGCCCTGCTTATCAATTCTCGTCTCTCACACCTCCTGTCCTCTGTTTTCCTGCTTCCTTACAAGCTTTTTCTGTGCTGTAGGCAGGACCTCCTGCTGCTGTTTCCTATTGTCTTAGGTGCAGGTGCCTGTGCCAGAAACACCTTTCCCTGATAAATCCAAATGCCTCCCCAGGACTCCCTTCCCTGCACTGTTGGCAGTAAGTCATCTTAAATCAAACTGCTGGTCCAAATATTTCGTTTGGGTTGGGTTGGTTTAGTTTTTTTTTTTAGAAAGGTAATTTCGTTGCTCTTTTCCAACCTTCCCATAAAAGTGGCCATTTTTTATCAGCACAGCTGGCTTGGAAGCATGACTCATACATAAATTACCTCTTTTACTGCCTTCCTTCCCTTTGTCAGCCCTTCTGCTGTCAGCTACGTGGGACAGGACCATTATTCTTCAGTGTTTAGCAAACACTCTGCACATAATGGGCGATACTGTAAACAAATGAAAATCAGACCTGAAATCAAATGCAAGCTGACTGACAGGACTTTTTGTGAAAGCCTGGGAGCTTTGCAGGGGTTTAATCAGCTGTGCTGCACCGTTAGCAGGCTCTCACAATGGCTCTGCCTTACTGCCAAGCTTAGACAGGTTCCCAGGGGGATGGCCACGGAGATCAGGTCTTTAACTCTGTTACCCCTGGCACACCCGGGTTGATTAAGAACGATCGGTGCCTTCCAGGCTGAGAGAAGAACCGTGTGACTTGTGACTGGCTTGAAATGATGGATAGCCCAGCATTTATTGCCTAATCAGAATTTCTTCCAGGGAAATCGGGGGAAGTGATAGAAATTAATGCTAAGGAATGGCAGGCTGCAGGGGATGTCAAAACTGATGGGGAAAACTTCCCAAGACAAGTTGGCCCTTTTTTAGTGAGGGCAGAAGCTCATAAAAATCCTGTGCAAAGAACTTTTGGTCATGCTGTAGAGAAGAGCACACAGGGAAAGGCAAGGATTGTAAAGATGACTAAGTGCTAATCTGAGTATGAGTGAATTTTGGGGGAAACAGGAAAGCAAGTTCACAGGGCTGCAGTATTTCAGCTACCAAGTGTGAATACAAGAAATGAGCAGCAAAACTGCTGCATGGCATGACACAGCTCAAACTGGGGCACCAAACCATCATGAATAGTATTACATGGTATTATTGGTAGGAGAAACAGCAATGCTTTCACAGTTCCAACAGTGAGAAGCTTGTGAATATACAGGTGTTGGAAGTGGATATTGTTTGTGGGGTGTTGCCTACCCCAAACACTTAAAACTTTCAAGTTAGGCTCAGGAAACTGTGAAAGTGGCTTGAAAATTGATGGGTTTATAAAAACACTCCATACATTCTAAATGTTTCTTCTCTAGTTTTCAACCTTCATGGTTTATTTCGGTAGTGAAAGGGTAGAGTCTGCCCCAAGTGTCTGCAGCAAAGACAGAGATCAGATTTCAAACACCTGACTTCTCACAGTCTTGTCGTTTATCCCTTCTTGGGAATACAAGGAACCCCATGGAATTCTGCACTCAGGATATTCACAAAATACTTGGAAGAGGATCTCTTTAGCCTAAAATATCTGTGAAGAAAAGATCTTTCCAGATGGGATGACACTGACAACCCAGTAAAATTACAAACAATGGGTCAGCAAGGAGAGGTTGGGCATCCTTTGGTCAGCAAAGGATGGTTTTAATCATCCTTTCCCCAAACTATAACTTTAGACACAAATCTCCAACATTAATTCAGGAGTAAAAACCCTTTCACATGATTCAATCATGTTCTTAGTTCCTACCCTCAGTGTGCTCCTTGCCATGGCTGATAGCATCAGTAGAATCTGATGCTGCCTAACATGGGGATTTCAGTCCTTTGCAGTGGTTAATCTATAAAAGAACTTCCCATATTCTATCTGAAGGATTTTTATCTGACATACTGGATTAAGCTGCCTCTTGCCTGGAGGAATAGTTCTTCTCCCCATGTGTTTGTTATGATGCTCATGTGTGCTCAAGAGATGAGCTAAAAGGAGTCTGTTCCCAGGACTGACAAGGTGTGTATTTATGTGGAAAACAGTGTAAATAAAACCAGCCAACCAAAAAGTAAAATAAAAAACAGCTCTCCAGAAATAGCTAAATGTTGCATATTGTCAGCAGAATTTTATGTTTTGGGAATTCTGTCCCCAGCATGTTTGCTGCTTTTCATCTAGGCAATAAAACAAAGCAACACAAACTGAAGTGTGACCCTGTCCTTATTTGTCACCCAAGTCTTAACAGAGAATGAGATGAGGTCATAATTATGTGATTGATGACAGTATCATGAATTAAAAAGCAGGGTTGGAGAAGACATTAGTTAGGCAAATTGAAGAAAGTCAATTGAAAGTCTGTAGCAGTGTTTTGCAGGAAGTGCCATTAAATTCCCTCTGGCCCTGCTGCCTTGGCCTGAGTCCCAGGCTCAGTTTTTACCACCAAACTCATAAGGGGCCGAAATTGTCACCCCCATCCGTCTGCCAATTTAGCTCAGGAAAACAGCTCCACACAATTAAAGCTCCAGTGGCTCCAGAGCCACTGAGCACAGATGGGCACAGGGACACAATTTCCATGCCTGAAATTCACGGAGGCAGGTGGAGGAAAAGGTGGAGGAAAGCTGCACCAAGCAGAGCCAAGGCTGATCCTGCCCTCGCCTCAGGAGAGTCAGGAATCATCGGGACATGAGGCACGAGCAGCACCACTGCAGCTCCAGGTTAATTAGTACCTGCCTCAGCTCTGCCTAATGAGGGGTTGGTGTTTGTCATCCCCATCCTGAAGACTCCCTGTGGCTTCCAGGTGGATTTGTCACATGAACACAGGCGCGGGATTGATGGAACTGGGTCCTGCCCAGGGCTTTTCACCGAGAGATTTCAACTGTGAACAGGCTTTTCCTCCCTCTGTTTCATGCAGGGAAACACCAACACCCTTCACTGAATTGGCACAGGATTATCCTAACCTCACATTTCCCAAATCTAGACCTGTACCAAGCTAGCTCAAAATATTAATGGAAAAGAAGCTACATGATTAAATCCTACTTTCCTGAAAAGCTGTATCTGGAAAATGGCAGTGTTTATTCTAGAACCTGGAAATGTTCATTTTAAGGTCTCCTGAACAACTTCAAATACTTGGTTTTTAATGAAAAGCTGAAAAACTTGGCTTTGATTGAGGTGAAAAATGAAAAGGCTTGATTTAATAGTGTTTTCTGGGAGGAGGGCGGGGGACCCTTCTTTTTGTAGCCATAAAGCATCAGGAAGATGATTTTGAAATGCCAAAATTTGTCCTGTTGTGACTCAAGACTGAGCAAAGAAGCTCAGAACAGAAAGAAGGAGCCACAACTGATTATGAATGCAGGGCATACAGGATAACAGCATTTTCAGAAAGCTCAAGAAACTCCTGGAGAATCCAAAGCCATTGGGTTTTGAACACAGAGAAGAGACAACATTTATTTTCAATTTTTTGTCCCCACAATTCTTCATTTAAATGTTATCCATGTTTCTAAGCCCAAAATACAGTTACCTAGTGCAGTTAGTTGGGAAGAAAAAAGGGAACAAGTGATTTATGAAGGAAAGTCTCACTCTTTTCTTCTGTTATTAAAATTAGACTGTGTAAAATCAGCAAAATCTGAAAATGGATGATTTGCTGCAACTAAACCCATCTGCCAGCTAGAGACTGCTCCAAGCCTCGCTGGCTGTGGCACTGCCTGCTGTGTGATGCTGGCCATGCCTCTTCACACAACTCTGTCTCTCTTCCCATCCTCCTATTTAGCCATGATTTCTATTCAGCTCACAGGGTTTTGCGGCAAGCCCTGTTTTTATCCTGGATCTCAGCTCTCCTGGGTGGGGATCTCAGTTAGCTCTAACATAACAGATAAATAACCACCTATGGCTGTCTTTCCAGGAGAGCCTCCTCGTGCCACCTTTGGCAAGCCGCTGTTTTTTCAGGCATTTCAGGAAAATGGCAGCTCAGCCTGTGTTTGCTGTCAGTCTCCTGTGAGCCTGACAGCGTTCCCGTGGTTCCCCACGGCGCTGGAACTGAACGTAGGCTCGCAGCATTTCCTTCCCTCCAAGCCAGCTCCTGGATGTCAGACAGAAAGATGAGTCCCATGGAGTGATGGGGTTTGTGCCTAAACCCTTCAGAGCCAACGTGGGCTTGTCTCCCACTGAGGGAAATCACTGTTTCCTCCCTGCCTGGAGTCTCTCTCCTCTCTAGATAAGTGTGTCCAGGGCTTTGTGAACCAGAGATGGCTGGGGCTGGATTGCTGTGTAAAATCACTCTGTTCCTCCTTAATCTGCGCAGGCTCTCTCACCAGGCTCCACTGATTTCCAGATGCTTCTCAGCTACCAGAGCCATGACTCTGCTCTCCTCATTTAGGATTTTTGCTTTGCTTTTCACCTTTGCTTTGCTTTTTGCTGTAGATCTGCAAGAGATGGTGCCTGGTGGACAGTAAAACTATGTCACCTATCGCTCCGGGCTCTCGCCGGGACACAGGAGCCCATTTCATCTTCTCCCAGATCCTGTTGGAGCAAATTCCAGCTATCTGGGGAACCACAATGAATTAACATGCAAATTGAAACCTAAGCCAAGATTCATGTCACTGTCATCTTTATGTATTAGACCATAGATCATGAAAGGAATTATGCTCCAGCTGGCTAATTAAGTAAACATGAAGCAAACGAGGGTAGCAGACAGGGTTTTAAGAGCCTGGGTGGAGGCAGGAAATTCTCCTCTGAAGATGGGCAAGTTTGTTAGGGGTAGCTTCAAAATGCACAATTGACAGCAGCAGACCAACAATGGGACTTTGAGGTGGACTCCTGTCCATGTCCAAGTTCTGCAAAGATCTCCACTTCCTCTGCCTTACAGAGCAGCAAACAAAGGGATTGTGAGATGAGACGGGGCTTGAGGATAAAGCTTCTCCTTGCCCTCTGTCCAGGCCAGGATCTTCCAACAGGTTTTTGCCAGCCCAAACCTCAGTGCTCTAAGGCAGCTACAGCTGGCTTTGCCGCACACTCATCCAGGGAAATCGTACTCAAAAGATGGGGAATTTAGCTAGAATCCCTGCTGAAAAACACAAGTGCCGTTCCTTACAAAGGCATGGTTGATGGAAGCACCCTGATGCCAGCAGAAAACCAGCTCCATTTTAACTGCCCTAGCGCGCTCTAGTGGGAGCCGGTTCTCTGCACGTTTGGCAGCATCCCGGCGGGATCCCGGCAGGAAAGCTGTCCCGGCAGCAGCCCTCTCACCCAGCCACACAAACACCGCTGTCCAAAGAGCTGGGGGCAAAGGGAGACACCGATCAATCAGTGATTTCAATATCCCAGAGAAGCTGTGGATGCCCCATCCCTAGAAGTGTCCGAGGCCAGGTTGGACGGGACTTGGAGGAACCTGGGATAGTGGAAGGTGCCTCTGCCCATGGCAGGGGATGGAATGAAATGGGATTTGAGGCCTCTTCCAACACAAACCATTCTGGGATTCCATGCTGCTGTGAAAAGGTAAAGCAGCCTGGTATCGGTGGATAAAAAAATAATTTATTCACACCTACAGCAAAAATACCCAAACAAAATTATTTCCTCCTTTTTTCTTTTCTCTGGGAATTCTTCCTTTCACACAAATAGCCTGACAAGGCAAAGAACCTCAAAGTGGATGAAATTTTTTTTTTTTTTTATTGCAAACCCCGTATTTGCATTTTCAAACACCCATTCAGCCACAGCCTACATGTGGGGTTCAGATCATAGAGCAGGCACTGAGTCGCCAGCAAGAGAAACTATTTCTTACTTTTTTGGTATTATTTTTCCTTCTATGCCTGGCTAGGAACCAGCCTCTGGGAGGAAAGGAATGGGAGCATTCAGAAAATAAATCGTCCTTCAGTTCATGCACCTTTGGGTCCCATTCATAACCCAGAGCATTAGGAGAATAACTCAGGCTGAAATCTGCACTATTTATTCTATTACAAGGAAATTGGTTCTTTTGCAGGAAAAGCATTAGACACTGATGTCACAGGTTTGGGAAAACCGACCAGTGGTGTTGGTGAGTGAAGAGGGGATGTAACCTTCACATCCCAGGTCAAACTGAACGTGCAGAGCTCTTTGGTGTCTCTGAACTTCAGCTAAAGGCTCACTGTCACCTCAGCAGCTCTGTGGGACCCTGAGCAGGGATTTACAATGACAGTCGACACACCACGGATGTGATTTAACTGGGACCTCTGAGGAACACAGTAAAACAAAGCTGCTCCAAGCTGATAAGGGCTGAAACAGAAACTCAAAATGCATCAGGGCTCTTGAGCCTCTCTGTTACTGTGGAACACTCCTGGCCAGCCTGTTCATCAGCTCAGTGCTGAAGTTACCCCAGAGTTAACTCATAGTGAGTGGCACAGGCAGCATGATGCAGCCCTTGAACAAGGTTCAACAGAGCAATACTTACCAGCCCTTTTTCTCCTGGAAGAAGATTTTACCCTGAAGCTCTTATGAACCCCGAGAGCAAACAGCAGACAAACCAGAAGTCTGCCTATAGCAGTAACCCTTGAGAAGCAGCCTGGATTCAATTCCACTCTCATCTCTACGGTTGTGCAGCATCTGAGACAGGGCACTTGAGGCCTCTCCAGTAAGCAATCCCATAATACTGAGTAAGGGGCATAGATAAGTGCTTGCAAGGCTGTGGTCTCTGGGAGACTGGAGAAACAGGCCCAGCGCCTGGCAAACAGCATCCTCAAGGGACATAGGAGATATCAGAACAATATTCTTCCTTGCTTCTCACTTAAATAACTGCCAGGGAAGAAAACAGGAGTTTGAGTAGGACTGAGATGTACTGGTTTTACATCATGCTGAATACCACAACCTTTGCTTGAGGGCAACACAGAGCATGGCAGAGGCAGGGGGTTGTTGAGGAAAGGCGTGGGGAGGGAGGTAAATGAAAGCAGGGCCTGGCTGAGGAAGATAAGCTTGGTATGATGGGGAATTTCAAAGCTGAGGACTGTGTTCATACAGGCAGAGATGCCCACAATAACGTGTTTTTCCAAAGCAGCCTTGTGATGATAAGACACCTTTCCTGGGGTAAGAAAGATCCACATCAGACCACTGGTATAATGCTCACCACTTGTCTTCATCTCTGAAGCCCCAAACCAGGCCAGGCATGGACATCCACTTTGAATGGAGTCCTACTTTTTGGCTGGGTCTTCCTTGTCCACTGGCAGGCCCAGCCCACCCTCTGCTAGCCCACAGGCAGCTGCAGGTAGCTGGAGAATCCTACCTTGTTTGCTTCCGACCCTAACAAATCAATCAACAGCCAGACTGACCTGTTTGTCTATACTCTTCTTGGTCTGCTACATGAAAAAAACCCAACAACAGAAAACAGACTCACAACAGAGACTCTGAGCCAAGCTAAGAAACATCACTTGCTCCATACATCCTAAAGAGAAGGGAACAACTAGGGTGTTGTCCTAACACCAGCAACACCATCCCTTTTATATGCCTCTATTCAGCTTCATCCTCTTTTTACTTCTCCTTATTAACACAGCAGAGCACAGTGCTTATTAAGCCTGATTTTTCTTTCTTGGATGTAGGCCCTAGTATGATTTGGAAATAACCTTAATGTGGTATTTGTAATTCTTGCATTTACCTCTTCCCATTATTTCCAATATGATGTTACTGCATTCTTGGCTCAGGATGAGCTTCTGTAATGCTTTAAAACACCAGGAAAAAGCTCCAATGAGACTTCATTCATATTGAATAAATGATGGGACATGAGCAGAGCACAGGATATTTGAATACCCTTTAAACATCACCAAAACCAATTAAAATGAAGATATATAAAGCCCAACTAAACCTCTGGGGAGGCAGACTGTCTGATTTCCCTGCAAAGCCATCCCCAAACCAGGACACATCAATCACATCCAAATCCAGACACCCCTCTAGCACACAGCCAGAACATCCCTTCTCGGATGCAGAATCACAGAATGGTTTGGGTGGGAAAGGATCTTAGAGATCATCCAGTTCCAACCCCCTGCCATGGGCAGGGAGACACCTTCCAGTGTCCCAGGTTGCTCCAAGCCCTGTCCAACCTGGTCTTGGGACACTTCCAGGGATGAGGCAGCCACAGCTTCTCTGGGCAACCTGTGCCAGGGCATCACCACCCTCACAGGGAAGAATTTTTTCCCAATATCCAATGTAACCCTGCTCTCTTTCAATCTGCCCCCATCTCCTGTCACTCCAGGCCCTTGTGAAGAGTCTCTCTCCATCTTTCTTGTCAGCTCCTTCAGGCACTGGATGGCCACAGTCAGGTCATCCCAAAGCCTTCTCTTCTCCAGGGTGACCAACCCAATTCTCTCAGCCTTTCCTCATAGCAGAGGTGCTCCATCCCTCTGATTGTATTGGTGACGTCCTCTGAACTGTCTCACCCAGCTCCATGTCCTTCCTGTGCTGGGACAGAGATTAAGCCCAAACCACCCCCTGCCACTCCTGTGCAAACAGAAATCTCACCTCAGGTGCCAAGGGACAATGAACTGCTGGACAGGCAACAGAGCCAATGCCATTATTGACCCTGATAATGTCCCTCCCACTGTTTGTCTGAAGGCAGCAGCGTCCCTGTCCTTGTGCACTGGCTGAGAGGGCCACCAGACATCCTGCTGGAACACACAGTCACTCTCTGACGTTGGATAAAAATGCAGTGCTCTGTCAAATTGTTCATTTGCTCATACATTAATCATCACCAAAGCCCACCTCAGCTGTACTCTTTGCACAACTTTTATTCTCTCCAAGGTGTGTGTATTTTCCTAACGATATTGCTCATGTACCAGTTAAACAGTATATTTTCATCTGGCCCCAGCCACCCTCCTGAGAAGTAATTTATTACTGCTTGTCACTAGCTGCTGCTGAGAGTAATACACACACTGGGTTTATGCAGTATGTTTGGTATTTCTGGCTTGACTCTTCCTTACACAGACAGTAAGTACTGCCCAATCCCAGAGACTCACAAATCAAAACAGCCAAGTGTCTGGGCCTTGCAGCTGCACTTGCGTTGCACTTCCCACCCTTTTTGCCTGCAAGAGCTAAAAACTTCCATTTATTCCTTCTTTTTTAATGCTAGTGGAGAGCCTAATGCGGTCTGAGTGCTCTGGGAGCTGCAGGTGTACAATGAACACCTGTGTGGCCGATGAAAATGTGACAGAAGTAGGCAGGGATGCCTCAGGGGCCTGCCTATGCTGACACTATTGCTGATTCGATATTACCAGGTGGGGACAGGGCTTGTGCTGCAAATTAACTGCAGAGTGCTCTACCTGCAAAGCACTGAGCTGCAGCTAAACCCTGCTGGGGTGTACAGGGGCACAGCACAGATTTTAACCATTTAAAGCCAACACGTTCAGTCGATGCTACCTGTGAACCACAGGCTAGCAGGAAAACAAGCAAAGCTCTTTTGCAAGGAGTATCAGGAAATTTGGAGGCCCACAGAGGAAAAAAAGTTCCCCCTGGTAGCTCCCCTTATGGAGACAACTAAAAAATAAATAAAGAGTCGTTTTACTATTTGCAAATGATTTTTTACCTCAGACCTGGTAAATGAGTGTTTTGCCTCTGCCCGTGTGGAAGCTCTGCGAGAGGACTTTCCACAGATGAAACTCCTGTCAGTACTCCTGGAAAAAAATTAATGATCCTTACTGCACTTCCTTCCACAGTGAAGAGGTATTGCCTCGTCTGCACCTCATTTCTCACCTATGTGCTAAGCTGGGTTTCCCAGCACCTAAAATCCTGTATATGTGTGTGAGTCTCTGTACGCTCGGTGCGCCCACATCGTGCTCACACAGGCACTGAGCACAAGCGCGGCGGGAACACCCGCGATCCACGGCTCATCCTCACCCTCCAGGGCACCGCAGCCCCGCTGTCTCACCCCGAGGCCACGCGTGTGTCTCAAAAAACACGTGTGTCTCAAAATACACGTGTGTCTCAAGAAACACATGCCCGCGACCCGGGCACCGCCGCCCCCCTCCATTCCCCGCCCCGCCCGGGCCGCCCCCTCCGGCTCCCGCCCCCGTGCGCCCAAATCCCGCCGGGCCGCCGCCGCTCGTTCTTTCCTTGCCTCCGCGCCCTCCTGCACCCACCGACGGCGCCATGGCCGCGCGGCAGCAGCTCGGTAACGCGGGGCGAGCGATGGCCGCGGGGAGGGTGTCCCTGAGGGGTGTGGGGGGGTGCCCTGCCGCCGCGGTGCCCCGCAATGGCCGCCGCTTCGCCTCGGTGGGGCGGCCCCGGAAGGCGCCTCAGCGCTGGTTCCCGCTCGGGGTGCCGGGGGCGGGCAGGCGCTGCTTGTGCCCCCCGGGCCGGCTGTCCCTCGTTCCCGGTGCGGGGCTCGGGCGGCGGAGAGGCGCTGAGGCGCCCGGGCCCGCCCTGGGAACGAGGCCCTCAGGGCTCGGGGCTCGCCTGAGGGGCGGCTTCCCCTGAGGGGAACAGCGAGGCTCTGGTGCTCCCTTCCCCCGGCACCGCATACACTCCTAAACTACGGAGCTTATAAAAGCTTCACTCGCTTAATCCTGTCGTTTTTTTCTGTTCCGCTGTTAAAACCTAAACACTCGTGCTCTTCCCGCCTGCCAGCTTTACTCAGCGTCTCTGACAAGACCAACCTGGTGGAATTTGCGAAGAGCCTGAATTCGCTTGGCCTGGGTTTAATTGCCTCCGGAGGAACAGCCAAATCCCTGAGGGATGCTGGCTTGCCTGTCAGGTACACACACTCTCCTGTACATCACCACCAAAAATGCTCTTTTGGGCCCTGAGGTTGCTTATATTGTTCTCTCTGTGAAGAAAACTGAGTGAAAACCGGTCTGAAAGCATGTCTTCCCTTTGAAAAAAGAAAAGAAAACCCTGCCCCAAAGCAAACTTCAGGGCCTTTTTGCCCTGGGTTGGCTGAGGCTGATGAGTGTTACTGTGCAGAGAGGTGTTGAAGCTTTTTGTTGGGATTCTGCCTTGAGCCAGCTTTGTTTCCATGGGATAATCTGTTACTTTGATGTTCATAATCTGCCCTGAGTGCAGCTCCTCACAGCCAGGTGAGAGCTGATCTTTGCCTGGTCCTGGGACAGCACTGATATGTCAGGAGCATGTTGAAGCTTGCTGGAGTTCACTGGTCACAAATAATTTTCCAAGCACGATCACTTAATGCAGACAGAGCCTTTAAGAGTTGTGCATCCACTGTTGGAAGAAGGTCAGGTACAGTCACTGGCTGTTTTAGCCCATGAATCTGGGGAAATCTGTTCTGGTTTCTTCCATGCTGTGATTTAAAAAAGAGCTCTGGCCAAATGAAAACAGGTTTCGGTGCAATGGTGAAAAAAATGTCAATTACTTGGCAGGATAGGTGATTGACTCCATTTTTGCTCCCTGTGAATTCAGTGGTTGGCCCCTGAGACACATCAGCACAAATCTACATCACCCCCAGAGCTCACTGTTACCCAGTACTTGGTTGTGTCTCTCCAACTTCCTTGGCTGTGCTGTCAGTGAAGCCTGAAGCGAAGGGTGCTTACATTTCCCCATCTCTCATTATTGTTATTATCAACCTAAACAGTCACAAGGAGTGGTGAAACTAAGCTGGGAGGATGAGCACCTCCACATGGCCTTTCATTCTCTCTATAATCATTCTCTTCTATCATTCTTTTCCATTCTCCATTTTGAGTTGGGGTCAAATCAAAATTACGTGTTTATTTTGGTTGTTCCGGTGTATTCAAGAAACAGCCGTACTGCTTAGTTGGGTGTGACCCACGAGCTCTGTTTTCAGCCATGGGAAAAGCAGTTGTTACCCCTTTGGCATAGGGAGGTTATGTAGTGAAATCTGTACAATTTCTTTGGTTTGGCTCATTCGGCCTCTAGGTGAAGTCAGTATGGCACATCTGTTATTGTGCTGTTTTCTTCTTTGGGCAGAGATGTTTCGGACCTGACAGGCTTCCCTGAGATGCTGGGTGGGCGTGTGAAAACCCTTCATCCTGCAGTCCATGCTGGTATGTTTCTGCTAATACATCTTTCAGTCTGAAAGAGGGCAGGGAGGGTGGGAAGGAGTTGTTAACAGCTGCCTTTTTTAAGGGTGGTGTGGAAGAACCGAGTAATGAGAACAGGTTTTCTCTGGGAACAGAAGGAGAGGTGAAAAGCCATGGGGTGAAGTGCAGGGTGGCTGAATTACCTCCTTGTTGCTATGCTGGCATCTCTGCAGTTAGCAGAGCTCTTTCCCCGGGGCTATAAGTAACAGAGCTTCTCTGTAAATGCCTTTGCAAAGTCAGCTGCAGATGTGCTGGGGCAGGGAGCTCCACGGACCTGTGGGTGTGCAGCGCAAGGAACACAATAATGTAGGCTTTAGGGCTGATTTCTGCATGCTCTGATGTTCTCTGACTTGTCTTCAGCAGGGAGGATCTCTAAAAACTGGTCTGCCTGCACATTAATCCATCTGCTCTTTTCATTTCCTGTTGCTGTGCTTGAGGCACCTCAAGTGGAACCTGTTGCCCATCGTATGTGAGGGCTGGAGACAATGTCCCGTGACTCTGAACCCGGGACTGTGCTGTCCCTCACACTGTGCCAGCCTGTCAGCCTCATGTTTCTGGGAGTTCTTAGACCCCACCAGCCACCTACACTGCTCATGCTCTCTTGCTTCCCTTGTCTCATAGGGCAGGTGCCCTTTTTCTCTCCCATGAAGTCCTTGATGATGGTTTCAGTGTTTCAAGGGTAGCAAGCGAGTGCTTAGAATGTCCACTGTTGAGGTTGCTGGTCATTATTTGGAATACTCTAGGATTTAGCACTGGGGGAAGAATACCTGTTGGCATGGAATTTGAACAGCCAAAGGCTCTGTAAAGTGGAATAAAGGAGCAGGGGCTGAGGGTGCTGTCTGAACTAAAATGAAAAAGTTAAGAGAGAAAGGCTCTGAGCACAGAAGCACAGTGTGAAGTGAGATGCTGAATTAAAAACATCTGTTGGTAATTTAGTTATTTTTTAATGAAGATGCACTGTTTTTTGTAACTAGGCATCTTGGCTCGCAATATTCCAGAGGATAATGCTGATATGAAGAAACAGGATTTCAGCCTCGTAAGGTAAATGTTGGGGCACGTGATGCAATCCATCAGTAATCAAAAACCAACAGTAGAGCCCAGTCACCACCAAGGAAGGGGAGCAGCAGGGATTGTAAGCTCTACAGACCAGCAGATCTGCAGTCTCCTTTCTTCACCCTGGCAGGACAGGCTATAGATTTAAAAATATAATTTTCTACAGGCGCCTCTTCACCACTTGTAGTAAGAGAAAACTAAAACAAGAAAGTTACGTTGTGATTTCCACAGGGAACTCAGAGGTCTGAATTTCTTCTGGGTCCCTGGGAATTCTGACACGTTATCCAGAGTCAGGATAGGGCCATGTTACACGTGTTGCAGAGTCGAGTGCAGTACTTTTGAAGCTGGCTCATCTTCCCTCAGGTTGGTTCCATGTGTCTGATCAGATGGCAATTCCCGATTTTGAAATGCTTGCTTAGTAAATATACCCTTTGATATTTGCATAATGTTTACTGAGTTTCAACACATAAATAAAGAATAGACTTGGAAAATGGGTCAGGAACACAGCGTTTGTTCAGACAGAAAACACACAGATAAAGAGACAGAAAACTTAAACTTTGAGAGCTGTCTTGGGAGCAAGTGAGCTACATCCAGAAGCTGAAGTAACAAAGTTTGTGCACTAATGTACCAAAGTTTGGGGTTTTTTCCAGTTTTTTGTTAGAATGTGTTTACATAGTTGAGTCACACAGGGCAGTTGGGAGATATATATAACTAACTATATTAACACCCAGCTACTGCATGTGAATAACCAGTTGTACATCAGGGAGTAGCTCCTGGTTCAGAAACAAATGGCTGAGCTGGACATAGCAAGTTGTAGGTGTAGCCAGGGTTGGAGGTACAGTATGACTGTGGGCCAGAATGCATCTGGAGTTTTAAAATTACTTTTAGAAACTGATGGATGGATTTCTGGGCTGAATTTGAAAACCTGAAATTTAAAACCACAGGAATCCTCTTAGACGGCTCAGCAGTGGTGGCTCTTCAGAGCACACTGCATATTAAAGCAGGCTCTGCTGAATTGCAGGGGGTATAACATGCCCTTGCATCAATGACTTATGGTGCACTTGCATCCAGACTGGTAATTTGGATTCAGGTTCTCTTGCAAAAAAGCAAAAGTAGCTGATCCTCAGCAGGACTGCCTTTGCATAGTTGCATAAAATTTGCATATGCAAGTCAATGAAGGAAAGCCTGATACCGATTGTCTTGGTTTGCACAGATAAAAGCGTTAGCAGTGTTAAAGTCCACAGATTCCTGATGGTTTGCTACAGGTCAGGAGCATGAATGGATTGAGGGGGGGAACGGGGCATTAGAAACAGAAGAGACAATGAAAGACATTGTAAGAAATTTAGAGACACAGGGGGTGCTGAAAGCCATACTGGAAACTTATCATCCCTTCTGCTGGAGTTCACATGGAGTGGGAACAAAGGAATGCTATAAGTTGGACACAAGGGTACTCATCACAGCAGTTCCATGCCACACTGAGCACACCTTGGAGTTTGATACCTTCAGGTACTCAGATCAAGAGAGAAAATTAATTCCATTGGATTAAAACCCCTGTTTGTGAGGGTCAGAACAAATCCCTCGTTTCACTGCAGTTGCTGTGGCTCTGGTAGGATGGGGCTGGCAAGTTAACACATCATGCTTGCTGGAATACATGCTGCTTCTAGATCAGATGGAAAAACTAACTCCAGTAAGGTCTGGTCTGGGTTTGAGAGGGAAAAGTCAATTTTCTCCCCTGCTTTCATGTGCTGCAGAGGCTTTATGGCATTTGGGCTGCACACTCAGGTTCCATATATTGTTGGTATTTTAAAAGTCCAGAAGGTGACATGTAGGTCACTTTATGTTCTTGGAAAAGTTGTGGAAAATTGGATTGATTGTACTTTGTTAGCAATGGACCTTTCTTGGATAGTTACTGTCTTTTGAGAATTGGTGGATGCCCATTTTCAGTATTGCTGAGAGCCCACTTTGAAGTCCTTTGAAATGGCTCAGGTTGTGCACCAAAATCACTAAACATATATTATTTCAGGCACATCTATTTAAAGAAGCTCTTCCTTTAATCTGGTTGCTGTAGACTGTGGTTCTGACATTGTTTGATACACGGAGTTCAGCTGGAATGTCACAGTACACTGTACCATCACTTGCCCTTGGGCTGAGCACCACTCTTGGCCACGGGATTTTATGCTGGTCCCTGATCTGAGAGATGAGACCATAAAATCACTGGTGACATCTTGTGCTTTGCCATGCCCAGTTTGGCACTTTTATTTCTTGCTGAATAACCCAGTTTTCCCCCTCAATTCTCAGAGTTGTAGTGTGCAATCTGTACCCCTTTGTGAAGACCGTGTCTTCTCCCGGTGTGACTGTACAGGACGCAGTGGAAAAGATTGATATTGGTAAGTTAAAGGGAGGGCAAATCTGCTTTCCAGACATTCTCTATGCTTCTGAACTCTGAGTGGTCTCAGTTCTTCTCTTTTTGTTTGGTGGTCTTTGCACACCTGTAAAGGAAGTCTGCTCAAGAGCTCAGGAGCTACAAGGAGCAGGCTGAAGGCATAGCTGGGTAAGCCTCCTTGCTTTTAAGCAATTAAATGGCAATAACAGGCTGGCAAGGCACGCTGCACGAGGGGCAAGTCATGCACTGCTGTAAAGAAGGGGCCTGAGGGCTCTGCTAGGAAGGGCCAGGTGGACCATGCTTCCTGCTGAAACATGGAGAGCAGACTAAACCTCTTCTGTAGCCTGACAGTGTAATAGAAATGTAAAAAAAACATGAGCTTTGGAGAGCAGAGCTGAGCCACTGAAAGTGCTCCGAGGATGGGTGAGAACTTCACTGCAGGAAGGCATTAGAAGGAAAGGGGTGAATGTGTGGGAGAGTACTCAGGAGCTGAGCTGGGAAGCACGGACACCTGCATTAGCATGTTTTCTCTTGCTGCTAGTTATTAACCCCAAAGGCTTGCTGTGCCTTCTCTGCAGCATCTCTGCTTGGCAGCCTGTGAACAGCACGGGCACGGTTCTCTGCCATGTGGTTGGATTGGGATTGGATTTTCTTGCAGTAGTTTAGTCCAAATGATGCCCAGCAGAGCTCTCTATTAAATGTTTTATGGAGTAATACTCGCTCTGCATGAAGCAGTGCCAGCCTCTACTTTTCCTTTGCAGCAGCCTAGTACCCTGTATGATTTAAAGAGTTGCAAAGCAGTGCAGTCAAGACTGAAGGGAGAAGTGTGGCATTTTATCTCACACAGAGGACCTGGGCAAGATTCATTATTATTTGCAGAGACATTTGGGAACCTCTGTTGTGTGGCAGCGTGAAAGCAAATCTTTCTGCAGACCCAGTGTGCAGAGGATGGTGGTTAAGGCAGTGTAAGGACAGACATCTTTGGGATGTGGCTGTGCTGTTGGAAGACATCCTTGCCCCAGTTGCACATCCTTTTCCCTCACCCCTGCAGCTCTGTCTGGGTCTGCCAAGCCCAGTCAGTGTGCACCTTCACCAGCAGATTGAGTCAAACTCACCAGCCTTGGGCATTTTGAAGAGCACTCTCAGCCCTCTCTGTGCTGGAGGGAGGGGACACATTCATCTGGCACAAAGGATCGATGCTGCACGTCCCTTGTGTCCAGGAGGGAAGTGCTCCATGCCTGCCCCTCTCTTGCAGGGGGAGTGGCCTTGCTGCGGGCAGCTGCCAAGAACCACGCCCGTGTGACAGTCGTGTGTGACCCTGCAGACTACGCTGCGGTGGCCAAAGAGATGGCAGCATCAAGGGACAAAGACACTGCCATGGAAACCCGGCGGCTGCTGGCTCTCAAGGTTGGTCACGTTTTCCTGCCGTGAAGGAGCTGGGCCAGGCTCGTGTTAAAAGAGGTTCTTTACATCTTTAAACACCAAATCCTCTGTAAGTTGATGTTTCTAAGTTGACAAGTGTCCCCCATTGTGTCCCCAGGCCTTCACCCACACTGCTCAGTACGATGCAGCCATCTCTGACTACTTTAGGAAGGAGTACAGCAAGGGAGTGTCACAGCTGCCCCTGAGGTATGGCATGAATCCTCACCAGAGTCCTGCTCAGCTCTACACCACGAGGCCCAAACTGCCCCTGACAGGTGAGGCCTTGGGGCTGTGCTGGCCAGGAGGGAGCTCTGGGATAGCTGGGAATGGAGGTGGTTGGACATGTCTTTGAAACTGAAAGACCATGTTGTGCCTTAGTCCAGGGGATGGCCAGCAGTGTCTTCACAGCTGCTTTATTACTGAGTAGTGCTAACTTTGCAGTTAAAAGATGAGCTGTATGAGACAGGAAAGCTGCTTTGTTGAGCCCCACAAGACCAATTGCAGCTCTGTGTTCTCTGTTGCTGTAGGATTGTGTGTCCAGGATACTTTGAACAGATTTATGTAGTGTACTTTCTGCTTGACATTAGATCCAGACTTCGCAAAGGAAAACCTCATCATCCTTTTAAGATGTTTTTCTATTTGCCATTTTCCTTGTTTAGTATCTTCCCATTTTTTTTGTGTCACTATTTACTCTCCCTAGAAACCAAGCTATTTTTCTCTAGGCCTGAATTGGTTTTGTTCCTTTTTTTTGTCTTTCTTTGGTGGATTTGAGCAGAGTTATTACTTTGGGTTTGTAGAATGCTGCACCTGCTGTTGGTGGTGGCAGGAAGGGATACTGGCCCCACTTACAAATTTGGGACAGGTCTGATGTGTCTCTCTGCCGTTTTTCAGGGTGTGCCACTTGCCACAGGATTGTTGTAGTGAGGGGAAACCCCTGTTTTGGAGAGAGAGTCTGGCTACTCTTGTTCTTGAGGCTGCTTTGAATGTGTGTGGGCATTGTCCTGCTGAATAAGCAGTGAAACTTTGTGTTGCAGCATTTTCCCCTTTTCAACTCTGGGACTTCTTAGGAAGCTTTTCTGTTTCTGCACTGGAGGTTGATTTGCTTGCAGGTCTGCCTCCCGGTATGGTGGCAGAACAATGCTGTGCTCACTCCTTCTGGATGTGGATTATTGTTAAAATGATCTTTTCTCCTCCAGTCTTCTGAAATGCTCACAGTACTGCCATGTCAGTACGAGCAGTTCTTCTTTCAGGGCCAGAGCAAAACGTTTTGAGAGCAGACCTTAAAATGGCCTTTTCTGTTGGTGTGGGTTTCTGGGCACTCCACCAGTTGCTGAGGAGCCAGGGGCATTGAACAAGAAGAATTTGTAGTGATTTGAGTGCTCTCTGGGAGAAACCCCTTCTGCTGGCTCTCCAGGCTGTGGGGAGAGGGGTTTGTTCAATGTGTCCATGTGCTGTGTTTGCAGTGGTGAATGGCTCTCCCGGGTTCATCAACCTCTGCGATGCCCTCAATGCCTGGCAGCTGGTGAAGGAGCTGAAGCAGGCGCTGGGCATTCCGGCCGCAGCCTCTTTCAAGCACGTCAGTCCCGCAGGTAGGGTGGGACGTGCCCCCCTCCCCCGGCTGTGTGGGCAGGTCCTGGGGCAGGCACCAGCAGCTGGAGTGCCCTGGCTCGTGTTTCCCACTAGGTGCTGCTGTTGGAGTTCCACTCAGCGAGGAGGAGGCCCAAGTGTGCATGGTGCACGACTTCCACAAGACCCTGACGCCCTTGGCCTCTGCCTACGCCCGGAGCAGAGGTGAGGGCTCCAAATAACCACAGCAAACCAGCCTGTCCAAAGAGCTGGGCTCGGGGCTCAGCACCTGAGCAGCATCCTCAGCTCTTCCTGCTCTTCCCTTTGCACCATACTCCTCCTCCAGAGGGGTTTTCTCCATAAGGATCTTCCTGAATCCCTATCAGAAGTTGCTTTCCAAGAGAGCAGCCCTTGTATGTGGTTTGAAAGAGCAAAAACCACTTTGGATTCTGTTCCTTGGTGAATATAGAAGCCTTGTAAGATGATGTATTTTTAAATTTAGATTTGTACATACACACATAACTATGTGGGGCTTTGACTAAAGAATCTGGATAAACAGCAGTGCTGGTAGCATGCTCAGCTTTGGGGTGCTCAGGAATATTTAACTTGAGTAGAGATGTTTCTGTCTGATACTTGGTGGGGTTTTCTTTAAAGCTTTTGTACTTCAGATCTCACAAAAAAAAAAAAAAGTTAAAACAAGTAAACAAAACCAGTTTGCTTAGCTGAGATACTTTGCTACATTTGTCATTTTCCAAGGCATTCCTAGAAAATTTGCACAGATTTCAAAAAACAAGGCAGACTTGATAAGGAGCATATTGGCTTGGGTTCATTCTTCACAGACCACCTTTGAATGTTGCTCTCACAAAACCATTGCATGATTGCTGAAAATATAAAGCCTTAGAATGGCAGGGACAGAAGAATTGACCTTGCTGAGTAGTGGAGCATTTGTGATGGGAATTGATTTCACCTTAGCTATGCCATTAAATGGAAAATACTTATTTTTAAAAGAAAGAAGAATAAAAGTTGCTACATTTCTGGGTCTGCTTTCTTGCAGGAAAAGCCAGGTGGGAGCATAGCCATCTAAAAGCTTTCCTCTTTTTTTCCAACTGTCTCCCATCTAAAATCTTTCTGTGTGATCCTTGCCTCTCCTTGTCCTCTTGCCACCAAGGGTACAGCTGAGCTGCTTGCAGTGCTGGAGGTAGTCATTACAGAGTTAGAGCTTTGACAGAGGCAGTGAAGAAGGAAGAATATCTGAACTATGGGAATATATAAAGGTCCATGTGTTTGAGGTAGGATTTTTCATCCTTGTTGCTTTTATGGCCTCTTTTTTGGTTATTTTTGCTGTGGGATTAAAATCTTAGCTCTCACAGCAATTGACTGGACTGTAGGAGTGAAGAGTTCTTTGTCTGGTGCTGTAGAGTTTGGTAAATGAGTAAAATCAGGATTTTTCAGGTGCTGATCGGATGTCTTCTTTTGGTGACTTCATTGCCCTGTCTGATATCTGCGACGTGGCTACTGCCAAGATCATCTCCAGAGAGGTCAGTGACAGCAGCAAATCATTCCAGGGTATCAAGGAGAACCTTTTCACATGCAGCCATTGGTTTGTGACAGCCTTTTTGTTGGAAATTGACCCATTTTACCAGGAAGACTTTGACTGGGCTGTTTGTTTAATCCTCTGATCCAGAATGCAGAATTTACACTGGTCTTTTAATGTGGTTTTTTTTTTTTTTCCCTTACCAATTAGCACCTGGCTGTGTGAAATAGCAGAGCTGGGCAATGCTGCTTTCCACGAGGTGCTTGCAAACCTCTGGAGAGGAGCCCTGGTTAGGCTGTCACAAGTGTCTGGTTGAGCAGCTGTCATGGGAGAAGTGAAGGACTGCAATGCTGATGGCCAGCCCCATGCCCAAGGCAGGAATTTGGAAATAGATTGCTGCCTGCCACTTAGATGTAGGCTTATCCCCTTCCCAAAAGCTGTGCTTTTTCCTTAGAATCACAGAATCTCTTGGTTTGGAGCAACCTGTTCTAGTGGGAGGTGTCCTTGTCCACAGCAGGAGGATGGAGTGAGGTGGCCTTTTCCAAACCAACCCATTCTGTGATTTTATGATGTCAAACAAATGAAGGAACATATTCAGCTGGTTTGTGAGGGTAGCACTTGGTACAGTGCTGCTGAAAATGAAAAAAACCTTACCCACACTAAGTCACAAATGTGAAAGTTGTGTATCGCTTCACAGCACTGATGAATGTAAACTCTCAGTTTCCATGCTCTTAACAGCTCTTTTTCCAGTGTTTTTGCCTCCTCAAGAGTATCACTGCTGAAATGAGGATTTATTGGATTTTAAAGCCATGTTTACAGTTAGGGCTGAGAAGTGGGGATGTCATGGTCAAACTGTTTCCCCCTGGAGGAGGATATTACTTATTAGTTCCATTCTGATTAGAGGGATGTGGGGTGCTTTTTCCTAACTTCTGCCAAGAGCTCACAATGCTATGCTGGGTTTTTTTTCCCCAGGACTGAAACCCATACTGTAACAGTGCTTTTGCTGTTGTAGGATACAGACAGACCTCAAGAGAGGTGTCTTTAGTGCAGGGAAGTGCCTGGTGGAGCTTTCAGGCTTAGACCCCATCTCATTTTTCTCTGGCAGAAGCTGAAATCTCGGTGTGTTGCAGGTGTCTGATGGTGTGGTGGCTCCTGGCTATGAGGAAGAAGCTCTCAAAATCCTTTCCAAAAAGAAGAATGGTGCTTACTGTGTCCTCCAGGTTTGTACCCCTGCTCCAATCATGGATGAAGCTGGAAGCACAGACACTTTGGACCTGAGATGATGCACCTTCACATGCTGTAGCCAGTATGCTTGTCAAGCAATATTAATATTATGTGGTCAAGGCAGTGTTAGGTTGCCTTTCTAGTTCCTGCAGGGATTGTTGGGAATCCAAAATCAGTTTTGGTGAACATGAATCATGGATCACAGATTGCTGTCAGGTCCTATTTCTGCTGTCTCTGAGGGACAAATGAGCAGAGAACTTCTCTGTAACATCACAAAAAGAAAATCCAAGGCTTAGCTGAAGTTGCAATTGTAGTGTAGCTGCCAGGGGAGCTGGAGAAGATGGCTCAGGTGCTTCAGGCAAGAAAGAATGAAATTGCAGACAGTCATGGCAGCTGATTACCTCCTGGAATTCAATTAACTTTGCAAGGATGAGGTCATATTGGTGAAGCCTGCATCATCAGGGCTGAATGCAGAGAAATGCTAAGGAAAGTTGGTCTAAAACATTTCATTGGATTAGGAAAAGCACATAAAGCATGTGCACGCTCCTATTTAGTCACCTTAGTCTGGGTTGTTTCCTGTCTGAAGCCTCAGATAGGGCTCCCAAAAATCTGAATAAATAAATCACATTCACTGCTCCTTGAATTCCACAGAGGGCTGGGAGTTGTACCTTGAGGCATGTAGGAAGCAGCTCCAGATACTCCTGCCTGCCTTTGGAAGGCTCTGTGTGTGTGTGCATATTTTTCCCCTTTGTGTGGAAGCTACAAGACTGTAGGTTTTGGTCCAGAAGTGTTTTATTGGCCTGTGTTTGGCTTTCAGATGGATCCTCACTATGAGCCCGATGACCTGGAGGTCCGAACCATCTATGGCCTGAACCTGATGCAGAAGAGGAACAACGCGGTCATCGACCGCTCGCTGTTCAAGAACATTGTCACCAAGAATAAAAACGTGAGTGTGGGAGATACATGAGCTTAATGACACCTGGAATGAATGAACAGCTGTGCCTTCATCAAGGAATTTACCACTGGACCTTTCCCATTGTCTCAGACTTTACCACAGTGTTTGTAAATACTCGTTGGAAACAAGAAGCTGCTGTGTGCAGTTTTTTATGGTGAGACATCCATGTGCTAAGGATCCATCACATCTCCTGACTCATTGTTTACATCACCCTTTTGTGTGCATGGTTTTGTATAAACTCTGGCCTGGCTGCTAGTCCTCAGCAACTGGAGCCCACATCACCAGAAAGTTTTCAGTAATTTCTTTGTCTCTGACCTCATTCTCATTAAAAAAACAGACATTAATGAGCGCATGATTAGTCACGGGCTCAGAAGCAGGTAATGAATATTGAGGTAATGAAAAGAGTTTCCATAAATTAAGAATGGAACTTAAAAATAGTACAGATTTTGGGAGCTGTTCTAATTGTTGTGGTCCTGTTTTTTGCCTGTGAGCACATCTAATGACAGTAAATGCAGAGGAGATTTTGGGCTTAAGGCCAGTGATGGAACCCACTAAGATTGAGTCTTACCCCTGATCTCTCTGGGAGATTAGCTGCCAAACCAATCATTTATGGGGTTTAATCTAAACAAAATTTGCTGGTAATTGAACAAAACAATTGTTTTCAGTAACTGTGATGGCTGGGGGTGTAGCATGGGTGTCAGGGTGGCACTGACAGTGGTGCTCTGTTCCAGCTGCCCGAGGCTGCTGTCCGAGACCTGATCGTGGCCAGCATCGCTCTCAAGTACACCCAGTCCAACTCTGTCTGCTATGCCAAGGATGGGCAGGTAGGAAACTGCAGCAGGCCTGGGAAACCCTCCAGCACACAGGGAACTGCTGAACAGGTCCAGAGGAGCTGCCCTGCACAGTGCTGTGCAGAACAGTTGTTGCTCAAGAGGCTGCTTCAAAACCTTGCTGTCATTTTTTCATGGTGGTGGCAGGGCTGGCTCTTTCTATGCTGGGGCTGGAAAAGCTCTGAAGTGCTTCTGCACTGCAGCCTTGAGTCATCTCTTTCTAACTACTCTGTTCTTTAACATCATTTTTCTCAGGGAGTGCTGTAGTCAATGTAGAGCCTTTGGAAATTACAGTAGGTTTCTCAGCTGGTTTCTGACCAAATGCTTCTTTATTTTCACTTTTTCCATAGAAAGATGGGATAAGCTTTCTTATTTTCACCCTTCTGGGACAATAAAAATCTTCTGTTCTCCGTGATTATATATTTTTTAAAAAGCTGATGATGGATGTTGGAATTTATAGGGACATTATCAAATGTGCATATTGAGATTATGAATCATATGGTCACACTGTGGTTTTGGGCTAGAAAGGACATCAAAGCTCATTTCATTCCATGCCCTGCCATGCCAGGGACACCTTCCACTGTCCCAGGTTGTTCCAAGCCCTGTCCAACTGGGCTTTGGATACTTTGAAGGGATGAGGCAGCCACAGCTTCCCTGGGCAGCCTGTGCCAGGGCCTCACCACCCTCACAGGGAAGAATTTCTTTCTAGTATCTAACCTAAACTTACCCTCTTTCAGTTTGGATCTTGAATTTTAAAAATGTCCATTCTTTCCAAGTTGTCATCAGGTGTTCAGCCTAAATAATTTACCTAAAAGTTGGTGTAAATGTATTGAAAGTTGTACTGTTAGCCAGAAGATCATTCTTGTAATGGTGCTGTTTAGCTGGCTCTTTGCTCTCCATGGAAGTTTTTCAGTAGGCTTGGATTACTTAAAAGAAATACAGAAGAAAAAATACAGAGAATGTTTTTGAGCTTGGTACATCATAAATGAGCAAAATGGATCAAAGAGTGAACCCTACAGGTAGAGACTGAGCTCGAGCTGCAGTGCTCTCCTTGCATTGGCGCTGATGTGTGTTTGTCAGGTTGTTTGTACAGCCTGAAAACGCTGCAGTGCTGTCTCACAGGACTTCCTGGGGTCGTGGGCTGTGTAGTTCCTCAGAAGATGTCTCTGGAGATCCAGCATTTGTCTTTTATTCTGCTTCATGTTGGCTTGTTTTTTGCTTTTAAATGATTCTCTGCACTCAGCAGTGTTAGATCTCATAGCCCCAGAACAAAGGTGTCGCTGTCTTTGCTGCTTTCCCCTCATCACAGCAGGAATTTCCAATTTCCCCGGTGCTTTTGCAAGTCTGGGCTGAGCGTGGTGCTGCAGATGTTTCCAGAGTGTGTGTGGTAATGGATGTACCACATGGAAGGGAGAGGGCAGGAGGGAGCAGGGAGAAGCAGCCTGGGCAGGCAGGGAGGTTTAGCTGGCTGGGCTGCAGAAGTGGCTTGCAGGTTTTCATGTGGGAAGCACCTTCCTCTTCCAGGATCTGACATGGTTTGGGTGGCATGAGCCAAGCCTGGGAAGTCCAGCTTGCTTTCAGTCCCACTGATTTTGGTTTTCCAGGGGTTATTTCAGCCTCACAGCATCCCTAAGGAATGGGGATGCCTAGGAAAACTGGTGTATGAGACATCCAGAATGTTTAAGTCTGGCACCACTGGATTCAGGGGTGGATCAGCCCCTCCAGCAAGGCAGCTGTGTTAGTACATTCCAGGAAAGTCTGGAGTGGGAAGCATTTCTGGACCTGAGTGTCACTTAATTTGCTGGAAGCCAGCTGCCACTAATTGCAATAAACACTTCCACTTGTTCTGGCTGACTTTCAGCTTGTACCACGTTGATTTACGCTTGCTTTAATGACACCATCATGTTTTAAATGAGCAATTTAAAATTACTATTTCTTTATTCTCTGTATGGTAGCATAAGAAAAACCTGTTAATTTACCTTATGCTTTCCCAGTGACTTCACTGTTTTGTTTGTCTTCCCAGTGGTCAAGTCCTTTATTAGATTTTTATATTTCCAAGTGTCTTTGGGATTTTTGTTTTCATTCATTATCCAGGGAAAATCTGAGTAGACCCAGACCAGTCTGGATCATTTTGCAAGAGTCCTTTGGGCATTATCCATCTCATCCACTCCGTGCTGTTGCACAGCATTCCAGCTATGGAGTGTGTTTGACTCTCCTGTGAACCAAAGTGTTTTTAGTCAAGTAATTCTTAATTTTCACCCAGTCTTTTTTCTATTAAGTGATTTATTTTATTATTTTTTTTTCTACTCACCCTGTGCTGCTGTCTCCTTTCACTGCTCACACTTAATAGGCTCTGCTTAAGCACTTTTGGATTCCCAGGAGATTAAGCTCTGAAAGAAACATAATTAATTTTTGTGTAGAAGAGCGGGGGGGAATGGCTCCTTTGTGGAGCATTTTGAGGTTTTGGCTCAAAAAGGTGTTTTTTTGTGTGGGGGAAGGGGGTACCATGTGGGGCAGGGAGTGATGAGGTGTAGGAAGAAGGATTTTATAAAAGTGGAAAAGACAGGGAATAGGTACAGGCCAGTGTGAGGGGAGATGCAGGAACGAGTCTAGAGGTTGTGTTATTAAATCAGAAGCTCAACCTACTGATTTCTCTTCTTTAGACCAGAAATTCCAGGCTGGATTAAGGAAATCTTCCCCAGCAGTGTTCCATCAAAACCTGTGCTTTAAGAAAGGCAAAACAATGGCTTGAGCCAGTGTTACAGATAAACTTCTGTAGGTGTGGGGGTGCTCGTGAAGAATTTACAGGCTGCATCACTTTGATCAACTGAAGTACAAAGTCCCTGCCATTTTGGAGTTTTCAAATACAAGCCAAAATTTAGTTATTCATCTCTTAACAAAATTCAGGTCACAAAAAACGTGAAATATTTTGTGTTGTTCACAGAGGAAAGGAAAAGGCTCTCTTAGAAAGTTTCTTGGATGCTGACAGGTAGCAGAGAACTCTATTCCATCACAGTGCCAGGCCACAGCTCACAAGGATGTGATGAAGATTGAGACACCTTTCTGGCTGGAAAAGGATACAGGGCATCCCAAATATTAGAAACTTGGCAATGTTTCATGGTATTTTGGCCCCTGGTAGCAGCACTCAGTTGGGGTGCTCTCCAACATCTGCATCTCCAGCTAAAAATTCCTGCCTTAGCCTAACCTTGCTGGTCCCTCTCTGAAGGGCTGGGTGGCAGTTCCTGGTGTGCTGTGGGACACAGCCAGCCCTCTCCTCTGTGCAGGGAGGGAGGGTGAACCTCTGTGGGAGTGATAACACATCAGTGTGCAGCTGCTGTCGGGCTCCTTTGGGGTTCAGGGTCCCCTGCAAGTTTAAGTGGGTGGGTTGAGAGCAGAGGTTGGACATCAGCAGTGTTTGTCAGGGGGAAGGTGCCACTAAGGTGTGAGAAACTGAATCTGTTCAGTGTTCGTGCTACCACAAATATCCCTGTGGGTTTATTACACGCTGATGACTTCAGTTACGGCTCAGCAGATTATATCTGATAGCTGCCCAAGCCTTTCATTTGCTCCTTGGGGGAACAGGATCCAGCAGAACATTTTATGGTTCTGGTAAGAGGTGAAGTCACTGTGCCTTGATGAATGGGAAGACAAATGAGTCATTTCTTTGAGGGCAGCCTGCCACTTACGGCTTTACCATCTGTCCCAGTCTGAGCTGGGAATTCTGAGGCACTGGCCAGCACCTGGAGCCTCAGCACCATTTCCCTGGAGAGCAGTCTGGGGAACAGCTCAGCTGTGGCTGAGCAGGAAATGATGGCAGAGACTTGTTTCCTGTCAGGTCTCTGGACTGAAGTGGCAGGAGCTCTCTGTAGGAAGAGGGACTCCAGGATGGACAAAAGTTACCAGCCCAAGTGTGACATCCCTGGTGTTTGGGTCTGGCTGCAGAAGCTGAGCCAGAGTTGTATTTTCATAGCAGCTTCCTTGAGATGGAACCACTGTGGATTTTGTTTATGTGTTAGAGATCAAGCACAAGTGCTATTAGATAGGGTTAGCAGCAGCTATTTCAGAAAGCCTGGATTCTGGCAGGTGGCAGCATAGGGCACGTGTGGTATCTCCAGGGCTTTGACAATTCACAGGATGTAACGGTGCCACTGACCAGCATTCCTGAGTGAGCAGTGGGTGTACTTCCTTATCAGCCTGGCCAGACAAGCTGCACCTCTCAGCTGATGTGGTTAAGCTGTGTGTGCCTGACTCAGCGGAGAGATGATGGTGCGTGGGTGACTTGGGCTCAGACATTAACACTCTGACTTGAAGTGCCCCTTTCCAGAAGAGGCAGGAAGCCAGAATTGTATCGCTCTTCTGGGGTTAAGGGTTTGACAGCTGGGGCCGTGGTGTTTAGAAGGGTGAAAGAACATGAATCTTTTGAGCATGACTGTCAGCTCAAAGGAGCTGTAGAAGTTAGCAGTGCAGACAGCTGGCCCTGTGAGCAATTGACAGGATGGGGAATGCAGGCGTTTCCCAGATTACCCCCACTAATTACCTACAGTTTCCCCTGTTGGCTGAGGAGCAGCAGAACTGGGGGAGGTCTTTCCTAGCAGCCTGTGTGGACCATAGCTCTGATGTTGTTGTCCCCGTGCTGCAGGTGATCGGGATGGGCGCGGGGCAGCAGTCGCGGATCCACTGCACGCGCCTGGCTGGGGACAAGGCCAACAACTGGTGGCTGCGGCACCACCCCCGTGTGCTGGCCATGAAGTTCAAGGCCGGTGTGAAGAGGGCTGAGATCTCCAACGCCATCGATCAGTACGTCACCGACACCATCGGAGAGGTGAGGGCTGCCCACAGCTTCCCCTGCAGCTCAGCCCCTGCCAGACCAGGCCTTTGTGGAGCACTTAGAGCTGGTGTGTGTTGTAAGGGGTGACTCCAGAGATCCTGGGCCCAGGATGGTGATCCCCCCAAGGTCATTTACTGGCCCTGTGGCAAAGTGTCCTGGTGTGCCCCTCCCGTGCTGCACCCACAGCCCCCAGAGCTGCAGCCTGCCCTGTGCCTCAGTGTGCAGCTTGGCTTCAGCTCCTGGTTCTTCCCAGCAGTGAGGATGGGGTGAAGCTCCAGCTGATGTTCCAGTTCTCCCTGCCCTGTCAGTGGCACCTCCTCACACAGAGCTGTTTGTGTGGCACTTTGGATTCTCAGAATCCCTCTGACCTCCCCATTACAAAATAGCATGTCCTTTTTAAGTATCAAAAGCCAAGAGCTGGATTAGGAGCCTTGTGAATCACCGTGTGAGCAGTTGCTTGTTTAAAGGGGTAAGAATTGGATCGGTTGCTGTTTCAGAAGGTGAATCATAAACAGAGCTGCTGTAGGTCATGGGTTAAGTCATCTCCCAGATGCCTGCTGGCATCCATAAATTCCAAGGCAGAGCATCTTGGAATTCAAGAAGGGAGAGAAGTAATCCCTCAGGTGCTGTGGTGAGGAGAGGAAAGGAGTTAAAAGGATGCAGAAAGAGCTGATGGTGGCGGTGTTTTAACCCCCCTGGTATGAAGTTCCCAGCAGCAGAGTCACGGAGCAGGGGCCATCACTCACCCCCCTGGCAGGGAAGTGCTGGCAGCCGTGTGCTCTGGGGCTGAGCTGGCATCTCGTGCCTGCAGGATGAGGACCTGGTGAAGTGGCAGGCCCTGTTTGAAGAGGTGCCCAAGCAGCTGACGGAAGCAGAGAAGAAGCAGTGGATTGCCAAGCTGTCTGGTGTGTCCCTCAGCTCCGATGCCTTCTTCCCTTTTAGGGATAACGTCGACAGAGCCAAGCGGGTAAGGTCATGGCAGGGCCAGGTGGCTCCAGGGCTGTGCAGCCTGAGCTTTTCATTTTGTGTGCTCTGCTGAGCAAATCCCTGCACTGGGATAGCAGATCCTGGGAAGGATGTTCCTGGTGGTTACTGCTCTCACAGGGACAGTAATTATCCAGTCATTACTCAGTTTGTCGATTTGGGATGAATAGAGGATTAAAGTTGATTAAACCATTTAGGAATATCAAGCCAAGGCTTCCAGAGGAACCATTTTAGGGTTATTTCTGAGCAGCAGAAGAGAACTTCCTGCTCCCTTAAAGGAGCAGTTTTGGGGATGGAAGCCTTTGTTCAGTGGGATGTGGATGAAAGACTGGGACTGCCAGCTTCTTCTGAGGGGGATTTTGGGTTTCCATCCTCTGATCCTTGCACTCCTCCCTGTCTGTGCAGAGTGGAGTGCAGTTCATCGCCGCCCCGTCGGGCTCGGCTGCCGACGATGTCGTGATCGAGGCCTGCAACGAGCTGGGGATCACCCTCATCCACACCAACCTCCGTCTCTTCCACCACTGAGCCCTCTCTGGGCACAGCCTCACCAGCAGTCAGGACCTGAATGTCACTGCTGCAACTGGGAGGCTCCTGCAGCCTGTGCTTAGCAAGAGCTGGTCACTGTGAAGAGGCCTTTCCCCGTGTTCAGGGAGAAGGAAGTGGTACAAGATTGGCTTCCAGTGTAGAAAATCAGTGTCTTTTGCAAATAAACATACAGTTGTTAGCTATGTCCTGTCTCTGTGGTCCCTGTCACACAAATTTAGGAAAAAGGTTTATTTTTGAGGTAGTTTTTATTGGTCCAGACTTGACTAATTCACTAGATGACCTGTGGAAGGGTGTGAAAGCCTGGCTTCTGCTCAGCTTCTCGTGGAACTGATAACAATCTGTGTTGTCCTGGTTTTT